>NC_060143.1:196219294-196897064 GCF_021461385.2 Schistocerca piceifrons
ATATGAATTTGGCGCCCCCTGAAACTGGCGCCCTCTGAAATTGGCGCCCGGGACAGATATCCCGGTTTGCCCTTCCGTCTCCTCCCCTCCTAGCTCCCTCCCCCCCCCCCCCCCCCCCTAGATCCGCGCCTGATGATAGAAGGGACACAAAAGTAAGCATGACCTTGATGTGTGAGTAGTCGAAAATAGAATCTTATTATTACGAAATAAGTATTACTTATGAAAACTATAAAGACTGGGTAGGTAGAAGTAAAAACTTACGAAAGTACGAGTTACTTCCACTCTCATCTTCCGTCGATGCGTCAGTGCTGTAGTCTTTACGAAATAAGTATTTTTTATGAAAACTATAAGGTGCGAATAGGTAAAAGTAAAAACTTACGAAACTAAGAGCCGATTCCATTCAGTTGCTCATGACTGTGCTCGTGCTTGAGTCGTCGGATTCGGTGGTGCTGCCTGGACCTGCATTAATGACAATATTGTCAACGGTAATTTGCATCACACCGACACACCTCTCAGCTCTCGCGCCTTTCGGCAGTAGTAGTCCCAGTCTTCGGTGGTGAAAGACTGACAGGCAGCGTCGGCAAATTTTAAAAAGTTTCCAGCAGACATATCCCCTGTTATACTTCGTCTCTGATTTGTCGTTTAAATTTAGCCCATGCAAACTCAACTGCATTCAGATCGCTGTTGTAGGGCGGAAATATGACGAATTGTGCGCTTTATTTGCGGCCAGTTGGTCAATTACATACGATTTTTCGGAGGACCGGTTTTGGAGAATTAACTCAGGTCCTCATTCCGCATGCTTTCGTCACATCGGACATCTCTAGTTTGCAGCCACTCGACTATCGTCGCCTCCGTGTCATATCTCATCTGTTGTTTATCGACCTTCTTGCAACGATAGGGTGCATTATCGAGCACAATTGATAGATCGTGGCGGTAGAGTTGGAAGAACCTTCGCCTCAAACCGTTTTTCAAAATTCGCAGAATTCATGTGCCCATGGTAGTCCCCCGGCGAGGAACTGGTCTAAAGCTGGAGCTTTGCTTCCTCAGAAGTCCCTTTCTGGAACCGACGCTTCCCATAAAGAGGCTCCTGGAGACACTTCCCCAGCCGGCCGGTATGGCCGAACGGTTCTAGGCGCTACAGTCTGGAACCGCGCCACCGCTCCGGTTGCAGGTTCGAATCCTGCCTCGGGCATGCATGTGTATGATGTCCTTAGGTTAGTTAGGTTTAAGTAGCTCTAAGTTCTAGGAGACTGATGGCCTCAGATGTTAAGTCCCATAGTGATCAGAGCCATTTGAACCATTTGAACACTTCCCCACGCTGTGGCTCCCGCCAATCCTTGACTCTAGCAGCGTTTCCCAAAGCTCATACTTGTATATCCAGGTCTCGTCAAGGTAGAAAATTTTAGTCCCAGCTTCTCTGACATTTCTCATTTCAACTACGAAGCGAGACTGCCAAAACACTATGTCTCCGCGTTCAATTAATAAATGTCTCTTATTTTGGACCTCTTTTCACTTGAAGCCCATGGACTTTATTAACATCCTCAAGGAGGTAGCACTCCTTTTTCAGGCGATTATATTTTTTAGTACATACAGCAAATTACTTAAAGTGGGTACAATCTTCTTTCGGGTACAAAATTCTTCGATAGGTTCTCTAATTCCAAATTTATTAAAATCATCGACTGAAATCTGAATTTCGCCACTTCTTTTCCTAAGAGGAGTAAAAGAAAAATAATTCTTGGAAAGTTGGACTGCACTCTGCACTGAATACATCGAAATGAAGTGAAATTGCATTTGTCGTTACAAGCAATTTGCAATAGTGCTTCTATAAAAAATTATTTGGCAGTAATATTGTAAATACCCTTAGACCATGGAATTATTTTCGTTATTAATGGTTTGGCAGTAATAACGAAAATACTGCCGTGGTATAGGGGTAGCGTCTTTGATTAGTAATCAAAACGTCCTCGGTCCCGGGTTCGAAACCAAAGACTTCTGGCATAAGAAGTCACCCTCATTCTGCCATCGACCTTGTCAAAGAAGGCGGAAGAGCGGACAGAGGTTCTCTTGTCCTTGGGGTGGGAAACTGCCCCTAAAGGAGGAAGAACCGGGTATGATCAACGGCATGAGGATGCAGAAGGCAATGGAAACCACTGCATTTAATTGAAAAAGTGTCATGATGAGCTCTCCATTGGCAAAAGATTCAACAATAGGCCCCCTTCCCTATCTCTGGGAGTGGACTGACAAGGGGTAGGTGACCATGAGAAAAGAGTGAATAATCAACGAAAGGATAACGTTCTACGAGTGGGGGGGTGGAATGTCAGGAGCTTGAATGTGGTAGGAAAGCTAGAAAATCTGAAAAGAAAAATTCAAAGGCTCAATCTAGATATAGAAGGGGTCAGTGAAGTGAAATGCAAAGGTGACAGGCTTTTCTGGTCAGATGAGTATAGGGTAATATCAACAGCATCAGAAAATGGTATAACGCGAGTAGGATTCGTTATGAATAGAAAGGTGAGGCAAAGAATATGTTACAGTGAACATTTCAGTGAGAGGGTTATTCTTGTCAGAATCGATAGCAAACTAACACCGATTGCGATAGTTCAGGTACACATACCGACGTCGCAAGCTGAAGATGAAGAGATAGAGAAAATATATGAGCATATTGAAAGGATAATACAGTACATAAGAGGAGATGAAAATCTAATAGTCATGGGGGACTGGAATGCAGTTGAAGGGGAAGGAGCAGAAGAAAAGGTTACAGGTGAATATGGGCTTGGGACAAGGAATGAGAGAGGAGAAAGACTAATAAATTTCAGTTAGTAATAGCAAATACTCTTTCAAGAATCACAAGAGGAGAAGGTATACTTAGAAAAGATCGGGTGATAAGGAAAGATTTCAGTTAGATTACATCATGGTCAGACTGAGATTCCTCAATCAGATACTGGGTCTTAGGTGTACCCAGGAGAAGATGTAGACTCAAATTACAATATAGTAGTGATGAAGAGTAGGCTGAAGTTTAAGACATTAGTTAGGAAGAATCAATACGTAAAGAAGCGGAATACGGAAGTACTAAGGAATGACGAGATACGCTTGAAGTTCTCTAAGGCTATAGATACAGCAATAAGGAATAGCTCAGTAGGCGGTACAGTTGAAGAGGAATGGACATTTCTATAAAGGGCAGTCACAGAAGCTAGAAAGAAAAACATAGGTACAAAGAAGGTAACTACAAAGAAACCATGGGTAACAGAAGAAATACTTCAGTTGATCGATTAAAGAAGGAAGTACAACAATGTTCAGGGAAATTCAGGAATACGGAAATACAGTTCGCTGAGGAATGAAATAAATAGGAAATTCAGGGAAGCTAAGACGAAATGACTGCATGAAAAAGTGAAGAAATCGAAAAAGAAATGATTGTCGGAAGGACTGATTCAGTATACAGGAAAGTCAAAACAACCTTTGGTGACATTAAAAGCAAGGATGGTAACATTAAGAATGCAACAGGAATTCCACTGTTAAATGCAGAGGAGGAGAAAGTAGATAGATGGAAAGAGTATATTGAAGGCCTCTATGGGGGAGGGGGGGGGGGGAGACTTGTCTGGAGGGATAGAAGAAGAAACAGGTGTCGATTTAGAAGAGATAGGGGATCCAGTACTAGAATCAGAATTTATGAGAGCTTTGGAGGACTTATGATTAAATAAGGCAGAAGGCATAGATAACATTTCATCAGAATTTCTAAAATCGTGGGGGAAGTGACAACAAAACGACTATTCACGTTGGTGTGTACAATTTATGAGTCTGGCTACATACCATCTGACTTTCTGAAAAATGTGAGAATTATCGCGCTATCAGCTTAACAGCTCACGCATCCGAGTTGCTGACAAGAATAATATACGGAAGAATGGAAAAGAAAATTGAGAATGTGTTGGATGACGATCAGTTTGGCTTTAGAAAAGGTAAAGGCGCCAGAGAGGCAGTTCTAACGTTGCGGCTGATAATGGAAGCAAGACTAAAAAAAAATCAAGACTCGTTTAAAGAGTTTGTCGACCTGGAAAAAGTGTTCGGCAATGTAAAATGGCATAAGATGTTCGAAATTCTGAGAAAAATAGGGGTGAGCTGTAGGGAGAGAGGGCTAATATACAATATGTACAAGAGCCAAGAGGGAATAATTAGAGTGAACGACCAAGAACGAAGCGCTCGGATTAAAAAGGATGTAGGACAGGGATGTATCATTCCCCCTACTGTTAAATCTGTACATCGAAGCATCAATGATAGAAATAAAAGAAAGGGTCAGGAGCGGAATTAAAATTCAAGGTGAAAGAATATCAATGATACGATTCGCTGATGACATTGCTATCCTAAGTAAAAGTGAAGAAGAATTACATGATCTGCTGAAAGGAATGAACAATCTAATGAGCCTGAATATGGATTTAGAATAAATCGAAGAGAGCGAAAGTAATGAGAAGTATCAGAAATGAGAACAGCGAGAAACTTAACATCAGGATTGACAGTCACGAAGTAGATAAAGTTAAGGAACTCTGCTACCTAGGTACAAAATAACAAATTGCGGATGGAGCAAGGAAGTTCCGGCCAAGAGAAGGATACTAGTATAAAACATAGGCCTTAATTTGAGAAAGAAATTTCTGAGAATGTACATCTGGATTGCAGCATTGTATGGCAGTTAAACGTGGACTGTGGGAAAATCGTAACAGAAGAGAATCGAAGCATCTGAGATGTGGTGCTACAGGCGAATGTTGAAAATTACGTGGATTGATAAGGTAAGGAATGAGGAGGCCCTGGACAGAATCAGAGAGGAAAGGAATATGTGAGAAACACCGACCGAATATGTGGGAAACACTGACAAGTAGAAGGAACAGGATGATAGGATACGTGTTAAAACATCAGGGAAAGACTTTCATGGTACTAGAGGGAGCTTTAGAGCGCAAAAACTGTAGAGGAAGACAGAGATTGGAATACATCCAGCAAATAATTGAGGACGAGGGTTGCAAGTGCTTCTCTGAGATGAAGTGGTTGGCACAGGAGAGGAATTCGTGAATTCGTGGCGGGCCACATCACACGAGTCAGAAGACTGAAAAAAACTGGAATATAACTCAAGTGAACAACATGGTACTATGTAAAACTGTAATGGATAAATGGAAGTATTAATTTTATTAATGGATTATATTGGTTTGATATTTCCATTTACTGTGTTCATCCGAAGATAGAAATATGGTTATCTCAGGGATTTATTTTTGTACTTTAAAGACATTAAGCAGCAAACACGTACATTTAGGCCTACTTACCTCTTCTTGCTATGGGTAGCATGTGATTCGCCTGGATCAATTCTTATAAAATGCCTCAGCCTTTTCAGGTTTCACTCGCTTTTTCCTATTTACGCCGCTGCTCTTTTAAGAGACTTATTAAGTGGGAGTTACAGGTTGCCTTTCTTTCCTGCCACAGCACTGAATGACATTCAGCATTGCTGCTCTAGTAGCACTTTGAATCACAGTCCTTCTTTTTTGCGTCGGAGCACGTGGAGTTGACCGACCAGGTACAGCCTCGTCGCTCACATTCGTAAATAACAGTGTTAATCGCAACGAACAACACCGCACACCAATCAACAGTAGATTTACAATGGCTACGGCGCACGATACTGTTACGTCGACTTCTGCCGATCACAGTGGGGCCCAGGAAATAGGGCAAGATCAGTAGTTCACCGCCTGTAGCGTGACAGCCAACAAGCGAAAGCAACAGTGTTTTACCCGTTGCATTTGGAAATGCCAAATCTGCAGTTTAGGCAGTCTTTTTCTAAAAGCGTATGATAATTCTATAATGAATGAGAAATGTGCACACACAGATTCCAGTAATCTATTTTTGGGGGTCCAGGCATAATGTTACTTGGGTGTACTGACCAAATCTATGAACACGGCACATTCTCTGGTCAACGCTATTGTGACACCTGACTCCTTACGCATATGCGTTTTTTCAGAGGTGCATTCGGTCCTGACTTCATTTTTTCATTTTCATGAACGACAATCTCGCCCGCATCGGATAGTGCAGACTGTTTGAAACGAGAGGATATTCGGTGAATGGACTGCTTCCCCATTCCCCCGACATAAATCCCATCTAGCACGTGTGGGTTGCTGTGGGAGATGTAATGCAGAATGCCCAAATGCACCAACGACCGTCCACCAGCTTTCCATAACGCTGGTGCAAGAATGGAACACCCTATTACAACAACTTCTTACCAAAGTTATAGCCAGCATGGCAGCACGTTGCAGAGCACGCATTGCCGTTCAAGGTGATCACAGACTGTATTAAGAACCACGCCCCGCCTTTACAATGTCTAGGGGATCATCACGAATCGTGGTGACTTCAAATAATTTTTGTCTCTGAGTAAAAGCGCAATTTCTGTTCGTCTCATTGTCTATTTTTTCAGTTACCTTCTGTCGCAAACCGGTACGGTACTGCAGCATTTCTTTCTGTGTGTGGTGCAAGCTTCATCCAGCCATGTGGTTCACAGCGAAACGTCATGCTAAAGTTGCTTTCGTTCTTAAGTTTTGCACACCAGTGTGTATGTGGCACTATTAATAGAACCTTAAAAGTAGAGCTGGAAAACAAAAATAAAGTAGGGGAGTGAAATCTGGGTCCTCTCAAGGAGGAATAACAGTAAAGGACGTGCAGCTGAAATGAGATCTCCAACAACAGCGAAAGCTTGTACACGCCACTACCGGATTAGGAATGAACAAATTAGGGAACTAAATGTTGAAGCGATAAACAACACAGCAGAGAAATATAGAGACTTACTGGACGACCATGCGAGCAGAATGCCAGAAGGAAGAATGACGAAACAACTGTTGAGACACAGACCGAGAGGAAGAAGGAATCCTGATAGGCCCAAAATAAAATGCCCTCAATAATAATCGTTGACAATAGAGCAGGCAGTTTGCCCAGTATCTGGAAATGAAGATGCAAATGAAGATGAAAAAATGGTTCAAATGGCTCTGAGCACTATGGGACTTAAAATCTGAGGTCATCAGTCCCCTAGAACTTAGAACTACTAAAACCTAACTAACCTAAGGACATCACACACAGCCATGCCCGAGGCAGGACTCGAATCTGCGGTCGTAGCGGTCGCGCGGTTCTAGACTGAAGCACCGAGAACCGCTCGGCCACACCGGCCGGCAAATGAAAATGATGATGATATTTAGCATAACTGTCAATTCATAATCAGTATCAATTGGATGTCACTAATCCCCAGTCATCAACTGTCAGACCAATCTTTGCGGATTGCACTGGTTGTACTTAGGAAAAATTGTTATTGTTGTCACATTATCATGAACTGGTTTCCCATTACAACAAAACAAACTTAACATTATGATTTTACGGAAGCAATACTAATCTATCAAATTTTTGTTCACTGTTGTTAGTAGGCATTCTCACTAAACCATCTGCACACGCCAATAACACGTTGCAGGCATAGTGCAGAAATGTAGAAACATACTTAGATGAAGTTATAATAAAGCATTCTATTCGGGAAAAAGGATTATATAAAATTGAAGAGACAAATTGTCTGGAAAAAAATGCGGTTATTTTTACAAAACAATACTTTTTCTACTCCCCTTGAACATTTATGCGCTTGTTCCAACGGGCTACAAACTTTTTTATTCTGGCTGCAAAGAACTCTTTATCTTGATGTTTCAACCAATTTCCCACAACGTTTTCACGTCCTCGTTGTCCTGGACCCTCTTCCCACGCAATGCCTCCCTCCGTGCACCAAACGAAAGGAAATCACTAGGTGCTGAATCGGGACTGTAAAGGGGATGAGGCAGTACTTCCCAGACCATTTTGTCGATGGTTTCACGGGTTAGTTGAGCAATATGAGGACGTGCGTTGTCTTGTTGGAGAATCACACCTCTCCTCTGAGATCCACGACGTCTCTCTCTCATGGCTATCTTCACCTTGTTTAAAACAAAATCCGTGTAGTGCTGGCCGTTCATTGTTCGCTGCTCTTCGAGATAATTAAAAAAAACTGGAGCTTCAACATACCAAAACATCGTCATCATGACTTTTCCAGCAGATGTTTCGGTTTTGAATTTTTTCTTGACAGGTGAGTTGGTGTGCGTCCACTGCATGCTTTGTGTTTTTGATTCTGGCTCATAATGGTGAACCAAAGTTTCATCACAAGTTAAAATTTTGTTGAGGAAGTGCTCACCTTCTCTTTCATAACATTCCTTTAGCTCTGTGCACACTCTCAACCTTGTTTACTTGTGTAGCCGCGTCAACTCCTTTGGGATCCATCTTGCACATGTTTTGCGGTACTTCAGCTTGTTACAGATAATGTTATGAACTGTACTAGTACTAACCTGAACCTTATCAACTATCATTTCCACAGTCACACTGCGGGCGGCACGAATAATGTCATCAATTCGACTTTCAAGTGAGGGAGTTGAAACTGCAACTGGTTGGCCAGAACGGTGTTCGTCAGTCACTGAGTCGCGACCATTTTTGAACTGCTCTACCCACTTGTAAAAATTTGCACAATTCATGAAACCTTCACCATAAACTTAAAGGCATTCTACAGTACATATTCACTGGATTCTCGCCTTCAGCAAGTAAAAAACGAATAACAGAACGTTGTTCAACAAACGTGGACGTTTCAAGCGGACTCGTCGTCTTGGAACGTATTTTTGAGGTTATAAACAAAACAATGTTGATACATCAGCTGATCAGGGCTCATCCCAGTGATGCCAACTTAAAGCCATAAAAGTATCAAACTTGCCCTACTAACAATTTTTTCCCCAGACTAGTTTGTTTCTTTAATTATTGAATGTCCCTCGTATATATTGTAAACAGCGTTATGGATTATAGCATTACCACTTTCAAGTTCATACTAATTTTGGACTGAGTACTGTTTTATAAATGTGGTTAACTTCATGTTGTCACTTGGATCAATTCCTGCTTAAAACGACATACAACTAGGGTCATACCATAAATGTACTTCTTCTATTAGTGCAAATTTCGCTACCAAGCTATCCCGAGAAATACAGAAATCGTGCTCTTCAGTAAAGTGTATTATACTCATCCTCAACAGAAGACTAACGGTGAATTCCGATACAGAAGGTGTTCTGTGCGTAAATTTTGTTTTAAAGAATCTTTTTCAAACAATATCAGGTCACAGAAAAAAAAAATTGGAATAAAATTTGAGATCGTGCCGCTTATTATACCTGCTACAAAAAGTATCCAAGTGTATCACACACACACACACACACACACACACACACACACACACACACAGAGAGAGAGAGAGAGAGAGAGAGAGAGAGAGAGAGAGAGAGAGAGAGAGACCCCTTTCGTTAATGAAAACTTTACAGCAACGTGAGCAATTGAAACGTACGAGATGTGATCACAAAGTAATGGGAAATTTTTAATTTCTCGGCCCTTATACATCCGATTTTGAAATTGTTTTTATTTTGTTGGTACACATGTTCCTGATGTATGTTTGTATTTATACGTGTTTTCAAGTTCTCAGCGAAGTTTTACTTTCGAAAAAGATGGATCATAGAATTTGCTTTAAATTTTGGTTGAACCATGGAATAAAGTGCGGCACCGCAATCTAAACGTTGACTGTTGCTTTTTCCACATCTGCTAGGAGTAAAACAAGAGTTTACGAGTGGTATAAACGCTTCAAAGAGGGTGGAGAAGACGTTGAAGACGACGACCGCCCTGGCACATCGGATATTGATGACAATGTGGAAGAAGTGAAGAAAATGGTTCTGGAAAATCGCCGAATCACCTTCAGGGACGTTGCTGAGGATGTCTGCGTATCCTTTGGCTCATACCAACCAATTTTTTCGGATGTTTCTGGCCTGAAACGTATTGCAGCAAAGTTTGTTCTGAAACTGTTGAATTTCAACCAAAAACAACATCGCGTAGACGTTGCTCAGGAATTGCTGAATGAAATCGACAACGATCCAGAACTTCTATCCTAGGCTATGATAGGTGACGAAACATGGGTATATGGGTATGACGTCGAAACCAAGGCCCAATCGTTCCAATTGAAACTGCGTGAATAAGCCAAGACCGAAAAAAATTCGACAAGTTCGATCACATGTGAAGGTTCTTCTCATTGTTTTCTTCGATTGCAATGGGATAGTGCATCATGAGATCCTGTCTTATGGTCGTCCGGTCAATGAAGAATACTACCTGGAAGTTACACCGTGTTTGCAGGAAGAAGTCCGAAGAAAACGACTAGAA
The DNA here is from genome assembly GCF_021461385.2 of Schistocerca piceifrons. Classification (NCBI taxonomy): domain Eukaryota; kingdom Metazoa; phylum Arthropoda; class Insecta; order Orthoptera; family Acrididae; genus Schistocerca; species Schistocerca piceifrons. Next base: position 196,229,543 of record NC_060143.1, read on the forward strand.
TTGTGGCAAAATCACTGGTAGAAATTGCTTCACGATAATGGTCCCACTCAAACTTCAATGCTTGTTTGTGATTTTTTTGGCGAAAAACAAAACCAGTACGTTGCCTCAGCCACTATATTCGCCGGACTTGTTCTCCTGTGACTTCTTTCTTCTTGCCTCAGCCACCATATCCGTTGTCCCTTTGTGACTTATTTGTATTTCCGAGCCTGAAGAGAACCATGAAAGGACGCCGTTTTGGCACCGTTGATGAGATGAAAACAGAATCGCTGAAGGAGCTGAACACTATAACGAAAAGTGAGTGCCAGAAGTGCTTCCAAGGTTGAGAAAAGAGTTGGCACAAGTGCATTATATCTGCGGGGGATTACTTTGAAGAGTGCAAAGTTGATGAAGAGATAAAGATTCTTTAAGAAAAACAAAAATTCCCATTACTTTTTTATCACACCTCGTATTTCCGCAAGTGGTTCGCAAATAATTTAAAGGAATGAAGTGGCATCATTGAGATTCCTGTATATCTGTTTATAAGATCTTTATCGCACATCATACATTTTTTACAATCATCGTTTCAAAGGGAAATATACTGAATGAAAAGTGCTACAATGGAATGGGATAAAAATCTGTCCCGCTATCCTGATTTGGTTTTTTCTTCGAGAATGTCACGGCCGAGTACCGACTCATCCTTGTATGTTTGTGAAAAACACACCAGGTTCGCGCGGAACAGCAGACACGCTTGATAAAACAAACAGTCGTACTCGCTCGAGAAGCCTGACTCTCTCTCGCTTCCTGCTTCCTTCTCTATGCCCTTTTCCCTCTTTATCCGGTTTCCCACTGACCTATCCCTTTCTTCATCGATACCGCCCCTTTGTAACGCTGATGTGCTCATCCCGTGATTGTGACTACACTTTCGTTCGTAGTGTATTCCAGAACAGCATCGCTGCTACCCTCCTTTTCCCAGCTGTGTGTAATTTTATCCGCAGATAGTTCGCCATGGCAGTGAATGAAGGTACACAACTGTAGAAAACACAAACATTTTCCAACTCTCTGCTCTCAGAGCAACAAAACAATGTAGGCTACATGCACATAAGCAACAGAGATATTGCCGAAGTTACAAGAGACTAGGAAGTTACTTTTTTTCTTCTTTTTCAATCATTTCGGCCAGCTGTGTGCCACAGTATTTCTACCGAGTCTTTCCTAGAGAGTTAATTTGTACCCAGTATTTACCTTCGTTTCCCGTGAGCTTGCTTCCTCCTTTTTCTTCAGTTAATGTCTGGCGTGTTCCTCGTTTTTTCTAGAAAAGGTCACGATCCTGAATATCTTCACTGCAGATCTTGTTCAATCTCAGTAAACAAGAGCGTCTTTGTTGTTTTGCTCCAAGAAATAGATAAAAATCCGCCTGAGCCGTCTGTTTGTGCTCATTTGTATAACGTAAATAAAGAAAGCAATTGTCAAGTTTGTGCTCCTGCAAGGCTACTTTTATTCATAGCCACATTTCTTTAGATTTGTAATGTAGTGTTCTAAAATGTATCAAGTTTTACAAATTGAGTTAACAGTATTTAGAATTGTTGAATCTCCGTGTGATGTAGATGGATTTGGATCTATGTAGAAGCAAATTACAACGTATTTCACTCAGACATATCCACACGTATTAAAAAGCACTCCGTCTTCAGGCCACAAGTAGCCCATCGGGACCATCCGACCGCCGTGTCATCCTCAGTGGAAGATGCGGATAGGAGGGGCGTGTGGTCAGCACACCGCTCTCCCGGTCGTTATGATGGTTTTCTTTGACCGGAGCCGCTACTATTCGGTCGAGTAGCTCCTCAATTGGCATCACGAGGCTGAGTGCACCCCGAAAAATGGCAACAGCTCATGGCGGCTGGATGGTCACCCATCCAAGTGCCGGCCACGCCCGACAGCGCTTAACTTAGGTGATCTCACGGGAACCGGTGTATCCACTGTGGCAAGGCCATTGCCACACGCGTATTAACAAGGATGAAAAATTGAATATGGATTTACATAAGACAGTGAAAGAAGTAAATTAAGTTAATGAAAGAAGAGGAAAGGTGGTCTTAGTACGGTAGAGTGGTAGCCTCGGATAAAAATACTCTTTCCCCTCTCAATTGCAGAATGTACTATTTCGTCGTTAGTATTTTCTTTGGCCCCTAACAGGGTAGACTTTTTTCTGATGTCCTGGATTCGAGCACTAAATAGGTACCAGCACAACTTACATCCTGTTATTTCTTGCCATGTGATATAATTATACAGATTCTAATTTTCAATTGGGTTATCTATGGTGAACAAGGGACTTGTGATAAAATATTATTGTACTGGTATCAGCATTCATGTGGTCTCGCAGATGACTCGATTCAGTACGTCTCGGCATTCCTTCATTGCCATGGTCGTTTTAGGGCAAGGAGAAAAAATGTCTCCATTGTGAACAGTGACAGCATTGCTTATAATGAAATGCTGTTTCCGTATGTGTTGCACCAGACCTTTGTAATAGGTGGAACAGTTTAGTTTATATGAGATGTTAACGTAATCAGGTTATGTTATGTTCCTTTCAAACGTACAGAACTAAAACACAGTGTCGTGAGAAAGGATTCAACTAGAGCTGGTGAAGATTTTATACTACGGTTGGTGATCCTCTATTTTCAGCAGGTACAAAGTGGTGAATTAATTTAAACGTGGGCGTATTTTTCTTATACAAGCACAGACGCTGTTAAGTTCGTTAGGATTTCGAAATGCCACTGTATTTTATTATTTTAGTGATAAAATTTTGTTGCAGAAATATTAGATGGTCAAGAGTTTAGCTTTTCTGTGACTTCCGAATAGCTAGCATAAAAATAACTGTTAGTTAGCGATAAATACACATCGTTTGCTAAGACCACACAGCTGAGTAACGTACTCACAAGGTGATTTAATGAAAAGGTCATAAAACAGTTATTAAATTTTTCATCAGTCTAGATAATACGATAGCTATTCGGAAAGTAAGTCCCGAGCGGCCGCGAAATGGAGACCACTGTGAAAATGAAAAATGTTTTATTTTCAACAGTTAGCTATAGCTTCCAGCTACTTACCTGCGTAGTCACCGATCCGACTTAGACGTTTGTCATAGCGTTTTACCAACTTTCCAATACCCTCGACTTAGACGACAGCCACCAGAGCTTTTCGCAAATTCTCCATGCTGATTTGCAGCTCATTGTCTGTGCCAGAATGTTGTCTCCATAGTCAGCGGTTCATGTGAGCGTGGATGAAACCTAGAGTGAGCCGTTTACGGACTGTATTGTGGGTGATCAAACACTTCCCATGGAAAATACTGCAGGTACAACTTCATTCTCCCTATAGAATGTGGCTGAGAATTGTCTTGAAGAAGGAAAGGCATGACAGTTATGTTATGTGGGCTGCATAGCTGCAGGCGAAATTTCTCACTGGGCCTTCAAACTTGGCGGAGGACACTATTTTCTAGACATCTTTACATGTTAACTGTGCGCTCAGAACTGAAAAGAGCACCGTGACGCGATCGATGGGCGTGCTAGAGACACTGCCCAACACATCTGTGCAAAACTCCATCAGATTTTCAGAGTGGTTTGAAATTCGCGACCGACCGCAACTTAACTTTACGAACAGCCATCGTATACAGCATGAGTCAGCTGCCCCTACTGCTGGCGTTTATGCTGCAGACACCACCTTCAAATACCACGTCAAAATATTCACATTCTCCCTCTCGCTACGTGCAAACTATTATATCTACAAAAGAATGAACAAGACCTTTTTGTAGGAAATTTAAGGGGGGTAGGACGTCAAACGGGCCGATTTGGAGCAGGAAAGGCATCACAGGACATTTTAATAACCAGTGTCTATACTTTTACAAATAAATTCATAAAACTTTGTCAGCGTTACCAGGAAGGATTCAGGATTCACACTCATTGCAATGGAAGTTCGAAAACATAACTAAATAAAAATTTTTACGTGTCAAATTTCATCATCTTTTTCACTTGCTAATGGCAGCATTTGTTGCTATAGGTACACTTTCCTTCATAAGTTAGAGAGATTCTTCGATGAATTTTGCACAGCATTCATACCATACTTACAGGCGTATAAAACTCTAGAATTTATTTAATTTATGAAAAACGAATGAGCTGTTATATTTTAAACTTCATGTTTAGAAAACACACAAATTTTATAGTTAATTACCTTAATTTTTACCACAGTTTGTAATAGATTTTGAAAATCCTAGAGTTTCATACACCTTTAAGTATGGTTTGTATGCTGTGCAAAATTCATCGAAGAATCTCTCTTACTTATGAAGAAAAGTGTACCTATAGTAACAAATGCAGCCATTAGTAAGTGAAAAAAATGATGAAATTTCACATGTAAAAATAATTATTTCGTTATGTTTTCGAACTTCCACTGCTATGCGTGTGAATTGTGAATCCTTCCTGGTCATGCTGACAAAGTTTATTAATTTATTTGTAAAAGTATAGACAGTGGAAATTAAAATGTCCTGTGGTGCCTCTCCTGCTCCAAGTCGGCCCGTTTGACGTCCTACCCCCATTACTGTAGTAAATTTTTATACCGAGATGCATTTTTTGCTAGAGGCCGTAGTTCTTGATTTATTCAGTAAAAACATTCGAAAGTGACCTTCAAACGCATTTTAGTTGAATAACTCGAAAACTGTGGCTTCCAGCAAAAACGTATCCTAGAACAAAATTTGACTACATTAAATCCTACGGAAGGTCCGGTTCAGTTTTTCTGTAGGACTAATAGTTTACGCATAGTGAGCGAGAGAATATGAAAACTTTGTGTGTGGTATTTGAAGACGTTGCGGGCTGCATAAAACTCAGTCTGCTGAATCACCCTGTATGATACTACGTACAGAACTTTATTACTTTGACGGTAGGGTTCCCTTTATATTTCTGTAGCGACATTCTCTGCCAAAGTACCAGTTACTAATCACATACAGTGAGCGTTTTTCATTGAAATGTAGGTTCTACTTAATATTTAGTTAAATGAGTAATATTCATAAATCATGCACATGTGTTTCTCTCATACAACAAGATCATAAGATAACTGTTTTAAAACACAGTCTCAAATTTCTGATTTGTCATAGAAAAATAATCTCTCCAAGCAAAATAGATATTGTCACAAAGTAAAATCTTAACACTGCCTCAAAGTATTGAGAACCGGTCGACAGTAAGAAGACTGCCTAGTCTTTTTTTTCATGTAGGATTCTGTGTAGCAACCTCACAGGGAAGAGATATACACTACTAGCCATTAAAATTGCTACATCAAGAAGATATGCAGATGATAAACGGGTATTCATTGGACAAATATATTACACTAGTACTGACTTGTGATTACATTTTCACGCAATTTGGGTGCATAGATCCTGAGAAATCAGTACCCAGAACAACCACCTCTGGCCATAATAACGGCCTTGATACGCCTGGGCATTCAGTCAAACAGAGTTTGGATGGCGTGTACAGGTACAGCTGTCCATGCAGCTTCAACACGATACCACGGTTCATCAAGAGTAGTGACCGGCGTATTGTGACGAGCCAGTTGCCTGGAGAATATGCTGGCCAGGGCAGCAGTCGAACATTTTCTGTATCCAGAAAGGCCCGTACGGGACCTGCAACATGTGGTCGTGCATTATCCTGCTGAAATGCAAGGTTTCGCAGGGATCGAATGATGGGTAGAGCAACGGGTCGTAACACATCTGAAATGTAACGTCCACTGTTCAAAGTGCCGTCAATGCGAACAATAGGTGACCGAGACGCGTAACCAATGGCACCCCATACCATCACGCCGGTCAGTATGGCGATGACGAATACACGCTTCCAGTGTGCGTTCACCGCGATGTCGCCAAACACGGATGCGACCATCACGATACTGTAAACAGAACCTGGATTCATCCGAAAATGACGTTTTGCCATTCGATCACCCAGGTTCGCCGTTGAGTACACCATCGCAGGCGCTCCTGTCTGTGATGTAGCGTCAAGGGTAACCGCAGCCATGGTCTCCGAGCTGATAGTCCATGCTGCTGCAAACGTCGTCGAACTGTTAGTGCAGATGGTTGTTGTCTTGCAAACGTCCCCATCTGTTGACTCAGGGATCGAGACGTGGCTGCACGATCCGTTACAGCCATGCGGATAAGATGCCTGTCATCTCGACTGCTAGTGATACGAGGCCGTTGGGATCCAGCACGGCGTTCCGTATTACTTCCCTGAACTCACCAATTCCATATTCTGCTAACAGTCATTGGATCTCGATCAACGCGAGCAGCAATGTCGCGCTACGATAAATCGCAATCGCGATAGGCTACAATCCGACCTTTATCAAAGTCGGAAACGTGATGGTACGCATTTGTCCTCGTTACACGAGGCATCACAACAACGTTTCACCAGGCAACGCCGGTCAACTGCTGTTTGTGTATTAGAAATCGGTTGTAAACTTTCCTCATGCCAGCACGTTGTACGTGTCGCCACCGGCGCCAGCCTTGTGCGAATGCTCTGAAAAGCTAATCATTTGCATATCACATTTCGCTTGCTCTACTATTTTCTTTGATTTATTATTACTCGCGTAACAACTAATATATGAGATAAAATACGTTTCTACGAAAAGAGCCCTGAAATACCTTTTAGTGATGCTGTGCTGTGACTTTCTTTGAATCATTAATTTTCAACAAAACAAAATATATTATGTTCTTATTATTCTGGATCTGGCTTTCTATTAAAGGAACATTTTTTCGTTACTGTAACTCGCCATAAAGTTCAACATATCTTCCTTACTTTACAGTTATTGAGAAGGTTACTGAAAATTATTTCGTTATCAATACTGATGTTACAGTACGCAATGTTTGTTCAACATTAAAATTTTGCAGTGGTTTTTTTTTTAACAGTAAAACACCAATAAGTACCACGACTAACACGAGAACATGAGACTATTGTCAGAGAGAAAGATGTTTTTACTATAAGGTTTGCCAGACCAGAACTACGCACAGCAAGATTTCTTTTATGTTATGAAGGTAAATTATCTTTTTGCACTGTTAGTAATATATCAGCAGCAGCCCGCGTCAACCTGTAAAACACATCATAAAATCTGCTGCTCTGCTCTGCAATTCCGGAAGCTGAAAGAAATAATTTTAGTTCACTATTACCCGTCCGCTTCTTTGCGCTATGATTGGTTTCATTTAATGCAGTTTGAATGCGCCGCGGCAGCGACTCGTTCGTTCGTAGCGCAGCTCTGCACCACGAATAATATTTAAATAACTGAAAATGTCTTAAAGGGATGGGATAAAATGCCAGGCAAGCTTACTACAAATCATAATGCAAGTTTTCACTAAGTAACTCTATTCAAAACATTTAAACAGATTAAGTTATTACACACTTTTCCAAATCAATGTCTAATGGCGTCCCTCTCTCAATCTTGACAAAAGAATGCTACGCAAGCGTACTATATAACGTCACAGGCTCTTCCTACTCACGTAACTACAAGAAGATGACAGAGAAATTAATGTTCGGTATTACTATTTATACTAGTCACATATTCTCATGTTTGTTTGATGTTTAATAAGTATCGTCTGTGGCGGTTTCAGTACTCGCCGACACAGATATTATCTTTAAAAAAATCCGTTCATAATTCCGTACAAGAACAAAACATGACACATAATGCTTTCTCTCTAGTACATGAAGTTCACACAATCGTTGTCCACGCAATTACAATCATCCAGTTCAATTATTCTTTTCTCCTCTTCTTTTTTACCACATATAATATGTCTTTTGCTAAGAGACGTTACAATGCCCCCTGGCAGCAATTGACGAACGTTAAGAATGTTCGGCAATATGCTGTCACTAACGTCCGTTTCGTCATTGTTTGTCACCTTATTTGGAATATTCACTATCCACTTGTTTGCTCTTTTGCACTATAGTTTTAATTACACTCCTTATGGTTTTCTCACACTTTGCGAGGTGACCATAAACCTAGTCCCAGGGTCATTACAGTTTTCTGGCTCCCACATTCGGGCTATGTGCGGTCAGGAAACCTGGGAAAACTGCGCCGGAGCCATGGTCATCTCGCCTGGTTTGTAGTAAAACGCAGTCTGATTGTTCATCAAAAAAGGTTGGCATTTATCAAATGTTCACAGATAACAAAGGCTATTTATGACAAAATGTTAAACTTTTAGTCCCCTTGTTGAAAATGTACCTTCTACACTCTTTCACATTCAGGGTAATGCTGGTGTTCGGTGTCACACTGAAAGTCAATCATTAAATAGTTTTGCAGCAGTGTAATGACTTGTCTCTACAATTACTCACGACAAATGTTCTACCATTGTATGTCATTCGTGTCAGTTTGCTTCACTAATATGACGAAAACATATAACATCTAACAAAATAATATTTTGAGTTTATACACAGTAAACTAAAGAAAAAATGTTTTTCACGTAATTTCGTGTCCAATAAATTATTTTCATGTTAGTACAATAACAGCGTAGTTGGTAATGTTCGGTTGAATGTCGACAATGTCGTACGGAGCGGGCGGCGCGAAGCAATTGCTGCGTAGCGTCGTCCGGAACGCGGCGTGCCAACGTCCGCTGGGGTCGACGACCTGCTCCCAGTAACAGCGACGGAGTGTTGGGGTGGCGCCTGTGCAGTCGCGAACCGCGCCGAACCATTCACCAATGTCGTCGTGTTGCAGTTGTTTCCCGCGACCGGCTGGCTGGCGGCACGGCACCCGTCTCTGCTTCTCCGCATGGCTCCCCGTCACAATGCATGAAACAAATATTCCACAACGGTGTACTGTCTTTAAGGATACAGACTATTAGCTGTTGAAGAAAATGCAACTTGGTTAAAATCGTTTATTGTTCAGTAAGCCGTCGTTTCGCTGGTCTGCAAAGGATGTTTGGACGTGATAACGGGTTTCTTGTGGCTTCACAAGTGAATCGCATTGTGACACTGGTATTTAGGGTACGTCACACACACGTTGTACTAAACACTTTCATTTGTTCTCACGGTCGATACGCTGCCAGAGCGTCTCTCAACACGCGAAAATGTTTCGGTTCACACAGACTAAATGTTTCCGTCGAGCGATGTTTATTTGGATCGACTCCGAACGGATCACTAACTACCGTTTTTATAAACAGTAAATTTATTGTCCGTTGAGCACTGCACTATGACAGTTAATCACTCAACACTTGACTTATTCCGACGTATATATATTGGTGCAGATACAACAGTCATTTTCTGTCCCTGCTACGTACAATATTCCGTCCTTTCCTAGACTGTTTATGCACACAGTTTATTTTTAATGCATACCAACTGTTCTTAGCATAATCACTCTCATCTACATTGAGTCCGTTGTGTTTACCAGGTCATTACACACTTTTAGTATTGTTACTAGGCATATACGGCTTTTTTTAAAATTATTTAAAGGTGTGTGATTTTTGTTACATAGTTTTCTTTTTCCGTGTAGCTTGCCAGGTTATCACCCATCTAGCAAACAGATTTTACCATCTGCATGACAGCTGGACTTGGGCATATTGCTCAATAAATTCTTCATTTAGTATTACTATTTTTTTAAAAATGAGCTGTCCTACAGGACTACAGTGTAGTCTCCGCGTAGATTGGCTTGATTCCGTACCGCGTAATTAATATTCAAGGACGTGTACCAAGAACACAGGCTTCAATTGAAGCATCGATACATACAAAGCGTAGGTTGCACGGAACGGGTTTGTCTTTGATTGAATTCTGCTCCAGTGTCGTTCTCAGATCACTATTGGCAGTAACGTTACATCACATAATTGTTTTATACTATAAAGTCATTTTTTGTCCAGTAGAGACTCTCTCTCAGGGTTCCTTAATTCTAACACAATTACACCTGTTACATTACTATATGAAATCTCATCATTAATTGTACTTACTTACTACAAATGAAAAATGAGTCAAGAAATTATTCATTACTTTGTCAACAAAAAGATTGTTCATTGCTTGATGAGCATATAGTATTTTGATGACACTAATTGTCTGTAAACAAAGTCTTCAATTTGCATGCTATTGCCCAGTTTGTTGATTCTACTTTCATGCTATGCTTACTTATTTATGTCTTGCTTTCTCAAAATTTTAAATACAAATTCTTTCTTAAAGCTAACATACTTATACTATAAAACACAATTGAAATCTTCTTACTGCTACTATTTACATCTGACATGTCATTGAATAAATAATTTTACCATCCCACTCTAAAATCTTTCGAATCTCTTTAGCCACTACTTCCCTCCACGACCAAGGGATGGAGTAAGATGCGCGACAGTACGTTTTGTGGGGCATCACCTCTATGTGATAGTGGTACCCCTTGATTATTCCTGGTCGGTCGGTAAATATCATGGTATATTCCGATAGCAGCTGCGTTAACTGTTGCTTTTGTATGTTGCTTAAACTTTCAAATACCTGTACTTTGGTTTGAAATGCATCAACATTTGTTTCAAAATTTCTATCTTCCATACTAGGATAATAGAGATCTGTCACATGTGAATAATCATCTAGGTGTAGTACCCAGGGGTTCCTACATTTGATATTAATTCGGTTACAATATGGCACAAGTACCTCCTTCGATTTCATCATAGACAACTCACTCCTCCTACCTTTATTAACTATGCTTAGTTTTCCCGAGGAGAGGTCGATCACTGCGTCCCTCTCACGGAGAAAATCTACTCACAGAATGCAGGCCACCTTTAACAATCTCCACCTGCACCTGGTGCTTAAATAATTGGCTCTGTGCACTTATAGCTCTAGACACCTTACACTTATTAACCGTGAAAGTCGGTATGCTACGTCCCTTCCCCAGCGCTTTAAACAATTCTGTACTCATTACACTCACTGAGGCAACATCATTGATTTTCGCTTCTATTATGGCTTGCACATTTTCGTTGCTATCTTTATTACATTCATGCGGTTCGGTCAGTAGACCTTTATCCATACTGATACCGTCGTTGTATCGCAGCAGGCATATTATTGTCATTCGTGTTGCTCTCACTCCACCCACCCCTCGGCCAGCGACGGAGAGCACATCGTGACCGATTCTAGTTTGTTGGATGGCTTGCTTGCGAGGCACTTGGACGGCTATTGTCCACAACCTCTGCTATGTGTACGTTTTGATTTATAGGCCGCCACGACTGCGCAGTAGGCGCGTTTTGCAGTGGTGGTCTGTTGCTATCGTACCGGTCATTATCTTGCCGTTCTGGTCTTGGTCGCTGATTCTGATTCCAATTGCGATTACTGTCGCTGTAATTGCTATGGCACTGACCTCGGGCATTTTTACAGCGGTCGGTCCCGGGCGGCCCGGAATCGTACCGGTCGTCAAATCGACGCTTTTTATTATGGGACGGCTGCCCATACCCGTTCTGACTTCTATCATTATTACCATTTTGCGAGTGCTCTTGCCGCTTGTTACCGCCCCCACTATTTCCATGGTTGTGGTTTTGTGCACTATTATTTCTGTCATGTTTACACCCTGATCCATTGTTCCGTAAGTGATCACACGCTGCTTTTGCTTCTTCCTGGATTAAGTCTGTTGAATCTAGAACAGACAGGAAATGTTCCATGTCGTTCTCTGGTACGTGTATTAGTTTCTCTTTAATATGAATGGGTAAACGTGATTTTAGGAGTCTTATTATGTCTCTTGGTGAGATAGGCTCATCTCAGTAGCGCGTCTTGTTTATATACTTCTCGAAATACCGTCTCAGATTACCAAGACGGGGTGAGTACGGTTCGGGATTGTATACTTCTTTTCTTAGCCGCTCTTGTATACAAGGCGACCAGTATTTCGACAAAAACGCCCTTTCGAACTGTTCATACGTCATGTAACTGTCTGCTACTTCCGTAGCCCACAACGCTGCACCACGCTGAATGTATGACATTACGTATTGAATTTTCTGTGCTTCGTTCCACACACTAGGCAAGATATTTTTAAAGCTTTTTATGAATACTACTGGGTGTACTTTCGTTCAGTAGTAAATGTTTGAAACTGCCTATTTTTGATCAAACTTTCTTCAACCAATATTTTTGGACAATACTGGTTTGCTCCTGGAACATAGGCTGTGTGCTCCGAACCGAAGCCTAAAGATTCACCATTGCTGCGTCGCGCATAAGTTTGTGCGTTGTCAAAATCATTGGCTGTTGGCGACATAGTTTCATATTCAAGATGTTTGCTGCTCTGTGCTAAACCCATTTCCAAGTCGGATATCAGTTTGCTAATATTCACTTGCCACTGCGGAATATCCTCACTGAGTATTTGTTTGATGGTTTGCACGTCGTTCTGTACTTGACTATTTACTGCGGTCCTGAATGATTCGGAATCTCTATCTGCCATGGCTGCTTGTACCTTAGAATTAATATTTTTGTCGATCTCGCTCTCCTTCGCTTCTAGCCATGAGTTGAATTCGGTTTCAATTTTAGTCACTTGTTCGTTCCACTTCTGCTTTACGAGCTGTGTGGAATCTATTTCTAGCTTTTCTAATCGGTCGGCCAAGACACCTATCTCGTCTACAATGTTAGTGTTTGCTATTTGCAGGTTGTTGACCTGTACAGTCAACTCCGCACGGCCTTAGGTATCGACTCATAATTCTGTTTCATGCAAGCAATCTCTCTTTTCATAATTTCGAACGATTGCACAAGTTGCTGGTCACGCTCAGCATGCTGGCGATCCCGCTCGGCCTGTTGGGCAAGAAACTTTTCCTCTACCTGGCGATCTCGCTCAGCTTGCTGTGCGAGAAAGCTCTCAATTTTTTCGTCCTTTTCAGCTTGTTGTTGCGCAAATTTTGACTGGCAATCCAACACGCGCTCTAATATTGCCTGAAGTGAATACCCACCAGGCAGATTACCACTCTCTGGTTCCTGCTTTTCTGGGGGTGGTACAATTTCTATATCTGCATCTCCGTGAGCACTGGTGGGCGGTGGCTCCACTTCCTGTGCCTCTGCCCCCACATTTTCACATAATATATCCTCAAAGAGAGTACTTGTACTGCTGATTGCACCCGTTTCTACATTTCCTGCATTGGCTAATGGCTGTCCCTCAGTATCCTATTGCTCGGTCGTTGACAACGCAATTTAACCATATTCATAAATTACCTACTCGAACACAGGATCTGACAGTTTTGCCACTTGCACATAAAATATGGTAATTTATCTATAATACACTGCACACTAAAAATTACTATCTGCACTCAATTTTGCCCTGTCATGAATACAAACGTCAAACTACGCACACCACTAGCGATATGAGATCACTTCACTGGAGTTAAGCTTCTACGAACAGGACAACTACACTGTAGCCTTACCTTTAGTTTATCTGATTTCGGGGTTCGGCTGCCCCCGGATTATGTAGTCGTTACAGTTTCTCAGTACTATCAGGCTCTTTTCCTGTGACTCGCTTGCAGTGGTGCGTTTTTTCATGAAAGAATTTTTGTACATTCATTAATACATGACATTAATCGTGAGACACATACATACTAACAATAGACAATGAAAGAAAACACATAAAACAGTTATCATTTTCGACGCCACTGCATATTAGGCCCCGCGCTTTTGGGCGACAGTTTCGATGGCTCTTTTATTTGCTTTGTTTTATTATTACTCTCGTAACAACTAATATATGAGATAAAATATGTTGCTACGAAAAGAGCCCCGAAATTCCTTTTAGTGATGCTGTGCTGTGACTTTCTTTGGATCATTAATTTTCAACAAAACAAAATATATTATGTTCTTATTATTCTGGATCTGGCTTTCAATTAAAGGAACATTTTTTCGTTACTGTAACTCGCCATAAAGTTCAACATATCTTCCTTACTTTACAGTTATTGAGAAGGTTACTGAAAATTATTTCGTTATCAATACTGATGTTACAGTACGCAATGTTTGTTCAACATCAAAATTTTGCAGTGGATTTTTGTTAACAGTAAAACACCAATAAGTACCACGACTAACACGAGAACATGAGACTATTGTCAGAGAGAAAGATGTTTTTACTATAAGGTTTGCCAGACCAGAACTACGCACAGCAAGATTTCTTTTATGTTATGAAGGTAAATTATCTTTTTGCACTGTTAGTAATATATCAGCAGCAGCCCGCGTCAACCTGTAAAACACATCATAAAATCTGCTGCTCTGCTCTGCAATTCCGGAAGCTGAAAGAAATAATTTTAGTTCACTATTACCCGTCCGCTTCTTTGCGCTATGATTGGTTTCATTTAATGCAGTTTGAATGCGCCGCGGCAGCGACTCGTTCGTTCGTAGCGCAGCTCTGCACCACGAATGATATTTAAATAACTGAAATGTCTTAAAGGGATGGGATAAAAGGCCAGGCAAGCTTACTACAAATCATAATGCAAGTTTTCACTAAGTAACTCTATTCAAAACATTTAAACAGATTAAGTTATTACACACCTTTCCAAATCAATGTCTAATGGCGTCCCTCTCTCAATCTTGACAAAAGAATGCTACGCAAGCGTACAATATAACGTCACAGGCTCTTCCTACTCACGTAACTACAAGAAGACGACAGAGAAATTAATGTTCGGTATTACTATTTATACTAGTCACATATTCTCATGTTTGTTTGATATTTAATAAGTATCGTCTGTGGCGGTTTCAGTACTCGCCGACACAGATATTATCTTTAAAAAAATCCGTACATAATTCCATACAAGAACAAAAAATGACACATAATGCTTTCTCTTTATTACATAAAGTTCACACAATCTTTGTCCACGCAATTACAATCATCCAGTTCAATTATTCTTTTCTCCTTTTCTTTTTTACCACATATAATATGTCTTTTGCTAAGAGACGTTACAACACAGCATCTTCTTCCTGTCGGTTAAATTTCGCGTCTGTAGTACGTCATCTTCGAGGTGTAGCAATATTAATGGCCAGTAGTATAGCTGGACTTTGTAGCTTTCTGCATCTACATCCATACTCTGCAAGCCACCTGACGGGGCGTGGCGGAGGGTACTTTGAGTACCTCTATCGGTTCTCCTTTCTATTCCAGTCTCGTATTGTTCGTGGGAAGAAAGATTGTCTGTATGCCTCTGTGTAGGCTCTAATCTCTCTGATTTTATCCTCATGGTCTCTTCGCGAGATATACGTAGGAGAGAGCAATATACTGTTTGACTCCTCGGTGAAGGTATGTTCTCGAAACTTCAACAAAAGCCCGTACCGAGCTACTGAGCGTCTCTCTTGCAGAGTCTTCCTCTGGGGTTTATCTATCATCTCCGTAACGCAAAGCCTTGCTCAAGGGGTCGCGGTCGCGGTCGCAGGAGAAAGCAAAGAAACATGTCCATTTTATGCTGTATCAGCGCGAAGACAATAATCAAGTCCGTGCTTGCTGCTGGGACAACAGGTTGTAGTGACCGAAAACGCGCGACTATGCCCCCGCTGACCCCTTCTACCCCCACACCTCTACTGCGGCAAAGAATATCATTATATATCTGCCCACAGAGCACTGCGACCTCTTCTCACATTGCACTTGATTTCTCGATCAGTATAGTCTCAATAGAAAGAAAATTAAATACGTTGCCTTTGAAATCGCTGACATATTATGGTTCTGGGGGTCGCCAGAATATTTTTTACTAGGAAAGGGGTCGCTTGTTCAAAAAGGTTGAAAAACACTGCAGTAGGCAATACGACATGTTGCAATAAAAGTCGCGCTATGCGATGGTTATCCAAGTGTCACGCTTGTTTCCACAGAAGCAACACAACAAACAACAAGAAACAACAGGTGGCAATAGCCTCGCGTGTGACGTGTCGCTGCTAGCCTCATCATGGGATTCTTCCAAATGTTGCATATTTACTCGAGGCTGCAAAGAGGTGTGGCTCACCTTCCAATGTTAAAAACAATTTCGATATGTAGGTTACATCTGATACGCAGCATTGCATAATCTAAGGTGCACCAAACGTAAACTGATGAGCGACTACATTTTTTTTACTGCAAATTTTCCAAAATATGCTGATGTATTTTTAAGTATCTCCACGATTATGGGCAACAGCGAAAACAAAACCAGCCAGTTCATTATCAAGCTATGATATAAGACTACAAGACGTAAAAATATTATCTTTTTGGTGATTCCTTTTCTCAAAATCGAATGTGAAAGACTGCAAAGTGAACACACACGAAACCCAAAACAGTGGTTTTTGATTGATTACATGAAAAGCAAAAGTTTTACTGAGCGGCTAACTATAGGGACAGTTTGTTTTATCGAAATAAAACAATTTGTTTATGGAATGTCAGATGATCCCTTCGTATCATATAATACAGTTACGTGGAGCAACCATTACTCTGTGTTGCTCGGAGCAATATGACAGAGAATCATATTGGTGTTGTATCGTTTTCGTCACAGTATGAGCCAATTAAATCGTTTCAATTACGTTTTTCTGCACTCCACCAATGTGAGTTGCTTCTGCATCGTACCGTGAGTTGCGTCGCATATTGTATCACACATCGTACTGCATGTGAAATCGCCTTAGTGAGAGTTGTGTCTAATTCTTGTGATTTTCAGTATAGTCACCAATCTTTTTCAGGGTAAATATTTCCAGAAGACAAAACTACTGAAAAGTTAGAGATACAGGAGAAACAATAAGTTGAAAAACAAAGAAGGTAGCTCAGAAAACAAAAATGATTACAGTCATGAGAAGCTTGTTAAATACACTAATGAGCCAAGACATTATGACTGTTGCCCACTGTGAGACTGAAATACGCCTGGTGGCATTGTGGGCACAGGACACAGTTGAGAAAGCATTTAGGATGATTCAGCTGCCCCTGAATATTGGTTTTATGCAGCCCACAACACCTTCAAAAACCACACAACGATTTTTATATTCTCTCACTCACCACATAAACTATTAGTCCTATAGAAAAAATGAACAGGAGCTTTTTGTAGAAAATTTAATTTAGTTTAAGTTTGTACTGGACTACATTTTTGCTAGAGGCCATAATTTTCGAATTACTCAAGAAAAACGTACAAAAGTGACCTTTAAATGTGTTTTTCTTGACTAACTTGAAAACTGTGGCCTCCAGCGAAATGTATCTCAGTGCAATATTTAACCAGTTTAAATTACCTTCGAAAAGATCTTGTCCATTTTATTTTCTGTAGGACTAGCAGTTTGCATGTAGAAAGTCAAAGAATATGAAAATCTCTCACATAGTTATTGAAGACGTTGTGGTTTGCTTAAATCCCATCGGTAGGGGCACTTGAATCACCTTGTATTGTAGCAGCAGAGAGGGTTAGGGAATTATTCTAGTGATGATATCTGCCGCAAATGGGGGAATCCTCTGACAAAAGCGACTTTGACAAAGGGCAGACTGTTATGGCTTGGCACTTGGGAATGAGCTTCTCAGAAACAGTGAAACTGGTCGGGTTGTTTGCATACTATTGTGTGAGCATTTGTGGAAAGTGATTGAAGGATGGTGAAACCACGAGTCGGCGAAAGCTTCTTGGATGTCTACACCTCACCACAAAATGTGGAGGCCCAAGGCTCCACCCTGTTGTAGGCAAAATGGATACGGGAACTGTCTGTGAATTCCCTTCATATGGCACTTTGAGCTGCAGCACATGCCAAACTGACGTACTGTGAGTTTATGTCGGAATCTTCTTCGAAAGATTGCAGAATCTTCTTCGAAAGATTGCAGTATGCGTTCTTTTTAGTCAAGTGCACGAGTAAACTACAAAGTTCTGCCTTCACTGCCATCTGTGCTGCTACAGATACTATATCAGGAATGAGGCAAGAAACTACAACAAATGTTTAGTGGCTTCTGTTTGAAAAAGCATTTTGATACATTCTTGCAGCTCCCCATCATTTTCCATTTGATGGCCATACTTAAAAAAAGCACACCTAACTATTCGTGAAACGAATATTTTACCATTGTTATTGGTAACACATCTCACGTAGCTCTTTGCTACTAACTAACTCCATCCAATCAGGCCTCGAAAAGCCCAGAGGTACTGACTGACCATTGTGCCATCATCAGCCGCTGGCGTTGGCATCACTGAATGATGCCCCTGTATGGACGGTCATGTGGTCAGTACACCACTCTCCTGGCTGTTGTCAGTTTTTGTGGCCATAGCCTCTACTTCCGTCAAGTAGCTCCTCAATTCACCTCACAATGGCTGGTGGCAACCCAGCTGGCAACAGCGCTCGGCAGACACGAATGGTCCAAGCGCTAGCCAAGCCTGACTGTGCTTAACTTTGGTGATCTGATGGGAACTGGTGTTATCACTGTGGACAGACCATTGGCCTACTCTGTGCTACTACACAAGTCAAATATTCATGATGGATTAACCTGACATGTATACAAATGTCAAATATAAATGTATGTCCACAATGACACATCACCAACTGGGATACAATGTTGGGCTTCTCTGCTTCATCACACAAAGTGGAAGTTAGAGGCTTGCCCACTCTGTAAAGCATGGTAGATGGTGAGTTTGACAGGTCTGAGCACAGGATACAATGCTAGTAGTAGCCCAAGTGTTTCAGAGCACATCATGCAGCACATGGAGTTCTGCAGCAGACGACCTCTACATATTCTCATGTCTGGCAAACGAACGGATGAGCCTTGCGTATCACATGACACAGTTGCATAGGGCAGTCATGTGTCCATGTCGCTCCGGGCGATATGACAGAGAATCGGTTTGGTGTTGTATCATTTTCGTCCCAGTGTGAACCAGTTAAGTCGTTTCCACTATGTGTCTACGCACTCAATCAATGTGGGTTGCTGCTGCATTGTGTCACGAGTCGCATCACGTAATGTATCACATATCGTATTGCTTATTGTATCGCTTCAGGTCGTGCCACGCGATGCTTATCCATATGATACTCGAATTCCCACAGGAGTGATAAAACAAGAACCAAAACACAACCTCAGGTATGACGCATCGCTGCCAGTTTCATTATGGCCAACTTCCAAATATGACGTATTTACTCGAGGCTAGAAAGAGGTACGGCTCACCTTCAGCGTTAAAAACAATTTCACCCTCTTTCTCTGTTCACCTCCTCCACCTCTTGTCTCAGTCCTCCTCCTGTACCCCCACTCTGTTTCCAACTCTTCCTACCTCTCTCTCTGTCTCCTCCTACGCCTCTCTCTGTCCATCTGCTCCTCCCATCTCTCTCCATGGACTGAGCCTGAAACTGACACTGACTTCGTGAGGTGGTGATAGTGCAGAGTGGGCTCGCTGGGGAGTAGTGTTGCCACATGACCTGATCACACCTGGGCTCACAGAGGTAAGAATGTGTCGTCTGGTCAGTTGAATCAAGTTTCATGTTACATCAAGTCGATGGTCATGTCTGGATGCGGTATGCGGTATAAACGACAGTTATTAGAGGGATGACAAAAATTCAAGAACGAAAAATTCTTAGAATAATGAACAGTACTTTACTTTAAGACGGAACTTGGGTCATACGACCAACAAAAACTCTACGAACACACATATCATCATAGATAAATTTAGAAGAAGACGCCTGCAGTTCTATGGATACCTATGTGGGATATATGAAAACAGACTCACTAAGAAAATCGTTATTAATGCCAGCGAAGTAAAGGCAAATTGGATAATACAAACACAAGAAGAGCTGTAACAATTGAAAATTTCAGAAGAAGAAATTGAGAATAGAGAACAGTTCAGAAGTAAAATCAAAAACGAGAAACTTGAATGAGGTTCTACCAAAGAAACGATAGGAAAAAACAGACAGACGAAAGAATTAGAAAACAGTGAATTAATGAAGAGGTTTTGGGAAGAAAAGAAACTGTGACTGACTTATGTTCACACGTCCTCCTAAAGGAGAATTAAAAATATGTACCTGGTAGGTATATAAAAGCGCGCATATTTGAATGCAACGTTGTGTCAAAATTTCAAAGCAGTCGGCGAAGAACTTTCGGAGATTTAAGATATTGAACAAACGAAAATGTACAGCGTGAGTCAAAAAGGACTTTGCAACTTTGGAATGAAATAAGAACTTATTGAGATAACTTAAAGAATCGGTAGCTGTGTCATTTGGTAGCAAACAACCTCACGTTTGATTCATATAGTGTATCAGTACCCCATTCCGCCACCAGGAGCACCAGCGTAGTGCAGAGTTAAAATGGCTACTTTCACTGGTGCGGAGCGTGCTCGCTCTTTGTTTTGGTTTCATGAAACGAGCTCTGTAATAGCTGTTCGGAGTAAATTTGTGCCCTTAGCAAACTGAAAGTGTACAGCCTCTTTCTTCTGTCACTGGTACTGTGTTTCTGAATATGCTTGAAACTTTTTAATTCCACAGATCGATGAAGTTGACCAAGATGGGCTGGTTTGTCATCAGCGAGACGGTGCACCACCTCATTTTCTCACGAAGGTTCGACATTTTCTCGATAATCGCTTCCGAAGTTGGTGAACTGGTCGTTGAAGGACCAATAGCATGGCCACTTCGAGCCCCGGACTTGACACCTCTCGAATCTTTCTCTGAGGTTTCATTAAAAAGCGTATGTATGTCCCTTACCTACCAAACTGTGTAGCTGACATGAAAAATCGAATCCATGCTGCCGTTGCACGATTTACAACCGATGTGCTGCAACGGTTGTAGGGAGAAACTGGTTACAAGTGAGAGGTTTGCAGCATCACAAATGGTAGTCACATAGAGCCAAAATGGCGACAATTTTATGTGGAACTTGAGGTTGTTTTCTACAAAATGACACATCTACCGAATGTATAGGTTATATCAATAAATTTTTAAATCGTTCTAACGTTGTAAAGTCCAGATGTTCGAAAATTTAGGTCCTTTTTGTGTCCCGACTTTGAGGTCCTTGTGCCATAGATTTTGTAACCCACTGGGCTGCCCCCTCCCCTCCCCCCTCCCCTGAAAGTCCCAGGTTTCTGAGTATTGGATCTGGCAAGACCACTCGGGAACAAAGGAGGAGGTACTTGGGTGGCAGCGTCGCCAGAAACAGCAGCATGACCGCGGCGCTGTAGGCGGGCCGTGAGTGTTGGGCTTGAGCTGCCGGCTGGCGGCTGGCTCTCGTCCCGCAGGCTGCCCGGTGGCGAGTGAGCCGCGCCGGGCGTCACGAAGTCGGCGCCGGTCAGGACCGGTTGCGGCCGCCGCGTCTCCGCAGCTACGAGCGGACCCTCTTCTGCGTTCCAAAGAATCGCTAGCAAGGGCCTCATAACTAAGGTTGCCAAGTGCAAAAATAGAAAAGCTGGACTCGGCATCATACAACGACGAAAAAAAATCACAATACCAAAACATAATTAACGTAGAGTAATCAAATTTCAGAAATATGTTTATCTAGGTAGGATATTTAAGCGATTAACTTGCAGGATCACACATTTTTGTTGTTGTGGTCTTCAGTCCTGAGACTGGTTCGATGCAGCTCTCCATGCTACTCTATCCTGTGCAAGCTTCTTCATCTCCCAGTACCTACTGCACCCTACATCCTTCTGAATCTGCTTAGTGTATTCATCTCTTGGTCTCCCTCTACGATTTTTATACTCCACGCTGCCCTCCAGTACTAAATTGGTGATCCCTTGATGCCTCAGGACATGTCCTATCAACCGATCCCTTCTTCTAGTCAAGTTGTGCCACAAACTCCTCTTCTCCCCAATCCTATTCAATACCTGCTCATTGGTTATGTGATCTACCCATCTAATCTTCAGCATTCTTCTGTAGCTCCACATTTCGAAAGCTTCTATTGTCTTCTTGTCCAAACTATTTATTGTCCATGTTTCACTTCCATACATGGCTACACTCCATACAAATACTTTCAGAAACGACTTCCTGACGCTTGAGTATATACTCGATTTCTCTTCTTCTTCTTTAGAAACGCTTCCTTGCCATTGTCAGTCTACATTTTATATCCTCTCTAAAAATGGTTCAAATGGCTCTGAGCTCTATGGGTCTTAACATCTATGGCCATCAGTCCCCTAGAACTTAGAACTACTTAAACCTAACTAACCTTTAGGACAGCACACAACATCCAGTCATCACGAGGCAGAGAAAATCCCTGACCCCGCCGGGAATCGAACCCGGGAACCCGGGCGTGGGAAGCGAGAACGCTACCCCACGACCACGAGCTGCGGACTATATCCTCTCTACTTCGACCATCATCAGTTATTTTGCTCCCCAAATAACAAAACGCCTTTACTACTTTAAGTGTCGCATTTCCTAATCTAACTCTCTCAGCATCACCTGACTTAATTCGACATTCCATTATCCTCGTTTTGCTTTTGTTGATGTTCATCTTATACCCTCCTTTCAAGACACTGTCCATTCCGTTAAACTGCTCTTCCAGGTCCTTTGCTGTCTCTGACAGAATTACAATGTCATCGGCGAACCTCAAAGTTTTTATTTCTTCTCCGTGGATTTTAATGCCTACTCCGAACTTTTCTTTTGTTTCCTTTACTGTTTGCTCGATATACAGATTGAATAACATCGGGGAGAGGCTACAACCCTGTCTCAGTCCCTTCCCACCCACTGCTTCCCTTTCATGCCCCTCGACTCTTATAACTGCCATCTGGTTTCTGTATAAATTGTAAATAGCCTTTCGCTCCCTGTATTTTACCCCTGCCACCTTCAGAATTTCACGCATTAATGTAAGCGAAATAAGCCATAGCAAATGTGCAATGCCAGTACATTAATAACCGGTGTAACCGCCAGAATGTTGAATGCAAGAATGCAAACGTGCTTGCATTGCGTTGTAAGCATGCATTATGTACGTCAGTTTGTGGGTTGGAGTTCCAAGCCTGTTACGCTTGATTGTTAAGACAGAGACGGTTAATGCTGTTTGCCAATGAAGCTGGAGTTGTCGTTCAATGGGTGAAAACTGTTGCGGCGTGCCGAGTCCAGAAAGCCTTTGTGTTTCAAACAGCATGATGGAACCAACCGAACAAGGAGTGCCTAGCGCTCTGATAGGGCAGCACTGGTTAAAGTTTGACCCTTGCCGTAACAGATCCCTGTGCTTCCCTGTTTTGGCAGAGATGAGGCGCTCCCGTGGACAGAGACGAAGAGTGACTGATTGTCTGGGAGTCAACGAGTGACTTGCACAGAGTGCGGTTGAGGGATGTATGAAAGAAGCTCGCTACAAAGCAACGCCCTTCAAACTATTATTGTTGTTAACTGGTGACTCATCCTTAGGTGTCACGTCCTTTGTCTTGCAGTTAGTATATCGGTCGAAGTGTGATTTGTAACAGTTTTAAATTAAACTTTCTCCACTGTTCTTCTGTTTTAAGTAGACTCAGTTTGCTGCATAAAGCCGGCCACGGTGGCCGAGTGGTTCTAGGCGCTACAGTCCGGAACCGCGCGACCGGTCCGGTCGCAGGTTCGAATCCTGCCTCAGGCATGGATGTGTGTGATGTCCTTAGGTTAGTTAAGTTTAAGTATGTCTAAGTTCTAGGGAACTGATGACCTTAGAAGTTAAGGCCCATAGTGCTTAGAGCCATTTGCTGCGTCAAAATGGAGTACTACGTCAGCTTGACGTCACACGAGCTTCCGCATAAACCGGCATCTGGTTTCCAGTTGAAACAGATAGCTCCGAAGTTCTACATACTGTAATTTTTCTGAAACTACTAACCGGATTTTGAAGAGTGAAATGCCTTTGAATTCGTCTCTTTTACAACTACGAGACTAGCAATAGAAGTTGCTGTGAGAAATGCAGCTATGGAAAGAAACTACAAGTCTTTTAGTGAGGACTTTCTGACAGTTCCTCTGGGTGAAAACAGAATTACTAAAGCTTAAACAGTTCAGGAAATAATTGAGGATAACAGCTTAGCCGAAGCGTCCCGTATACACTGTGTCCCAGTAGGTATGGTCAGTATTCAGGGATGTGACAGAAACGATCATTTGAAGCAGAAAAGTGTAGAACTATGAGGTCTTCGATAGTGTGAAACATATCTCTTCTACTGCACGCTCTTTGCTTTCCATATTTTGGGAGGAGGTAATATGCATCAAAACAAGAAAAAAAATTGTCCATTTAACATTGGTTGTAAAGTTTATATGTCTCAGGGGCTGTAGGCACTTGCGCGGTAGATGAGATGTCTTGCAGAGTAGCGGGGGTGAACAAGTGTTCATAGCTCCTAAAGTGTGCGCTTTAGAGCCCATGTTTACACACCGAGCGAGGTGGCGCAGTGGTTAGACACTGGACTCGCATTCGGGAGGACGACGGTTCAATCCCGCGTCCGGCCATCCTGATTTAGGTTTTCCGTGATTTCCCTAAATCACTCCAGGCAAATGCCGGGATGGTTCCCCTGAAAGGGCACGGCCGACTTCCTTCCTCATCCTTCCCTAATCCGATGAGACCGATGACCACGCTGTCTGGTCTCCTTCCCCAAAACAACCAACCAACCTATGTTTACTTGGCATTTTTTTCTAATGTTGGTGCATTTGGTTTCTCAAAATATGGAAGGCAAAGAGCCTGTGGTAGAAGAGGTTTGTTTCACATTAATAAGGTGATGTTCTCGTAGCTCTTGAGGTATGCGTTACAGAGCCCATTTTCGCTTGTTTTTTTAGCTTCTAATGATCGTTCCTGTCACACTCCTGAATATTGACCATTCCCTCTGCGACACTTTGTGTACGAGATATTTCAATATTCTAAGCAAAACCGCTTGGAGCAGATTCCTTGGGACAAATAAATAGGAAGAGAGGCTTACAGCATAGTGACTATAGAACGATTTGGGAAGTGATACACACTAAACAGTGCGGATTCGAAATGTGTGAGACGTAACTTGAAAATGTCTTATGTGAAGCAACGAAAATTGGCATAAAGGCGAATATACACAAGTCATTTTACCACAGAACACGGCGTTACAGGGACTGTATTCCTCCATGCATTAAACAGGGTTTCAAACACTGAAATACTGCATAACCTGGCCTATTTCAGACACTGATGATGTGTTAGGACCCTTCATGTAAAAAGCAATATAAAATAACCTTCATATTAAGGGGACCACACCCTGCATATCTAACCCTTGTTAATTTAGGCAAGGATTAGACCCATTTCTGAGAAAACTATTTGATGCAAGACCTTAAAATTTTTACTGTATGTTACATGATGCTAATAGTGTCAACTGTACTACACTCTACTTTATCCATTTTATAATTTTTAAGAAATACTTTTTTAAATTTATTAACAAAAAATATTAAAATTTTTTTTGCAGAAAATATTTTTTGTGAACTGACTAATGGGGAAATATTAATGAATGTAGTACCAGAGGTGGCTTTTTACGTTATGCAGAGTCTGAAAATTTCATTCATTCATCTATGATAGTTTCTGATACAATGAGGCATACGTACTGAAAATTTTAGTTTGCGGGAAATTGACTTTAAAGAAAATACTTCTGAAATTTGTTACTTGCAGTTAATCAAAACTGTCCTGCTGTATATGATAGCCCTTCTTTGGCCTCTAGCAGGTCTTCCAGCTTCTTTTTCACCTTCCTGGGTGTTTTTCTTGCTTTCTTGGCCATATTAGATGCAAACCTGTCTTCATCGGCTATCCTCATTTTGTCGCAATGTTGCAGCCCAGTGATCCTATTTTCACCAGGATTAATTCCCAGGTTTTTCAGTACTCAACACTTTCCAATATTACCACAATTGAATGTAATAACAGCATCATGAATTTCTAGTTTCATTGTATGCATGCCTACGAATACAGTTTTAGGAAGGCGGTTCCAAATTATGCTGTTGAAACATTCATTTGGGTTCTGTGTCCGCCCATGCAGACATTTCCTTAGAAGGTCAGGACGAGCCAAGTCTCTGAAAATAGGTCTAATTGCTGTAATAACAGCAGGCGGAAGAGAATGCTGGTGAGAATAAGATTCTCCAGTTGCCTGAGCCCTATTGTATTTGCACCACGAATTTTCTCCTGATGGACACAATCCATGACATGGCTTATCATCAGTAGAGGATTTATGGAAGAATATGGCCCAAACATCCCTCTTAATTGCCTCAAGATTTTCTTTATTTCTCCTAATTGCCTGCCCGTAGTATACCTGCAAGTTTTCTATAACAACTACTCGGAATCACACTTGAACAAAATTAACAGCGTATTTGAAAGCGTGTTGTTTACAAACAGCAGAAACAAAAGAATACCGACCGTTGCATTCCATGGATAACCAACACACCCGGGAGTAAAAAAGAATCCCTAACGTGCAATATAGGGGATATAAAGATCCAAAATATATGCAGAAAAGTGTGTGACGGAAAAGTGGGCATGGCACATAAACACAAGAGGTAGGAAAATGTTGTGACTTAGCAAGACAGCCAAGTCACAACGAGAGGAAGCCGAAAGGCACGCGTTAAGCTCACGCAGATTGGCGTGAGGTCTGGAACAGTTAAAAGGAAATAAGAACTTAGAAAATGGACGCAGTTGCTGTAATACTTAACTTTAATCCACATTTGTAGAACATCGCTCTTGATGATACATGCTTCACAATATTAATTATCAATTGAATACGGCGCCTTGCTAGGTCGTAGCAAATGTAACTGAAGGCTATGCTAACTATCGTCTCGGCAAATGAGAGCGTATTTGTCAGTGAACCATTGCTATGAACGTCGGCTGTACAACTGGGGCGAGTGCTAGTACGTCTCTCTAAACCTGTCGTGTGGTGGCGCTCGGTCTGCTATCACTGACAGTGGCGACACGCGGGTCCGGCGTATACTAATGGACCGCGGCCGATTTAAAGGCTACCACCTAGCAAGTGTGGTGTCTGGCGGTGACACCACAGAAAATGCTCTTTACATGCTCGAAAAAAATTTTTTTCAACAAAATCCTTTTCAGAGTACTTAAATAAAACCTTAATCTATCGAAATATGATGAAAACCGAAAATCGATTTTTTTCGACCTGAACCA
Organism: Schistocerca piceifrons; assembly: GCF_021461385.2. Lineage (NCBI taxonomy): Eukaryota > Metazoa > Arthropoda > Insecta > Orthoptera > Acrididae > Schistocerca > Schistocerca piceifrons. The sequence goes on from NC_060143.1 coordinate 196,256,396, forward strand.
CGGTGTGATCCCCTTAAATGCTAATCCTCGACCCGTAATGCTGAAATCACGATATTTGGTGAGAAGCGGATAAGTGGTTGCCTTGCAGTTAGGCAGCCCGCGTCACTCGGTGTGCTGCAGGCGTAACCGACCGACAGCCTGGATCATGTTTTGATCTTAATGCTGGTAATTAACAAACATTTTTACTTTATTTCAAGCACTACAAGTTTAAATAGTTACAACAGCTTCTCGAATTTAGAGACTGCCATCAAAAACAGGCATGTGATGCATTAAATATTACATCACCTTAGTTGTATCAATATTAGTTGCTCTTTCCTACAATCCCTGATATACCTGATGAATTGTCTGCCACGTAAACTACTACGCAGTGAAAACTGGTTAACCTAGAAAAAAATGACACATTTTTGACTATAATTACTTAACGATGCTGGACGTATTGTCACGGCGAGAGGTGGGAACAAGTAATGCACCCAGGAATATTGTTGAACGTGATCGTTGTGGTGGTCCATGCGTTATGGTGTGGGGAGGCATAACTTTGCAAGGCGTACTGACCTCCAAAGCTTTGTACACAGTACACCCTCCGGTCAACATCACTATGGGCGTTGAGCCATGCGCGACTCGTGTTCGTGCCGTTTATTACTTGACATCTTGGCCTTGCGATACCGCCGTCCCGTTTCTTATTCGATTTACTGGCGTCACCTGCCTGCCTGTGAGTGGCAGCAGCAGCGCTATCGATAAGAGCACTGTCGTACTATGTTTGGAGCGACCACTGGCATTTTCCGGGTCGTGGTGTGCGGTTTTTTCTTTTTCTTTTTTTTAGTCAGAACCACCCAAACTGCACACGGTTCCACGAAAACATTTCCACAGACAACACGAACAATACTAAAAGCAGTCACGGTGGAACAACTAGGAGGAATCACAAATTGACACACACAGAGAACCCAGAAGCGGTCGGCGACCAGATACACGTCGCCCGATGAGACGACCGACCGACCGACCGAACGACCAACCGAGGTCGTCCCCACTCAGTTCATGTGTGTCGGCAACGGTCAGGCGAGTCATGGCTGTCCGGACCTCACAGCTACTCCTTCCCGACTCCTTTCGGACGGACGACGTCCCGCAGACACTGGCTCAGACCCAACCATGCAGAGGGAACACCGGCCCATTGACCACCCGACATCTCTGCACAAGGCAGGAACCGACCAAAGTCCCGCAAGATGATCAATTGTAGGGGCCCAGAAGCGATCGGAAGACCAAATACATGTCGCCCGACCGAACGAGCAACCAACGGTCGTCCCCGCTCAAGTCTCCTTCCGTCGGACAGTGGATGTCTGCCCCCAGCGGTCGGGCAAGTTCTGGCTGTTCAGACCTCACTGGACCATCCCGACTGAAATCACCGCACATTACGACCCGGAAAATACTTGCGGTCGCTCCAAAGATAGTACGACAGTGCTCTTGTCAATAGCACTGCTGCTGCCACTCACGGGCAGGCAGGTCAGCAACTTAGTGACGCCAGAAACGGGACGGCGGCACCGCAAGGACAAGATATCAAGTAATAAACGGCTCAGGCGTCTTTTCAGGGGTGCGTTCGGCCCTGACTTAATTTTTATGGACGGCAATGCGCGACCACATCGAACTGAATAGGTGGATGAGCTCTTGGAGCGAGAGGATATTTGGTGAATGGATTGGTCAGCCCGTTCCTCTGACTTAAATCCTGTTGAGCGCGTCTGAGATGCGTTGGGGAGACTATTGGAGCACGTCTGCATGCATCAACTGTCATCTAGTAACTCTAAACCGCGCTGGTTGAGGAATGGAACGTTCTACCACAAGACCTCCTTATCAACCTCGTGGCCAGAATAGGTGCAGAGCATGTCCTGCCATCCGTGGTGATCACACATCCTTCTGAGAAATATGTCCTGCCTTTTATAGTGTCTAGGGGACCATCATAAATTTCGGTGACTACAGTATAATTTTTGTCTTTGAATAAAAGTGTTTTTTTTTCTTCGTCTCATTTCGTATTTCTTTCATTACTTTCTATAATATACAGTAACAGTTGTTCTACGGATGGTCCAAATTTCATATTACTTGGCAGTGACAGTTAATGAGAAAGTTACTTTCGCCCTCAAGTTATGTACGATGGCTAACGACCGACTAGTAGTTTGACGTGCTCTCTTCGCTCCATCCACATTTCCCTTTGGCGCCTTTTTTTGCCCTCCGTAACACAGAGGCACTTCCCTCCAGCTTTTCTTATTCTATGGTTACAAATGTATAGATCATAAGCATGGACCTACACCTGCTGAAAATCTCCAGATTCAATATGGAATTGCAAGTTAACACAAATTTTAACAGAGTTTCCGCAGAATACAGGTAAAACAGTATTTATAAGCCGAGCGGTTCTAGGCGCGTCAGTCCGGAACCGCGCTGCTGCTACGGTCGCAGGTTCGAATCCTGCCTCGGCCACGGATGTGTGTGATGTCCGTCGGTTAGTTAGGTTTAAGTAGTTCTAAAGCTAGGGAACTCACGACCTCAGATGGTAAGTCCCGTAGTGCTTAGATCCATTTCAACCATTTGAGTATTTATAAACAATTGAATATTACGAGTGACATTAATGCTCGCAATGCCAAGGAGGGAAGAGAGGGGTACTTTGTACCCAGCTTTTGAAATATTGTAATCTAGTGAATTACTTTATATTTTAAATTTTGAAATAATATTTAATGTTTCTAGTGAATCCTTCTATCGGATTCCATAATTTTTTAAAAAAATCTGAAGTCGAACTTAACCCAAAAATGTAAATCTCAGTAGTTAATGTCGCTTTCCCCAGTGAACGTCGTATCCAACAACATTGTCAGGTTCAGGACCTTACTTACACACCAGGATCTCTTTAAAACGTGTGTTGCAAATAAAAGTCGACAACAATGAACTTCGCATTTTTAAATTTTTTAAGGGTGGCATAAAGTGCTCCCCTTTCCTTTTTGGCAGTACATGTTAGTGAAAATATATTGATGTTGCTAATAGTGTGCTAAAAGATATTTTCATGTTCTGGACCCTACTAACACATCAGTGCCTATTTAAAAACTATGTTCTTAATATAAGTCGATAACAGTTAATTTAGTTTATTTTTTATTTCTTTTGGGGTTGACTTAAAGCAACCCCCTTCCTTGGTAATGCGCGTTATGGGAAATGCGTTGGTATCGCGAGGGTCAAGTGTTGGTGTTGCAATTTTTTACACACTCGTTATGCCAGGAAAAGCCCGGGCCTCTGCGTAACCTGTGCCCCGATTACCGCAAGCCTCTTGGGAGGATATCTGGCAGTAGTGTTCGGACGTGGTAGGAGGAAACATCAGTGGCAATAAAAGGTTGAATCAGGCCTGGAGACTTGTTCAGATAACATAATGTTTAAAACAACTGCTCAACCAAATCAGGAAATACGATGTTCGAATCTCGATCCGGTACAAATTATAAATTGTTGCGACACATTCATAACATTCCAGGTTCACTACTTGAGAACGGTCAGCACTGACATCTTTTCGTGTAACTGCGTTTTCACTGATTTCATTCACACCATTTCACATTCATTCAATTAATTTTGGTGTATTTAATTAAATTATACAGCCTAGAGGCAGAAGCCGTTAGCTGTTGCCTCAGTGTGGCGACGCTCCAGAACGCTAAGAACACTCCATCAAGCAGCTGACACCGCTCCGGCAAGAAACCTCACCGGGCTTCATCTCATTACACACACAGGCCCGTGCGGATCGCCTCAAAGGAAGCCATTAACGTTTCCAAGATGCTCACGGGACAGGGAGCGAGACGTACAACGTAACTAGGAACATTCTGTCAGGGTCTTTACGGGGGGCGTGCAACTTGCCGCAACCACAGAAAGACACAGTGAAATAGCAGGAAAGACACTACTTCACTGATCATCTTTCCATTCATTTCAGACTGAAGAAAGGCAAACATAAGCTCATAGCATTTGTAGATTTAGAAAAAGCTTTTGACAATGCAGACTGGCCTACACTCTTGGAAATCTTAAAGGTAGCAGTAATAAAATACAAGGAGCTAAAGGTTATGTACAAGTTGTACAGAAACCAGAACGCAGTTATAAGAGGCGAAGCGCATAAAAAAGCAGCAGTAGTTGAGAAGTTGGTGAGCATGGGGGCTGCAGCCTGTCCCAGATATTATGCAATCAGTAGACTGAAGAAGCCGTACAGGAAACCAAGGAGAAATTTGAGAAGGTATTAAAGTTCACAGAGAAGAAATGAAAACTCTGGGATTTTGCAGATGACACTCCCTTAGAGACGGCAGAGGACTTGCATGAACAGTTGAACAGAAAAACGAGAGTAACAGAATGTAGTCACATTAAATCAGGCGATGCCGATGGAATTAGACTATAAAAAATGAAATGTTAGTATGGCATATTTGGCCAGGCGCCCCCTCTGGGAAAGTTCAGCCGCCTAGTGAGGGTCCTTTTTTTGACGCCATGTAGACATATGCGTGTTGTTGTTGTTGATGATGATAAGGACAACACATATCCCTAGTCCTAGTCTGAGAAAATTCTCGAACCGGACCGAAATTATTGGGAAGTACGAGGGTTATTCGGAAAGTAAGGAACGATCGGTCGCGAAATGGAAATCACAGTGAAAATCCCATGAAGTTTTGCATAGGTGTGTTGGGCAGTGTCTCTAGTATGCCCGTCGATCGCGTTACGTCGTTCTTTTTAGTTCTGAGCACACAGGGAGCACTAAAGATACCTAGAACAATAGTGCCTCCCGCCAAGCACGAGGGCCTGGTGAGAAGTTTCGCCTGAAGCTATGCAGCCAACATTACATAACTGTCGTGCGCTTTCTTCTACAAGGCAATTCTCAGCCACATTCTGCAGGGGCAATAAAGATGCTCCTGTATCGTTTTCAATTGGAAATGTTTGATTACCCACAATTTAGCCCGTAATTGCCTCCCTCTGAGTTTCATTTCTGCTCACATGAACCAATGGCTATGAAGACAACATTTTGGCACAGAATTGGCGTAAAGCACTGAAGGCTGCCTTCTGTAACGAGGGTATTGGAAAGTTGGTACAACGCTACGACAAACGTCTAAATCGGATCGGCGACTATGGAGATAAGTAGCTGGAAGTTGTAGCTAACTATTGCAAATTAAAAAGTTTTGATTTTCACTGTGTTTCCCATTTCGCGACCTATCGTTTCTTACTTTCCGAATAGCGCTCATATTTTCTGAGGGTAATTGTCTGGACTGAAGCCTTGTATGGACGTGAAACGTGGACGGTAAGCAGTTCAGACTAGTACAGAATAGAGCCTTTTGAACTGAATTGTGGTGCCAAAAGAAAAACGCTGAAGACTGGGTTGGTAGATCGAACAAATGAGAAGGAACTGAGCACAATCGGAGAAAAAGAAATGTCTGGCACAACTTAACTAAAAGAAGGAATTGGTTGATGAGACACATCTTGATGCATCAGTGAATCAATTTGGTAATGGAGAGAAGTATGAGGAGGGGGCGGGGTCAAAATTGCCGAGGAAGACCTAGCAAGAATACAGCAAATAGGCTGAAATCAATGCTGGAGGGAAGATAACGAGAGCATAATTTACATTCAGTGTCACGAATGACAGCTTTCTTTAAATGTGGCTAAAAACTCTCGCTTTGATCTCTTGTCGCTAACTTTTATCTCTGCACACGGCTTTATCAACGGTAGTATACCTGGTACGTATCAAGATGCAGAACACACAACTAGTTCGTTTTATATTGTATGTTATTTATACAGAGTGTAGCAGGTATAAGAGCAGATATTTTTACATGTGGTACCTTAATATGTACACACATCAGTGTGTTGACTGGTTCTTTTCTTTGCTCCAACAGTCTTCCCACACACACATCACAAACTTCACGACCTGATATTTTCCGTATGGTTGTGACTACACCATTGTGGACTATGCTTAGTATAGACTGTTTTGCGTCCACGCATCCATATTGCAATACCTGACCTACTGCCCAGGGGAAGATAAACATTAATGGCTTGGTCTTGCCACCAGTACTTGGAGGCACTACCCAACCTACAAAAATACGACTTGTAATACTTTACTTTACTTTACACGTAGCAAGGGCCTTATCGACCATACGCCTGCTCTATGAGCCTCTTCCACTTCTGCTTGTCCAATGCGCTGCTTGTCCAGTTGCTGTTGCTGTTCATCCTAGTTGTGTCCTCCCGAATGTTATCCTGCCTTCTGATTCTGGGTCTCCATCTCGTTCCATCTATTGTTCTGCTGAATGCCATTCTAGATAGTCTATTCTCTGTCATTCTTGCTATATGGCCTGCCCAATTCAACCTTCTCCTCTTGAGCACTTCGACGATGTTACGGTGTTTGTACAGCCCTCTTAATTCTTCATTTCTTCTTATTCTCCATTCCATGTTATTTTCGTCGTATACAGAGAATTAATCAGAATGATGCAAAATTACTACAAAATTGCTGAGAAAACAGGATTACATGTTAATGAAGAAAAGACTGAATACCTGCCCATAAGTCAGAAAACCAAAAAAGATGCACCTCTGACTGTAGATGGATTCAATCTCAAGACTGTTGACCACTTTAAGTACCTAGGAAGTCTTTTTAGTAATAACAACAGAACAGATATAGAAATAGACGCCCGTTTATCAACAGCAAAAAAGACACTTTTTAGTTTCATCAAAATTCTAAGAAAAAGATCACTTAGCAGTAACTTCAAAATCCGCTTATATCAATCGACCATTATACCTGTGATGTTATATGGATGTGAAACATTAAAATTTAGAAAGAAAGATGAAGAAAAACTGTTAATATTCGAAAGAAAAGTACTAAGGAAAATTTTTGGACCTGTATACGACGACTTGTAATAGCTATAATTATTAGTCTACAAAAGAAGTAAATGCTGATGTAATGTTGTTCAGTACACCGTCACTAGTATAAATATCTGCACTTATATACCCTTTACACCCAGTATTTTTGCTTGTTCATTGCATTTTACAGTGCAAGGACTACAACGAGGGTCCATACGTGTCAGCTTTGTGTTCTGTAGACACTTGATCATGAGATTACATAGTCCTAAAACCAATTATGCATGAATTGAACGTCAGAGTAAATTGCGTGATCCTGCAGTATGGAGAAACTGAAATTTTTAGTGCAACAAAAAAAAAAAAAAACAATAGCCACAAGAACGCCCATATGGATATCCTTCCCACAATGGACTCTCTGATACGAAATAATAGGAGAGAGTGTTGTATTTTGGTACATTTTCACACTTTCTCTTCTAGACGCTCCGGTAATATAAGTTTAATAAATTTTCTTATTCCACTTTTTATGGGTTGCAGTCTTTTTCTGAATTACAAAAATTCTTGCGTAAAATTATGTTTTTTTCAAATGTGAAAACATGTTGCAAGGTAGAACATGGCAGGTTCCCAGGAACAAATATTCCATAGAAATTTAACAGTGGTTCAATCGAGAAAATATTGTCATTATTGTGTTTAATAGTCTGTCTGTTACAATATTACTCTACTACACACCAATAATCAGTAAGTGAAATTAAATCAAGCTGAAGTATTATCAGAAACCAGTTACAAGTTAAATACATTTCGAAACAGAAGCTATTCGAAACTAAAATCTATTCCCATTTTTAAGGCCAGCGAAATTATTAAGACATTAAAGAAACTCAAATCATATGCAAGTATTACATGTTCCATGGTAAAAGACGTCCTGTTTCGAGGTAAAAGCTGGTACACAACCAACGAAATATGGCTTAACTGCCTTCATGTTATATAAATAGTTCTAAAAATATATAGCATTTTAATTACCATAAAATTCTGTACTTGAAAAATTAATAATGTATTCCAAATAGATTTAATATATATTATACAGAACTTAAATGTGTAGAAAGCGAAATATGTATAAATGCTGCGCAATACACAACCTCACGTCGAACAACAAGAAAAACGGTAGAAAGTTGCGGTAACTGATTATGGCGGTTTCTAGTGCGCGTTCCTTCATGTGATTCTAAAATCAGTCAGCAGGACGGGAGCACCGACCAAGAAACATCATGTGTTACCAGGTACACTATCCTCTAGGTACAACACTCTCTCCTACTGGTTTTACCTGCAGATTTAGTCAGTTACAACAAGAGTTAGTCACGTCATACAATTAAATGGGCAAATAACGAATGAGAATATGAAACCCAAGGAGAGAGAGTAGAAGAAGTACTAGGGAACTGTGGTTTAGATGGAAATTCTTTACAAAATGCACAACCTATTTTATCCCTGGTACAAAGGTCAAGGGGGGGGGGGGGGGGACATCTATCAGATTGGACTATCCGCTCAAACTGAATCCTGAGTTGCAGAGATGTATCACGTTTTTGACGCAGAAATAGAATTAATACAAACTATACAAGAGGCCATTATCTCGTAAAAACCTTGCTAAAATATCAAGAACCAATTTCCAGGATGAAATGAAGGAATATAATTTTCGTTGTAGATACTGGCCCGACTGGAACTGCGTAAATGAAACTGGGTAACAATTCACATAGAGCGCTAGCAGACGATCATACCTTGCTGTTCTTTCCAGAAACAGAAAGAGACGACGGTGGAAACATCGGACGCAGTAAAAGGCAGACATGCGAAGAATCTTGAAATAATTTGCAAAATACAGGTACAGATGTACGCTTTCTATCTGATATCCAATCCTTCTGGTTAATTTTTGTATAGTGAACAATTAGAGAGTAGGATTATCAAAATTTTTCAATCTTCACAGCTGTTCATTTTTTCTTGTATTTCATCCACGTCTTTGTCCCTTTTCTGCGCAGGTTGGGCAGTGTTACTAATGGATTTGACATGCCTAATTAAAGAATGGCCGAATGCCCTTCCTGTTGCCACCACATTACCGCCCGGGACGGAATATGTGTACCCGAACTGTTTGCGTGTAGTGTGATTCACGTGTAAGTGGGCGAAAGTTTTCTAAATGCTTACGAATCGTGTATCTGCGGCAAGACTTGGATACCAGCCCGATATTGACCTAATGTGGTTTAGTAAACCGGCTACGAACCATATCCATGCTGAACGGCACACCAACCCCCGTCGTTAATCCTCGGGGCGAGTCGACCGCGGCCGGCGCAACTCCCCGTCCCAGAAGTGGCGTCTCAACACGCACGGCTATCTGGACTGGTTTGAACTTCATCATTACAGGCACTTATTGACTAATGCTTATTTGGAATTTGAAGAATGCATTAAAGGAATGTGGAAACAAAAGAAATAGGAACAAAGATGGCATTCTAAGAAACTTTAGTGCAGCATTTGGCAATCACTACCGCTTCAGAACTTACGGTCATCAGGTTATCAATGGTGCATCTTGCAAAGATAGTCTACGATATAAGTATTCCGTAGTTTGCTGAACCCAACTGCCACAAAGCGTTGAACATGCGGAATAACCTCATTTCTGAAGTTGTCTCTTGACGTTGCAGTTCCCGTTTTGAACTTGTCCAGAGTTTTCCACACGGACCATTCTTCAGTGAAACCAATACATTAACATCTACATCTACATCTATACTCCACAAGCCACCTGACGATGTACGGCGGAGGGTACCTTGAGAACCTCTATCGGTTCTCCCTTTTATTCCAGTCTCGTATTGTTCGTGGAAAGGAGAATTGTCGGTATGCCTCTGTGTGGGCTCTAATCTCTCTGATTTTATCCTCATGGTCTCTTCGCGAGATATACGTAGGAGGGAGCAATATACTGCTTGACTCCTCGGTGAGGGTATGTTCTCGAAACTTCAACAAAAGCCCGTACCGAGCTACTGAACGTCTCTCCTGCAGAGTCTTCCACTGGAGTCTATCTATCATCTCCGTAACGCTTTTGCGATTACTAAATGATCCTGTAACGAAGCGCGCTGCTCTCCGTTGGATCTTCTCTATCTATTCTATCAACCCTATCTGGTACGGATCCCACACCGGTGACCAGTATTCAAGCAGTGGGCGAACAAGTGTACTGTAACTTACTTCCTTTGTTTTCGGATTGCATTTCCTTAGGATTCTTCCAATGAATCTCAGTCTGGCATCTGCTTTACCGACGATCAACTTTATATGATCATTCCATTTTAAATCACTCCTAATGCCTACTCCCAGATAATTTATGGAATTAACAGCTTCCAGTTGCTGACCTGCTATATTGTAGCTAAATGATAAGGCATCTTTTTTCTATGTATTCGCAGCACATTACACTTGTCTACATTGAGATTCAATTGCATTCCCTGCACCATTCGTCAATTCGCTGCAGATCCCCCTGCATTTCAGTACAGTTTTCCATTGTTACAACCTCTCGATATACCACATCAACATCCGCAAAAAGCCTCAGTGAACTTCCGATGTTATCCACAAGGTCATTTATGTATATTGTGAATAGCAACTGTCCTACGACACTCCCCTGCGGCGCACCTGAAATCACTCTTACTTCGGAAGACTGCTCTCCATTGAGAATGACATGCTGCGTTGTGCTATCTAGGAACTCTTCAATCCAATCACACAATTGCTCTGATAGTCCATATGCTCTTACTTTGTTCATTAAACGACTGTGGGGAACTGTATCGAACGCCTTGCGGAAGTCAAGAAACACGGCAGCTACCTGTGAACCCGTGTCTATGGCCCTCTGAGTCTCGTGGGCGAATAGCTCGAGCTGGGTTTCACATGACCGTCTTTTTCGAAACCCATGCTGATTCCTACAGAGTAGATTTCTAGTCTCCAGAAAAGTCATTACACTCGAACGTAATACGTATTCCAAAATTCTAAAACTGATAGACGTTAGAGATATAGGTCTATAGTTCTGCACATCTGTTCTACGTCCCTTCTTGAAAACGGGGATGACCTGTGCCCTTTTCCAATCCTTCGGAACCCTACGCTCTTCTAGAGACCTACGGTACACCGCTGCAAGAAGGGGGGCAAGTTCCTTCGCATACTCTGTGTAAAATCGAACTGGTATCCCATCAGGTCCAGCGGCCTTTCCTCTTTTGAGCGATTACTACAGTGCAGTCTTCCTCTGTGAAACAACTTTGGAAAAAGACATTTAGTATTTCGGTCTTTAGTCTGTCATCATCTGTTTCAGTACCATTTTGGTCACAGAGTGTCTGGACATTTTGTTTTGATCCTCCTACCGCTTTGACCAAAATTCCTTAGGATTTTCTGCCAAGTCAGTACATAGAACTTTACTTTCGAATTCATTGAACGCCTCTCGCATAGACCTCCTCACACTATATTTCGCTTCGCGTAATTTTTGTTTGCCTGCAAGGCTTCGGCTATATTTATGTTGCTGTGAAGTTTCCTTTGCTTCCGCAGCAGTTTTCTAACTCGGTTGTTGTATCACGGTGGCTCTTTTCCATCTCTTACGATCTTGCTTGGCACATACTCATCTAATGCATATTGTACGATGGTTTTGAACTGTGTCCACTGATCCTCAACACTAGCTAGGTTCTCCGGTGGTACCATCCAATGAATCAAAATATGTGATTAAAATTCTGTCACACGGAGTAAAACACCTAAATTTTGGACTACATTCGTAGCACATGCGTTCTGAATCGATAAAACTTCAAGATGCCAGGATCGGGCAGTGTTAAGCATTGCAAAAAAGAGACAAAAATACTTAGTAGTTAAAATAAATAACACGTTATAAAAACTATAAAGAGGTAAAGTTATCTGTGATTAAAAAAAGTCGGAATGTTAATAACATATTTTGATTCGTTGCTTTTCATGTAATCATTCTACGTGTTCTTTATATGGGGTTACTTTTATTTAATTTTCGGGTTTTATGTGTCTGCATTGCTTTGCTTGTATCCATTTTAATTACTTTCGTTTTTGAAAATGTGCCTTAAGCCGGTCGTGCGCGCCACCTGCGTACTTCTTGCCGCACTATACGCGGCACGTTTATCTCAATTTGTCATAGTAATGTTTGTGTGTGCACCAATACAAACATTGTACCAGGGCCGGCTCTTACCGCAGTTTTGTAAACGTGGCCCTATCTTGTACTCCCACTGCTGATCCGGCTGTTGTGCTCAAGGTAAGATACACTATGTGATCAAAAATATCCGGACACCTGGCTGAAAATATGACTTAAAAGTTCGTGGCGCCATCCATCGGTAATGCTGGAATTCAATGGTGTTGGCCCACCCTTAGCCTTGATGACAGCTTCCACTCTCTCAGGCATACGTTCAGTCAGGTGCTGGAAGGTTTCTTGGGGAATGGCAGCCCATAATTCACGGAGTGCTGCACTGAGGAGGGGTATCGATGTCGGTTGGTAAAGCCTGGCACGAAGTCGGCTTTCCAAAACATCCCAAAGGTGTTCTATACGATTCAATTCAGGACCCTGTGCCGTCCAGTATTACAGGGATGTAACTGTAGTGTAACCACTCCGCCACAGGCCGTGCTCGATCATGTTGAAAGGTGCAATCGCGATCCCCGAATTGCTCTTCAACAGTGAGAAGGAAGAAGGTGCTTAAAACATCATTGTAGGCCTGTGCTGTGATAGAGCCACGCAGAAGAACAAGGGGCGCAATTACCCTCCATGAAAAACACGACCACTCGGTAACACCACCGCCTCCCAATTTTACTGTTGGCGCTGCACATGCTGGCAGATGACATTCACCGGGCATTCGCCATACCCACACCCTGCCATCGGATCGCCACATTGTGTACTGTGATCGTCACTCCTCACAACGTTTTTCCACTGTTCAATCGTCCAATGTTTACGCTCCTTATACCATGTGAGGCGTCGTTTGGCATTTACCGGCGTGATGTATGGCTTATGAGCAGCTGCTCGACCATGAAATCCAAGTTTTCTCTCTCCCACCTAACTGCCATAGTACTTGCAGTGGATACTGATGCAGTTTGGAATCCCTGTGTGATGGTCTGGATAGATGTTTGTCTGTTACGCATTACGACCCTCTTCAACTGTCAGCGGTCTCTGTCAGTCAACAGACGAGGCCAGCCTGTACGCTCATGTGCTGTACGTGTCCCTTCCCGTTTCCACATCACTATCACATCGGAAACAATGGACCTAGGGATGTTTAGGAGTGTAGAAATCTCGCGTACAGATGTATGACACAAGTGACACCCAGTCACATGACCATATTCGAAGTCCTTGAGTTCCGCGGAGCGCCCCATTCTGCTCTCTCAGCATATCTATTGACTACTGAGGTCGCTGATATGGAGAACCTGGCAGTAGGTGGCAGCACAATGCACCTAATATGAAAAATGTATGTTTTTGGGGGTGTCCGGATACTTTTGATCACATAGTGTACGATAACCGTGGAAAATTTTTCCGACACATATTTATACTTTTTTGGTGTTATTCTGCCTGTTTCTCTCCTTTCACTAGGTCCATTTCATGGTTTCGATGTATCGTGACCGATGGGTTATATATCCGGTTATATTGGTGTCTATTTTACATTACCTGTGGTTTTATGACTGATGGGTCACGTATCCAGCTTCTTTTACGTAAGTTTTCATCACTTTTAGTTCACATTTCCTGCGTAACCGTGCACGATAGGACCATGCCCCTTTCCTCCACTTGTATCTAATCGTTTGGTTTTCTTATTTTTGTAGAAAATCGGATGATGCTCCGAAAGGGTGAAATGAATCATTGACGTTAAACAATTCGCAACCGAGACGGTTTTTCTTCTGAAATTTCTCAGAGCTTGTGTTCTACGTGCTTTTATTCTGCCTCAGAAGCCATGCACCATCCCGACGGGACACGAGTACTTTTGGCATCGAGATCGCCTGGTCACTTCACACTACGGGAGGCTACTTTACGCCTGATGTCCGGAGGTGTGGTGGAGTGCATTGCGCGCTGTAGGTTTCAGACATCCAGTAATGTGTCTAGTCGACTCGTTAAGAGTGATATCCACTTGCCGGCCGCGGTGGTCTCGCGGTTCTAGGCACGCAGTCCGGAACCGCGCGACTGCTACGGTCGCAGGTTCGAATCCTGCCTCGGGCATGGATGTGTGTGATGTCCTTAGGTTAGTTAGGTTTAAGTAGTTCTAAGTTCTAGGGGACTGATGACCACAGATGTTAAGTCCCATAGTGCTCAGAACCATTTGAACCATTTTTGATATCCACTTGTTTAGCACTGGCAGAATTGTGCAAAATGGGGCTAACATATTCATCTGCTGCGACCACAAAGATAAAGCTAGAGTTTTAGTAGTTTATACTGCTGCACCACAGTTTCCGTAATTTTGTGCAGTGTGTTGTTATTTTGTGCTTTACGTGCCGCTTGAAAGTTAGTGTACGGTCAAGAGTGACCTCAAAATATTTGGTCCAGAAATTGTGTTCCAGCTACAGTCCTCTCCAAGTCGTTCGATGTGTCCTGATAGCCCGTCGGTTCCTCAGATGGAACGCGCACACTGGTGTTTTGCTGGGATGTGGTTTTCACTGGTTCTACAATAGTATCCCAGATCACTTATTGGGGTAGTATTTATCGAATTTCTCGTGCCGACGAAACAGCTTGACGTATTGGAATAATTAGTCATAATCGTTACAGACTGGGCAGTCCACGGACGCACATGGAGGAGAGGAACGCAAATTCTGACATGTGCAGCGAGGAACAATTTGTCAATCTGGTGGCGACGGACCTTTATTGAATGTCTACGAGTGCACCAGCTAAGCTTGTCTTCATTGCGTACAAAACTAAAAATTCTCACGATAATACCTTATATCCACAACACTATAATGTTCAGATGCCCACGGTACTAATTTTCGTCCATAATGCGTGTTTCTTCAGCTCTGTCACAGGAGTTAATTACCGTTTCCTTTGACAGTTTCCGTTTAGCAAAAGCTACAGTTTCACGGCGGGACGTTACGATCATTCTAGCGGAGATATCACCCCTCTCATAAAAGTAATGAAGAAGACTATCCCGTGCTTTCTTACCCATTAAAACTACTCACAAACTTTCTCTTTTCATCCATCTCCGCCTCTTATGAAGCTTCCTGCAGAAGTAATTTCAGAGAAACCTGAGTTAGCGGATGCAAAAGACTTCCGATTACGTCGGCGCTTCTTTGTGAGAACTGCCCAACTGCGATGAAAGGCGACCTTTTGTCGGGCCCTCTCTTTGTTCGTTATGGGCCTTCAAGGATTTCATTTCTTCGTCTGTTATAATCTTCCACAAACTTGTGAAAAATAGTCTTTATTTCAAGGCTGATCAGCTACAACAAAATAATTATTTCCTCTCCTGATCCATTCTTCGGGCGTATCTTACGAGATATTGGCATACGTATCAGGGTGGAGGACCGCAGTCTGACGAGCATATTTCGCAAGTAGCTCAGCATTTGCTTGGAAACCTAAATTTCCAGTTGATACTTTTACAGTGTGCGTGAGTATCTAATTTGAGATAGAAAATGGGAAGATGTTGCTATTTACTATTTCTAGCCATCTAGCAAATCGGAAAGTGCCCGAGTCCTCAGAATATTTATTTTAACGTAAAACCAAGTTTACAGATCAGTGCACACAGGAATGTAGCCGGCACCATCCTTCACAAACAACGGGCAACCTTCGAACGCTGGTGCACCGGGTCCATTTTACGTCTACTAAGGATAGCGTCGCAAAGCAGTTAGAACACTTACAAGCAGTATTCAAAGAAAGCAAATCTTCCTCTCGTCGCATTTTCACAAGTATAGTGAGGAGAATACTTACCCAGACACAAGCTGAAGAGGATAAGGAACTGTTGCACTTAAGCGCGAACCTGCTCTATGTTGAAAATATTTCATCAAAATTGGGCAGAATGTTGTGACCGGAAGATACGTACGTCAGCATCTACCTGCTGTAAGGTTGACTTCGCAGACTGGGGTGAAAATGTTTCCTGCTGTAGAGACTCCTGCAATGGACTCGGATAATTGAGGAAATGTTTGGGAAAAACCGAATATCAAGGAACGAACACTAAAATTCAGTAGATATGCATTTTCCAGCTATGAACGTAAACAACTATACAGGAAGCACATAGAGTGTGCAGAGGGACTGCGCAAAAAATTCATGTTCTACAAGTGGAATACTACTGCCAGTTCTAACTACGGAGGGGTTAGACTAGTCGGAAAATGGCCGTCACAGGTTCGGCACATCTACGACTGACGCCGACGATATAATGTCTGCTCAAAAAACGTAGGGTTTCCTCCTCTGACATAAGGACCGGCGGACGATCCCTTATGATGGATTTCCAAGAGTATCACGAAACTATCTGAAGTGTGCTCGTCTTCCTTCGTGTGTGTCCACGGGGGAAGGTTAGTCGCCTTTCATGATGAAAAATAGCATTAACAGCTGTCACCACTGCGGGGTTTGGATGGGCCGGGGCTGCTGTTTGTTACTTCCCCTTTACTGGAGTGATGACTCCCTACTTGAATGCCTCTGCTCGGCGTCCTGAAGGCTGGAAGACTGCTAGATTGTGAGTTCACATGAGTGCGAGCTAGCAACCACGTGCTTACAATAGGTGTGATACAGCTTAGTCACTGGGAACCTCGACATGACCGACAGAGGCCCATCGTTTAAGGTAAAAGCTGTCTTCAGTCTTTGAAATCTTCTCCTGAAACACAATGAAATTCGTTTGTTCCAATGGAAACTTGTGTTTTTTTTGTGCATGTGCTCCTTCGTCTGACTTGAGACTGTTGTTGGAGGAGTTGTATAAACAGTTGGAGACATTATAGTGACTGCGATGCTGGCTTTCCAATTTAGTGGTCTGATCTGAGAGATGTTTTAGAGTAGTTGGACTGCTACAAGGCACTGATTAGTTATATACGATTAGTTACTACTTTAACTCTGTCTCAGGGGTCAAAGCGAGACTGGCGATCCTTGTTTTCAACGGTTGGATGAAGGTAGCACTGTAGAATGTTAACCCTCCGTTACTCGCGCGATAATTCCTGATATGGCAGGTGTCTTTCACAACATGAACGCCGTATTTTGACACTTCTAACGGTCGATATGAATGGGTTTAGAAGCGTTTTATTTCAATCTAAATATAATACATTTAATTCACAAAAAAGCAAGGTATACACTAGGTGATAAATATTGTTGGCACTTGTTCGTAAATAGCTCCAGTGCCTCTGGATAGCAGCCAACTTGTTACTCTTTCTGCAAACACCTCTATCAAGGATACTATCAAATCTGAGGTACCTCAAGTGCAAAATGTATTGGTTTTTACTCATGCACAAGTAGCATGATTCAAGTAGTAGTCCTTTGAGTTATCCCTCAACTTTGATAAACACTTTCTAGAACGTCTCAGAGATCCACATAGATATTACAAACCGATAAAGCTCTGATCTCTATAATATCAGTTTACTTAACATCCAATTCCCTTGAAAAGTT
The DNA here is from genome assembly GCF_021461385.2 of Schistocerca piceifrons. NCBI lineage: Eukaryota > Metazoa > Arthropoda > Insecta > Orthoptera > Acrididae > Schistocerca > Schistocerca piceifrons. The sequence goes on from NC_060143.1 coordinate 196,273,749, forward strand.
GCCACGAACTTCGATGATGTAAATATCAGTCTATGCTGCAATAGCGGGTATTATATTTTCATTCAAGAATAACTTTGTAATATCTATTTCTGACTTTGTAATACGAGCTTCATTTTTCGGTCCAGATAAAAGCGTAATAACATTACAAACTCTTATTGTAGTATTGGTAGGATATTTACTTTTCCTTCATTTAGGTATTCCATATTTTCATAAAAGAAATACGTCCTCTTGAACTACTTCTTCCAGTGATTCCGGTTCATAAGCTTTTCCTTCTCTCCCAGGCCTCCATCCTCCCTCCCTTTTCCGTCTTCGTCACTCTTACTTTGCATTTTGTTTGCCTTCTTGTTTGTCTTTTTCCTATATGTGTTATTCTCGCCTTCTTTTTCAGGCTGGTGATTATAGTATGTTGCAGAGTGGCTGGCTCATCCTTTTTTTATCTTTGTGATCAGCCAGCCCAAGCTATCTGCTATACGATTTTAATACCTTCCTGTACCTTTCCTTTTAGTGTAAGTTTCCCCTTTTGATTCGCTTCTTTCGTTTTCTGTTTCGGTGGAGTTCCCCGTTAGTTATACGCCCTTTTACTTCCCCCAACTCCTTTGTTTTTAATCGTTTTACCTTGAGAGTCGAGGGGCATGAAAGGGAAGAAGTGGTTGGGAAGGGAGTGAGACGGGGTTGTAGCCTCTCCCCGATGTTATTCAATCTGTATATTGAGCAAGCAGTAAAGGAAACAAAAGAAAAATTCGGAGTAGGTATTAAAATCCATGGAAAAGAAATAAAAACTTTGAGGTTCGTCGATGACATTGTAATTCTGTCAGAGACAGCAAAGGACTTGGAAGAACAGTTGAACGGAATGGACAGTGTCTTGAAAGGAGGATATAAGATGAACATCAACAAAAGCAAAACGAGGATAATGGAATGTAGTCGCATTAAGTCGGGTGATGCTGAGGGAATTAGGTTAGCAAATGAGACACTTAAAGTAGTAAAGGAGTTTTGCTATTTGGGGAGCAAAATAACTGATGATGGTCGAAGTAGAGAAGATATAAAATGTAGACTGGCAATGGCAAGGAAAGCGTTTCTGAAGAAGAGAAATTTGTAAACATCGAGTATAGATTTAAGTGTCAGGAGGTCGTTTCTGAAAGTATTTGTATGGAGTGTAGCCATGTATGGAAGTGAAACATGGACGATAAATAGTTCGGACAGGAGGAGAATAGAAGCTTTCGAAATGTGGTGCTACAGAAGAATGCTGAATATTAGATGGGTAGATCACATAACTAATGAGGAGGTATTGAATAGAATTGGGGAGGAGTTTGTGGCACAACTTGACGAGAAGGGACCGGTTGGTAGGACATGTTGTGAGGCATCAAGGGATCACAAATTTAGCACTGGAGGGCAGCGTGGAGGGTAAAAATCGTAGAGGGAGACCAAGAGATGAATACACTAAGCAGATTCAGAACGATGTAGGATGCAGTAGGTACTGGGAGATGAAGAAACTTGCACAGGATAGGGTAGCATGGAGAGCTGCATCAAACCAGTCTCAGGACTGAAGACCACAACAACAACACCTTGAGACTTGTTTGCTTGAGGAAAAAGGGACCGATGACGTTGTAGTTTGATCCCTTTGTAACCCAAACCAACCAACCATCATTTTCTGACAGTTCTTGTCCTGTTCCTGAATCACGACCGCTTTTATGAACACATCGTCGTTCTCTAAGTCAGCAGTATCACTGTAAGGATCTTCATCACTTAGCTCTTGCAACAACTCCATTCATACATCAGGAGGATCTCTGCTAAACTCTGTCCAAGGTTTATTTACCTTTGGCATTTATTCCACAAACTAAAAGTTAGACATCATTTACTTTTCAGAATGAGATTTTCACTCTGCAGCGGAGCAGGCGCTGATATGAAACTTCTTGACAGATTAAAACTGTGTGCCGTACCGAGACTCGAACTCGGGACCTTCGCCTTTCGCGGGCAAGTGCTCTACCAACTGAGCTACCCAAGCACGACTCACGCCCCGTCCTCACAGCTTTACTTCTGCCAGTACCTCGTCTCCTTCCTTCCAAACTTTACAGAAGCTCTCCTGCGAACCTTGCAGAACTAGCACTCCTGAAAGAAAGGATATCGCAGAGACAAGGCTTAGCCACAGCCCGCGAAAGGCAAAGGTCCCGAGTTCGAGTCTCGGTCCGGCACACAGTTTTAATCTGACAGGAAGTTTCGATATTTACTTTTCATAGGTAAGTGTTCCAGGTAAAACGCAAAATATCTGTAATTAGTTTAACAACTAAAATCACGCACTGAAAGTTGCATTAACTCTACGAAAGCAGTAAAGTAGCATACAAAACTTTGTTTCAAATTGTAGCATTTGTTCTCGCATGGTGACCAGCGTCCTCCAGGCTACACTAACGTTTCATAAACAATGCAAGTCGGGTAACTTAAAGCCAATGATGGCTGAAACTAACGGATGGAGAGTTAACGGATAGGTGCTGGAAATGGCGCGAACTTAATCCAGCACACTCAGACAAAACAGAGCGGAAAATAATGTGGATGACGAGTGTTCGTGCGAGCAACGGAGGATAAGTGCGGCTCCAGCAATAAAAGTTACCTTTGCGTCACTCTTACGAAAACGGATCTGTCTTGTGATACAAAAATCTTTACAGGTTCTTAAATTTATACAAAAGTTATTAAAATGTATGGTGTAAGGTACTGTTTTGACAAGAAATACGTGAATTATTATAATTTAATTTTAAAAATTGGCTATGGAATGTGATGTACCATGTCCGTGGAGTGTCCGCCGCTTCAGTTTGCACAGTTGTAATGAGTTTAAAACAAATTTCTTAAATGTAATAAGTATTAAATTATTATTTTCTAAAAATACACACATTAGACATTAACACATCTTTAACTTAAAAAGATTCCGTAGGCAACAGCAAACATTTTTTCATGTAGGCACTGACTGTCTTGACTCACAGTGGGATAAATGTAACAACAGCAATGGCGATCACATCTGAAATAATGAACACTTCACTTACTTTTTCCCATCTGTCACTTTTACATTTGACTGCTCCTTACATTTTACTCATGGTATCAGTAGCAAGACCTCTGCCTTTCATAAACGAATAGCGTACGTAACCCATAGGTTGAAACAACTACAGTGGAGGCCCAACCAGTTTAACGAACATCACATTGTTAACGGTTTTTTCTCACGTGGGTTCAGCGTTCAGGTTTACATTTTAACTTTTATCATCTGCAGACAACGTAGAAATTCCTGCCTTTTCCTTCGCAAAACAATTATTGGCAAGGTTTAGCTTTTTAGATCCAGAAGAACAAATAAAATAGTTTGTTTTTTGCTGCTCATTTTACCTTAACTTTTGCGCTAGCTTGCAACGAAAGGCGATGTAACACCATACCATCACGCCTGCAACCAACAAGGGGGGGGAACAGTATGTGAATAACCAAGTATGCCAGTCCCGAGCGTCGGTTCACTCACAGAACAAGAAAGCAGACTTACTGGCTGGCTGCCAGCGAGTCAACTGTCGAGAACAGTTGCCTGCTGCTTTCATACGTTCGAAACAGTCAAATGTATCTTTTTTCGCACCACACACTGAAATAAGAGTTTCGCAAACTTTCAAGTTCTCTGACACCGCAAAAAAGTTACTTTGCAGAAAAAAAAGTTAGGGGTACGCAGCTTCTAGCATTCCCCCCCCCCCCCCCCCCCCCCAAAAAAAAAAAAAACAGCACTGGTTTCGCTACTTTCGTCACATTGTAACTGATTTTCAAGCCTAATTTCAAACTGATTCTATTTAATTTTATCATTCGCTGTTGACGTTTGTCATCAATAGACAGACGGAAGCTGTTGGCTGGGAGCAGTGTGACGTTGTGGTTTCCAACCTGGGGGGGGGGGGGGGAATCGAAATTTTCTGAGGGGCAAAAACTAAACGATTCGATTCTGTTTCAGTCACGAAACTAAATTATTTTCAAAAGATCATTACTATTACCACAATTTTGTAAGACTATAATATTGATTATACAAGTTATCGATAATTACTTTTTCTCAATTAGTAGCATTAATGCCGTGGAGCTTACAGGTTTCTCACATACTCCACCCACTGCACACATATATTGCGCTTTGTCCCGTACATCCCTCATGATAAAAGTGACCGTAACAAATGCTAAATATCTCAAGAAAATATCTTCTTCGAGTTGTAGATGGTACCTGTAGTAGTCCAGCAATTGCTTCATTACTCACTTAGATAAATGAATTAATGGACAGCACGACAGAGAAGTAGCCGCGTGGTCTTAGGTGCCTTGCCATGGTTCGCGTAGCTGCCCCAGTCGCAGGTTCGAGTCCTCCCTCCGGCGTGAATGTGTGTGTGTTGTCCTTAGCGTAAGTTAAAGTTAGATTAAGTAGTGAGTAAGCCTTGGGACCGATGACCTCAGCAGTACTACAGAGCAGTAATTATATAAGGGCTACTACAGTACGGTATTATTATTATTATCACTATTAGTGGCTGTGGTCAGACACAAAGCATTAACAGAAGTCTTCCAATATCTGCCAGTTTAGAATTAAGGAGTGCAGCAATCAAGTGATTTACGAACAGTAAGTTAGTGCACACATTTTAACTTGGTTGATTTTAAATGGGGTTACAGTGTGCAGGTCAAGCAAGTGCCGCAGTGGAGAGGAGTGATGCAGGGGAAAGTAAGTTTTGTAACAAGTGACCACCCTCGCCTTGGACACTTAGCTTTCTTATCTGAGAAGGGAGTTGCAGGTAGTGATGCACCACGAATTCCTTCATCATTCATTCTAACACACACACACACACACACACACACACACACACACACACACACACAAACTAAATATCATTCATCTTTTATCATTTTAAAAATAAAAGTGTTCCAGGAAAATTCTTTCGTTTTATGGTTTAGTTAGATGCTAAAGTTGGTGACTGTGTGGGGGAGGGGGAGGGCAACAGACGGCGGCGGCAGGAGGGGGGGGGGGTACTAGCTAATGTCTAATTGCACTCAGAGATAAGGATCTAAGAAACCTTGGGAACCACTGGGTTACGGAACATGACAGTGGAGGGATTACGAAGCCATGGGACATTCCTGTAGTTAAGTTGAAGGATATCAGATCTTCGTCCTCCTCGATTAGTATTTAACTATGTTTAATTAAGATGCTTGTACCATTGAATGGACAAGGCTTTAAATGTGGAGAAGGTCTTACAAGGAAACTATTTGGCTGCGAAATGGGCTCTGGATCACATATGATTAGTATTGTTCATCAAACAAGAATAAAATATTATATGTAAAATGTTCAAATGTGTGTGGATTCCTAAGGGACCAAACTGATGAGGTCACCGGTCCCTAGACTTACACACTACTTAAAGTAACTTATGCTGAGAACGACACACACACCCATGTCCGAGAGAGGACTCGAACCTCTCGCGGAAGAGGCCGCGTAAACCGTGACATGGCGCCTCAAATTGCGCGGCCACTCCGCGCGGCTATTAAATGTACTTTAACTTTTATTTTCCGTTTGTGGACTCGCACAAAATACGCCCGAGCACATACTCTGCATGACTTTTCACTTAAAATTAATAACAACTATTGGAACAGCTCCTTGCATAGATTATTATAGTTTTGTCTTCTGGTCATTTACATCTGCTTTCGGGCGGGTAGCAATGCATCATGTATCCGTTCTCAGTGGGTCCCAATATCTCTTAGATCCTTATCTCTGAGTGCTGAGTGCAATTAGACGTTAGCTAGTACTCCCCCCCCCCCCCCCCCTGTCCACGCCGTCTGTTGCCCCCCCCCCCACCCTACACACACTCTCCGTACACACTCGCTCTCTGTTAACCAAGACAGATAACTCAAAAGTAATCATTGATAATCGTCTTCCTCTATGTAAAGGAGAAACATAAGATGTGCAGCGATGTTCAGTCTATTTTATCCATGAAGCTATAATAAGAGTGGTGGCGCTACATTCTGCGAAGCCGATGCCCCAAAACATTAGCAGACTGCTGTTTACAATTTCTTCTTGTTTTTAATTTCTGCGATGTCCACCCAATACTTATTTTAAATAGTAAATGGTACAATGCTTTCAATAGCCACGAACGCATTAACAGACGTTCTTCTGGACTTACATGCACATTTGATCCAATAATACGACGCCTTTGGCATCGTTAAAGAATCTCTTTTTTGTTCTACGATTCGAATAGCCTAGAAGAGAAGCATGTGGTGTGAAAAGGCTGCTTTCGTAATCCAGCGTTTTTCTTAATACGGGCTGATGAAACTGTTGCTCGGTTTATGTCCTCTTCCCTGAAATGTGGAGAACATATTTTGCTGTGTTTTGCCGGTTTCCATTCTTTTCTTCTGACAGCGTTGATCCAGAGGGCTTTTCGAGATGGACTGATAGGAAATCTAAAGTCAAACGACAGAAATAAAACCACTATAACAAAATTAAACAGCGCAAACGGTTGAAAAGATCCACTTATGAATGGAACGTGATCCCTTTTTACTTTAAACTATAATCAGAAGGATTAGTACACTCGTAAATGACGGAAGCTGGCATTTTTTATCAAAACAGATCCACCAGAAGCTAGTGTTTGGGACAGCTGAATGGCGGACGTCGTCTTCAAGTTTGTAACGTCATGACAATTCCCCTTATTATACCTCCATGATTTTAACAGTGACTAACATCATCTCAGGCCGATGTTAATCGCTAAATTATTACTTGAAAATTTTTTAAAAAACTTTACGCATAAATCCTACAGACGATTGAAGGCGTAAAGCGAACGAGATGTTATAAAGATGTGCGAGATTCGGTTGTTTACGGTGACGAAGGATGGGCATCTGGACAGAAATTGAAACGAGTAAAATGTAACGCTCTGTAATACAGTTAAAATATGTCACAGAAGACGTCACTGACGCATGAATCTGAAATTAAAAGCAAATGGTGGTACAAATGGATGATGTAAAAAAAAAAAAAAAAAAAAAAAAAAGCTTGATGACAGGTGTTGCGACTGCAAAACTTGTTACCATACCTGGAGTATGATAAAGAAATTTTGCAAAACTGTCCTCTGAGCTCTCAAATGGTTCTGAGCACTATGGGACTTAACATCTGTGGTTATCAGTCTCTGAGCTCTCAGCTGATCAAATATAATAAAAATCGATGACTCGGAAATTTTGTTTGCAGCAGCCCCTGTACGACATACGTTACGCGGCATCGAGGGACATATCTTGAAAACGAAAGACAGCTAATAGATCTAACGCCGTGACATCTTCCGTGACTACAAGCAAGCGATTTCAGGCACAGCCTCTGGCAGCCGAAAATCGAGCTGCAGGCTCACATGCTTATGGCAAAGGAGCCAAGTGTGGCGGGGCTGGGCGCACGGTGTCGAGCGTCTTTTGTCAGCGCGCTGCTGACGCGGGAGAGCACCCACTTAGACCACGCTGCTGACGTGAGCAGTTCGGCGTCGCGGCGCCTGACGTCAGCTGTTAGTTTCGCGATGGGCCGCTAGAGGCAGCACCGACAAGGGGAGTGCGGGGGTTCTGATCTCTATTCCAGGCGGCAGATGGCAACACCTTGCAGAATGTGCTTATAACGTGTGTGTGTGTGTGTGTGTGTGTGTGTGTGTTCAGCCACCGTGAGACGTGTACAAACGTAAACAAACACAATGCAGTTAAAGAAGCAACGGAGGTTTTACTAAATATGTCCAGACTAGCATTAAGGGATGAGTCACAGGGCTCGCGTTACAGAGAGATATGGTTCAAAGCCCTGTCCACTCATCCGGAGTGATGTTCACGGTGATTTCCGAAATCACATCCAGCCAATATTGGGGCAGTTTCCATAATTACTAAACTTCTGTAATAAACTTGCATACGATAAAAGACTGACATGGCAACAAACAAACACTGAAACTTCACATTTCCAATCTTTCCAAATCCTGCCAGCACTTTTAATTCTCTTTTGAGATTATTAAATGAAAACAATTATCAACACAAAATGATGAATCGACGCTGAAGTACTTCACACCAAGCGAGAAACAGAGAAGTATAAAAGCAAATTATGCATATATATTAAAAATAAAGTGTCAAGTATTTGATTTAGAATTTATCTTTTTTTTAAAATGTTTTTTTGTTTTTTTTTTTGTTTAAATGGAATCTAAAACCAATCTCATATTATATTCAATTTGGGTTACATAATTTACGACTATTATGACAAACCAATGCTTGGTTTACAATGTTATTTTTTCATATTTCTGTCAAATTAACGATTCTCGGTCATTCATAAGGGAAATTCGACAATGGAAACCATTCCCAGGCCGTAATGTCTCTTGCCAGTACCGTACTCCCCTACAGGAAATCTATGATTACTTGAAAGAAAAACATATTCGTAATTCACCCTAAACGTGATGAATGTAAGCCTCGTAACAATGTTTTCCCTTCTTGCCCGTTCCATTCGCAAGTTTCATTAAATCCTTGCTGGGTATATACTGAACTAATATGTATTGAACAATGCTATTGAATTTTATCCATTTGCACTCCACGTCTTCGTGCTCAGAGGTGAATGTTTGGTGTTGACTACTCAGATACTGTAAAGTTTGTATCCTCTCACTTCTGCTAAGCAAAAATACTATCTTACTTTCATTAATATTCCTTGTAACACCACTACTGTGCCGCTATCACAGTCTTTTGCTCATTGATATACTCTGCTAGGTGAAATGAATAGAAAAATTTGGGTTCTCTTTTACTGTGTGGTCTAAGACGCTACCCTCACAAGTCAATTCCCTATCTGCTCGAATTAATTTTCGGAAAAGATATTCAGAAAAATCTCGCACGAATCCCTGTCTCTGCCGGCGGCTTTGATCGCATGACTCTGTCAAACAACGTGAGCACAAGATCAGTGTGATTTAAGTTTCAGGACCCTTTTCACAAAACTCAACAACTACAAAATTTGCAAAAATGAGTTATATATGTATTCGTGTACTTCTAAATGAGACAAATACATTGCAGTACACGGATGTTATGAAAACTTACTATTTGCCTGTTTAATCTTCCACAAAAACCTCTGACATTATTCTAAACTCGACATCTACAAAAACAAATTTTGCCAAATGAGAGCATCTGCTGCTTGTGCTAGACATTTATTGTTAGCTTTCGACAAAGCAGCTCACTATTGAACTTCCTAATCAGGGGTCGCAGCTGCGTGTCCCCTGATAGGGTTCTTGATACTATTAAAGAGGGATTGCGGAAACGTGAAACAATAACCTTACCGTCACATTATTGTGAGGGTCTGAGCAACCATGGCACTTGTATGGTTCTGAGCAACGAGTGGCGTGTGTACGACTTCAACACCACTGCCGACAGTTTACTAGAAGATAAGCTACCTTTCGAAATGTCTGAAGCTAGAGTCCTTATTTATTAAAAAAAAAAAAAAAAACACCAAGGTTGTACCATCTTCAAAGTAGAAACAACATAGTTTCTCTCTCCAAACGTTGACGAACTGAATAAAACTAGCATAGTGTCAAGGACATTTATCAGGTGTAATGAAACCTAGAAACCACTTGAATTTCAAAAAAGGTGGCGTTGTAAGGAAACTAAAGAGATTTTTTGATACGTCATGAGAAGATGCCCCAGAGTTCTATGGTAAGGCTCTAGAGTCTTTCAGTATGGCAATCAAAATAATGCAGTACATTAATGAACCAATTTATTAAATTATTACTTGTTCAGATTAAAATAAACTAAAACACTACTGCTACAAAATAATTAATCTGTAGATTATTGCAGCTGAACGTTCATATAAACGTTTCTCCGCTGTTGTACGAGGGCTGTCCGGAAAGTAAATTCTGATAGGTCGCGAAATGGAAACCACTGGGAAATTCCGGTAAAGCTTTGCACAAATGTGTTAGGCAGTGTTCTAGTATGCCCGTGATCGTGTCGCGTCGCTCTTTTCAGTTTTGAGTGAACAGTGAGCACGTAAAGACGCGTAGGGCATAGCGTCTCCCTCCTGAGCCTCATCTCTGCTCACAGGAACCGCTGGCTATGAAGACGCCATTTTTTCCACAGAAAACGAGCTGCAGACCAGTGCAGATAACTGGCCGAAAGCACAGGCGGCTGCTTTCTATGACGAGGATATTGGAAAGTTGATACAACACTACGACAACACTCGAAGTTGGAGCGGTGACTATGTAGAGAAGTAGGTGGAAGGTGTACCTAACTGTTGCAAATAAAACGCTTCTCGTTTTCACTGTGGTTTCCACTTCGCGACCGATCGGAACTTACTTTCTGGACAACCCTCGTATTTTGTATCTAGAGTTTGCTTGCGAAATGTAACTTTTTTAGATGTCAGCAATGTGTAGTGCTCAAGTACTTCAGTAAAATGTGTTTCCTGGAAATTTTGTTTTTTGTAGGTGTTGCGTTTCCTGAAAACAGTCCTCAGTTGAAATAGTTTATCTGAACGTTGATTCTAGACTCTGGCGACGCTGCCGTAATTTTGCGATGGTATCGAATGATGCGACAATTCATCAGTATGGGTCTACATCTGCATAGACACTCTGCAAGCCGCCGTACCGTACATGGCGGAGGACAACTTGTACCACTGCTAGTATTTCCTTGCCTGTTTCACTTGCAAGTGGAGTGAAGGAAATATGACTGTTTATTATGCCTCAGTACGAGCCCTAACTTCTTTCATCAAGTGTTCGCGGTCCTTACGCGAAATTTATTTTGGCGGCAGTAGAATCATTCTGCAATCAGCAGCAGTAGTGTTCCACGCAAATAGTATCCATCTCTTCAAGGATTCCCATTTGAGTTCGCGAAGCATCTCTGCGATACTCAGAAGGTGATCGAACTTACCGGTAACAAATCTTAACATCACACCTCTGAATAGCTTTCAAACACTACTGGCCATTAAAATTGCTACACCAAGAAGAAATGCAGATGATAAACGGGTATTAATAGGACAAATATATTATACTAGAACTGACTTGTGATTAATTTTTCACGCAACTTGGGTGCACAGATCCTGAGAAATCAGTACCCAGAACAATCACCTCTGGCTGTAATAACGGCCTTGATACGCATGAGCATTGAGTCAAACAGAGCTTGGATGGCGTGTACAGGTACAACTGCCCATGCAGCTTCAACACGATACCACAGTTCATCAAGAGTAGTGACTGGCGTATTGTGACGAGCCAGTTACTCGGCCACCATTGACCAGACGTTTTCAATTGGTGAGAGATCTGGAGAATGTGATGGCCAGGGCAGCAGTCGAACATTTTCTGTATCCAGAAAGGCCCTTACAGGACTTGCAACATGCGGTCGTGCATTATCCTGCCGAAATGTAGGGTATCGAAGGGATCGAATGAAGGATAGATCCACGGATCGTAACACATCTGAAATGTAACGTCCACTGTTCAAAATGCCGTCAATGTGAACAAGAGGTGACCGAGACGTGTAACCAATGGCATCCCGTACCATCACGCAGGGTGATACTGGCGTATGACGAATACACGCTTCCAATGTGCGTTCACCGCGATGTCGCCAAACACGGATGCGACCATCATGATGCTGTAAACAGAACCTGGATTCATCCGAAAAAATGACGTTTTGCCATTCGTGCACCCAGGTTCGTCGTTGAGTACACCATCGCAGGCGCTCCTGTCTATGACGCAGCGTCAAGTGAAACCGCAGCCATTGTCTCCGAGCTAATAGTCCATGCTGCTGCAAACGACGTCGAACTGTTCGTGCAGATGGTTGTTGTCTTGCAAACGTCCCCATCTGTTGACTCAGGGATCGAGATGTGGCTGTACGATCCATTACAGCCATGCTGATAAGGTGCCTGTCATCTCGACTGCTAATGATACGAGGCCGTTGGGATCCAGCACGGCGTTCCGTATTACCCTCCTGAACCCACCGATTCCATAGTCTGCTAACAGTCTTTGGATCTCGACCAACTTGAGCAGCAATGTCGCGATACGATGAACCCCACCCGCGATAGTCTACAATCCGACCTTTATCAAAGTCGGAAACGTGATGGGTACGCATTTCTCCTCCTTACACGAGGCATCACAACAACGTTTCACCAGGCAACGCCGGTCAACTGCTGTTTGTGTATGAGAAATCGGTTGGAAACTTTCCTCATGTCAGCACGTTGTAGATGTCGCCACCGGCGCCATCGTTGTGTGAATGCTCTGAAAAGCTAATCATTTGTGTATCACAGCATCTTCTTCCTGTCGGTTTAATTTCGCGTCTGTAGAATGTCAACTTCGTGGTGTAACAATTTTAATGGCCAGTAGTGTAATTAATCTGTAGATTATTGCAACTGAAAGCTCGTATAAATGTTTCTCCGCTGTTGTATTATGTATCTAGAGTTTGCTTGCGAAATATAACTTTTTTAGATGTCAGCAATGTGTAGTGTTCAAGTAATTCAGTAAAATGGGTTTCCTGGAAATTTTGTGTTTTGTAGGTGTTAAGTTTCGTGAAAACAGTCCCCCTACACTCTGACGATGCTGCCGTAATTTTGCGATGGTATCGAATGATGCGACAATTCATCAGTATGGGTCTACATCTGCGGAGATACTCCACAAGCTGCCGTACCGTACGTGGCGGAGGATAACTTATACCACTACTAGTGTTCCCTTTCCTGTTTCACTTGCAAGTGGAGTGAAGGAAATACGACTGTTTATTATGCCTCCGTACTAGCCCTAACTTCTCTCATCACGTGTTCGCGGTCCTTACACGAAATTTATTTTGGCAGCAGTAGAATCGTGCTGCAATCTGCCGCAGTATTGTTCCGCGCAAAGAGTATTCAACTCTTCAGGGATTCCCATTTGAGTTCGCGAAGCATCTCTGCGATACTCAGAAGGTGATCGAACTTATCGGTAACAAATCTAGCATTACATTTCTCAACAGCTTTCATGTCTCCCTTTAATCCGACTCCCGAGCAATACTCAAGAATGGATCACATTAGTGCTCTACACGCGGTCTCCTTTGGAGATGAGCTACACTTTCCTATGATTCTCCCAATGAATCAAAGTCTAGCATTCGCCTTCCTTACCTTGCGCGCTCGTTCCACTTCATATTGCTTTGCAGTGTTAAGTCTAGATATTAAACCTTCATGCCTGTGTCAAGCAGCACGCTACGAATTCTGTATTCGAACATCACATAAGTGTTTTTCATACTAATTCGCATTAGCTTATTTTTTCTGCTTTTAGAGCAAGCTGCCATTCATCACGCCAAACAGAAATTCTATCTAAGTCATCCCGTATCCGCCTATAGTCACATAACCATTACACTGTCCAGTACACTGCAGCGTCATTACAAACAGTCTTCCATCTGGAAGTTCCTCTATGTCCATCATATTTGAACTAAGTGAGACCCATTCTTTTGTTTAAAAGTAGGATGCTAATAACTGCTTATCTACTCGTTCGAACATAAGACTCTTCTAGCCTTCTTGACGGAGCGCGATTTTGTAAGAATTAGTAAGTATAAAGATACACTCCTGGAAATGGAAAAAAGAACACATTGACACCGGTGTGTCAGACCCACCATACTTGCTCCGGACACTGCGAGAGGGCTGTACAAGCAATGATCACACGCACGGCACAGCGGACACACCAGGAACCGCGGCGTTGGCCGTCGAATGGCGCTAGCTGCGCAGCATTTGTGCACCGCCGCCGTCAGTGTCAGCCAGTTTGCCGTGGCATACGGAGCTCCATCGCAGTCTTTAACACTGGTAGCATGCCGCGACAGCGTGGACGTGAACCGTATGTGCAGTTGACGGACTTTGAGCGAGGGCGTATAGTGGGCATGCGGGAGGCCGGGTGGACGTACCGCCGAATTGCTCAACACGTGGGGCGTGAGGTCTCCACAGTACATCGATGTTGTCGCCAGTGGTCGGCGGAAGGTGCACGTGCCCGTCGGCCTGGGACCGGACCGCAGCGACGCACGGATGCACGCCAAGACCGTAGGATCCTACGCAGTGCCGTAGGGGACCGCACCGCCACTTCCCAGCAAATTAGGGACACTGTTGCTCCTGTGGTATCGGCGAGGACCATTCGCAACCGTCTCCATGAAGCTGGGCTACGGTCCCACACACCGTTAGGCCGTCTTCCGCTCACGCCCCAACATCGTGCAGCCCGCCTCCAGTGGTGTCGCGACAGGCGTGAATGGAGGGACGAATGGAGACGTGTCGTCTTCAGCGATGAGAGTCGCTTCTGCCTTGGTGCCAATGATGGTCGTATGCGTGTTTGGCGCCGTGCAGGTGAGCGCCACAATCAGGACTGCATACGACCGAGGCACACGGGGCCAACACCCGGCATCATGGTGTGGGGAGCGATCTCCTACACTGGCCGTACACCACTGGTGATCGTCGAGGGGACACTGAATAGTGCACGGTACATCCAAACCGTCATCGAACCCATCGTTCTACCATTCCTAGACCGGCAAGGGAACTTGCTGTTCCAACAGGACAATGCACGTCCGCATGTATCCCGTGCCACCCAATGTGCTCTAGAAGGTGTAAGTCAACTACTCTGGCCAGTAAGATCTCCGGATCTGTCCCCCATTGAGCATGTTTGGGACTGGATGAAGCGTCGTCTCACGCGGTCTGCACGTCCAGCACGAACGCTGGTCCAACTGAGGCGCCAGGTGGAAATGGCATGGCAAGCCGTTCCACAGGACTACATCCAGCATCTCTACGATCGTCTCCATGGGAGAATAGCAGCCTGCATTGCTGCGAAAGGTGGATACACACTGTACTAGTGCCGACATTGTGCATGCTCTGTTGCCTGTGTCTATGTGCCTGTGGTTCTGTCAGTGTGATCATGTGATGTATCTGACCCCAGGAATGTGTCAATAAAGTTTCCCCTTCCTGGGACAATGAATTCACGGTGTTCTTATTTCAATTTCCAGGAGTGTATATTTAAGATAGCTAAAATCAGCACATTCACCTATGATGCGCTAATAAACATTGCAATGCACTACTAGTCTACATAAGGGGTGTCTTTGATAGCTTTTCTGCTTCAAGGAAAATTTTATATTCTAACTTGGAATATACTCAAGAATTCTGCCGTAAGCCGATGTTACGGATATTTTCTGCAATTTTAAGGGTCCGTTCTTTCATCCTTCTTATAAACAGGAGTCACTTTCGCTTTTTTAGACACTACAGTGGTGGAAATATTTATTGCATCATCATGAATTACTTCGTCTTTTTGTCTTTCGCAGCAGTTTGCCTCAGGTTATATCAGCCCATTTTGCTAAACTTTGTTGACATGTTCTTGCCTTAATAATCTGACATATTCACGCATGTTTTCCAACAATACGCAACTCTTTGTTGTTGTCGTTTGGTTTTACAATGAAACCAGTGTTTATACTGCCATTTTGAGTTGAGACTTTGCAGTGAGAAGACGGGCAGGTCAGTTGAATTAACGCCAGAAAAGAAAGCTGCTATACTTGGTTATTCGTCTGTTGGTCTCAGGACCAGAGAGATAGCCTCTAAGACAGGATTTAATCAGTCTACGATTTCGAGGTTACTGAAAAAATACAGCGAAAAAGCAAATGTTGATCGTGAGAAAGGAAGAGGTCTGAAAAGGGCGTCTACTGCCAAACAGGACAGGGTACTGAAAAGGTTTTCGCTCAAAGATCGTCGTCTGTCGTCAACTGAACTAAAGCGACACTGGGAAAGAATGTGCGACATCTCAGTAACTAGTAGAACTGTAAGGAATAGACTACTGGAGGCTGGACTCTTCAGTCCGTCGTCCTAGAAGGAAGCCTTTATTGACCAAGATAATGCGACAACAGCGACTACAATGGGGAAAGGTACATGCGACATGGACACCAGAGATGTCGAACAAAGTAATCTTTTTAGACGAGTCCAAATTTAATCTGCATGGCTCAGATGGAAAAGTGTTCGTGCGTCGAAGGAAAGATGTAAAATTTTTGCCATCATGCATAGCACATCCAGTCAAACACCCACAAGCATAGATGGTCTGGGGGTGCACTTCCAATCACGGAGTAGGTCGTCTGGACTTCATCAATGGTGCTGTCAACGCAGATGCCTACATAAGCATCCTTGAAAGAAAGCTTATGCCAACAATTAGAGACCACTTTGGAGATGTTTCCCATTGCATTTTTCAGGATGACTCCATTGAGCTTTGAAGGTGAGTCCTATGACTAATATTTGTACCAAACACGAAGAAGATTACTTTCTTGGTTAATTATCACGTACTTCTCCATTTCAGGTAAAATCTTTCCTTCGACAAAATTGGGTTCGAGTATTAGAATGGTCAAGAAACAGCCCTGATCTCAATCCTATTGAGAACTGTTGAAAGGTTATGGGAAATGTTATCACTAAAAAGATCCCACGGAATAAACGGGATCTGATGGAGATCCTTGTGCGTGTGTGGTTTCATGAACTGAGTGAGGAGGAAATAAGAAGTTAATTCTTTCAATGCCTTCATGATGCCAAGCGGTAATTAAGGCGCGTGGTGGAGCAAAAAAGTATTAAATGCAACAGTGTGTTCATTTAAGGCAATACAAACACTAAAATCCATGAGTGTTATGTTGCAACATTAATATGCAGCGTTTCTTTCAACCTTAGTATTCATATTTCTGAATAGCAAACAGAATAGCTGATATATCCACTTACACTCATTTTTCAAGAAAGTGTTAAATTATAAAAAGGAACATTTTTACAGAAACAAAAATTAAGGATAAAACAAACTGCCAAAAATCATGGTGATGCAATAAATATTTCCACCACTGTAGGGACTTTGCCGCTGGGCGAGAGATTCGCGATAAATACAAATTAAGTAACGAGCAATGCTGGAGAGTACTACATGAAAAAACGAATTGGGATTCCATCTGGACCTGGCGACATATTTATTTTCAATTCATTCAGCTGCTTCTCAACGCCAGGGATGCCTGTGTCTATGTCCTCCATACGACAGTCTGTGCGATGGACAAACGATGTTATGTCTTTTAGATCCTCCTGCGTGGATGACTTTTTAAACACAAAGTTGGAAACTTGAGGTTTACTTTTGCTGTATTGTGTTAACACACCAGATTGGTCGACGAGTGACTGCATAAAAGCCTTCATTCCACTTAGTGATTTTCGTAGGACCAGGATATCCTCGAGTTCTCGGCAAGATCTTACGCTGACGTATGATGGTGGAAGTTATATGCTTCGCGCATCGCTCTTTTTACGGACGCTCGAATTTCAACCAATTTTTGATTGTAAACATTTCGCGTCCTGTTTTGAACAGAGAGTGAAACAGTCTCTGCTTCCTCAAAATTTCCCGAATTTTCTTATTAAATCACGGTGAATCCTTTCCGTCCTTAACGCACTTCCTAGACATATACTTCTCCAGAGTGCGATTTTCAATCAGTTTAAACTATGCGTACAATTCCTGTATACCCACCATATTTGAACTAAGTAGGATACATTGAATTCCTTATCTGCTGCTTTCAGCATAAAACTCTCCTAGCTCTCTTGGTGTAACGAAATTTTTTTAAGAATTTTTAAGTATAAAGTTGTATTTAAGATAGCTAAAATCAGTCCATTCATCTATGATGCGCTAAGAGACTTCGTAACGCACTACTAATGTATAAGAGGTGGCCTTGATAGCTGTCATTGTTTATTGGAAATTTTTTCTGCTGGCCGCAGTGGCCATGCGGTTCTAGACGCTTCAGTCTGGAACCGCGCGACCGATACGGTCGCAGGTTCGAATCCTGCCTCGGGCATGGATATGTGCGATGTCCTTAGGTTAGTTAGGTTTAATTAGTTCTAAGTACTAGAGGACTGATGACCTCAGATGTTAAGTCCCATAGTGCTCAGAGCCAAATTTTTTCTGTGTAGCCATTTGGAAGGGGAAGAAGAAGTGTTCCCACAAACACTTTGTAGATTGGCTTGGTGGGGGAATGTGAATCACAGGTGAATGCTAAAGAAACCAATCCATCCGCACCTGGTAGGGAACGAATAAGAAAAAAATTCTTTTACAGAATCTTTATTAATTTTTGCATATACATTCACACACATAAAACAGTTCTTTCTTTATGATTGTTTAGATTCTTTTCAATACTATCGAGCTTAAATTTAAACTTATAATTTAAATCTACATCACAATCATCTAATTCTTTTTCCAGCTAGTAACAGGATACATTTAAAGAAGGTACGTTCTTGAACTTTAATATGTATGCCATTTTTTCCTGCAAACTATCTACTTTATCCTTCTAAATATTAGCTCTGTTCTCGTTGTAATTCATCTAGTCGAGAGCATTCGGGGTTTTCAGTTTTACTTCTTATCTTCGGCATTACACTGTTGTTGAAACATTCCACATCTTTTTGGATGCATGTTGGCAACTCTTTGTCCTCTCCCTCCACCCCCCCCCTTCCCGCCTCCCCATCCGCACATTATCGTGGAATTCTTGTAGAGACTTAATTTACCTCTTTTGAAAACGAACTACCATTAAATGTAGTTATTCTTTCGGTTTTAAACTTTACAAACTGCTTGTCTGTTGCTAGATACACAATATCCAGTGCATCAGATTTAGATAAATTGTAATCATCCTTTTTACACAGCTCCAAACGGGAATAAAGATTTGTAAACAAATTTGCCATGTCTCCTGCATATTATTCAAATGTACACTCAATTATTAGCTATGGAATTCTTTTTTGGGGAACAAATGCAAAAAATATGAACACAGTTTTCAAACTCCAGAAAAGAGCCATAAGGATAATAACCAAAAGTCAAGCTCATTGTAAAGATCTTTGCAGAGCACTGGGGGTTTTAACTGCTCCATGTGAATACATTTACCAGTCAGTTGTACACATTAAAAATAACATTTGTAATTACTGCAGAAACAGCTCTGTCCATGACCATGCAGCAAGAGATAGACTCAACTTACATTTACCAAGAAAAAAAGTAAACATAAAACTCAAAACAGCATTTGCTGCCAAGGAATAAAACTGTACAATAAATTACCAAAAGAGATTAAAGAAATTGCCAAAATACACTTATTTAAAAAGGCAGCTAAAAAGTACCTGTTATGCAATACATTTTATACATTGAATGATTACTTAGCTAAAACAGAGTAGGAGTTTGTTAAAAATGTTATACAAATAAATAATAATAATTATTATTATTATAAAATATCCAACTGTCCACATAACACCTTCACTTTATGTTTTTTCCTTTCTAGAAATACTTACCCTCAAGCTATGCATAGCACAACCAAATGGGAAGTTGCGGCACAGAAAATGGCCCAGAGATCACCAGTGTGTGTGTGTGTGTGTGTGTGTGTGTGTGTGTGTGTGTGTGTGTGTGTGTGTGATGAGTGAAGTGTTATGGAACTCTGTGTGTATAGTGTGTGCAATGACTGATAGTGAGATATGAGTGAACAATGTGGCATTACATTATTTAATAAGTTATTTGTAAAAAAAGTATTGTATACCAGGAGTAAATCTAATGATTTTCTCTAACTAGAAGTCTGTAAATATATGTGTATACGAATTAGCTTATTTTAAATTGATCTAAATTTGTAAATACTTTGACATGTCCTTGTAAAAAGAGATCTACAGATGAATAAAGCTACTACTACTACTACTACTACTACTACTAGTAGTAGTAGTAGAGTATAATAAACATCCTCGAATCCATGCTTTTCTGCACGCGCTTCAACGTAAAGCCAATTTCCACTCAGAAATCTTGTAATCCCCTGTTGTAGCCAGATTTTTCCATAAACTGTGTTTAAGATAATTTGTAAGCCTTATTTGCATGTCTGGAATGAGCTGCTCTTTTTCCAATAGCAGTTTATATTCTGCCTTCGTGGCAGTTGCTTTACCATATATTCCAACTTTCGTTTTTTGATTTCGACGTCTTCCATTTCCAGTTACCTTTTTTGTAGACAGAATACATTAGCTGTACTTAAAGAAGTAATTTCTTTAACAGGAAATGGTTTAAATCTATTTGACACATTGTTTCTTTCCCTTAGGACCTGTGGAATAGCATTGTTTGTGGGAGCCAATACTAATTTGATATTATCTATATTTGATAGTATTGTGGAGAATAACGTCATGGATTGAGAAAAATACGTTTCTCCAGCTTTAATCTAACGCTTCTGTAAAGTACTGACATTGTCTTTGTTGGAGTCAGTGTTAACAAGGCCCACACAGCTTACAGACAAATCATTCAAATTGTAAGCAGCTGGATAATCTTTTCTCGTCATTGACTGTCCAGAAGTTTTACTTGTACACCAGTCACTTCTGAGTGTGTTTATTGCCCCAGTAAGCGAATTGCAGAACACTGTTAAATACAACACAACAGATGGTTTGCAAGCTATCTCATAATTTGTATCACATGCAATTGATTGACACAGCGTATAGCTGAACGTGTTGTAAATACGATTTGTTGACATTTAATACACTTATTGTTCCACAAGGTCAAACACATCATCCATTCCACAATTATAAATCATAACGTCTAGGCTGGTAATACTACGTTCTTTAACCAAGGCAGATGAGAAAAGTTTCTCGTAGATGCATGTCAGGGCGCTTTATAAAATCTTTAGGATGTTTGCCGATAACTTTGTTCACTCCAGGGCTTGTGACTTGAAACTTAATTTGTCACATATTTTTACTCTAAAATTGGAGATGTCTACGCTAAGCAGGCTATTCCAAATGAGTTATCTTTGTTTACAATAACATTGCTGTTTACTTGGCAGTCTTCTTGCAGACAGAGGTCATGGTTCGATGTTCGGTAGCCACACATCTCCATTTTGTTAAAAATCCCAGCAAAATCTTACGTCATATCCGGGTCCGTAACGTAATGGTCGTCTACACGACTGCTCCTGCGACCCAATAGGTACGGGAAGGAGAGGCTGGCAGTGCTTATAGGTGACAGTGTAGTGGGTGGTGGTGGGATCGTTCATGAAAAAATTCCTGTAGTAGTTGGTTTTAGAGCTGCAACTTTTTTTTTTTAGATTGAAGTCAACTAATAGGTATCCCTGCTTAAAGGAAGTCCCTCTAACAAATGAATCACCTTCAGAGGAGGTCAGGTATCCAAGTACAGAAGGAATTAGCATATTTCGTCAAAACATAAGAGGTATTAGAGAAAAAATAAGTGAACTGCTTATAGATGTTGACTCTGAGATCTTGGTATATTGGAGCACCATTTGAATAATTTGACAATTCAGAAGCTTCCTTTATCAGGATACAGATTAACTGGCTGTTTTACTAGGAGTACTAGAGTACTCCATTTGAGTCTGTAGACGTATCACGGCACTGCGCTGAACAGGTATCCGAATGTTGTGCAGGGACTGTTGAATTTAGTGAAACCAAACTTCTAATAATTGTTATTTATAGGTCCCCTAACTCTGACTTCAGATCATTTCTGCTCGAGCTAGAGAGGGTCTTGGTTCACTCATAGGAAGTACCAAAAATAAGGTACATGTGGTGACTTCAATAATAATTTTGTATGTGATTGTGCAAGAAAAACGATGTTGGAACATCTCCTAAACTTAAATGAACTGGGTCAGACTGTGTTTTTTCAACCAGGGCACAGTAGCACAAGCATAGACAATATTTTTATTCAAAAAAATGGTTCAAATGGCTCTGAGCACTATGGGACTCAACTGCTGAGGTCATAAGTCCCCTAGAACTTAGAACTACTTAAACCTAACTAACCTAAGGACAACACACACATCCATGCCCGAGGCAGGATTCGAACCTGCGACCGTAGCGGTCGCGCGGTTCCAAACTGTAGCGCCAGAACCGCTCTGCCACCAGCGGCCGGCATTTTTATTCATTCTTCATTACTAGATGAGCATTCCGTTAGTAAAAGGGTGAATGGCCTTCCAGACGATGATGCACAAATTTTAACACTAAAAGGTTTTTCTACTCAAACGAATGTTATGTGTCAAATCTAATCCAACGGTAATAGACAGTTTTTTAAATCTCGTTAAAGAACAAGAGTGGCAGGATGTTTATTGTTCCGACAACATAGATGAGAAATATAATGCTTTGCTTAACACATTTCTCACGCAGTTTGAAAGTTGCTTTCCATTAGAATGTTCTAAACAAGGTACTAACAATAAGAGGCAGCCTGGGTGGCTGACTAGTGGGATAAGGCTATCATGTAGAAAAAGTGGTAACTATATCAAAATGCTAGAAGAAGTCAGAATCAAACTACAGTAGTCCATTACAAACACTATTGTAAGGTGCTTAAAATGCTATTAGGAAGACAAAGAGTATGTGGTACGCAAATAGAACAACTATTTCACAGAACAAAATTAAAACCATAAGTTCAATTGTGAAGGAAGTGTCTGGTCAGCAGCACAAGGTCAGCGATGTAAATCACACAGTGCACTATGAGCAGCTAAAAGGGGAACAAGGTCACACATATGCACTAATCAAGTGGAATGAGGTATATGCTACCCATAGTTGAAAACCGATACCAAAGTCAGCCGTATCGACGTTGGCACTGTTGAACAGCATGTACGAAAAACGAACAATGCGTTTATTAAACATCTATATATATTTTCGTACTCGTAAAATAGGTCTGCATTTTGTGCTGTCATCTCTGATGCTCTAATATAAAGTGTTGGAATTGCTCTACAGGTAATTATTGCTTACTGATACAGAGCTCTGCAATATCTAACCGGGTTTAGTGAGAACTATGTTGTCTTTCTTCCATGGAGTCCCATCTAAGATCCAATAAAACACTCACAGGTTGTTTGTCATTATACATATGTGTAATTATAAATCTCTGATCACCAAAATAGTGGTAGTATTATGTGATTTAAAGGAGCGAAAGCCTAGCGCCTCTATCAGAGCTCCCTGATCCTGGCAGTGGTATGGGAACACAGCCGCTATCGAGTGTACTACGCTTTGTTATGCAGCTCAAAATTGTGTGTGGTAAGTGCTACAGACTATGCTGTGGTTAAATAAAGCTGCTATTGACTGCGCTGCAGTCAAATGAAGCGGTAAAATTGTTCTGTTGCTCGTAAGTGCTTACTTATATGGAACTCTGTAAAATTATTTAACACACATTGCAAATTAGGTGTGTTGAAGAAAGATGCATTTTAAGAGAATTACGCATGACAGTGATCAAAGCCAGAATCTGACTGCATGCACTGCACAGCTGCGATACGATTGGCAGAGCTCTCATTTCCAGCATTACTCGCTCATTGTTTCATAATAATATGTAAGAAAGCAACTTGCATGCTCGTACATCGTAACAAGACAAAACAACTTGCGGACAGTGCAGTGTGAATATCAACAGCCACTCCCTTCCTGCAGTAGTCGAGCCAAACGCTGCCTCAGGTTGGCAACACAGTTGCTTAAGAAGTTATTGTTCCTGATGTGATCTGCTGAGTAGGGTGGGACTGTTAATGTGTTTATTCAGGCTGCATCCGCCAACTCCCCACCTCATGCAGTGAAATAGGGAGACGTGACTCTCCAGTGTTCTCTCAACTACATAATACGCATCTTGGTAGTGGGTAGTGATAATTAAATACCACTATTCGAATGTCCAGCCAACGGGCTTACCGCAGTGGTAACACTGGTTTCCATCAGTTCACCAAAGGCAGCGCTGTCGGGCTGGGCTAGCACTTGGATGGGAGACCATCCGGTCATCCGAGCACTGTTGGCAAGCGGGATGCACTCAGCCCTTGTGAAGCAAACTGAGGAGGTATTTGATTGAGAAGTAGCGGCTCCGGTCTCGGAAACTGAGATACGGCCAGGAGAGTGGTGTGCTGACCACATGCACCTCCATACCCGCATCCAGTGACACTTCTGGGCTGAGGATGACACGGCGGCCGGTCGGTACCATTGAGCCTTCATAGCCTGTTCGAGAGAAGTTTAGTTTCATACAAATGTCCAGAAGCATGGAAGGTAATTGTTATACTTAGAACCAGAGCACCTATGAGTGTAACACTCTACGCACATGTATGGAGGGACTCAGAAAAACGTTCCAAGATACTTTAAATAAATATAACATGCAATATGTATGCTATCTACCTGATTTTTTAAAAAAAATTTCTCTTTATTTTTAGACTGGATTATATCTGCTGTAATACCATGCTGCTGCTGTGGTCTTCAGTCCTGAGACTGGTTTGATGCAGCTCTCCATGCAACTCTATCCTGTGCAAGCTTCTTCATCTCCCAGTACCTGCTGCATACCATAGTGCCAGGCTTATCTCCGGCAGCCGCGTTTTGATTGTAGCAACCATGCTGGGCTATGGGGTCAGGGATTTTCACCTGCCTCGAGATGACTGGGTGTTTGTGTTGTCTTCATCATTTCATCATCATCCAGGAAAGTGGCGACATTGGACTGAGCAAAGATTGGGTAATTGTACGGGCGCTGATAACCACGCAGTTGAGCGCCCCACAAACCAAACATCATCATCATCATCATGCTGGGCTATGAATTATACTAATGAAGATAAGGCTACCTTGGAAAAACATCTGACAGCCATTTTGGGTAATAAATTATAACGATCAAGATAATAAATTGGGTAATAAATTACTCAGTAGGATCTTGCAAATCTGGCAACCATGGCGGTTGCTCTAATATGGCTCAACAAACAGGAAAACAATCTACTTAAGGCAATTGGCATAGAGGGATGGGGGAGGGAGGAGGGAGAAGTGGGAGGGGGATAAGTGTGGGTGCTGCCCACTCGTCTAATACAGGATGTCTAGGAAGCTGTTTTCTCGGATAGCTAGACAACAATTCAAGCAAACCATATTAATGGAGTTTATTACAGTAAAGTTAATTGACAATACTTAACTTTGCCTTTTTACAAAGTGGTGCCGCAAGCAATTGGCGACATGCAAATAATCGATGTCCTTCGCTATATACGATTTGCAAGCAAGCAAACAATTCAAGTCCACAAGTCACGGCTTTGGTGTTTATATTACATCTGGCCTTCTAGTGCGGCCCTTCTAGTGAGTCTTCTAGTGCGTTCGAGGCTAGCTGGAGCGGCGATTATATTCTCTTCGTATAGGTGCCGCTCCTGTCGTGGTGCGGTCCTAGTCAGCGTACTATAGGCTGACGTCGTCTCACAGCCTTCTCTACTGTGGTGTTCCAGGCCGACGTGCCGTCGCTTGATGTTAGGCCGGAACAATAAGATCTGGTAACAGTACAAGCTGTTCTAGAATTCCCAAAGTCCCATTACTTTCATGGTGTAAGAGAGAACTCTGGTAACGCAAAGCAACAAAATATCGATATAACAGGACCAAAAACCATGCATACTTTAGTGCCATGACTTGTTGATGTAATTCCCTCTGCTTAAAACAAATACGGTATCTAAATAACACACTTTTTCTACTTACCTGATAATGTCGCGCAACTGTTCAGTCTTAAAGGTGCAAGTGTGGGATTTCAATGAAGTGGCAAAGGAAAGTGGCACATAACAATATACACATCTAACTACTAGTCTGTGTTATAATGAGTTTGGCTAAAGGCTGGTATAACATTCACATACCAATGTCATCATCTGGAAATGTAATTAGTGTGGCGTTTCGTACTGGACTGCATGAATGGAGAAGTAGTGCTGAGTGTGAAAATGAGGCTTCACTCAGATGTGCATATGGTTCTGTTCCACTTTGCTTTGACCACTTCACTGAAATCCCACACCTGCACTTTGAAGGCTGAATAGCTGCACAACACTATCAGGTCAGCAGAAAAAGCTTTCTGTTCAGAAGCGTAATTAATTTAAGCAGAGGGAAGTATAATAACAAGTCAAGACTTCAAAGAAGGAGTGTTTTTGGTTCTGTTATATCGATGTTTTATTTCTTCGCGTTACCATAGTTCCTCTCTTAGACCTTGAATAAGTGACAATCAAATATCTGTCCTGGTAAAACAAGCAGTTTTGCATGCATATGGCTAATAACGCTGTTTCTTGGATGAGCAATTTATATTCTACGAACATTTTCGGGCAGTTCTGAGTGTTCGATGACACAAATTTCCCTTATTAGTAAAGGTTATACACGGCCTTAGGAGTGTGGCATATAGAAGTAATATTTACATTCCCTAGAGTTCGGTTTCATCGGTGAAGGGACAAAACTTTTATTTAAATCTATAGACTGAATACCCTCGTCATATACCCTATTGACAAGTTTCCTTCTCACACCGTCAATCGATGTCACCGATACGTCACCTAACGACGTACCGAACGATATAATATTATTTCACGTTCCTGTCGGCACTATCCGCTGAGGGCTGCAGCATTCGACTGTTTCTTTTCACCTACTGTAAGGTGTCTAATTCGTGGTTCTGCGACCTGTTGCGACTTTCAAACTGTGTATGAAAATGACTTTGGTCGAGTAAGAGGGTATTCTGCCCCAGTAAAGAACACTTTTGTATACAGCACACCTTTATTCTGCCTTGTAGTTGGTGAAGGTAGTCCAGTATTCATGCTCAATCGCAAGATACACGGAATCGACATTACTACGTTCACTAAAATGTCAGGTAAAATTCATCGCCTTGCTTTACTGGCACATTTATTTAAGACAGATCGGTCTAAATTTTAACATATATATGTGGTGTCTGTTCTTTTGGACATGTCAGAAAGAACAGGCATCATATTGATCCAGCAGCCATTATGAATTAAGACAATAACGAATTACAGACATTTGCTGCAAACGGGCATTGATTGAAATCAATGGCAAAAGTTCAAAATTTGTGCCCGACCAGGATTCGAACCAGGTCTCCTGCTCGCTATGCAGATGCTTTGGCCACTTTTCTTTTGTTCGTTACATTTGTTCGAGGCGTACGTCCTATGACGCCCGTTCAAGTTCATCGTTGACCCGTTCACTCAGTTCTTTCTTATTACAGAGGGCAGACAATCCTCTGACCGAACACGCTGAGCTACCGTACCGGCTACCACTGAGGCATATGGACACAATGGTAATTGCAACTGCACGCTGCAATTGCAACTGGAACGCTTCCCGTCAGATCCAAATCCTCAACTTATCCACACACTGCTAATGTAGTGCCCGTTACCCATTATCACTACACGCGGCATTTTACTGATTCCCGTAAGAGTTCGGGCCTGTTCTACGTCTGCATTGAAGAGATCGCTGGCCTTATATACGTGGTGTCTGTTCTTTCGGCCATGTCCAGGAGAACATATACTATTGTGAATTAAGACACAAAATAATTACGGACATTGGCTGCGAACGGTCATTGATTTAAATCAATGGGGAAAGTTAAAATTTGCCCTGGATTGGGACTCGAATCCGGGACTCCTATTAACTAGGCTGATGCTTTGGCCACTGAGCCACCTGGACACAGCGGTCATCGCCACTACATTGACTACCCTAGCACGCCACCAGCCAGACGCAAATTCTCAACTAATCCACACACTACTAACAGAGTGCCCATTCCCATTATCCTCATTACTCGCGGCATTTTACCGACTTCTGTGAATTCGAGTCTAGTGTGCATCTGCACTGAAGAGAGCATTGGCCGTCTCGCCTTTGTGTGTGTTGTGTCGTGTCTGTTCATTTGAATCATGGGTGTGGGACACTACATTAGTAGTGTGTGGATAAGTTGAGAATTTGAGGTCTGGAGGAAGGCGTGCGAGGGGTACTCCGCGCAGTGGCAATGACCACTGTGTCTGGATGACTTCGTGGCCAAAGCATCTGCCTAGTAAGCAGGAGACCCGGGTTCGAATCCCTGTCTGACACAAATTGTCGAATTTCTCCATTGATTTCAACCAGCGCCTGTTCGCAGCCAATGTTTGTAACTCCATTGTATCTAAATTTGAATATTTCATTTTACATGATGCAGACGTATCCTGAGTTTACTCGTGTTTCTGGTACCATCCGTTACTGGCAAGTGTCGAGATAACTCGTCTTCTCTACACTCTCTCTTTAGATGCCATCAGCTATGATATATTTTAACCACTTCGTCTATTTAAGAGTTCACACCATTACTCACTGTATAAAACTTGATTGCCTTCATGAACTTTTCGTTTATTTAGCATTTCGATTGTATTTCGATATTTCCAATTTCGTTTTGAGGTTCGTCCTGCTTTTAAGGAAGGAAATGAACGAATCTGAAATACTTTCTGAGGTGAGATGTTTGTAGTGAGCATCAAGATCCGTATGACTGTGTGAATGAATGAGTTAATGGTTCCGAGGACAATTCCAGTGACATTGACAGCATTTAACATGCAAAGAAAGGTAAGTATTTTCAGGGGAGTCCGACAATAACGGCGAAGGTGGTTCTGTTCTTATGAATGATTCATTTTATCATAATGTTAATCTTTTGAGATAGCGCCCAAGTCTCGCACGGGCACTGGGTTTGCCACTGTACGAGTGGCGACCTGTCGAATGTGTTTGCAACTGTGGAAGCCCCAACTCGAGTACATTATGTCCTACCTCCGATACCTGTGGAGGCCACTGTTCCACTGCATTAAAAAGTAAGATTGATATCATCATAAATTTGAACTGAACTTTGTTTGTTTCGTAATCTTCCGTGGGTGACCGGTTCCACAATATGATGCCCACTTTCATTACTAAATTGCGTTTATTATCAATTTCTATATGACTGTGACAGACTTTCACAGAGTTTAGAGTTTCTACATTGGGAAAGTTTATAAATATGTTTATATTCATGCCGTTAATGAGGCTGAAGCTGCTGTGTACATTACGATCGGCACTTGCTACTCTCAACACCCATTCCCGCGTGGGTAGCTGTTACCCCTGCCACTGCTGCCTGTCGCTATTCTTCTATTAAAATAACTTTGTGACAGCATTTCAGAGAGTTCAGTGACAGGGGCCAGCCACCAGCCGATCACAGTTCTTTCTCGAGCGTCACGTGCCCTCTGTGTTGCCTGTCTTGTAGGTTCATGGCACACGCAGGGCCCTGTCTAGTATGGTTGGCTACACGTCAGCAACGCTGCCACCGCCCCCCCCCCCCCCTCTTCCCCTGTCACTGCAATCTGTCAAAGTTATTTTATTCGCGATACACACTGGCAGCGGTAGTGTGTGAATTTTAAGTGAGACGCTCGCTTTCCGTAAAGATGACTTGACTCACTGCAACAACTTTCAATAAAAATGATCGGAATGGAACGTTTCGTTTCAAATTAAAATTCGTTTTATTGATGAAAATAGTCGCGACCTTGTAGCAGAACTCTGCATAAACTTCTGGAATTCTTTGGAAACCGGTATAACTCTGTAAAGCTTATAAAAGGAAGGCATTTGTTTCCTTCGCCTGCCGAATGGAATGAACATGTAAACGGGTAACGTCAGGTATTCAGACAGCAAGATGGAACGATTCTACGATGCCTGCAGGTACGTCTCCTCTCGTCATTAGGAATCGATGCGAAATATGTCGTGCCCCAGAAGATTACTCTCATAGGACTCAACATTTACTGATTGAAAAATCAAAGTAGTTACCGCTGACCATGTCCATCGGTTTAGAGATAAATTGGCTGAATTAAAACCTCGTTTAAGTCACTGTTTGTGTCTCATGAGATTCTTTAATTTCATTACTTCTTGTTTAGTCGTTATTCATATTTGTGCAAATCCTCTTGACCAACTGCCACATGCATGCGTCATTAAAATTTCCTATTACTTCTTTCTGTTACTTTTTTCATAGTAGACATCAGTTATTCGTAACTGTTATTAATAATTTGCGTACAGAACAGCTCCAGGTGTATATTTCGGTTCACCATTGTTTACAGCGACATAATGCAACGCCGACATGACACCACTCTTTAGACACATCTGTTACAGTCACCTACACTCGATAGAAACGGTGAAGACACAACTCTCATACAACCGTGCAAAAGGGTCATTATAGCGGAGAAGAGAACTTTATTTAGGCAGCCGAACGACGTTTTGGCGTCTTCACGCTAACAATGCCACATTACTTTCCTTTATTTAAGCCAGTGGCCCATTATTAACTATTTACAAGTTGTTAAACTCCACACATGTCTTGTTGTGAGCCCATCAGTGCCAGGGTCAGCCTCCTTCACATTTTCCTCACAAATCTACCGAAATGACAGGCGTTGATTTTCCGACTGCAGATAATGAGATTGCGTCCACTCCTTCCAAAATGATTGCATATGAATTGTGTCATAACAAAGAAACTTGCATACTGTATGTTAAGAGGTTAAAAATTCAGAGAAAGGTTTAGGATTGTTCTAAAAATGTATTGATTTAAAAACCGCCAATATCTAATACGAGGGTTGCCCAGAAAGTAAGTTCCGATCGGTCGCTAAATGGAAACCACAGTGAAAATCAGAAACATTTTATCTACAAGAGTTAGCTACACTTTCCAGATAATTCTCTGCATAGTCTGCGCTCCAACTTAGACATTTGTTGGAGCATCATACCAAATTTCCAAAACCATTGTCATAGAAGGCAGCTGCCTGTGCTTTCTGCCTGCGCCCAAGTGTTGTCTTCGTATCCACCGTTTCATGTGAAAAGAGATGATTCTCAGCACGAGCCAATTGGGGCTTTGTTGTGGGTGATCGAACACTTCCCATCTAAAAGGCTGCAGGAGCGTCTTCACTGCCCCTGAAGAGTGCGGCTGAGAACTGCCGTGAAGAAGGAAGTGCGTGGCAGTTGTGTTAGGTGGGCTGCATTCATTAATGCGAAGCCTCTCAGCGGGCCCTCCTACTTGGCGGGAGACATCGTTGTTCTAGGCACCTTTACTCCCTCACAGTGCGCTCACAACTCAAAGAGCGTATCGATGCCATCGACGGTCATACTAAAGACACTACCTATCACATCTGTGCAAAGCTTCATTGGGTTTTCACTCTGGTGTCCATTTCGCGACCGATTGGAACTTACTTTCGGGACAACCCTTGTATGTGTTTCTTCCCTGATTGCAAAATTTGGTAAAGGGTTTGAATTTTCTTTTCAGACAGATTCCTTTGTAATACTATCTTGAGCCAATTTCTCCTGATAATAATGGCGAAGTGTGGTGTCGTGGACCCCACGAGAAATCCTAAGTTTGATGAGCCCTCTAATCCTGCTCTATAACGGTTCAAGCGCCGACACACCGTAGGCAGCAAATGTGGTCCAAGGCTTGGACATTTCGCTCGATGGTGTCCCATGTATGCTCAGTAGTTGATAGGCCACACAGGCCCCCCATGATCTCGGAGTGTTCCTGAAACTATTCCGAAACAGTTTGGGTGGTGGGGTAGTGGATTGTGAAATTGAGAGTATGGGTTACCTGCTGGGCCCTGTACCCGGAAAAAAAGGATGCACTTCGTTGGACAGTAAGTAGAAGAAAACCATCTATACAGTCACACAGTGACTACTCTGGCACCGAAATGAACGATGACAGGGAATGTCGATATACTTAATTCGTTCTTCCGAGATTGTTTCATTACCGAAGATTGTGACACGGTCGCTCCTTTCAGTCATCGGACGAACGCCTCTTATCTAGCTTGCTTTTATCGTGGATCTCTAGCCCACCGCAAAGTCCCTTGCGATTGGAAAAAAGTGTAGGTGACTTCTGTGTATACGAAGTGCAAACGGACGGACGGACCAGCAGAATTAGAGACCGATATCCCCAACATCGATTTGTTGCAGAATCCTTGAACATATCCTCAATTCGAATACAATAAATTTTCTTGACACCACGAAGCTTATGTCCACGAATCAGAGTGATTTTAGAGAGCAACGCTCGTGCGAGACTCAGCTTGCCCTTTTCTCACATGACATATTGCGAACTATGGATGAAGTGCAACAGGCAGATTCCGTATTTCAAGATTTGTGGAAAGCATTTGACACGGTGCCCCATTGCAGACTTTTAACGAAGGCGCGAGCGTATGGAATAGGTTCCCAGATATGTAAGTGGCTCGAAGACATGTTAAGTAACAGAACCCATTACGTTGTCGTCGACGGCGAATGTTCATAAAGATAAAAGTATCGTCAGGCGTACTTCCGGCGAAGTGTGACAGGACCGCTATTATTCTTTATATACATAAATGGTCTGACGGACAGGGTGGGCAGCAATCTGCGGTTGTTTGCTGACGCTGTGGTGTACCGGTAAGGTATCTAAGTTGAGTGACCGTAGGAGGATACAAGATGATCTAATTAACATAATTTGTAGATGGTGTGATGAATGGCAGCTAGTTCTAAATGTAGAAAAATATAAGTTAATGTGGATGAACAGGAGAAACAAACCCGTAATGTTTGGATACAGAATTAGTAGTGTCTTGACACACTCACGTCGTTTAAATATCTGGGCGTGACGTTGGAAGCGATATGAAATCGAACGAGCATGTGAGGATTGTGGTAGGGAAGACGAATAGTCGACTTCGCTTTATTGGCAGAATTTTGAAAAAGCTGGGTTCATCTGTAAAGGAGACCACATAGAGGGCGCTAGTGCGATCTGCTCTCGAGTACTGCTCGGGTGTTTGAGATCCGTGCCAGGTCGGATTAAAGGAAGATATCGAAACGATTCAGAGGCGGGCTACTATATTTGTTACCGGTAGATTCGAACAACGCCTTTAAGTGTTACGAAGATGCTTTGGGACCTCAAATGGTAATACCTGGAAGGAAGGCGAAGTTCCTTTCGAGGAACACTATTGAGGAAATTTAGAGAACCGGCATTTGAAGCTGACTGCAGAACGATTGTACTGCCGCCAACATTCATTCCGCGTAACGCCCACGAAGTAAAGACCGAGAAATTAGGGCTCATACGGAGTCATATAGACAGTCGTTTCTCCCTCGTTCTATTCGCGAGTGGAAGATTTTTCTTCAGCCTTGCTTCCATTATGAACCGCAACGACAGAACTGCCTCTCTGGTGCCCTTACCTATCCTAAAGCCAAACCGATCGTCATCTAACATAGTATAAGTTTTCTTTTCCATTCTTCTGTATATTATTCTTGTCAGCAGCTTGGATACAGACTGTGCGATAGCTCTTGCCCTTGTCGGCTTTTGCAATCTTGGGAATTGTGTAGATGGTGTTTTCCGAAAGTCTGATGACATATCGCCAGGCTGATACATTCAACACACTAAAGTAAATAGTCGTTCTGTTGCCACATCCCCCGCTGATTTTAGAAATTCTAATGGAATGTTATTTATCCTTTCTGTCTTATTCGATTTTGAGTGTTCCAAAGCTCTTATAATTCTGATTCTACTACTAATCCTCTACCTCTTCTATATCGACTCCTGTTTCTTCTTCTACCACGTGATCACACAAGTCTTTCCACTCATAGAGGCCTTCACTGCACTCTTTCCATCTAACTGTGCTCCCCTCTGTGTTTAACTGCACTCTTAACAATATCAGCCTTGCTTTTAACTATACCGAAGGCTGTTACGACTTTTCCGTATACTGAGTCAGTCCTTCCGACAGTCAATTTTTTCCGATTTCAGCACATTCTTCATGCAGCCATTTCGCCTTAGCTTCCCTGCACTTTCTGTTTATTTCATTCCTAAGTGACTTGTATTTCTGTATTCCTCAATTTCCCTGAACATTTTTGTACTTCCTTATTTATCGATCAGCTGAAGTACACTATGCGATAAAAAGTATCCGGACACCTGGCTGAAAATGACTTACAAGTTCGTGGCGCCCTCCATGGGTAACGTTGGAATTTAGTATGGTGTTGGTCCACCAAGCCTTGATGACAGCCTCCACTCTCGCAGGCATACGTTCAGTCAGGTGCTGGAAGGTTTCTTGGGGAATGGCAGCTCATTCTTCACGGGGTGCTGCACTGAGGAGAGGCATCGATGTCGGTCGATGAGGCCTGCCATGAAGTCGGCGTTCCAAAAATTCCCAAAGGTGTTCTATAGGATTCAGGTCAGGAGTCTGTCCAGGCCAATCCATTACAGAGATGTTATTGTCGTGTAACCACTCCGCCACAGTCCGTGCATTGTGAACAGGTGCTTGACCGTGTTGAAAGATGCAATCGCCATCCTCGAATTGCTAAACAGTGGGAAGCAAGAAGTTGCTTAAAACATCAATATATGCCTGTGCTGTGGTAGTGCCACGTAAAACAACGAAGGGTGCAAGCCCCCTCCATGAAAAAACGACCACACCATAACACCACCGCCTCCGAATTTTATTGCTGGCACTACGCACGCTAACAGATGACGTTCACCGGGCAATCGCCATACTCACATTCTGCCATCGAATCGCCACATTGTGTGCCGTCATTCGTCACTCCACACAACGTTCAAGCGCCCAATGTTTACGCTCCTTACACCATGCAAGGCGTCGTTTGGCATTTACTGGCGTGATGTGTGGCTTACGAGCAGCCACTCGACCATGAAATCCAAGTTTTCTCACCTCCCGCCTAACTGTCATAGTACTTGCAATGGATCCTGATGCAGTTTGGAGTTCCTGTGTGCTGGTCTGGATAGATGGCTGCCTATTACACGTTACGACCCTCTTCAGCTGTCGGCGGTCTCTGTCAGTCACCAGACGAGGTCAGCCTGTACACTTTTGTGCTGTACGTGTCCCTTCACGTTTCCACTTCACTTTCACATCGGAAACAGTGGACCTAGGGATATTTAGGAGTGAAGAAATCTCGCGTACAGATGTATGACACAAGTGACACCCAATCACCTGATCACGTTCGAAGTACGTGAGTTCTGCGGAGCACCCCATTCTGTACTTTCGCGATGTCTAATGAGTACTGAGTTCGCTGATGTGGAGTACCTTGCAGTAAGTGGCAGCACAATGCACCTAATATGAAAAACGTATGTTTTTAGGGGTCATCATCATCAGTTTTCTGCTATATTAGCAGGTCCTTTGCCTCTCCATTTTCTGCGATCCATTGCTTGCTTCTTATGGCTGCTGTATGTTGTATTAGAAGAAGGGATCGGTTGGTAGGACATGTTCTGAGGCATCAAGGGATCACCAATTTAGTACTGGAGGGCAGCATGGAGGGTAAAAATCGTAGAGGGAGACCAAGAGATGAATACACTAAGCAGATTCAGAAGGATGTAGGTTGCAGTAGGTACTGGGAGATGAAGAAGCTTGCACAGGATAGAGTAGCATGGAGAGCTGCATCAAACCAGTCTCAGGACTGAAGACCACAACAACAACAACATGTTGTACTGTCCATCACGTCATCCAGTATCTGACATCTCTTCCTTCCTCGTTTCCTTTTCCCTTCTACATAATCTTCTAAAACTGTTTTTATCAGTCCGTCATTCTTTCTTAATATATGCCCAAACCAATTTCTTTTTCTTCTTTTTATTACATCTAGTAACTTTCTTCTCTCTCCCACTCTTCTCAGTACCTCTTCATTTTTTACTCTGTCCATCCAACTTATTCTTTCCATTCTCCACCATGTCCATATCTCAAAAGCCTCCAGCCTTTCTCTGTCTTTCTTGCTCGAAGTCCATGTTTCAGCACCACATAGAAGAACACTCCATACAAGACATTTTATGAGTCTCTTCCTGAGTTCTCTGTTCAGACCGCTGCAGAAAATTTTTCTTATAAAATGCCTCTTTTGCCATTGTTATCCTTGTTTTAATTTCTGTGGTGCACTTCCAGTCGGTGTCTATCCTGCTTCCAAGCTACCTGTTCTAGTATTTCTCCATTCAGCATAATTTTTATTTCTTTATTTCCTCCTAGTGACTTTTATTTTCTTTGTATTAATTTTCATTCCATAATTTTTTCCGTTAGCTTCAATGGTGTCCACCAAACCTGTAATTCTTTTTCCTCTGTGGCTAGGATGACTATGTCATCAGCACACCTCAAACGCCCTACTCTTCTTCCTCCAATTTCTACTACTTTGTCATCTAATGAGCATTGGTCGATCATATTTTCCAAGTAGAGGTTGAAAAGAGTAGGTGAAAAGAGTAGGTGATAGACAGCATCCTTGTCTTACTCCTTTTCCTGGTCCGATCCAGTTTGTACTTTCTCCTCTCACTTTAACTGAGGCTTTTTGATTAAGATATAATGAGTTTACAAGTCTTCTGATTTTCCTGTCCACTCTATTTTCCCCTCATTATAGTCACCAGCTTGTCCCAAATCACATTGTCAAATGCCTTTTCTAGATGAAGGTCTCTTCCTTTTTCAATAAACCTTTCTCCCAACATTCGTTGGAGCCCTATTGCATCTCTGGTGCCCGTATTCTGTCTAAAGCAAAACTGCTCCTCGCCAAGATTCTCCTCCATCACTTTTTCAAGTCTTTTATTAAGTATTCTTAACATCACTTTGACTGCATGTGAAATGAGACTGATTGTCCTGTGCTCTCTGCACTTCTTGGTTCCTTGTGTTTTCGGTAATGGAATCATTACTGTTATCAGAAAATCGTCAGGCCATTCACCACTGTCATATATTTTACTACATAACCTCAATATTTCTCTTATTCCATCTTGGTTCAAGCATTTTAATATTTCTCCCAGTATTGTATCTGTACCTACTGCTTTGCCATTTTTCATTGCAGCTATGGCAGACTTTACTTCTTCCATTATGATGGTTGGGCCTTTCTCGTCATCACTTACACTGTTGTGTGATTTAAGTTACAGAGTTTCTGGTTTGCGATTTATGTCATAAAGCTCTTTTAGATATTTCTGCCATCTCTGGAGGACATCGTCACCATCTTTGTACACTACTTCTTCATCTTTACATAGCAGCACTTCCTGCTCTGTTTTGTTCCCATGTCATAGTCTTTACTCTGTTGTACAGTAAGTCGTATCTTCCCTTCCTGTCCAGTTCTTCAGTTGCATCTCATTCCTCTTTTAGCCTTTTTTTCCTAGCCTGCTCTGTTTCTCTTCGCAGTTCATTATTTAACCTTCGGTATATCTTTCTTGCATCTTGGGGGTGTCCGGATACTTTTGATCACATAGTGTATTTCTTCTGTTATCCATGGTTTCTTCGCAGTTATCTTCCTTGTACCAAGGTTTTTCTTTCCAACTTCTGTGACTGCCCTTTTTAGACATGTCCATTCCTCTTCAACTGAACTGCCTACTGGGATTCACTGTCGCATTACCTATAGCCTCAGAGATCCTCAAGCGTATCTCTTCACTCGTTAGTATTTACGTGTTCGATTTCTTTGAATATTGGTTCTTCCTGACCGATCTCTTAAACTTCAGCCTACTCTTCATCACTACTAAATTGCGATCCGTATCTGCTCCTAAATACTCCTTACAACCCTGTATCTGGTTTCGGAATCTCTGGCTGACCATGATGTAATCTAACTGAAATCTTGCCGTATCTCTCAGCCTTTTCCAGAAATACCTCTCCTCTTAAGATTCTTGAACAGAGTATTCGCTATTACGAGCCGAAATTTATTGCAGAACTCGATTAGTCTTCCACGTCTCTCATTCCCACTATCATATTCTTCGGTAATCCTTTCTTCTACTCCTTCCCCTACAGCCACATTCCAATCCCCCATGACTATTAGATGTTCATCTCCCTTTACGTGTTTAATTATCCGTTCAGTATCCTCAGATATTTTCTCTGTCTCTCCATCTCGGCTTGCGGCTTCGGCATGTATACCTGAACTATGGTTATCGTTGTTGATTTGCTGTCAGCTCTGGTAACGATCTTATCACTGAACTGTTCACAGTAACTCACTCTCTGCCCTAGCTTTCCATTTATAACGAATCCTTCTCCCGTTATACTACTTTCTGCTGCTGTTGATATTACCCTATACTCGTCTGACCAGAAATCCTTGTCTTCTTTCCATTTCATTTCACTGGCCTCCACTACATCTAGATTGAGCTTTAGCATTTCCCTTTTCAATCTTTCTAGCTTCCTTACCGCGTTCAAACTTCTGCCATTCCACGTCCTTAGAGAACGTTATCCTTCGTTGGTTATTCCGTCTTTTTCTCATGGTCACCTACCGCTTGACAGTCCTCTCCCGGAGATCCGAATGGACGAAATATTCGTACTCCCTTTGGATCCCACATATGAGAATAGCTCTAGCACCTGCATGAACTGTGTAAATTGGGATCACGTAATTTATTATGTGCTCGGAGCCTGCCACCAGCATTTATCAATGCGTACTGCAATTCGACAGTCGAAGCTATTTTCCGCCCATTTATACGCAGTACGTTACATTTGTGTGTCTTGATGGTCAACCGCCAATCGCTGCACCTTGCAGATTTTCCTTCATTTCATTGCAATTTTAGAGCTTTTCGATTTCCTTTTGAACAACAGCATCATCCAAAAAGTGCCTCATGGATCGTTCGGCGTTATCCACTAGATCTTACCTGTAACAATCAACTGAGGACACCAGAAATTACTTTTAGTTCTGAAGATTTATCTCCGTTAAGAAGGAAATGCGGAATTTGTTTTCTAGGGACACAAAGCTAGGCTGATATTCATGTTCTCGCATTTTGTTCATTAGACGAAAATTCAGAACTGTATAGAGCAGCTTTCAGAAGTCAAGGAACACGGCGTCAACGTGGACGCAAGTATCTGATGCCTTCTGGGGTTCATGGACGACCAGAGGGAACATGGTTTCACACATCAATTGTTCACGGAATCCAAGTTAACTCCTAAGAGGTTATTTTCGGTCTCTAGAAATGTAATAAGTGAGCGTAAAATGTGTTCAATATTTCTGCAGAAGATTGTCGTCGGCCTTATAGGCCTGTAGTTTGCGTGTATCTGTTCGACGACCCTTCTAGGAAATGGGAATGACCTGTGACTTCTCCTGCTCACTTGGAACACAACGTTCTTCTGTCGATCTGCCACGCGCTGCAACTAGTAAGGGAGCAGTTTTTTTTCCTTATTTTATGTAGAATCGTATAGGTGCCATCAGGTTCAAATGGCTCTAAGGACTATGGGACTTAACATCTGAAGTCATCAGTCCCCTAGAACTTAGAACTACTTAAACCTAACTAACCTAAGGGCATCACACACATCCATGCCTGAGGCAGGATTCGAACCTGCGACCGTAGCGGTCGCGCGGTTCCAGACTGAAGCGCCTAGAACCGCTCGGCCACACCTGCCATCAGGTCCAGTCACCTTTCCTCTGTTGAGAGATTATAATTTACTTTCTATCTTGCGGCCACTTATCTTAGTATTTGCCATTCAGGCGCTCGTGCGACGACCGAAAGGAGGATCCGTAGTACGATCTAAATGAAACAGTTTCGTAAAATGGAATTTAGTATTTAGGACTTCTGTCATCTTCCGTTGCGGTATCAGTATGGTCACTAACTGCGAGTGCCTGTACAGATGTGTTCGATCTGTTTACTACCTAAACATTAAACCAAAATTTCTTAGAATTTTTTTGCATTTGGGTAGATAGAATTTTACAACAGAAATGTTGAACGCTTCACGTTTGGCTACGTTCAGTTTTTGTTTGTCCACAAGGGTTCGGCTGAAGCCCTCTTAGCTTTCGGAACAGCTTTCCAGTGTCGCCGTTGAGCCACGACCATCTTTTCAATCTCTCATAACATTACTCGGCACGTACCTGTCTGAGGCGATTTTATAATACTCTTGAACTTTGCCCGTTTATACTCAACATATCCTGTGTCAGAGATGAGTAATATTCAATATTCAAGTTATCTGAGATCTGTTTCTTGTCGCACTTACTATGCAAAAATAGCTTCCTATTTTCCTTTACATTCCTATTTACACGCGTAGCTAGACTGATTCTCTGCTGAGCGTTGACTGAGGTAAAATTTCGAGCCTTTGTGTAATCTGCAAGGTTAAGGTAATTTTATCGTAATGCATTTAGCACAAGATTACACGAATCTTTGTCACAACTACCAACCCTAATCACATGAGTCTCCCATTCTACTGCTGATTAGGAAAAGATTCCACTGAATACTATAATGAATTCAGTAAAATACGCATTGTCTTCTCCATGTTGTCACTCCTGGTTCTGGGGCGGAAGGGAGGGGGCGGGGGGAGGGCTGTAAAAGCATCCGATTACTATTTTTGATCTACCTTCAACACTTATCTTCATATAAATTATTTCGCATCATGAATCTGTACCAGCTCCTCTACGTAATATCGTGTTATTTACGGCTATAAATATGCCTCCGCAACCGGCCAGTCTTTGCTACTCGTATATACGTTCTAAAATAATCCGAAAATTTCGTTGTTGCTAACTTCTGGTTTCAGCCATCTGTCTGCCACTAGAACTATGCGCGCTTTATTACCGTTTGTAAGAGACACTAATTGTGGTACCTTCCCATGCACGCTCCTGTATTTAACTGGTATTCTATTAACATTTTCTTTCTACGATATTCAGTGCTAGATACTGTAATTAATGGGTCTGATTTTCTGCTCCACCAAATGGAGGAGAGTGTTTCCATCAGGCCAAAGCCAACAAATGCAAGCCTCACGTACTCTGCTACCACACTGAGCACCTCCTGGATGTAGTGCATGCCTGACATTTTCCACCCGACTGTGGAGATCGAAAAATCTGCATCCAAGACCTGCAGAGAATGGTCTGTCTCTGGTTTTAGCCACCCAATCGGCTCTAAACCAAAGGACTGCGATCGCCCTGGGAGCGATGCTGCAATATTCTAGCTCAACTTCAACCTTTTGCGCAAGTCTAGCTGTCTTCACCGATTCAACCATCGCCTGTAGGAACCGAGGATGGCCTCTGAAAGTAGGCTGGAAACGTCGTTAGCAGTGGCCGGAAGTTTAGGAATTATAAATCATTACAATAAGCAGACAAAGAGGCATTATCAATAGACAAAGTACGCAATTAAAGCCAATACAGAAAATCTTTAAATAGTGCCTACTTATTTTTTAGCTTGCTCTATTAAGACAATCACACAACCAGCACAATTATGTACGTGTTGTATTATATTTTTAAAGTAACTTTGAGTTTTTAAACAAAATGCTGGTTATACTTGACAGAAAAATGAAAATGTGCCTTACAACGCCTTATCGGTTTATTGGTTGCACATTACAACTAAACGCTTTTTTAAAATTTTATAGAGTCTTGATGGTCTCCTATCAGTGGTGATACACTGTTTCATCTGACGAAATCAATTCTCAACATTTGTTGAGGTAACCAGGGCAAATGTAAAACATTGAACATTGTGGGATCCATTCCTACTGTTTTAGAATTGTCACCCTGTGGAATTTATCAAAATTTCTAATTTGGTCAAGATCAAACACCATTTTACACTTTTCCCTAACTAACGGACTTCCATATTCCTGGAACACTCTCCAACTTTTGGTGGATGATTGACAATTTTGACTGACTTCGGCAAAGGCTTCCCTGGTCCTAGAAGCTACCAGATTGCTTGTGACAGGCAACTGCATACAGGGGACTATACACAAAGTTAAGTCATTTATCACTTCGTTAGATTCGAGAAGTCTTTTGTTACTGCAGTTGATGATGTTCACCCTATTAGTAATGGAGAAATTTGAAGCTTAGTAAACCGCTGCTGAAGTTCATGTCTCCCATCTCGTAGGTTTTGTTTTGGAGGGGGGGGGGGGAGGGGAGGGAGGTGGATGTATATCAGGTGCAATATCTTTAATGCCAAATCCTTGATGGGAATTTCACAAAGCTCTTCTTAGTACTGGAAATTAAATTGTCGAATTCCGGAAGAACGTGTCTCTTATGACAATCTGTGTGCTACACGTGTTGTTTGCAGACAAGAGCGCATTTTACCATATTTCCAATTTTGCTATTTGACATACCTGAAGTGAATGTATCAGTGCTGCAGTAAGTATGAAGTAAGGAGCGAGCGGTAGGTTCCCATGCTGGATAGCAGAGGCGGTTCCTCTACCTGTTAACCCTCTTGGTTCTCTCATATCTCCCACTTTATTTCGTCCCTTAACATGTCTTTAAAATGCTTCTCCCGCTCCAGACTTGTTATCGGCAGGTCTTTTACTTCTTCCCTCAGACCCGCAATGATTTTCCATGCTGCCACCACTTTTGTAAACCTCATGATCGATCGACATCTTTGCATTTATCCTCCCAGGTTTCAGTTTTCCATTTGTAGATGTCCTTTATTACTTCTCTGTTCATTCTAACATCTCAATCATATTTGTCCCGGTTCTCAACCAGTTATTTTGGAATATCTTTTTTAGGTTCAATTTTTCTTCAGTGCCTTGAGTGCACCATAATGGGCGATGCTTTCTTTCTTCTTCTTGCTGCCCAGTGCTTCAAATGCTGCTTCATACATGCATTTTTAATTCCTCGGTACATATGCTCTACCGTTTCTTGCCGGCCGCGGTGGCCGAGCGGTTCTAGGCGCTTCAGTCCGGAACCGCGCGACTGCTACAGTCGCAGATTCGAATCCTGCCTCGTGCGTGGATGTGTGTGATGTCCTTAGGTTAGTTAGGTTTAAGTAGTTCTAACTTCTAGGGGACTGATGACCTCAGACGTTTGGCCCATAGTGCTCAGAGCCACTCTACCGTTTCTTCTCCTAAGTGCCAGTTGTTTGACAACTGTAATTTATAAAGAAATTGTACAGACTCTTGTTTCAAGCTATGTAAGTTGTCTACTAAATGCGGTCAATTTTCCGCTTATCTGACACACTTACGAATGGACTTCAAAAAGTAAGTTACAGATTCGTCCCGCGCTGAGACCATTGCGCAACAAGAGTGGCTTGTTCTGAGGAGGGAATATGTGATCTAGGTGCTGGGGCACAGGTAACAGGTATATCGCAGTGTGCGAATGAAATGACGCGGGAATTGGGAATGTACTCCAAAAATGAAGTTCGAAGACAGTACGATCCTTGTAGACAAGACGGCTATATTACACAGAGACTCATCATGAAGTTCTGGCGGTTTAAGGACCAAACGCAACGTAATGTCCAACCGTAGTGAAATGGTGCAAATAAGTCCGCATAGACGTGAATGATGCTGACCGGGAGAGATAGCCATCAATATCGACATGGATGGCGATGGAGGATCTGATTCGCAGCAGTCGCGAATTTTGCAACGATGAGGACGCTCTCACAGCGGCTCTCCAATGCCTCCGTTACCAAAGAGCGGATTTCCATCGTGGACAAATTGAAAGATTGGTAGCACGTCACGACCGTTTTTTACAGAAACTTTGTCACTATATTGCAAAATAGTGTCATGTGTCTGTGTCATTATGAAGTGTAGTGCAGCATTCATCAAAAGCTGCTTGGTCTGCCTAAACAATGGGTAACAGTTTTTAAGTTCCCTCGTACCCCTCTTTCTACCTGAAAAACCGCCCGTTCCAACCGTCAACTACATTTCACGCATTTACCAGCGTCTAGGAACCCGTCATGTTATGCTCTTAATGTATCACAGCATCCTCTAGAGCAGGGGTTCCCAACAAAATTTTCTCGAGGACCCCCTCATCGTCCATGATTGGTACCTTGTCATATCACAGTATCAAGTACCTACAAAAACCAAATCAAGAGTCTTTTTATACGTTTTCTATATTCGATACTTAGAAAAAACATTGACATATTCATTACTGAAAAAATATTGAGCTTACAATTTTTTCAATTTAACCATCATTGTTATTGTTAAATTTTTGATTATTGCTCAAAATCTTTGTCTTCAAATCTGGGTGTTTAGTATAACAAACTCCTTAAAAAAATAAAAATTGAGTATGAACTGAAAATGTCAGGAAAAAATTAAAAGTGTAGTACACTTGAGATTGCATTGAGTAGACATGTGTGAAAAATAAGAGATTGAATTGAGTAGACATGTGTGAAAAATAAGAAAACACTAATTTCATACAAGGTATTATTTATTGGAAAAAAATACAGTTACAACAGAGTACTCCATCACTATACAGTTAGTTTTAATTTTCAGTTCTTAATGAGATGAGTTCAAACTGACTTTTGAGCCCATTATTTCTGAAATATTCGGTTCCAAACTTGAAACTTTCAGTTGTAGTCCTTCCGTGCTGATGCCCAGAAATCTGTAATTTTATCACCGATAAAAATGTTTATCATCGTACCACAGCTGGACAGATCCACAAGTTGATCTTGCTCTTCTTCAGTGAGGCCTTGGATTTTGTCTATTTCTTCACAGCTGAAGGGATTTAGAATCCACCTGTCGTCAGGTCAGGTTCAGGAAAATCCTCTCTAAAAGTGGTGGCTAGGCTGCGTAGATGCTCGGCTACATTGATCTTGATCTGGTCAGGCAAACCCTCGTCTGATGACTCCAAGAATTGTTTTAAAGTAGAAAAGTTAGCTAGTGACTCGTTTTCTATCTTTGACGCCCAGATCTGACACTTTTTGAC
This sequence comes from Schistocerca piceifrons, assembly GCF_021461385.2. Classification (NCBI taxonomy): domain Eukaryota; kingdom Metazoa; phylum Arthropoda; class Insecta; order Orthoptera; family Acrididae; genus Schistocerca; species Schistocerca piceifrons. The sequence goes on from NC_060143.1 coordinate 196,317,823, forward strand.
CACAGCACTAATCTTATCCTCAACTTTCAGGTATAAAGAGCATATTCCTACTAGAAGCGGTGACGGTAATAAGGGCTCTACTTATGAGGAACACCTTGTGCAAACGGCTCATGCGCCGAGCCCTCCAGTTAATATCGAGTTACTTCATGCCGAGATTAAGGGCTTAAAAATGGATGTTTTGGATGAAATGCAGATCTTTAAGCATCTGCAACATGATAAAGACAATATCCTTAACGACCAACTCCTACTAAGAAACAGAAAATTTTTTGAAGGTTTCGCACCTTTAATGTGTTCTGCATACTTGTAAATCTGATGATCTCGGGATTTTCACATGCGTGAGCTGATTGGCGAGCGCGGTTGGTCAAGCTGTTCATCCTTTTCTTTTTTCTTCATTTCCTTTACGATGAGGGTGATTTTAGCCCGTTGAACACCTCACGTTTTATCCCTATATCTTTATTACCACGACATCTTTAGATTACGTCTCCTCAGCCACCCCCTCCCCCCGGCTGACTATTGGCTTTAGGAATAGTTTTTAAGAGTTCCTCCTGTTGTCATAGGTAGCTTCATATATGTTTCTTTCCTAGCATAGGCAACCATGTGCGGATATTTTTAAGCTTCATCTCCCATTTAGCTCGTTACTTCTTCTATCCATTCTATTTTTTGATATACGTTGATCCACGGTTGGGAATATAAGGGCTATTTAGCCACGACCCATGTATAAACTTTCACGTATTCTTATGCGCATGCGCATTCAAGTAACTTTCCCTGTTTTGCGCATGTGCATAGGTGGCGGGTCGGGCGTGTAAGTGAGCGACCATTTGTAGTTACAGTTTATGGCGGGTCATGGCCCATCGAACATAGGCCGGTGTGAGGTGGAGGTTACACCATTAAGTTAAGTAACGGTTTAGACTTTGTACATATGTACTGTTTGTGTTTTCCTTTTTTTCGTTTATAAATGTATTGCCATGGTGTTCTTTTAATCATTGACAAACATCTTCTTAGGCACTTGTGGGTTTTATTGTTCTGAAGAAGGTGTAGTTATCTACGCCGAAACCTAGGTTAACACTAGGTGCATTTTCGCAATCGAGGCGGGTTTCTGTTTTTGTAATAAATATAGATGTCATTGTCAAAAATAAGCCATTGTAGAATGTTAATATCCATCACATAAATCGCTACAAAACAGTGTTCAAACACACTGTTCACGTGAGAACAAAGGCCGCTTGTGCGAAATTACCTCTGACTCATGCAAACAGTGTGTTAGAACATTTACTTTTAGCGATTTATGTGATGCGTATTAACATTGTGAAAATGCTTATTTTTGACGATGGCATGTATACATATCGGAGGATTTTAAAATTTGCCATGAGATGAAGCAAAATCATTTGCAGTACGACTTGAAAATGGACCAAAGGCCGAAACTGCAGTTATGACTTAAGTAAGTTAACCAATCAACGGCGAATATGATGTTCTTTAAAAAGCATAAGCAACATAGTTATTACACTAAATGATCCTGGGGTACAACACATCGATAACAGTGCTTAAATGACTGGAGAAGAAGCTGTAGTTGCTTCAAAGTCGTGATTCTTCAATTTCTCCAGGCGTATCTTATGAGGAAATAAATCTCTGGTGAACAGCCCTGTATGAGTGTGCATAGCACACAATATTTCGGCAATCGACCACGTTGCTATCATCAGGTGCGCTGATGAAGTGACTGGCGGTGCCGCTGCAGAATATATAGTGGGGCATCTAGGATTGCCCAGTCTGAAAATAGTTCAAGCCATGCGGCTACGCCTTCAGTAATAAAAAATTCACTATAAAACAATAGCTTTTTGGTTGTCTTCTTTTTTTCTGAATTTAAATGATTTAAAAAGATATTGGCTGAATGTGGTTTTTTTATTTTATATTTTTTTCCCATTCGCTCACACATTCACACCGGCGATGGGCCGGCGCCAAGTATACAGGGTGTTACAAAAAGGTACGGCCAAACTTTCAGGAAACATTCTTCACACACAAAGAAAGAAAATATGTTATGTGGACATGTGTCCGGAAACGCTTACTTTCCATGTTAGAGCTCATTTTATTACTTCTCCGGCCAGTGTGGCTGAGCGGTTCTAGGCGCTACAGTCTGGAACCGCGCGACCGCTGCGGTCGCAGGTTCGAGTCCTTCCTCGGGCATGGATGTGTGTGATGTCCTTAGGTTAGCTAGGTTTAAGTAGTTCTAAGTTCTAGGGGACTGATGACCTCAGATGTTAAGTCCCATAGTGCTCAGAGCCATTTGAACCGCGCGCGGTCCAGGTACATCGTCCGTTCTCCCGCCGTCTGGGCGCTGCATCCTAGGTCTTCTCGTTCAGAAGGGTCTGCCGGCACCGCTCTCGTTATTCTTCCCTCCTACCCCGAAGTCGGTACACTCTGGGAAATATCCTTCTTCTTCTTAATTTGGGTGATCGCGGGTTCCCACGCCTTGCTAAGGATGTAACCGCTGTCACGATTTAGTTTTGGCTCCCTTACTCTGGTCTCTATGGCTTCTTTGATGAAAACCATCTTCCGTCCTCCAAGTAAAACCAAGAGCCTTCTTGGTAGTGTCAAGAACAACCTTGGTCTACGTCAATCAGGGGTTTATCAGATACCTTGCCAATGCGGGCGTGTATACATAGGTCAGACCATTCGTACCATTGAGGACCGATGCCGAGAACATCAACGGCACACTAGACTGCAACAGCCCAGTAAGTCGGCAATCGCTGAGCATTGCCTGTCGGAACTCCACAACGTGGATTATGACCAAACCAAGTCCTGACACAGACTTCCAAATACTGGGACTGTATCATCAAAGACGCCATATAGATCAGAGTAAGGGAGCCACAGCTAAATCGTGACAGCGGCTACATCCTTAGCAAGGCGTGGGAACCCGCGATCACCCAGATTAACAAGAAGAAGAAGGATATTTCCCAGAGTGTACCGACTTCGGGGGAGGAGGGAAGAATAACGAGAGCGGTGCCGGCAGACCCTCCAGAACGAGAAGACCTAGGACGCAGCGCCCAGACGGCGGGAGAACGGTCGCTGTACCTGGACCGTGCGCGGGGCGCAGACCGCACCGACTCATAGGAAGCGTCTGAGGGAGGTGCGGGAGGGGGATTGTCCTATAAACAGGGTGGTCCGTTGATCGTGACCTGGCCAAATATCTCACGAAATAAGCATCAAACGAAAAAACTACAAAGAACGAAACTCGTCTAGCTTGAAGGGGGAAACCAGATGGTGCTATAGTTGGCCCGCTAGATGGCGCTGCCATAGGTCAAACGGATATCAACTGCTTTTTGTTAAATAGGAACCCCCATTTTTATTACTTACTCGTGTAGTAAGTAAAGAAATATGAATGTTTTAGTTAGACCGCTTTTTTCGCTTTGTGATAGATGGCGCTGTAACAGTCACAAACGTGTAAGTACGTGGTATCACGTAACATTCCGCCAGTGCGGACGATATTTGCTCCGTGATACATTACCCAATTGCGGAAAATGTCGATATCGTGTTGATGTATGGCTACTGTGGTCAAAATGCCCAACCGGCGTGTCCTATGTATGCTGCTCGGTATCCTGGACGACATCATCCAAGTGTCCGGACCGTTCGCCGGATAGTTACGTTATTTTAGGAAACAGGAAGTGTTCAGTGACATGTGAAACGTCAACCACGACCTGCAACAAATGATGATGTCCAAGTAGGTGTTTTAGCTGCTGTCGCGGCTAATCCGCACATCAGTAGCAGACAAATTTCGCGAGAATCGGGAATCTCAAAAACGTCGGTGTTGAGAATGCTACATAACATCGATTGCACCCGTACCATATTTCTATGCACCAGGAATTGCATGTCGGCGACTTTGAACGTCGTGTAGAGTTCTGCCACTGGGCGCAAGAGAAATTACGGGACGATGACAGATTTTTTTGCACGCGTTCTATTTAGCGACCAAGCGCCATTCACCAACAGCGGTAACGTATACCGGCATAATATGCACTATTGGGCAACGGAAAATCCACGATGGCTGCGACAAGTGTAACATCAGCGACCTTGGCGGGTTAATGTATGGTGCGGCATTATGGATGAAAGGATAATTGGCTCCCATTTTATCGATGGCAATCTAAATGGTGCAATGTATGCTGATTTGCTACGTGGCGTTCTACCGATGTTACTACAAGATGTTTCACTGCATGACAGAATGGCGATGTACTCCCAACATGATGGATGTCCGGCACATAGCTGGCGTGCGGCTGAAACGGTATCGAATAGCATATTTCATGACAGGTGGATTGGTCACCGAAGCACGTTCACCGGATCTGACGTCCCCGGATTCTGTGGGGAAAGTTGAAGGATATTTGCTATTGTGATCCACCGACAACACCTGACAACGTGCGTCAGCGAATTGTCAATGCATGTGCGAACATTACGGAAGGCGAACAACTCGTTGTTGAGAGGAATGTCGTTACACGTATTGCCAAATGCATTGAGGTTGACGGACATCATTTTGAGCATTTATTGCATTAATGTGGTATTTACAGGTAATCACGCTGTAACAGCATGCGTTTTCAGAAATGATAAGTTCACAAAGGTACATGTATCACACTGGAACAACCGAAATAGCATCTTCAAATGTAACTACGTTCTGTATTTTAATTTAAAAAACCCACCTGTACCAACTGTTCGTCTAAAATTGTGAGCCATATGTTTGTGACTATTACAGCGCCATCTATCACGAAGCAAAAAAAGTGGTCCAACTAAAACATTCACATTTCTTTACGCACTACACGAACATGTAATAAAAAATGGGAGTTCCATAAAAATATACAAGCTGAGTAGTCCATGCGCAATATAGGCAACATAATGGACAAGGCGAGCTCATGAGCGCCATGGTCCCGTGATAGCGTGAGCAGCTGCGGAATGAGAAGTCCTGGGTTCAAGTCTTCCCTTGAGTGAAAAGTTTAATTTTTTATTTTCAGCCAATTGTTATCTGACCGTCCGTCCGATGCGAGGTAACTGCGCCGTAGTATGGGGACGCTACACCTAAACAAACATCGAAACACACGTCAGTCGACTACAGCGCACGGAAGAGCTCTATTCCTGCTAACGAAGCTCCCAGGCTGGCAGTTGACTGTTCACTACTTTATCACATCCACAAGGAAACCTAAATCGAGCAAGATAGAAGAATCTTTTTATCCATTCACCAAGTGTACAAGTTAGGTGGGTCGACAACATATTTCTGTCATGTGACGCACATGCCGTCACAAGTGTCGTATAGGAAATATCAGACGTGTTTTCCCGTGGAGGAATCGGTTGACCTATGACCTTGCGATCAAATGTTTTCGGTTTCGTCCTTTCGTCTACCAATCGCACGGTTTTGCGGTGCGGTCGCAAAACACAGACACTAAATTTATTACAGTGAACAGAGACGTCAATGAACGAACGGGCAGATCATAACTTTGCGAAAATAAAGAAAATAAACTTTTCACTCGAGGGAAGACTTGAACCAAGGACCTCTCGTTGCGCAGTTGCTCACGCTAACCACGGGACCACGGCGCTCCTGATCTCAGCCTGCCCACGATGTAGCTTCTCTTGCGAATGGACTACTCAGTTTGTATATTTTGCTTATTTTTTTTTCGTAGTTCCACACAACTTCTTCCTGTTTTCTCGATTGATCTGTGTTCAGTTTTTCAAGGTCTATCCACTATGACAACTTATAACTAAATCTGAGGGGGGTGCGATGGGGAGGTTCCCTTGTAAGAAAGCTGCGTGGCTGCACGTTGAACTGCGCATGCGCGGACGGCCAGCTGGTGGGTGCGCGGCGCACCGGGGCGGCTTCTGCTGGCGTCTGGTGCGGGCAACCCCAGCGCCTGGACGCCCCGGCGTCGCGTCGGCAGCAGCGCCCGGCTCGCGACATGAACGCCGTGCCCACTTCCGGGGGCGGCGGCGCCGGGGGCAGCAAAGTGAGTACAGCACGTACTGCTACAGCGTCCTGGTCAACCACACAGCAATTCTGGTAGCTAGATGTCCTGAAACACTTTCAACAGCGTAAACTTATATCAAAAATTGTGCTAAGGGTGAACTTATTTTTCTGCTACTATGTTTGCATCTGTCGATCATCTGGAAAAAGAGTGTGTGTACGTGTCTGTGTTTGTGGAAGGAAGGTGGGGGAAGGAGGAAGGGTGGTAGTGGAAGGTGGGGGGTGTGGGCAGAGGAGGGGCGAACTCTAAGCGTATGTGTATGAGTGTGGACACGCATGCGCGTCGTGTTAAAGAAGCATCAACATACATACTCTGCAAACCAATGGGTAATTCATCGTTGGGGTTTTACCAACGTTGCAATCGCTTATGCAGTGCGGGGAAACGGTTGCTTAAATGCTATTCCGCGCACCTTGATTAGTCTAATTGCGGCGGCGCGGTTCCTTCCGTCCCTTTACGACGTACCTGCACCTACCTGTGAACATTGTCGCAGCATATCATCAGTAGGGAAGCCGAGCGAAACTTACTGTACTTTGACGTGAACCAGGCTGCAATTAAAGTCACTAATCTACGTTTCGGGAGAAAATTTTCACACGAAATGAAAGGTTGGAAACTTTTTCCTTAATTAATATATTCTGAAACTTAGGTGAACAAGTATCACTGCTAAGCCCGTGCTAGTCTTAACGCAGTCACTCACTATCCCTTTCACTCACGTTAGCAAGTTTATGGTGGTGTATTTCCCGAAAACGTAATAGCTACAAAAATACGTATTGCTTTTGTTTGAGAATGCTCGCCAAATATTAAGTCTGTCGGTAGCTAATGCAGTCACAGTTTTTAGCGACCGACCTGCTCAATACGCCACGCGGAATATATGTCTTTTCTCGTCACAAAATTCACTTAAAAATTCCGAAATTTCTACATACCCATCGGAATAATTATGCCGTCACTTTACCACACTTTTGATGAATTGCTAGATCCGGCAACTTATCATTTCCGTCGGAACTACTGCTAAACACGTCCGAACTGTTTCATGGCTAGGCTCCGACTCCTCTCGACAATACTCTAAGTCTTCTCTACCAATAGAGAAAGGCGCGCGAAGAATATTGCTTTACCATTGGTGAGCCAATAGCAAAACAACATTCTTCCGCGTCAGTCCGCGATTTTCATCAATAATCAATCGCAAAATAGTAAACCTAACGACTGCACTTTTTACCGACCTAATTATCTAATATGCTGAAGTTTTGTTTATGCATGAAGTTATTTACTATTGTCATTTATACCTGAGTTAAGTTACCCTTTACCATAAACTTACTTTACAAATCTATTCTACAAAAATCCCCTCTGTCCACATCCATACTTCTTCGAAATGTTCCCGCACTAAATCCCACTACATAACTCGTTAAACAATTCTCTTCATATTAACCTTAAACCACACTCACGCATGATTCATACTGCTAAAACACATTTATAACATTTTACCTACACAAAAAGACATAATAACACTTTATAAAAATACTAGAACAGTTTATGAAAAACATTCTATTACTTTACTGCACTCTAGTCGGCACAATCGAAACTAAATCAGTCCCCTGTCCAATATAATCCTCTATCGGCTGATACATAAACTACTTGCGCATCCAGTCTCGCGTCACCATCTGTCACTATCCAGCTGTGAGACACATCTCCCACTTAACCGCCTCCAAGGCAGGATCGTTATACGGCGTTACGCCTCATAAGCCTGTCTTCGCAGTCCTCCCTACGAGAGCGATTCGTAGTGGGCTAAAATACAACTCTGGATTGTTCACTTAATACTGGTTCTCGCAACTTTTTAAGTAGGTTTGAAGGGAGATAATTGGTATCTATTTTCGAGCTTCTGCTAGTTCAAGTTTTTCAACCTTTTCGTGACACTCTCCCGTAGGAAAAACAAACCTGTGACTAGTCATGCCAGCCTTCTTCCTGTACGTAAGCGTCCCCTGTTATTTCAGTTTGGTATGGGCCCCACACACACACAGATGAACAGTATTCTAAAATGAATCGTATGACTGTTTTGTGAACAGTCACCTTTGTAAATTGATTGCATTTTGCCGGTAATCTGTCAGTTAATTGCAATCTGCCACCTACTTTACCTACGACTGAGACAATCTTATCACACCCTTTCATATCCCCATAAATTTTTATACCGACGTAATTGTATAAGTCAGTGATTCCATTTGTGACTAACTGATACTAATCTTCTGCTCTTTATGAAGTGCACGATTTTTATTTCTGCACATTTAAAGCATGTTACCAATCTTTGGACCAGTCTGAAATCTTACCAAGATATAATTGGATATTTGTGCAACATTTTATAGAGAGTGCTTCATCATACAAAACTGAATTATTTGCAAAATGTCTGAAACAACCAATAATATTGTCTCCCAGATTATTAATTACAAGACCAAGGATCCCAGTATACTTCCCCTGGGCTTGGCTGAATTTACTTCTACTTCTATCAATGAGTCTCCACGCGAAATAACACGCTGCGTCCTCTCCGGCAAGAAATCCTCAAACCAGTAACAAATTTCGTTTGATAGCCCAAGTGATTGTACTTTGGTCAATAAACGTTAGTGTCGTATTGAGTCAGACGCTAGTCGGAAGCCAAGAAATTCATCATCCCCATTGCCTAGACCCCTGGCTTACAGAATATCATTTGCGAAAAGCGAGAGTTAGTTTCGCATGGCTGATATTTTCGGAAGTCGCGCTAGTTGGCATGAAGGACTGCTCAAGACACTTCATTATGTCTCATCTCAAAATAAGTTCTAGGATTGTACAATAGATGAGCATCACTGAGATTTTGCGCTAGTTTTGTGGACCACCTCTGCTGTTGTTCTTTCAGACGGGTGTAGCCTTTGCTGTCTATCGACCACAGGGCAAAGACTTTTGTGCGATGGATCTGTGGTATATTATAGTTAAAACGGAAGACATCTACATCATACTTCTTTACGCATCAGTCTATATCTTCCTTTGCAAAAGAATATTTGCTGCCCTTAATTTCAGTTCCTTCTGTCATCCATAAGTGTCGGGATAATAACTTTGGTGCCATTAACATCTCACGTATTCCATTGATCAGCTGAAGAGGACTTTCTGAGATACTGAAAGCAGTCAATAACGTACATTTTAAGTGCAGTATACTAAAATGATTTGACATTAGGATATTATTATTGTACTACCGCCCCAATTCTATTTAAAACTTTAAGAATTTGCGTGAACACACTCTTCAGTGGAGGAGAACGTGTTTCCCATCAGACATTTCCTGAATTCAGCCATGAACACAACATTACTTATAAAATATATAATATGGTCTGGCTGATTAATGACTACATGTCTACCAAGTATGTGTACTAACATTCATTTCTTAACGTCTGGCTAGAGGTAATTTTTGAGCTAGTAAAATGATGAAGCTTTATACTGTTTTTTTTTTGTAAAAAGAAAAAAAATATTGATTACGGCAAAGGACAATGAATACATACATTGTGAGGAGTTTGTCAAAGTAGCAACGTTTTTTTTTTTTCGAAAGAGAATATTCTACAGCCAACAATAGACAAAATTCTTGTAACATGCGCCCTGTTCTGTAAACACTGTACCTGTAAGTTGTGTTTCCCCCAAAATTGATTCTACACCACATTATCCAATGAAAACATGTAGAATAAATCAGTTTCTTATTTTTAAACCACTTGAAGTAATCTTGAGTGCCGCCAGTTTGTTGAACTTCTGAGTGGTTTGATGTGGCCCGCCATAAATTCCTTTCCTGTGTCAACCTTTTCATCTCAGAATGGCACTTGCAACCTACGTCCTCAGTTATTTGCTCGATGTACTCCCATTTCTGTCTTTCCTATAGTTCTTCACCTTAACAGCTCGCTCTAGTACCACGGAAGTTTTTCCCTGGTGTCCTAACAGAAGTCAGTGTTTTCCGTGTATTACTTTCCTCGCCTTTTCTGCGCAGAACCTCTTCATTCCTTACAATATCAGTCCACTTAATTTTCAACACTCTTCTGTAACACCACAGGTCAAATGCTTCGATGCTCTTCTGTTCCGGTTTTGCCACTGTCCACGTCTCGCTGCCATACCATACTGTGCTCCAAACGTACATTCTCAGAAGTTTCTTCCTCAAATTAAGACTTATATTTGATACTAGCAACCTTCCTTAACTTCGTCTACTCCTTCATCACCAATTCTGATGTTAAGTTTCTCGGTTTTCTAATCGCTACTACTTCTCATTACTTTTGTCTTTCTTCGATTTACTTTCAGCCCATTTTCTGTACTCGTTAGACTGTTCGTTCCGTTCAGCAGATCCTGTAATTCTTCTTCACTTTCAATGAGGGTAGCAGTATTATCAGCGAATTTTATAGCAGATATCCTTTCACCTCAAATTTTAATCCTAGTCAAGAACCTTTCTTTTACTTCCGTCATAGCTACTTTGATGTATACAGGACGTGTTCACAATTCATGTTACACACTTCTAGAGGGTGTAGGAGGGACTCAGTAGTTCAAGTTTTGCATAAGAACCCATGCCCGGAAAGGTCATCCAACGACGCTACAGAACGTCAAAGTTATAGGCTCCGGCATCTATATGTATTGTCAAGGTGATTCCTTGATGATGTTACAAACTTCCTAGGATGACGGAGAAGGAAAAATGTATCAGTTTGAGGTATAGGTCCAAGTACCCGAAACGAACGAGCCGAAAGTTACAAACGAAAACCGTTCTGAGAGTGGAATACATGTACTGGTAGGTTGTAGTACGGACCAAAACAAGAAAACATGTCCAGTAAACACGGGATCTAAAATGCATACCTTAAGAGCTATGAGCACTTGCTCGATAGAGGAGATGTGTTGCACAGTAGAGAAGATGAAGAAATGCATTTTAGAGTCAGTGTTTACGGGATTTTTTTACCTAGTTTTGGTCGTTACTACCACCTTTGAAAGTTGCCTCTCGTATAATCTTAGCAACAACAGTGCCAGTACACGCATTCCACTTAGAAGTATCAGAACAGGTTTCGCTTATAACTTTCTACTTGTTCGTTTCCGTTACAGGTAGCCGTACCTCGAACTGATAAATTTATCCTTTTCCATCATCCTCGAACCTTTGTAACATAATGACGGAATCACCCTCTATATAAATAAATTTACATGCGCCTGCGTCTATAACTTTGACGCTCTGTAACGTCGTTGGATAACGTTACGGGACATGCGCTTCTGTGTAAAACTTGATCTACTAAGTCCTCTCTACAGTCTCTAGAAGTGTATAACACGAATTGTTAACCACGCTGTAGATTGGACAGTAGGAGCGAAAGACTACATCTCTGTTTTACACCTGTTTAATCTGAGCACCTTGTTCTTGGTTTCCTATTCTTATTGTTCCCTCTGGCTTCTTGTACATACTGTATATTACGCGTCTTTCCCTATAGCTTACCCTTATTTCTCTCAGAACTTCGAACATCTTGCATCATTTCACATTGTCGAACGCTTTTTCCAGGTCTACAAATTCTATGAAAGTGTCTCGCATTTGCTTCAATCTTGCTTCCATTACCAACCGCAACGACAGATCTGCCTTTCCAGTGCCTTTACCTTTTCTAAAGCGAACTGGAAGTCATCTAACTGATCCTGAATTTTATTTTTCATTCTTCTGTATATTATTCTTGTCAGCAACTGTCAGCAACTGTGCAATAGTTCTCGCACTTGCCGGCTCTTGCAACCTTCGTAATTGTGTACGTGATGCTTTTCCGAAAGTTTGATAGTATATGGCTAGTTACATACATCCTACACCCCAAGCTGAATAGTCGTTTTGTTGCCACTTCCACTAATGTTTTTAAAAAATCCGTTGGATGTTATCTACCCATTGTTCCTTATTTGATCTTAAGTCGTCCAAAGCTGCTTTGAATATTGACTTTAATACTGGATCATCTATTTCTTTCCCATCGACTCCTGCTTCTTCTTCTATCACGTCATGAAACGAGTCCTTCCCCTCATAGAGGTCTTCGATGTGCTCTTTCCACTTATCCACTCTCCCCTCTGAATTTAACAGTGGAGTTCCCATTAAAAGTGCCCCCTTGCTTTTAATTTCACCGATTCTTATTTTGACTATTCTATAAGCTGAGCCAGTCCTTCCAACAGCCATTTCTTTATCGATTTCATCACATTATTTATGCAGCCATTTCGCTTTAGCTTCCTGCAGTTCCTATTCATTTAATTCCTAAGCTTGTGTCTTCGTATTCCTGAATTTCCCTTGACAGTTTTGTACTTCCTTCTTTTGTCGATCAGAAGTTACACTCTAAGACATAAAAGACAAAGAGCTTCACAAGCTGAACAAGACCATAACACGTTGATCCATCTCTGGCCCTTATAAACCAGTTACTAGGCTTGGCACTGATAGTTGTTCGATGTCCTCCTTAGGGATATCGTGCCAAATTCTGTCCAATTAGCATGTTGGATCGTCAAAAATCTGAGCTGGTTGGACGGCCCTGCCCATAGTTCTCCTAACCTTCACAGTTGGGGACTCATCCGGCGACCTTGCTGGCCGATGTTGGGTTTGGGAAACACGAAGACAAGCGGTAGAAACTTTCGCCGTATGTGGCCAATCATTATCTTGCTGAAGTATAAGCCCAGGATGGCTTTCCTTAAAGGGCAAAAAAACGGGGCACAGAATATCGTCGACATGCCGCTGTGGTGTTGACTGGAATCTAGTTGACTGGAGCAGAATTGTCCTGCTTCGAATTGATCCCCGATGACCAGCTACGACGAGTATGGAGGCGCCCACGACAGCGATGGGATACCAGCCTGACTGTAGACCGCCATACAGACCGACAACCGGGAGTGTTGACTTGGGGTGCCATTTCTTTACATAGCAGGAGCCCTTTGGTTATTATCCACGGTGCCCTTCCAGCACAATTGTACTTCGGTGATTTTCTAAGCCCCATTTTTTTGCCCTTCTTGGCAAGCCGTCCTAGGCTTATATTTCAGCAATATAACGCATGGCCGCACACGGCGAGAGTATCTACTGCCTGTCTTCGTGCTTGCCAAACTCTACCTGGCCAAAAACATCGCCAGGTCTCTCCCCAACTGAGAACATTAGGAGCATTGCTGGCGGGGTCCTCCAACCAGTTCGGGGTTTTCGCGATTGGACAGAATTAGCCACGATATCCCTCAGGAGAACAGCCAGCAACTCTATAAATCAATACCAAGACGAATAACTGCTTGCGTAAGGCCATGGAGGACAGGGTGTTTCAGTACAAGCGTTTGCCTCTGTCACATACAAACAATAGGTGACGGGAAAATTTCTTGCGTAAGAAGCGTTACGCCTCGTGCGGATCTATGAACATAGTTTATTGTGCTATTTTTTAAAGAGTTACAGCAGAGAGTTCAATTTTTTTAAATGGAACAATAGTTCCTGAGGGTATTTTCGTTCTGTCGTTGCAACTACAAGAAAATGCGTGTTTTTTTTCACCAGACGCGTTTCGCTTTTTATAGACTATACAGGGTGTTACAAAAAGGTACGGTCAAACTTTCAGGAAACATCCCTCACACACAAATAAAGAAAAGATGTTACGAGTACATGTGTCCGGAAACGCTTAATTTCCATGTTGGAGCTCATTTTAGTTTCGTCAGTATGTACTTTACTTCCTCGATTCACCGCCAGTTGGCCCAATTGAAGGAAGGTAACGTTGACTTCGGTGCTTGTGTTGACATGCGACTCATTGCTCTACAGTGCTAGCATCAAGCACATCAGTACGTAGCATCAACAGGTTAGTGGTTTTGCAGTCAGTGCAATGTTTACAAATGCGGAGTTGGCAGATGCCCATTTGTTGTATGGATAAGCATGGGGCAATAGCCGTGGCGCAGTACGTTTGTATCGAGACAGATTTCCAGAACGAAGGTGTCCCGACAGGAAGACGTTCGAAGCAATTGATCGGTCTCTTAGGGAGCATGGAACATTCCAGCCTATGACTTGCGACTAGGGAAGACCTAGAACGACGAGGACACCTGCAATGGACGAGGCAATTCTTCGTGCAGTTGACGATAACCCTAATGTCAGCGTCAGAGAAGTTGCTGCTGTACAAGATAACGTTGACCACGTCACTGTATGGAGAGTGCTACGGGAGAACCAGTTATTTCCGTACCATGTACAGCGTGTGCAGGCACTATCAGCAGCTGATTGGCCTCCACGGGTACACTTCTGCGAATGGTTCATCCAACAATGTGTCAATCCTCATTTCAGTGCAAATGTTCTCTTTACGGATGAGGCTTCATCCCAACGTGATCAAATTGTAAATTTTCACAATCAACATGTGTGGGCTGACGAGAATCCGCACGCAATTGTGCAATCACGTCATCAACACAGATTTTCTGTGAACGTTTGGGCAGGTATTGTTGGTGATATCCTGATTGGGCCCCATGTTCTTCCACCTACGCTCAATGGAGCACGTTATCATGATTTCATACGGGATACTCTACCTGTGCTGCTAGAAAATATGCCTTTACAAGTACGACACAACATGTGGTTCATGCACGATGGAGCTCCTGCACATTTCAGTCGAAGTGTTCGTACGCTTCTCAACAACAGATTCGGTGACAGATGGATTGGTAGAGGCGGACCAATTCCATGGCCTCCACGCTCTCCTGACCTCAATCCTCTTGACTTTCATTTATGGGGGCATTTGAAAGCTCTTGTCTACGCAATCCCGGTACCAAATGTAGAGACTCTTCGTGGTCGTATTGTGGACGGCTGTGATACAATACGCCATTCTCCAGGGCTGCATCAGCGCATCAGGGATTCAATGCGACGGAGGGTGGATGCACGTATCCTCGCTAACGGAGGACATTTTGAACATTTCCTGTAACAAAGTGTTTGAAGTCACGCTGGTACGTTCTGTTGCTGTGTGTTTCCATTCCATGATTAATGTGTTTTGAAGAGAAGTAATAAAATGAGCTCTAACATGGAAAGTACGCGTTTCCGGACACATGTCCACATAACATATTTTCTTTCTTTGTGTGTGAGGAATGTTTCCTGAAAGTTTGACCGTACCTTTTTGTAACACCCTGTATATGGGATGACTAGACACTGAGATGGAGGCTTCTGAAGGGGACTGATGACCTCAGATGTTAAGTGCAATAGTGCTTAGAGCCATTTTTTGAGGCTTCTGAAACAGTCGTATTGAAGCTGAACGTAACTTCATCGCAGCTGGTGATGCGGTCGTTTGCCCTTATTATCTGGAGGTAACAGCGGACTTGTGCCCATCTACTCTACATCATACTCCGCAAGCCACCTAATGGGGGGAGGTGGAGGCCTGAGGGTACTTTCGGTATCACTATCTGATCCCTCCAACCCTGTTCCAATCGCGAATAGTGCGTGGAAAGAATGATAGTCGGTAAGTCTCTGTACTGGCTCTAGTTTTTCTAATTTTCTCCTCGTGGCCAATACGCGAGATGTATGTGGGGGAGGGAAGTAATATGTTGCCCGACACCTCGTGAAAAGCGCTGTCCCGAAGTTTCAATAGTAACTCTCTCTGTGATGCTAAACGCCTCTTTTGTAACGTCTGCCAGTGGAATTTGTTTAGCATCTCCCTAACGCTCTCTCGTCAGCTAAACGATCCTGTGACGAAACGCGCCGCTCTTCGTTGGATCTTCTCTGTCTCCTCTATCAGTCCTACCTGAAAGAGATCTCATATAGATGAGTAATAACAAACGGGCGAACAAGCGCCTTATAAGCCACTTCTTTCGTAGATGAGTTACATTTCCTTATGATTCTTCCGATGAATCTGAGTCTGGTGTTTTCTTTTCCCACTATCTGTTTTATATGATCATTCCACTTAAGGTTGCTCTGTACAGTTACGCCTAGATATTTTACGGCAGACGGTGTCTCCAGCTGTTTGTCATCAATAGTGTAGCTGTACAATAGTGATCTTCTTTTCCTATGTATTTTACATTTATTTACGTTTAGGGGACAACTGCCAGAACCTCCACCAATCATCAAATCTTCGCAGGTCGTTCTGCAAATTCTTACTATCTTCCGGCGTAGCTACTTTGTATAGACAACTGCATCATCTGCGAATAGCCTTAAAGAGCATCCGACGCATTCTACTAGATCATTTATATATATTGTAAATAGCAACGGTGCTATCACACTTCCCTGTGGTACTCCCGACATTATCTTTACATATGTCGATTTTGTTCCGTTAAGAACAACGTGTCGAGTTCTATCTGCAAGGAAGTCTTGAATCCAATAGCAAGTCTGCTCCGATTCTCAGTAAGCTCGTATTTTTTTCATTAAACGGCAATGTGGGACGGTGTCAAACGCCTTACTAAAATCAAGGAACACGGTATCAACCTTAGCGCCGTTGTCCACTGTGCTGTGGATCTCATGGAGGAACAGAGCGAGCTGAGTTTCGCAGGATCTCTGTTTGCGGAATCATTGTTGATTTTTATAGAGGAGATGTTCATTTTTCAAACACGTCATAATTCCTGAGCATAAAATATGTTCCATAATTCTGCAACAGATTGACGTCAACGATATAGGTCTATAATTGCGTGGATCTGTCTTACGGCCTTTCTTAACAACGGAAATGATATCCGCTTTTTTCCAGTCGTGAGGTACTTTGCGTTGCTCAAGCGATGTACAGTAAGTTACTACTAGAAGCGGAGCAAGTTCTTTCGCATAATCTGTATAGAATCTTATGGGTATCTCATCTGGTGTTGACGCCTTTCCACTTCTAAGCGATTGTAGCTGCTTTTCAATTCCGCGATCGGTTATCTCAATATCTGCCATTTCTACGTTCGCACGACGATTGAAAGCAGGGCCAGTGTTACGATCTTTCGCGATAAAACAACTTCGGAGGACAGAATTCAATAATTTGGCCTTCTCTCTGTTATTTTCCGTTTCGGTGCTGGTGTGGTTGCTGAGAGAATGAACAGATGATTTTGATTCACTTACTGATTTTACATGCTTAGTTATTGTCATTTCCTCTTGCCTTCGCACTTTCTGTCAGTGCTAGGATGCCGTGGAGAGGCTGAGATCGGGTTTTACGTGCAATGGCTCGGTATTGCAAAACTCGCAGAATCACGCATTGGGTGCTATCATACTGAGTCGTTCACACTCCTTGATTATAGCTCGGGTCAGTTCGGAAATGTATTACGAGCAGCGCCCTACCTTCTGCAACCCTGGCATTCCTTGCGTGCCCCTGGTATTGGTTGTGGCATTTGGTGTGAGCCAGATCTGATTCTCTGCCGTTTACGCCAAGTAATAACTTTAAAAATTTGTATACGCACTCAGGAGTTGAATCTGCTGGGCAACACTGCACTTCGCTACAACTTTCTAGCATAGCGATTTCTCTATGTACAACAGCATCATACATGTCGTGATGATGGTGATGGTTTTCGAGGCACTCAATATCGAGGTCATCAGCGCCCGTACAAATTTCCAATCTTTCCAGTTCCAATCTCACTACTTCCCAGATAATGATGAGTTGACGGAGACAGCACAAACACCCAGTCCCCTGGTGGAGAAAATCCCCGACCCGGCCGGGAATCGAACCCGAGACCCCGTGATCCAGAGGTAGCAACGATAGCCATAGACCACGAGCTCGTGAGGACCCCTGGGAGCACGGAGAAGTACCGCAACACGTGACATGGACCCGACTAATGTCTGAAATAGTGCTGGAGGGAACTGACACCATGAATCCTGCAGGGCTGTCCATAAATACGTAAGAATACGACGGGGTGGATGCAAGGCATCCAAGATGTGTTCAGTAACATTCATGTCTGGGAAGTCTAGTGGCCAGCGGTGTTTAAACTCAGAAGAGTGCTCCTGGAGCCACTCTTTAGGAATTCTGAACTGTGGGGTGTCGCATTGTCCGGCTGGAACTGCCCAAGTCCGTCGGAATGCACAATGGACGCGAAAGGATGCAGGTGATTAGACAGGATGCTTACGTACGTGTCACCTGTCAGAGTCATATCTAGACGTATCAGGGATCCCTTATCACTCCAACTGCACACGCCCCACACCGTTGCCGGCCGGTGTGGCCGAGCATTTCTAGGCGCTTCAGTCTGGAACCGCGCGACCGCTACGGTCGCAGGTTCGAATCCTGCCTCGGGCATGGATGTGTGTGATATCCTTAGGTTGGTTAGGTTTAAGTAGATCTAAGTTCTAGGGGACTGATGACCACAGCAGTTAAGTCCCATAGTGCTCAGAGAAAACCCACACCGTTATAGAGCCTCCACCAGCTTTAACTGTCCCCTGTTGACATACAGTGTCCATGGATTCATGAGGTTGTCTCCATACCCGTACACGTCCATCCACTCTATACAATTTGAAACGAGACCCTTTTTCCGGCCGCAGCGATGTTGGAGATTTGATGCTTTACCGGATTCCTGATATTCACGCTACACTAGTGAAATGGTCGTACAGGAAAATCCTCAATTCATCGCTACCTCGGAGATCTTGTGTCCCATCGTTCGTGCCCCGATTATAACTCACGTTCAAACTCACTTAAATCCTGATAACCTACCATCGTAGCAGCAGTAACCGATCTAACAACTGCGCCAGACGCTTGTTGTCTTATATAGGCATTGCCGACTGCAGCACCTTATTCTGTCGGTTTACATATCTCTGTATTTTAAGACTCATGACTCTGCCAGTTTCTTCGGCGCTTCATTGTATACTCTGAACAGTAATAGTCCTAAATACTTCATTTGGAGGTGGAGTAAGGAAAGAGGGATTGAATGGTATAAGGGAGAAGATGACTGTATAGCACAACTTCACTGAAGGGAGGAATGGATACATAGGACACGTTCTGACGTACCAAGGAATAATTGATCTGTTAAAGGCGGGAAAGCTGGATTTTTCTCCATCGTGAAAATCGGCCCGAGTACCACATGGGATGAACGCAAAGGAAAAGAAAATCAAATAAAGTAACCTTTTTTTAACCCAGGTTCTGTGGGACCATGCAAGCCATAGCTGTTTCGCCAGGTAACGAATCAGTATATTATATAGAACACTGATTACAAAAATTTATAAACAAAAAATTAAGAAATTGTTAAAAAAGAAAAAAATTGTGAGAGTGAATCAATGAATGACACATCACAGATAGTTCTCCACTACTGCAAATAACTCGTGTATAGAAGAGAAGGAATGTACCACACACAAATCTGAATGCTTGGGGTTTATTAGTCAATTTTTTCAGTTCTACTGGAAGCCTATTGAAAATGAAATCTAGTGAACAGTATACACCTTTCTGCGCAGTGCTTTGGAAAGTGTCAGCCACGTGCACGTCGTCCCTCTGTCTAGTGATCACTGAATAAATGTTACATTTTTTGCTGAATGAGTCATTATTGTCAACAACAAGTCCCATGATGGAATACATGTACGGCGATGGCAGAGTTAGAATTTAGAGATACGGCCTACACGAAATTAGCGAATTGACTCCAGAGACCAGTCTGACCGCGCTTTTTTTGAACTAAGGATATTTTCGGTGAGTGAACAGAGTTGCCTCAAAGATAAGACCATAGGAAATAGTGGAGTGGAAGCAAGAAATGCACACAAGCCTTCGCATTTCAGTTCCAGGGGGAGTGGAGATCATTCTTATGTGAAGACTGCAACATTCAGTTTCTGCACGAGATGCTGAACGCGATACTTCCAAAAAAGCCTACATCCAACTTCGGTCGTAAGAATTCAAAATGAAAAATGGTCGACTTCATTGACATGTTTTCTTTTCGAGCCATTAGTCTTCTGCCTGGTTTGACGCAGTCCGCCACAAATTCCTCAGCAGGACTTGCGCCTTACGTCCTCAATTATATAGTCATCTGTTGGATGTATTCCAATATCTGTCTTTCCCAACTCCCTCTAGTACCATGGACTTTATTTCCTTATTTCTTAACACATTTCCTGTCATCCTGTCCCGTTTTCTTGTCGGTGTCTTGCGTATGTTCCTGTCTTCACTGATTCTACGGAGAACCTCCTCATTCCTTATCAGACCAGCAACTTTTCAACATTCTTCAGTAGCATCAAATCTCAAACTGCTCGATTCTCTTCTGTTCCGCTTTTCCCACTGTCGTCGACAGCGGTGGCCGAGCGGTTCTAGCCTCTTCAGTCTAGAACCGCGCGACTACTACGGTCGCAGGTTCGAATCCTGCCTCAGGTATGGATGTGTGTGTGATGTCCTTAGGTTAGTTAGGTTTAAGTAGTTCTAAGTTCTAGGGGACTGATGAGCTCAGATGTTAAGTCCCATAGTGCTCAGAGCCATTTGTACCATTTTTTCCCCACTGTCCATGATTCACTATCATGCAATGCTGTGCGCAAGAAACTGTATGCACTACATTTTGTTGCTGTTAAACAATAATCTGTTCTCTGAAAGTCATGTGCTAACATTACTGACCATCCTACATATTTGTATTACCTTGCATGTCTTACACAATTGTCTCATCTGCAAAGATGACGATCATGTTTATTGTCAGATCACTGTTATACACTTACGGAAAAAAACGCATCACCAAAAAGTAATTAACGCAGAGCAGTGAAAGTTCTGAAATACATTTGTGTAGATAACATAAATTATGTCAATGACTAATATTGCAAGATTGCAAGTTACAGTAAGCACGAGATAAGCCACTGCAAATGTGAAATTGCGGTACAATAATAAGTTGTGTAACCGCCAGAATGTTCAATGTAAGCATGTAAACGTGCAGGTATTGTGTTTTACCTGTCCCGTATGTCAGTTTGTGGGATGGGGTTACGTGCCTGTTGCACAGGGATGACTACCGCTGGTTGTGGTTGACGCTGGAATTGTCGTCCGATGACTCCCATACGTGCTCGATTGGAGACGAGTCCGGTGATCGACCAGGCCGAGGAAATGTGTCGACGTTGTGTACAGCATTTTGGGTTACAACAGCGCCATTTGGACTAGCGTTATCCTGCTGGAAAACACATCCTGAAATGCTGTTCGTGAATAGCAGCATGACACGTCGAATCACCAGACTGATGAACAAATTTGTTGTCAAGGTGCGTGGGATAACCACGAGTGTGCTCCTGCTTTCATACAAAATCGTAGCCCGGACCGTACCTCTAGGTGTAGGTCCAGTGTGTCTGGCACGCGGACACGTTGATTGCAGGGCATCAGGTTGCCGCCTTCTACACTACTGGCCATTAAAATTGCTACACCAAGAAGAAATGCAGATGATAAATGGGTATTCATTGGAAAAATATATTATACTAGAACTGACGTGTGATTACATTTTCACGCAATTTGGGTGCATAGATCCTGAGAAATCAGTACCCGGAACAACCACCTCTGGCCCTAATAACGGCCTTGATACGCCTAGGCATTGTGTCAAACAGACCTTAGATGGTGTGTACAGCTACAGCTGCCCATGCAGCTTCAATACTATGCCACAGTTCATCAAGAGTAGTGACTGGCATATTGCGACGAGCCAGTTGCTCGGCCACCATTGCCCAGACGTTTTCAATTGGTGAGAGATCTGGAGAATTTGCTGGCCAGGGCAGCGGTCAAACATTTTCTGTATCCAGAAAGGCCCGTACAGGACCTGCAACATGCCGTCGTGCATTATCCTGCTGAAATGTAGGGTTTCGCAGAGATCGAATGAAGGGTAGAGGCACGGGTCTGAAATGTAACGTCCACTGTTCAAAGTGCCGTCAATGCGAACAAGAGGTGACCGAGACGTGTAACCAATGGCACCCCATACCATCACGCCCGGTGATACGCCAGCATGGCGATGACGAATACACGCTTCCAATGTGCGTCCACAGTGATGTCGCCAAACACGGATGCGACCATCATGATGCTGTAAACAGAACCTGGATTCATCCGAAAAAAATGACGTTTTGCCATTCGTGCACCCAGGTTCGTCGTTGAGTACACCATCGCAGGCGCTCCTGTGTGTGATGCAGCGTCAAGGGTAACCGTAGCCACGGTTTCCGAGCTGATAGTCCATGCTGCTACAAATGTCGTCGAACTGTTCATGCAGATGGTTGTTGTCTTGCAAACGTCTCCATCTCTTGACTCACGGATCGAGACATGGCTGCTCGATCCATTACAGCGATGCGGATAAGATGCCTGTCATCTCGACTGCTAGTGATACGAGGCCGTTGGGATCCAGCACGGCGTTCCGTATTACCCTCCTGAACCCACCGATTCTGTATTCTGCTAATAGTCATTGGATCTCGACCAACGCGAGCAGTAATGTCGCGATCCGATAAACCGCAATCGCGATTGGCTACAATCTGACCTTTATCAAAGTCGGAAACGTGATGGTACGCATTTCTCCTGCTTACACGAGGCATCACAACAACGTTTCAGCAGGCAACGCCGGTTAACTGCTGTTTGTGTATGAGAAATCGGTTGTAAACTTTCCTCGTGTCAGCACGTTGTAGGTATCGTCACCGGCGCCAACCTTGTGTGAATGCTCTTTGAAAGGCCAGTCGTTCGCATATCCCAGCATCTTCTTCCTGTCGGTTAAATTTCGCGTCTGTAGCACGTCATCTTCGTGGTGTAGTAATTTTAATGGCCAGTAGTGTAAATAAAACATGGCCATCACTAGCACTGAGGCAGAACCATGTTTCACCAGAAAACGCAACAGACCTCCATCCTATCCTCGAGTGAGCTCTCGCTTGACACCACTGAAGTCGCTAATGGCGTTGGTTTGGGGTCAATAGAACGCACGCTACAGGGCGTCTGGCTCGGAGCTGTCCTTGAAGTAATCGATTTGAAACAATTCTTTATGTCACTGTGGTACCAACTGCTGCCCAAATTGTTGCTGCAGATGCAGTACGATGCGCCAGAGCCATGCGCTGAACACGATGATCTTCCCTCCCGGTGGTGCCAGGTGGCAGTCCGGAAACCGCTGCTAACAGTCACGTACAGTGGCTACAGTTCTGCCAAGTTTTTCTGCAGTATCGCAGAATGAACTTCCAACTTCTCGTAGGCCTATTACACGATCGCGTTCAAACTCAGTGAAGTGTTGATTACGTCATCTTTGTCGCCTTAAAGGCATTCTTGACTAACAGGAGCTCACCATGTCCAATTTCAAAGGTAAGTAACTCTCACGACCGTTACAGCGAGTATTTAAAGCAAACCGGATTTGCTTCCTCATAGTGGCTCTAATGGCCCCACTCTTACGCGACTGGCGCGAAATCTGAATAGACATCATCTTCCAGATGTAGAACCACACCTACCAACTTTCGTTTATATCGCTGCTTCTTGGTGTTGCGGTTTTTTTCCGTCAGTGTATATCAAGAAAAGCATTGGACCCAGAACAGAACACTGTGGTACCTCCATGTTACATGTCCCCAATGAGATGAAGCCTCTTCCTGGTTGTTGACGCTATAGGACAACCTTCTGCTTCCTACTTTCCAGATATAAAGTTAAGTTGCGAGTGCAGGCTTTCTCGGCGAATTTAATATATGAAGTCTTCACGGGTTGTCAGCCGAGTAGCATCGTCGTCTCGTAGCAACGTTTCGATGGAATGCGTCTCCACCATCTTCAGGCGAAGTGTCGGGATATCGCCGACGCTGTCGCTGACGCTACACATGCGGGCCTAGTCTTTGGCCCGAGGTTTGGAGTCTAAGCTGTGGATAGCTGTTCCTCCAAGATCCTTACGGGTTGGATTAGTTGTGCCTCTCGTTGTGGATGGTCCTTGCGTGATATAGGTGATAAATCCTGGTTGCCAGCATGCAGGAATGCTAGCGGTGGAGTTGGCTGTTGACATTGTATTAGCTCTTCTTCCCCTCGCGTGCGATGTTATTCAGTGCAGACTCCAGCTCGGGCGAGAGCTTCCTCTCTCCATCTCGGACTTCTTTCTTCAGCCGCGCGACCGCATCCTCCAAGATGAAGCTCCAGTCGCGCGGCGTGAAGACTGGGTACGAGCTGATGGTGTGGAGGTCCTTCTTCGTGACGAATACGAGCATAATTGCCCGATATCCGCCACGAAGCCGGTGTAGAAGTGGTGGCTTCCGTTTCCCTTCCGCTTGCGCGAAAAGGTAAGGGTTTCCATGGACGTCGTACCACCCATCTCGCACCATGGTTGCGATCTTCTTGAGTATCGCTGGCAGGTTCGTGACGTCTGGGAAAGGTATGACTTCAGAGTGCATCCCTCCTCCCTCTTGTTCTTGTTTATCCTGCTGCGTCTTCTTCTCCACATCTGGTGTCTGTACTGCTTATTTTATTGTGTCCTCGAAATCGAAGATGTGCTTCTCGTCAATACTATGTTCCGCCACAGCAGATTTGTTGGTCTGATCCAAGCGTACATGCCTAATGTGTTCACTGCGGCGCAGTACAAACTCAGTAATCAAAACTCAGTAATCAAAGAGTCCATAGAAATACGATTACACGACAACCTAATCAACCGCGACCTTGGCTACCATCTCAGCACAGGCTGGGAGCCTGCAATCAGGAAATTCAGAGAAGAATGTTCCGTTCCGCCAAGGACCGCGGACGGAGCAGACAGAGACGGACGCCGGAACTCGAAACCCCGCGCACGCGGCACGCGTCCCTCCCCCCCCCCCCCCCCCCCGGCCGATCCAAGCGCGTCGGGCGATTCCGCGGGCGCGTGATTGGCCGGCCGTGGGAAGCGGGGAGCGGTCCAGCAGAGATATAAGCCCGCGACCGACGATATCCCCCACTCGCTGAGTGTCAGTCAAGGGTTGAGCTTGCTCCTCTGACTCGCGCACTGTCAGTCATAGGCCCCCGCTTGTACGGGTGACACACTAGGGGTATCTACGGCTTTGCTTTTATTAAAGCATCGGCGGGAACCCATTCAAGGTCTGCAGCAAGGACTTACGGCGGGCAGGATATTTTCTGGCGACGCCCGACAGCAAAATTGTCGTGTTCTCCTCTTCGAATTGCGGGATGTCGAGCTCCAGTGGTGCTTTGGGATCGAAGCGGTCAACCGCTGTCGACAAAAAGCGCGTCTTGTCGTTGCCGCAGGCCGCGTCGTCGGCCGTCTCGAGCGCCCCAGCTGCCGCAGAGCCAGGCTCTGCCCCCCCCCCCCCCCCCCAAGGTTAGGGAAAATGTGGGCCAGGACCTGGGAGCCGGCCGCGGAACCGCAGAGAAGGTTTCCGCCGCCGCCGATCAGACCTCCGCGTCCACAAATACAGTAGGGCCAGCAATGCAGCCGGGATACCTAACGGTGTCAACGAAGGCTGTAACTGGCACCCCCCTGGCAGCAGCCCCACTTTCCGCCCCGGACATGGCAAGAAACACACCAAAAAACGCAGTCATACGCAGTACGCTGACAACGAAATACATTGTCAGTACCTGCAATCCTGCCCCTCCTAACGTCGTCCTATCTCCGCTCCTGCTTGCCCACGCCACTGGCACACTTCCCGAATATCTCACGTCCATGAAGAATGGCAAGCAGATGCCCCGTGTGCCGACAAAAATCCTCCCCAAACCCACCCCCTCGTCTCAGTCTTCCACCCGCTCCAAATACCTTAAATCCCCCCCACTCAAGTCCACCACATCCAACCAGCGGCGCGTAAGGAAGGACAAGAAGGAGAAGCACTCCAAAGAGAAGAAGAAATCCACCACCCCCACCCCAACCGCTTCCACACCCTCTGAGGAGCCAGCGCCCTCGACAGCACCTGTCGTCGCACTGGGAGGGGACCAGGAAACACCGGTACTGGAAGGGAACCGCGTAACCGGGCAGGATGCGGATGGTTTCGTGCTGGCGAAGAAAACGTTTCGCCAGCCGAAGCTTCCGCCGGCCCGGGGAGTGGAACCCACCCCGAACAGATTTCAGGCGGTTGCTGACGAGCCAGAGACAACTGAAAACACAACACAAGCACAGAACCAAGTCGCCCACCACCTCCCCCCGATTGTAGCAGAGTTTGCGCAAAGCTATGAAGAGCTCTTCGAGCTGTTGAAGGCAGAAATCGGGGGAGACAGTTTCCAGGCAAAACCTGCTGGTGGAGACAAGATCAAAATCACACTACACACACTTGAAAATTACACAACAGTCAAAACACTTTTTACAAACAAAAACATACCACACTACACGTTCCCCACAAGTAAAACAAGGAACAGAAACATAGTGATAAGGGACCTCCCAAGATGAGTGTCCACCCAGGCAATCAAAACAGACTTGACTGCCCAGGGGTACGTCGTCAAGGCGGTCCAACAGATGGGCAACATAAACAGTAAGTGGCCACTATACCAGGCCACACTCCTGGACATACCCCAGAACAAAAGGGAGATAAAGATGGTTCTGGCAGTGCCTGTCACCACCGAACTGCTGCGCCGTAAGAACAAGACGGTGCAGTGCTTCAGGTGTCAGGGCCTTAACCACATCGCCGCCTACTGCACCATGCCAGTAAGGTGCAGGAAGTGCGCCGAGGCCCACGACACAAGAACATGCACACTTCTACACACGGACCCACAAATAAGGTGCGCGCTGTGTGGCAAAAACCACACGGCGGGTTACCAAGGTTGTGAGGTCCACAAACGACACACACAACAGGCAAAGGGCGCAAAGGTCGCCCCCCACACACACAAACAAAACACCATAAACCCACCAAGACACACAAGAAAACAAACCATGGCAACATACACGAACAAGGCCTGGGTAAAACCAAGGCCGGACACACCGAGGGCGACTTATGCGGAAGTGGTTTCTCCTCCGAGGAACCATGAAAGCGTAGCCCAATCATCACAACACCAGACTCTATCACGAGAACAACACCGGGAAACACACAGCAACAACGACCAGGTCCACCATGACGGAGGAAGGCCCAGGGAACCCCACACACACTCTCCCCCCATGGATCAGTTGTTAGGCGTAATGGTGCAGACCATGAACCTCGTCATGGAAATGATGAAGGAATTCAGGGAAGCCCAGAAGCAGAACACACAGATCCTCGTCGCCCTTCAGGCAGCAGTCCAGCAGTCGCTCCCCTCTGCGACTTCCTCGGTAGTATCAACACTCCATCATGAATAGACGACCAAATATTCAAGGCCTGACAATGTGCGTCTTTAACGCAGACGGCATTGTTAATCAAGAGGTCGAGTTCCGAGAACTCATGAAGGAGTTCTCCATCGACATATGCATGATGGGGGAAACCCACCTAAAACCGGGAGTAAAAGCGACAGTTCCCAACTACATTAGCTACCGTAAAGACAGGCCAACCCAAGGCGGAGGAGTGGCCATATATGTAAAAAGAGGGATCCCCCACCACCAGGTATTCTTACCAGCTACCAACAAAATCGAAGCAGTGGCGGTGGAAGTAACCACTGCCACTGGACCCCTAACAATTGTTGCAGTCTACCGACCCCCACATGACCAGATAGATGAGGGAGACATAGCTGCTCTAGGGCAAATTGAAGGCAAACTCATAATAGGGGGAGACTTCAATGCCAAACATCCTGATTGGAATTCTAGAGTAACCTCCAGAGCAGGCGCCAAACTGCAACAATGAGCGCACGCCCACCACTTCGAAACATGGGGTCCAGTCGAGCCCACACATTTTCCGAAAAAAAGAAGCAGGCCCGATGTGTTAGACATAGCTCTCACTAGGAGGATCGCAGGGTTCGTGGCCGCAAGGACAATCAACAGAATGTCCTCCGACCACAACCCAGTGATTCTGGAGGTCGATGTGGGAGAATGGGTAGCACTCCCACGGTACCAGACGTCGTACAAACGAACAGACTGGGAGCGATACCAGGAAACTGTCGCCTCTGATATCGCTCGCGCTCCGCCACCCACTGCTGAAACAGTAGAACAAGCGCTACAAGCGCTGCATCTTGCAGGCAGCGGAAGAAGCCACCCCTCCACAAAGGGATGGCCCATCGCCGCAAATACAGCTCCCGGAACACTTGCTAGCTCAAATTCGACACAAGAACAGAGTGGCAAAAGAGTGGAAGATCACCAGAAATCAGACCACCAGGAGGCTGCTCAATCGTCTACAGAGAGAGCTGAAGGTAGCGCTCAATGAGCACAGAAACCAGCAATGGCAAAACCGCCTCACAGCTCTCAAAGTAGACGATCATACACTATGGCAAGCGACCAAACAGTTTACAAAACCACGCGCTAGGATGCCGCCACTGCATGGCGAGCGGGGACTGGTCTACAGCCATGCTGGAAAGGCCAACGCCCTCGCCGACTCCTTCGAGAAGCAGTTCCAAGCGGCAGAACCCCAGGATGAAGAGCATGAAGAGGTAGTCAGTCGTCAACTGGCCGTCTTCCTCAATGCCGAGGAGGACCCAGAGGACGAACCCATACTTTTGGCCCCCGAGGACGTGGCAAGAGTAATCAGGTCCCTCGCTACAAAAAAGGCGCCAGGGCACGACAGTGTCACAAACCAGTTAGTCAAAAAACTCCCACCCACAGCGATCACACACCTCGCGAACGTCCTCAACGAGATTACTCGTTCCCGCGTTTTCCCGGCTTGCTGGAAACATGCGGAAGTGGTCGCGATACACAAACCAGGAAAAGACCCTCTATTCCCGCAGCACTACAGGCCGATTAGCCTCTTGCCAACTCTCAGCAAGATCTATGAGCGCCTCCTGCTAAGACCCATACAAGAACATATTACCAGAGAGCAAATTCTGCCGGATTTCCAATTCGGGTTCCGGCAGAACCACTCTGCCCCACAACAGGTCATGAGAATGGTTGAAGCAGCCACTGAGGGCTTCAACCACAGAGACTACTGCGGGATAGTGCTACTGTTGTTGTTGTTGTTGTTGTGGTCTTCAGTCCTGAGACTGGTTTGATGCAGCTCTCCATGCTACTCTATCCTGTGCAAGCTTTTTCATCTCCCAGTACCTACTGCAACCTACATCCTTCTGAATCTGCTTAGTGTATTCATCTCTTGGTCTCCCTCTACGATTTTTACCCTCAACGCTGCCCTCCAATACTAAATTGGTGATCCCTTGATGCCTCAGAACATGTCCTACCAACCGATCCCTTCTTCTGGTCAAGTTGTGCCACAAACTTCTCTTCTCCCCAATCCTATTCAATACTTCCTCATTAGTTATGTGATCTACCCATCTAATCTTCTGCATTCTTCTGTAGCACCACATTTCGAAAGCTTCTATTCTCTTCTTGTCTAAACTATTTATCGTCCATGTTTCACTTCCATACATGGCTACACTCCATACGAATACTTTTAGAAATGACTTCCTGACACTTAAATCAATACTGGATGTTAACAAATTTCTCTTCTTCAGAAACGCTTTCCTTGCCATTGCCAGCCTACATTTTATATCCTCTCTACTTCGACCATCATCAGTTATTTTGCTCCCCAAATAGCAAAACTCCTTTACTACTTTAAGTGCCTCATTTCCTAATCTAATTCCCTCAGCATCACCCGACTTAATTAGACTACATTCCATTATCCTTGTTTTGCTTTTGTTGATGTTCATCTTATATCCTCCTTTTAAGACACTGTCCATTCCATTCAACTGCTCTTCCAAGTCCTTTGCTGTCTCTGACAGAATTACAATGTCATCGGCGAACCTCAAAGTTTTTATTTCTTCTCCATGAATTTTAATACCTACTCCGAATTTTTCTTTTGTTTCCTTTACTGCTTGCTCAATATACAGATTGAACAACATCGGGGAGAGGTTACAACCCTGTCTTACTCCCTTCCCAACCACTGCTTCCCTTTCATGTCCCTCGACTCTTATAACTGCTATCTGGTTTCTGTACAAATTGTAAATAGCCTTTCGCTCCCTGTATTTTACCCCTGCCACCTTTAGAATTTGAAAGAGAGTATTCCAGTCAACATTGTCAAAAGCTTTCTCTAAGTCTACAAATGCTAGAAACGTAGGTTTGCCTTTTCTTAATCTTTCTTCTAAGATAAGTCGTAAGGTCAGTATTGCCTCACGTGTTCCAGTGTTTCTACGGAATCCAAACTGATCTTCCCCGAGGTTGGCTTCTACTAGTTTTTCCATTCGTCTGTAAAGAATTCGTGTTAGTATTTTGCAGCTGTGACTTATTAAGCTGATAGTTCGGTAATTTTCACATCTGTCAACACCTGCTTTCTTTGGGATTGGAATTATTATATTCTTCTTGAAGTCTGAGGGTATTTCGCCTGTTTCATACATCTTGCTCACCAGATGGTAGAGTTTTGTCAGGACTGGCTCTCCCACGGCCGTCAGTAGTTCCAATGGAATATTGTCTACTCCGGGGGCCTTGTTTCGACTCAGGTCTTTCAGTGCTCTGTCAAACTCTTCACGCAGTATCGTATCTCCCATTTCATCTTCATCTACATCCTCTTCCATTTCCATAATATTGTCCTCAAGTACATCGCCCTTGTATAGACCCTCTATATACTCCTTCCACCTTTCTGCTTTCCTTTCTTTGCTTAGAACTGGGTTTCCATCTGAGCTCCTGATATTCATACAAGTCGTTCTCTTATCTCCAAAGGTCTCTTTAATTTTCCTGTAGGCGGTATCTATCTTACCCCTAGTGAGATAGGCCTCAACATCCTTACATTTGTCCTCTAGCCATCACTGCTTAGCCATTTTGCACTTCCTGTCGATCTCATTTTTGAGACGTTTGTATTCCTTTTTGCGTGTTTCACTTACTACATTTTTATATTTTCTCCTTTCATCAATTAAATTCAATATTTCTTCTGTTACCCAAGGATTTCTACTAGCCCTCGTCTTTTTACCTACTTGATCCTCTGCTGCCTTCACTACTTCATCCCTCAAAGCTACCCATTCTTCTTCTACTGTATTTATTTCCCCCATTCCAGTCAATTGCTCCCTTATGCTCTCCCTGAATCTGTGTACAACCTCTGGTTCTTTTAGTTTATCCAGGTCCCATCTCCTTAAATTCCCACCTTTTTGCAGTTTCTTCAGTTTTAATCTACAGGTCATAACCAATAGATTGTGGTCAGAGTCCACATCTGCCCCTGGAAATGTCTTACAATTTAAAACCTGGTTCCTAAATCTCTGTCTTACCATTATATAATCTATCTGAAACCTTCTAGTATCTCCAGGGTTCTTCCATGTATACAACCTTCTTTCATGATTCTTAAACCAAGTGTTAGTTATGATTATGTTGTGCTCTGTGCAAAATTCTACCAGGCGGCTTCCTCTTTCATTTCTGTCCCCCAATCCATATTCACCTACTATGTTTCCTTCTCTTCCTTTTCCTACACTCGAATTCCAGTCACCCATGACTATTAAATTTTCGTCTCCCTTCACAATCTGAATAATTTCTTTTATTTCATCATACATTTCTTCAATTTCTTCGTCATCTGCAGAGCTAGTTGGCATATAAACTTGTACTACTGTAGTAGGTGTGGGCTTCGTATCTATCTTGGCCACAATAATGCGTTCACTATGCTGTTTGTAGTAGCTTACCCGCATTCCTATTTTCCTATTCATTATTAAACCTACTCCTGCATTACCCCTATTTGATTTTGTGTTTATAACCCTGTAGTCACCTGACCAGAAGTCTTGTTCCTCCTGCCACCGAACTTCACTAATTCCCACTATATCTAACTTCAACCTATCCATTTCCCTTTTTAAATTTTCTAACCTACCTGCCCGATTAAGGGATCTGACATTCCACGCTCCGATCCGTAGAACGCCAGTTTTCTTTCTCCTGATAACGACATCCTCTTGAGTAGTCCCCGCCCGGAGATCCGAATGGGGGACTATTTTACCTCTGGAATATTTCACCCAAGAGGACGCCATCATCATGTAATCATACAGTAAAGCTGCATGCCCTCGGGAAAAATTACGGCTGTAGTTTCCCCTTGCTTTCAGCCGTTCGCAGTACCAGCACAGCAAGGCCGTTTTGGTTATTGTTACAAGGCCAGATCAGTCAATCATCCAGACTGTTGCCCTTGCAACTACTGAAAAGGCTGCTGCCCCTCTTCAGGAACCACACGTTTGTCTGGCCTCTCAACAGATACCCCTCCGTTGTGGTTGCACCTACGGTACGGCTATCTGTATCGCTGAGGCACGCAAGCCTCCCCACCAACGGCAATGTCCATGGTTCATGGGGGGGATAGTGCTACTAGACGTAGCCAAAGCCTTTGATTCAGTATGGCATAGAGGGCTACTCTACAAGTTGTACACGCAAGGGTTTCCCGGGAGCATAGTTCAGCTCATTAAGAGCTATCTCACGAATAGGACTTTCTCCGTCAGAGTAGAAACTGCCACCTCCACCAGAAGGCGTATTCGTGCCGGAGTGCCACAGGGATCGGTCCTGGGGCCCGTATTGTACAGTTTGTACACTGCGGACACCCCAACGGCCCCCCTGGTGCACACTGCACAGTACGCTGACGATACAGCCTTCTACACGAGAAATGCGAACAAGGACCTGGTCATCCGTAGGCTACAAAAGGTTTTAGATGACACAGAAACTTGGGCCCGTCGCTGGCGCATCACCATCAACTCTGAGAAGACGCTGGCAATGCTGATTACCCGCAGGCTCGGAAGGCGCGAACCTCCTCAACGTCCCCCCCTCCACCTCCACCTAAATGGAACCCAACTTCCCTGGCGCAGAACCGCCAAGTACCTTGGCGTAACCTTGGACTCTCGTCTTACGTGGAAACCCCACATAGACGAGGTCCACAGGAAGGTCTGCGCCAGAATGTCCATGCTATACCCTATCCTGAACACAATCAGCTCCCTTCCCTGCCCAGTAGCAGTAAAT
Source organism: Schistocerca piceifrons (assembly GCF_021461385.2). NCBI lineage: Eukaryota > Metazoa > Arthropoda > Insecta > Orthoptera > Acrididae > Schistocerca > Schistocerca piceifrons. The sequence goes on from NC_060143.1 coordinate 196,350,453, forward strand.
GTATACCAGGCCCTGATCCGGCCAGTAATGGAGTATGCGTGCCCTGTCTGGGGATACGCGGCAAAGCAGCACCTGGACAAACTCCAGAGGCTGCAAAACCGCGCCCTCAGAAGGGCACTGCATCTACCTCTCGGATTCCCCACAGACGACCTGCACGCCACAGCCGAAATCCCACTCCTGAGAGAGCGTTTCCAGGATCTGGCAAGGGCCTTCTATGAAGGTTCTTCCAGATCCGGAAATGCACTGATCCACTCCCTAGGTCGGTATGACATGTCCCGCGATAAACACAAGCGCCCTATGACGATCTTCGACGATTAAGTCGAAGAGAAAATCCCAATACCCAATCCCTAATCCAGTTCCTTCCCATATATCACCAATCATCTCGCCTACCTCAGGCAAGTACCAGACACACTCACAACAATTCATCACTTATCACAGACACCAAAAATATATAGAAAAATCACACACACATGTAAACAGGGGAGTAAAAGCCAAAAGGCTGCAAACTCCCCCTCACACTTCCCCAAAGAGGGGAAAGTATTAGATGAAAGCAGCAGCAGATATCCCGACACTTCGCCTGAAGATGATGGGGACGGATTCCATCGAAATGTTGCTACGAGACGACGATGCTACTCGGCTGACAACGCGTGAAGCCTTCACATATAAAGTTAAGCTTTTTCACTAATCCCACAATGTATCAACTTATGCATACATACTGCACGATTTACGCAATCAAATGTTTCTGTTAAATAAAATAACATAGTTACTGTCCTCAGCCTATCGTTTTGCCCTGGTAGTGCCAATACACAAAAGATGTTGAGACGAAGAGAGTTGCAAAGGACAGACTAGCGTAGAGAGCTACATCGAATCAGTGCACGGACTGAAGACTACGACAACTGTAAGTTAGTTGTCTTAGACACATAGCTCGTTGACGAATGCCTTAACTGAGGACAGTAGCCTCCTCCTCGCCGGGAGTATTTCCAGCGCCCTCCGCTCCGGCCACCCCCTGGAGCCAAGAGCGTCCTCCAGCAGCCGCGGCCGCTTTCGGCGCTGAGGTCAGCGGCGGCCTCTCCAGCGCGGGACAATGCCAGCTAAATGAGCGACCACCGCCGGCGCGCCTCTCAGCTCGAGAGCCGGGAGCGCGCCGTCCTCGCCTGCTTAGTTTACTTTGCCACTGTTCCGTCAGGGCGCTCCACCTTCTTTCAGGGAAGTCAGCAACTTCACCACTTACCACAGTTGCCACTCCTCCAACTATACAGTCCCTTTCGTCACATACTCTCTCTTCATCATCCCTCCACCCTCCATCCCACCAAATTGTTAGACGCTTGCTCTGACACGTTATACATGCAAACATTTTTCTGGGTTATCTATCTTCTCACAAGTTTGATGCTGCCCGTCACGACCGCTAGATGATAGCGTGGCATAGGGCTGCTGTAGTGAAACAATTGAAGCCAACTGACGACACAGTATAACATTATTTTTTATTTATCAAAACATAACAGCATTGCACACTCTTAAAAGCATTAAAATCCATATTACAACAGCTGGCAGTTACTCTATAAAAATTTAAAAGCATACAACGCATAAAAACGTAAATTTAGAAGTCTTAAAGTGATATACAGGGTGTCTGAAAAGTCTTTCCGTGATTACATAAATTGATAACTCAGGCTAGAAGAAAGATACAAATATGAAGCTGTTGTCTAATTGTTTACAAACTATCGAAGTTTTTTTCACACCTCAGTAAACTTCCACATGAACCACATTAGCACGTAGCACATCTAGGCGATATTAAATTTCCGTCCACCACACATTAGCCAACATCACTGGAGGGATCGATTCCAACGACTGTGGTTATCTGTTGCCGCAGGTTTTCAAGATTTGGTACACGTGTTTGGTAGACCTCGTCCTTGACATAACCCCATAAAAAGAAGTCTAATGGGTTTATGTCAAGAGAGCGTGGAGGCCAAATCGTTGGCCATCACGACCACTCCATCGCCCAGGAAAGGTCATATCGAGATAGGCACGGACGTCCAAACCCCAATGAGGCGGTGCACCATCTTGCTGAAACAAGACATCGAGGTGATACTGAAGCATCTGAGGAACAGCATACAGTTGTAACATGTCCAGATATACTGCAGATGTGATGGTAGCCTCAGCGAAGAAGAATGGCCCGATAATTCGATCGGGAAATATCGCGCACCAAACATTCACCTTTGGACTGCCTCTGGTGCACTCGCCAGGGTGTTGTGAACCCCAAATGCGCACATTATGGCGATTCACTACTCCACTTACAAAAAAAGGTCGCTTCGTCGGATAAGGTAATTCGTGTGAGATAACCATCATCGTCCTCAATACGTGATAGCATTTCGACTGCAAAGTCATATCGTGTACTGTCATTGGGCAACAAGGCCTAAACGAATTGCACTTTGTATGCGCGAAACAATAAACGTTTGTGTAAAATGTCATGGAGTGAGCTTTTTGCCATCTGTAATTCACGTGACGCCCTGCGCACCCATTCCTTCGGACTTCGCAGAAAAGACTGCCATACAGCTTCCACTCTGTCTGCTGAGCTTCTTGGTCGACCAGACCTCGGAACGTCAGCAACCGATCCTGTGTTCTTGAACTTCTCATACCAGGCTTTAATGCTCTTGACATCAGTTGGATTCCTTCCAAATGTTGTCTGGAATTGTCTCTGCACTCTGGTCGGTGATCGTGTCTCATGATACCACAGGATACGCTGTGCCTTCTCCTGATTGGTTAACATGGCTTCTTGGGCGCTGCACCTCATCCACTACTTACGTACTGCGAGCCTAAAACAGAAAAAAAATTTGATAGTTGTAAACAATTCGACACAAGTTTCATATTTGTATCTTACTTCTAGTCTGAGTTATCAATTTATGTAATCAGGGAAAGACTTTTCGGACACCCTGTACAGGTATATAAGTCAGCACCACTACAAAACAGATTACAGAGAGGTATCGCAGGTAGAATAATATTTCAAATCTAAATTCAGAATTTAAGCCGAATAATAATAATTTCATAAGTGGAATAAGCATCAAAGACTCAACCAACAGCCCCCCTCCCCCTCCCCCTCCGTCACCGTAAAAGGAACTTTAAGCAAAATAAAATTAAAAAAAAAACTGTTCAACCAAAATTACTACACAGAAAATCATTTAGGCAACAGTTTTGTTTATCAAACCTCCGGCCAGATGGGCCCAGTAGAACCAGAACCCTTTATCTCTTTTAACTTAAAATAGTGTGACTTACACACTATAATTTAAAGGGAAAGCGCTTTCTTAACAAAATGCAAAATACGTGAATTTTGGTGCCCTTCTGCTATCGTATCCTGCAGAGAGCATAGACCTCCTGACTTCAGTGGACAGTGACAAGCCCTGAGGCAGCGCCTCACACGACACAGACGAAAGAAGTTCCCTCCGCAAAATATAAAACAACAAAAAAATTACGGCCAAGTGTGAAGGTACTTGCCGAACCACCAACCTTTAGGAATGTAAGACAAAAAAACTTACAAATAACTAACCTGTGAAGGCAAGGATTTTTTAAAAATAAATCTCAACACAGGCGGCTGCTGTGGTTCATAAGATCAACATCTTTTAACTGCCACACAAGAAAGTGAAAATTAATGAAACAGCTACTCCACCTTCCTTACGTAACCACAACCAAAGCAGGTAATGGATCAGTACTTAATTACATAAGAATGATTCACGGAAGCACTAGACATTTAACTGACTAGCCTAAGTAATGTGATATCAACGTTCGATACCACACTTGTTAGCGGATGCAGTTATCGACCGCGGTCCGTACTAGTATCGCTGGACCCGCCAGTCGAGGCTAGTGCCACTCTGCGGCTTGCAACAAGTCTCTAGCGCGTGCTCGGCCACTCTTGCTCGGGACGTCAAGTAGGAAAGTAGCATAGCCCTCAGCTGATATGAAGCAACCCCTAACAAGGCGCTTAGTTAAAGTATGGCCTATGTGATGCCTTTATAGCTCTCTGTTTGTAATTACATTCATCCTCACTATGAAGACTCCTGTACCACCAGTTAAGTACAATATATTATTTTTTTACCAACGACTTCTAATTATTTTAGTCGTTGTAGAACCAGACCATGCAGACAGCTCCTTATCGACTTCACTGACAAGCCTGCTGTATGTGCAAAGAAGACATTTGTATGATTCTATTAAGCATTGACCACCAGTCATTCACATTGGCGACGATTCATTCGTCGTCATCATAACAAGTTTGTCCGCACCCGGTAGCTGAATGGTCAGCGTGACGGATTGTCAATCCTCTTGGTCCGGATTCGATTCCCGGCTGGGTCGGGGAATTTTCTCCGTCCAGGGACTGGGTGTTGTGCTGTCCTCCTCATCATCCTATCATCCTCATCGACTGCAGGTCGCCGAAGTGGCGTCAACTTGAAAGACCGGCACCCGGCGAACGATCTGCTCGACGGGAGGTCCTAGCCATAAGATTAAATAAATAAATCATAACAAGTAACACCAATTTGCTGTAAGGTGAAACAGATAGCTTTGAAGCTTACAGAGTTACAATGGCACTTCCGAACTAAAGGCAGTTTAAGGATAAAACACCAGAATTATTGGTAGTTAGAACTTCCACTGACATCACACGACAAAATTTTAAATCGTACATGTCTCCCACATCGAGTTCCAAACCACTTCGAAGGCACAACCGTCAACACGGGCCACATCAACAGGCACAACCAACCGTTTAAAGTACACTACTGGCCATTAAAATTGCTACACCACGAAGATGACGTGCTACAGACGCGAAATTAAACCGACAGGAAGAAGATGCTGGGATATGCAAGTCATTAGCTTTTCAGAGCATTCACCCAAGGTTGGCGCCGGTGGCGACACCTACAACGTGCTGACATGAGGGAAGTTTCCAACCGATTTCTCATACACAAACAGCAGTTGACGGCGTTGCCTGGTGAAACGTTATTGTGATGCCTCGTATAAGGAGGAGGAATGCGTACCATCACGTTTCCGTCTTTGATAAAGGTCGGATTGTAGCCTACAGCGATTACGGTTTATCGTATCGCGACATTGCTGCTCGCGTTGGTCGAGATCCATTGACTGTTAGCAGAATACAGAATCGGTGGGTTCAGGAGGGTAATACGGAACACCGTGCTGGATCCCAACGGCCTCGTATCACTAGCAGTCGAGATGACAGGCATCTTATCCGCATCACTGTAACGGATCGTGCAGCCACGTGTCGATCCCTGAAGCAACAGATGGGGACGTTTGCAAGACAACAACCATCTGCACGAACAGTTCGACGACGTTTGCAGCAGCATAGACTATCAGCTCGGGGACCATGGCTGCGGTTACCCTTGACGCTGCATCACAGACAGGACCGCCTGCGATGGTGTACTCAACGACGAACCTGGGTGCACGAGTAGCAAAACGTCATTTTTTCGGATGAATCCAGGTTCTGTTTACAGCATCATGATGGTCACATCCTTGTTTGGCGACATCACGGTGAACGCATATTGGAAGCGTGTGTTCGTCATCGCCATACTGGCGTATCACCCGGGGTGATGATATGAAGTGCCGTTGGTTACACATCTCGGTCACCTCTTGTTCGCATTGACGGCAATTTGAACAGTGGACGTTACATTTCAGATGTGTTACGACCCGTGGCTCTACCCTTCATTCGATCCCTGGGAAACCCTATATTTCAGCAGGAAAATGCACGACGGCATGTTGCAGGTCTTGTACGGGCCTTTCTGGGTACAGAAAATGTTCGACTGCTGCCCTGGCCAGCACACCAGCACATTCTCCAGATCTCTCACCAATTGAAAACGTGTGGTCAATGGTGGCCGAGCAACTAGCCCATCACAATACGCCAGTCACTAGTCTTGATGAACTGTGGTATCGTGTTGAAGCTGCATGGGCAGCTGTACCTGTACACGCGATTCAAGCTCTGTTTGACTCAATGCCCAGGCGTATCAAGGCAATTATTACAGCCAGAGTATGTTGTTCTGGGTACTGATTTCTCAGGATCTATGCACGCAAATTGCGTGAAAATGTCATCACATGTCAGTTCTAGTACAATATATTTATCCATTGAATACCCGTTTATCATCTGCATTTCTTATTGGTATAGCAATTTTAATGGGCAGTAGTGTATGTGTAGCACTATAGAAGGACAGAACTCGGGCACTGCTGAACCAGAACAGTAAGACATTGCAATTCCAGCACGGTACGGTTTCTAACTGGAAAAGGAACGACAACAACTTAATAGTTCGGAGCACAGCAGCAAAGAGCTCACCCCCCAAGAAAGGGTGCACTCGGCAGCAGGAGCGAGAAGGCTGAAGACACTGTGCGATGCCACAGGACAGGGCACGGCCGCACCCAGACACAAACCACCCACAGACAGCAACAGCTTCCACTGCGGTCGCTGCCACCCTCAGTTCCACTACGCCGAGGAAGCCTCGCGCCTCGCAGTCCCACGCCACTCAGCTGCGGCTTCCCTCTGCGTCGGGTCGAGCCAACAGCAACCCGGCACTGTTCCAGGGCTGGCTGCCGGCCCGGACCACAATCGCTTCACCACTACCGCCACTCGGGCGTGCTGTCCTCTCCCAGTCGTCCCCGTAGCTCTCTGTCAAGCCTCGCTGAAAACCGACCGACCACTTTACCATGCTAGCCGCTCCAGTAAAGCTTCTCGGAGCGTCACGCCACAGCAAAGGCAAGCCAAATGGGAGGGCCGATACAAGGCGAGAGCCAAAGACAAAGAAAAGGCGCCCTACGGCTCAGTGACCTTCTCCTGTAGCATCCTCTTCATCTCAGAGTACAGTCTGTCGGTAAACTGAAGAGCGAGCGAGCGAGCGAGCGAGTCCCCACTCTGCCAACGCGGCTACATCACGAGGCGCTTCTACAGGCTGTTTCACAACGCAGTACCGGCCCTGCCGCGGCGCGCGCTTCAAATGGCTCTGAGCACTATGGGACTTAACATCTATGGTCATCAGTCCCCTAGAACTTAGAACTACTTAAACCTAACTAACCTAAGGACATCACACAACACCCAGCCATCACGAGGCAGAGAAAATCCCTGACCCCGCCGGGAATCGAACCCGGGAACCCGGGCGTGGGAAGCGAGAACGCTGCCGCACGACCACGAGATGCGGGCGCGCGCTTCAAATCTGTGGCGAAGCCGTGTACAGATAGATACATCTCGGCTGCGTTTATTTTTAGACAAATTCATTAAGACCATAAGGAATACAAAAAATGATAGCTTCTTCCGAAACACAACATTATTATTAACATAAGAACGGAAATCAGGACTCTACTACAAACATAGAACCGAATGCCTGTTCATGTGAATGTATGTTCCTCTATTTCTATTCGTAAAACGAACCCCATATAATGCAATCAGTCTGTAGAATTTAAGGCTTTTTCATATTTTGTGTTTCTACAAAAAGGTAGAAGTTTTCTTTGAAGGACTGCATTGAAATTTAACAATTCTTGCAACACAAAGAGTGTTTAAAAAGTAAGCAGAAATTTATAATTTTGTGTGTTGTATTAGTCCGATTTGCACTACCTTTTTGTCACTGTCTTTGTAAACATGCCTCAAAAGTATGTGTTCAATGTTATGCATATTGGGTATTTACTCTGTTGTCAGCTGTCAGAAAGGTTACATGTGATTTTGTAGCATCAACGATTATTTATTTTGTATAAAAGTAAATTAGAGAATCTGTATTAAATTTTGTTATAAGAATGGAATGAAGTGTACGAAATTTTTAGAAATGGTAAATATTGCTTTTGGTGAGCCTGTTATGAGTAAACCAAGGGCAGACAAGTGGTATAAACATTTCAAAGCAGGCCTTAAAGGACAGTGGTTTTACAACGATGGATGAGATTAAAAATGCACAGTTAAGAGACCTATAAACTATCCCGATGAAACAGTTCCTAAAGTGTTTTGTGAATTGGAATAAGCACTGGCACAAGTGTATAGTATGTAATGGGGAATATTTTGAAGAGGATAAAATTGCTGTATATTAACAATGTTCTTACCAAAAAAATAAAAACATGTGAACGCACCTCGTATGTCAAGCTTTTTGCTTAGAAGTCCAGAATCGGTGTACATTTTTCGAAGGAAATTTCAGTAGTGTTCAGAATAGCTATGGCGCACATTTTTTATGCAATATGTCTTCGAATCAGGTGAATAGTGACCGAGATAGAGATATAGTGTTCCATAAGCAGCAAAGGTTTTACGTGATTTTGAAACTGTCTGTAACGATGGGTTTCCTCCCAAAATTATTAGTTTTCCTTCGTGACGATTCCAGTAAACCATGCGGCTTAATTTTCCATTCCTTACTTATGCGTTCTGTTAGGTGAGGCCGACGTTTGCATAAATTGCAGCCCTTTGATTGGGACTGTTAATATTAGCCAACAGCTCTTTTTGGGCCGCCTCTTTAATACACGCTGTAAAAACATTAGAGACGATCGAACGCTCGTTACTCCGCAAATACCTCCACTTCTTCGTATTCTGCATATTTTCCTGCAATGCTAGACGATTATCCATCACTTCCGGATATCGAAGTGCATCGGTGAGTGTACAACGTTAACTCACTGACACTGGCAACTAAGATCCCACGAACACAGACGCCGATCTACACCGCTAGACAGGAGACGGGCAACAGATTTTGGGTGCCCCCTGTAGGCTGGTGGCAGCGTTCTTCCGGAAATGGCCACTTTCCCCACCAAAAGCGCTGCTCGCTCTTGAGTTTACAGACTATAGCACTTACAATCAACGTCTGCCCACCGCGACCGCCAGTTGGCGTTGCGGGCAAGTGACGCGGTAACAAAACTATGGAAGCGGAGCAGACACGGACGGAGATCACCCTAGCGAAGATGTAGGCTTCAGGTCGGGATTCCCTTTGAGATAAGTGACTCTGACAAGCGGCGGATTGTTACAACGCAGAGCCTGCGAAATGGTATCACGAAAAAGGCGAAGCTGATCGAGTGTTCACGTGCTACTGTCGTGAGCATCTTAAGAACACGGTGGAAGGCCACCCCTCACAGAACGTGCGGTTCAGAGGCTTGTTTCCTCTGTAAAGTAGGATAGAGGGCGAACTGTGGCATCTCTCCCGAAAGAGCACATCGCTGTGTAAGTAGGTTGTTTAGGTTTTTATTTTGGTAACGCCATGTAGCGCTCTATATGAAAATCACTGACCGTGCTGTGTACAGTCTGTGGCTGGTTTACATTGTTGGAATTTGCTATTGTAGTGTTGGGCAGTTGGATGTGAACAGCGCGTAGCGTTGCGCAGTAATGGATGTGGGGAGAGAAATGGCAGAATTTTGAGAGCGGACGATCTGGACGTGTGTCCATCAGAGAGAGTAAATTTGTAATACTGGATATCATGAACTGTTTGAAAATCAAATAATGTAAGAGGTTTATCAGCACAGTCATTCATAAATTTTTCTAAGGGGACGTTTCAGCTGTTGCACGCACAAGTGTTTCAGAGCACACCGTTCATCGTACATTGTTGAACATGGAGCTAAAAATGGTTCAAATGGCTCTGAGCACTATGGGACTCAACTTCTGAGGTCATCAGTCCCCTAGAACTTAGAACTACTTAACCCTAACTAACCTAAGGACATCACACACATCCATGCCCGAGGCAGGATTCGAATTTGCGCCCGTAGCAGCAGCGCGGGTCCGGACTGAAGCGCCTAGAACCACTCGGCCACTCCGGCCGGCCATTTGTGCTACACTAGGTCGATAGTCGTCTCCACAAACGCCGTCATCCAAGTGAACGGCGGCTCGAAACGTGCAGCGCGCCACGGATTAAGGCTGGTGGGAGCAGTATTACGCTGCGGGAGGCGTTCTCCTGCGCTTGCGTGGGAGTAATCGAAGACACGCTGGCAGCTGCGAACCACGTGCATTCCTTCATGCTTGATGTCTTCCCCGACGGCGATTTCATCTTTCAGCAGCAGTATAATTGTCCGTTTCTCGGAACCAGAACTGTCCTACAGAGGTTTGAGGAGCCTTATAGTGAACTCACGTTGATGACTCAGCGACCAAGTTCGCCTGATGTAAATCCTATGGAACTCATCTGGGTCGCCATCGGGCGCCAACACTGCGTACGCATATCAGCGGCCCGTTATTTACGCGAATTACACGACCTGTGCGTAGACATCTAATGCCACATACCTTCATAATCCTACCAACAAACTGTCGGATCCCTGATAGGCAGAATTAGTGACTTATTTTGTTCCAAAGGCGGACAAACAAGCTATTAAGCAGGTGGTCAAATGTTTTGGCTCATTAGTGTATATTCAGCAAGCCGACTTACGGTATGTAGCGGAGGGTGGAGGGTACATCTGGTATGACTGCCATTCCCTCCCCTCGCCCCTCTTCTGTTCCATTAGCAAATGGCGCATGGGAAGAACGATTGTCAAGAAACTTCCATACGAGCTCTGCTCGTGTTCATTTCGTGATACGTATGTTTAAATTTCAGCTGTAAACTCACCCGTAATGAATGACGCCTTATAGCGAGTACCACTGGAGTTGTTCAGTATCTCCATAACCCTCTCGCGCCAACTAAGAGATGCCGTGACGAAACATGTCGCTCTTCGTTGGATGTTTTCATATTAACTGTTAATCCTTTCGCGAACGAATTATATTTTCTTAAGAGTCATCCATTGGTTCAAATGGCTCTTAGCACTATGCGACTTAACTTCTGAGGTCATCAGTCGCCTAGGACTTAGGACTAATTAAACCTAACTAACCTAAAGACATCCACACGCATCCATGCCCGAGGCAGGATTCGAACCTGCGACCGTAGCGGTCGCTCGGCTCCAGACTGTAGCGCCTAGAACCGCACGGCCACTCAAGCCGGCAGCATCCATTGACTCTCAGTCCACCATATGCTTTTCTTACAGCTAGTTTTATGTGCTCATACCACTTTATGTCGCACTGAACGGTTACTCGTAGGTATTTTACGGTTGTTACTTTTCTCAGTCAATTTTCACCAACAGCACAAACGAACAGTAATTATTTTTTCCTTTATATGAGCAGTACGTTACATTTGTAAATGTTCACTATCTACAGCCAGCCCCTGAAAACCATTGATCCTCTGCTGGTCTTCTTGCATTTCGCTATAGACGTTGGTAGCTTCATCTAGAAAGCATCATTGTACGCAAAAAACCTCATGGAGCTTATGACGTTATCCATCCGATCGTTTATATACGTATAGTGTAAGTGCACCATGACACTCGTTTGGGGTACTCCAGAAATTACCTTTAAATCTGTCGAGTTCGTCCCGATAAGAACAACACACTGAGTTGAGAATACCTTCAATTATTTGTTGAATATGTTCCAGTCTCTCTCTTTCCCTATAGGCTTTACCCTCTATATCCACCTCTAGTACCATGGTAGCTACTCACCGGTGTCTTAACACATACAATATCATCCTGTCCATTCATCTGTGGAGAACCTCCTCGTTTCTTATCAGTCCATTTAATTTTCAATATTCTTCTGTTGTACTACATTTCAAATGCTCCACAGTACGTGATTCACTCTCATACTATGCTGCGCTGTAGAGATAATTCTCAGAAATTTCTTTCTCAAATTAAGGCCAATGTTTTATACTAGTAAACTTCCTTTGGTCAGGATACCCTCTTTGCCTGTGCTAGCCTGCTTTTTATGTTCTCCTTGCCCCGTCTGTCATAATTTATTCTGCATTGAAGGTAGCAAACTTCTTCACTGCTTCGTGGTCCCCAATTTTTATATTAAATTTATCACTGATTTCTTTCCTGCGACTTCTCAAACTACCAGATTCATATACAGAAGAACAGAAAGAAAAAGTGAAAGCGTACTGAACGAGGATCACACTGACTTCAAGGTGGGAATAGGTATCAGAGAAACGGCGCTGACGTTCTAGCGTTTATGCACGAGCAGAGAGCTTTGAAAGTTCATCAATGATCGACGTTTGTGTGCAATGTTCCTACTTATTACGACTGAATACTTTAAGATTGTTAGCCAAATAATCATGAAACAACACACAGCAAACTTTTAATCTTAGGGGTAGTCGACACAGCTCTCCCTAGTCAATAAACATGCTTGTAATCAAACAAGACAAATAAGTTCAATACTCGTTACCTTCACTGAATAATAAGGGAACGATCGTTGACTCTGGCCTCTGTGCAAAACAATAACGCCATGACAATGGGAACAAAAGCTTGGATGTTCATCAGGTTATATTTATTTTTGTGTGGGTCGCCTAATCATGTAAAAGTTGAAGGACAGTTTAAAGGATCTTGAAATGTAAGTGAAGACATATTAACAGGTACTTACTTGTTCTAATGACTAACACAAATCACGATAAAATTACCAGAATGACGCTAACACTGAAGTTACCAAAAAGTGTAGTACATCTACACCTACATCCATACCCCGTAAGCCACCTGACGGTGTGTGGCGGAGGGTACCTTGAGTACCTCTATCTGTTCTCCCTTCTATTCCAGTCTCGTATTGTTCGTGGAAAGAGAGATAGTCGGTATGCATCTGTGTGGGCTCTAATCTCTCTGATTTTATCCTCATGGTCTCTTCGCGAGATATACGTAGGAGGGAGCAATATACTGCTTGACTCCTCGGTGAAGGTATGTTCTCGAAACTTCAACAAAAGCCCGTACCGAGCTACTGAGCGTCTCTCTTGCAGAGTCTTCCACTGGAGTATATCTATCATCTCCGTAACGCTTTCGCGATTACTAAATGATACTGTAAGGAAGCGCGCTTCTCTCCGTTGGATCTTCTCTATCTCTTCTATCAACCCTATCTGGTACAGATCCCACACCGGTGAGCAGTATTCAAGCAGTGGGCGAACAAGTGTATTGTAACCTACATCCTTTGTTTTCGGATTGCATTTCCTTAGGATTCTTCCAATGAATCTCAGTCTGGCATCTGCTTTACCTGTGATTAATTTTATATGGTCATACACTTGTCTACATTGAGATTCAATTTCCATTCCCTGCACCATGCGTCAATTCGTTGCAGATCCTCCTGCATTTCAGTACAATTTTCCATTGTTACAACCTCTCGATATACTACAGCATCATTTGCAAAAAGCCACAGTGAACTTCTGATGTCATCCACAAGGTCATTTATATATATTGTGAATAGCAACGGTCCTACGACACTCCCCTGCGACACACCTGAAATCACTCTTACTTCGGAGGACTTCTCTCAATTGAGAATGACATGCTGCATTCTGTTATCTAGAAACTCTTCAATCCAATCACACAATTGGTCTGATAGTCCATATGCTCTTACTTTGTTCATTAAACGACGTTGGGGAACTGTATCAAACGCCTTGCGGAAGTCAAGAAACACGGCATCTACCTGGGAACCCGTGTCTATGGCCCTCTGAGTCTCGTGGACGAATAGCACGAGCTGGGTTTCACACGATCGTCTTTTTCGAAACCCATGCTGATTCCTACAGAGCAGATTTCTAGTCTCCAGAAAAGTCATTATACTCGAATATAATACGTGTTCCAAAATTCAGTAGTACGGAGAAAGCACAATAAGAGCTGCTCATCCGGGCAGCTCATAAATGTAAAGCTAACGATACAAGAAGATGCCACAAATTATAGTGAAACGAAGCAACTCAAGTTGCATGGTAAAGTAAGTAAGTAATGAGCGCTCAGAATGTGGATCATGTGATACTTTCCCAACAACAACAGCTAGCGTACACCGAACAACACCAGACGGCAGTCCACAGAGTACATAATGGCTCAGAATCCTAGTTCACGGCCCTGAACTGCCCAACTTTCGAAAATACCATATGGTAGGGACAACACATTGCTATAGCTAATGTGATGGATGAGGATATCGCTCATTTCATGAAAGAACAGGGGAACAGAGCAGAAACTTCCCACTCTTGGCATACGAAACATACATTAGCCAACAGCTGCTTGTACCAGGCTGTCGCAGTGTCTCCTCGATAGGTCGACTTCTTCGCACCAAGCATAGTGGCGGGGTGATACAGTTAGACTGGATGACCAGAATTTTGGAGCAATAGCAACCGTTTCTCTCACGCCGTCCGGGTGGCACCGCAGCTTCTTGTCCTTTGAAAGCGTGCAGAAAATGCAAAAATGTCAAACTAATTTTTTTTCTGGGAATGGCACTAAAGACACGGAGCTTCCTGCCGTCAGGAAGATCAGATGCTGGCTCCCCTCACAAAAGGCCAAAGCATGCCACTGACTCACTTCTGCAAAAACTGCCATCTTCCTGGGGACGGTCGCCTCTCCTAATGAGATTCAGTGACTGCCTTCTGCTAACAGCAGGATCCTGGGACTATATCGGAAGTGCACCTTCCCAGTGCGAAAAACATAACGTTTTCCTCCCAGGCCCACATGCCCAGTTCACTCAATAAGATAACCACCAAATAACGGTAGAAAATTATACAATATCGCTTAGTGATGTGCGGCAGCACTGCCACAGTTGTCTACAATGTAAGGTGGAATAAGATGTTCGCAGTCCTTAGAAGATTGGGTTTAAAGCACGTAAGCAGACAAATAGTCCACGATATTTACATAAACCAAGTGGAAATTAAAGGAAAATCCGTGTTAAGAAGAGTTTGATGCAGCACTGCATCTTATCACCAGTGTCGTTGAATGTGTGAGACGAAGAAACAGTAGCTTCTCTCTCTATCGCGTTCCTCTGTCTGATCCGTTACGGTTAAGGGGGGGTAGGACGTCAAACGGGCCGACTTGGAGCAGGAGAGGCACCACAGGACATTTTAATTTGCACTGTCTATACTTTTACAAATAAATTCATAAAACTTTTTCAGCATGACCCGAAAGGATTCAGGATTCACACTTATAGCAGTGGAAGCGCAAAAACATAACAAAATAAATTTTTTTTTAGATATGAAATTTCATCATTTTTTCACTTGCTGTTGGCTGCATTTGTTGCTGTAGGTACATTTTTCTTCACAAGTAAGAGAGATTCTTCGATGAATTTTGCACAGCATACAAAATTCATCGAACAGTCTCTCTTATGACGAAAAGTGTGCCTATAGCAAAAAATGCAGCAATAGTAAGTGAAAATATGATGAAACTTCACATGTAAAAAAAAAAAAAAATATTTTGTTATGTTTTTGAACTTCCGCTTCTACGAGTGTGAATCCTGAATCCTTCCTCGTCATGCTGACAAAGTTTTATGAATTTACTTGTGAAAGTATAGACAGTGCAAATTAAAATGTCCTGTGGTGCCTCTCCTGCTCCAAGTCGGCCCGTTTGACGTCCTACCCCTCTTAACAGAGGTTAAGTTTAGTGTTGAATTAACAAATCTTTTTTGTACACGTGTTGATTTCGACTTACTTTTTATTCAGTGACCAGTTTGTGAACACACAGATGAATTTGTGATGTGGAGCTCTTTGTCACCAATTACCGCCAATCTATTTACGGATGGTTTCGAGGAACGTCCCATGTGGCGGTGACTATGAAACCTGCGTGTTTTACCACATATTGAGGCGAGACTTTTGTTGTTTGGCCTCATGAAAGTGAGAATTTAAACAGCGTTTCAGAACATCTTATTTCAATCCATTCGAATATTCGCAGAAAAGGAGAGCTACCGTTTCTTTCCTGATGAGTTGGTCAGGTTGAAGGTTGATGATACATTGGGACATGCCTTTTATAGGTATACAGCCCACACTAATTTGCCTCAGCGTCAAGGAGTACTTCCTATCACGGTTCATGGGGCCCACGTCATATCAGATGCTGAAACTTTGTAATCTGAGTTAGCCCACCTCGAAGTCATCTCTCGTTAGAATGGTAATACTGAAAGACAGATGAGATGCGCGTAGTGCTATTGACCAACGGTGAATCGGATGAGTGATGAAGATCACGAGGTGGCATCAAGGTCTATGGCCTTTTTGTCATACGCCGGTAGTATTTGCAACAGGATTGGTCGTATTCTGCGCAAACATGATGAGAAATATTTTCTTAGACCACCTCTAAGATTAGGGCTCTTTTGGGAATTGTAAAGGACGATCCTGATACGCTAAGGCGGATGTCTACCGTATTCCTTGCAGTTGCGCATGTCATACAGTATATTGGTCGGACCATTAGGTCCGTGGAGGAGCACAAGCGTCACACACGCTTACGACAGCTAAGCAAACTTGCTATTGCAGAACATTGTCTTGGCACCGAACATTCTAGGGAACAAAACAACACGGAGATTCTGGCACGCACTTCCAGCCTTTGGAAAATATTATTAAGGAAGCACTTGAGATTAAATTAGCGCGTGATCTTACGAATAGAGTTGGAAGCTTTCGCCTAAATTTTGCTTGGAATTCTGCTCCCTCTCTTGCCAAAAACAGAGGAACAGAATTAATGCAATCTCACCTGTTAACAATTAATATTAGTGAAATTACAATGAAATCCAGACCATTAGCTGTTTACAGTCGTTGATAAATATCAACGAGGACAGTTGAAAATGTATGCCTCGACAGGGACTTGAACTCGGGATCTCCTGCTTACATGGCAGACGCTCTATCGGTCTGAGCCATTTTCTTATCTCATTTTGTTCGTGATTGTTCGTTCTATTTATTCGAGCTGACGTCCCATGGCGCTTGTTCAATTTCATCGACGTTCCATTACCTCATTTATTTTATTTTATTTATTTATAACAGAGTGCTGCTAACCTTCTGACCGATCACGTTGAGCTACCGCGCCGGCAGCCATCGAGGACACACAGGACAACACGACTGCATGGATTTATCTGTGACAGGCTCCCCGTGAGAGCTACATTTCCGACTTACTGTCCACATACTACGTTTATATTGCCCCTGCCTACTATACTCATTACACGCGGCAGTCAATCTACCGATTCCCGTAAGAGTTTGAGCAAAGTGAGTGGATCCGCACTGAAGAAGATCATTGACCGGTAAGCCTTATCTATATGAAGGTGGTATCTGTTCTTTCGGTCATGACTTTCGGCGTATACCACAAACATCGGGTATTTAAATTTCCTTGCACAGCGATCTCTCGTTGCATTTTGTGCCATGAAAATGTCAGAGTGCGCACCAGTCGAAATATCGGCGGTTGTCGAAAACGTTACACGGCTGCATTCCCGCAAGCAGTCTGGACATTTTATACGCCGGGAGAAACATAAGTTTCAGGTCTGACACCTAGTCGTCTACTAGTGGTTTCACCGGCTTGGAGTTTACATGTACACTATGCGATCAAAAGTATCCGGGCACCCCCAAAAACATACCTTTTTTTCATATTAGGTGCATTGTGCTGTCACCTACTGCCAGGTACATACCAGCGACCTCAGTAGTCATTAGACATCGTGAGAGAACAGAATGGGGCGTTCCACGGAACTCACGGACTTCGAGTGTGGTCAGGTGATTGGGTGTCACTTCTGTAATTCGTCCGTACGCGAAATTTCCACACTCCTAAACATCCCTAGGGCCACTGCTTCTGATGTGATAGTGAGGTGGAAACGTGTAGGGGCACGTACAGCACAAAAGTGTAGAGGCCGAACTCGTCTGTTGACTGACAGAGACCGTCGACAGTTGAAGAGGGTCGTAATGTGTAATAGGCACACATATATCCAGACCATCACACAGGAATTCCAAACTGCATCAGAATCCATTGCAAATACTATGACAGGCGGGAGGTAAGAAAACTAGGATTTCATGGTCGAGCGACTGATCGTAAGCCACGCATCACCCTGGTAAATGCCAAACGACGCCTCGCTTGGTGTAAGGAGCGTAAACATTGGACGATTGAATAGTGGGTTTAAGCACTATGGGACTTAACATCTGAGGTCATCAGTTCCCTAGACTCAGAACTACTTAAACCTAACTAACCTAAGGACATCACACACATCCATGCCCGAGGCAGGATTCGAACCTGCGACCGTAGCAGCAGCGCGGTTCCGGACTGAAGCGCCATCACAGCGGCCGACCGATTGAATAGTGGAAAAACATTGTATGGAGTGACGAATCACGGTGCAGAGTGTGGCGATCCGATGTCAGGGTGTGAGTATGGCGAATGCTCGGTGAACGTCATCTGCCAGCGTGTGTATTGCCAACAGTAAAATTGAGAGGCGATGGTGTTATGGTGTGGTTGTGTATTTCATGGAGGGGCTTCAACCCATGTTATTTTGCGTGGTACTATCACAGCACAGGCCTACATTGACGTTTTAAGCACTTTCTTGCTTCCCACTATTGAAGATCAATTCAGGGATGGCGATTGCATCTTTCAACACGATCAAGGACCTGTTCTTAATGCGCATCCCTGTAATGTACTAGCCTGCGCAGAGTCCGGACCTGAATCCTATAGAACACCTTTGGGATGTTTTGGAACGCTGACTTCGTGGCAGGCCTCACCGACCGACATCGACACCTCTTCTCAGTGCAGCACTCCGTGAAGAATGGGTTGCCATTTCCCAAGAAACCTTCCAGCACCTGATTGAACGTATGCCTGAGAGAGCGGAAGCTCTCATCAAGGCTAATGGTGGGCCAACACCACATTGAATTCCAGCATTACCGATGGAAGGCGCCACGAACTTGTAAGTCATTTTCAGCCAGGTAACCGGATATTTTTGATCACATAGTGTATGTAGACAGCAGTAGCATGCGAACAGCCGACCAGCTTCGGCGTTTCCGAGATGCTCGTTCCCAGATGCCGGGCCATAACAATCTGCGTTTGTCAAAAGTCTCTTATGCCAGTGGATTTCCCATTTGCAGACCGTATCTGCTTCGCTATCCGTAAACGACCGCGCCGAAGTTGTAAGTGAAAACAGTTCTGATAGCTCTGAAACTAGAGCTCTTCTGCTGCAAGGTCTTTACCTTCGATTTTTGGGTGGGAGGAGACAGTATGGGACAAAGCAGAAAAAATTGTCCAGTATACATGGGTTCTAAAACGCATTCTCTAAGAGAAATTATTCGGTGGAAGAGGCGTGTTTCACAATAACAAAGATGAACAAGTGCTCGTCTCCCTTAATATATGCACTTTAGAGACCACGATTACTGCACTTTTTTTTGTTTTTATCCATACTACCACCTCTCAGACATGGATAGCAGAGGGCTTGCAATAGAATTGGTCCACCGCCAGAGGTATCTGATCAATTTTCGCTTGTAACTTTCGGCTCGGTCGTTTCCAGACCATGGCCCCTTACCTCAAATTTATACATTTACGGTTCTCCACCACCCCTGAAAATTTGTACCATCATCAGGGATACATCGTACCGCGTCACGTATCTGCAACGCCACCAGGCGGCGTTCAGTGTGACGATGGGCGCTGGCTATAATGTTCTGGTTCACCAGTTTACTTTGACCTGTGTGTTTTCGCTGTTGATTATCATACCTCTATATATCTCGTGTGGTGGTCATGAAACTAGAATTAGAGGCGTGAGGGCTCATACAGAATGATATCGCGAATATTTCTTCCCACGAATCATCTGCGATTGAAATAAGAAAGGCGGAAAATGGAAATGGTACGACAAATATTCTTCACCGAGTACCCTACGGTTACAAATGTAGATTCAGATGATCCCAAAGTTTTGCTTCAGTATAGGGAAAATTCGAACAGATTAGATTAGATTAGTTTTTCGTTCCATAGATCCGTGCTGAGGAGATCCTCGTGGGTGTGGATCAAGTCAATTATTTTATTTTTTTAAAAAAAATTTTAAAGCTGAAATAACAATACTAATAGTATGAGTATATACAATACATCATTTGTTTCTATTAAAAAATTCGTCAATGGATTAGAAGGGGTTGGCCACTAGTAAGTCTTTCAGGCTCCTTTTAAACTGATCTATATTTGTAACTAAATTTTTTATGTTTGCTGGCAAATTATTGAAGATGAGTGTTCCTGAGCAGTGGACCCCTTTTTGAACTAAAGTAAGTGCTTTTAACTCCTTGTGCAGATCATTTTTGTTCCTGGTATTGTATGTATGAACTGAGCTGTTTGTTGAAAAAAGAGATATATTATTTAGGACAAATTTCATTAAGGAGTAAATATACTGAGAGGCAGTAGTTAGTATACCCAGTTCTTTGAAGAGATTTCTACAGGACGTCCGTGAATTTACTCCACAGATAATACGTATTACACGCTTTTGGACTCTGAAAACTTTTGTTTGACTTGAAGAGTTACTCCAAAATATTACACCATATGACATTATGGAATGAAAGTAGGCAAAGTATGCAAGCTTTTTCATTTTTATGTCGCCTATGTCTGCTAACACTCGAATTGCAAATACAGATTTGTTAAGGCATTTCTGCAGTTCTGTGGTGTGCTCCTCCCAACTGAATTTATTATCAATTTGTAATCCCAGGAGTATGAGACTGTCAACCTCTTCTATCAGCTCTTCTTCAAACTTTATGCATATGCTGGGTGGAAACCTCTTACAGGCTCTGAATTGCATATAGTGAGTCTTTTCGAAGTTTAATGTCAGTGGGTTGGCTTTAAACCATTTATTAATATCCATGAAAATATCATTAGCAGATCTTTCTAGAACTACACTCGACATACTATTTATTGCAATACTTGTGTCATCTGCAAACAAAACGAACTGTGCTTCTGGCAGTGTAACTGATGAGAGATCATTAATGTACACAAGAAAAAGCAATTGCCCTAAGATGGATACTTGTGGGACACCACATGTAATTTCTTCCCTTTCTCATGATTACTGATGACTTAATTTACTAGTCCCTTGCACTGGCACCCTTTGTTTCCTGTTAGCGAGATATGATTTGAACCATTTTGCAGTACTGCCCGTGACACCATAGAATTCTAATTTATTTAAAAGGATGTTGTGGTTCACACAATAAAATGCCTTTGACAAATCACAGAAAATACCTGCTGCTTGTAATTTGTTATTTAATGAATTAAGTATAAGCCCAGCGGAAGCTTTTAAAGAAACAGAATGCAGAGTCACGGATACATGGTGACCTGGTTGCACAGAAAGCCAAAAAGCCGTCTTGGGCAGACGCTACTCTGCTGGGACGAGTAAGATGATACTCCGGCGTTAGTGCTGCGTGATGGATCGAGGCGACCAGGAACAGCGAGTTGAGACAGAGCCGAAGATCAAGCAGCGCAAACTCGTAACAAAACGGCCGGAAGAGTTACGTCATTCGCGATGAGGAGCTGAACGTGAGAATACCGAAATGCATCCTTGCTTCTACAGGAACAAGACAACTCTTCGGCCTCATTAAATTAAGCAGAATTTATAGAATTAATAATTTTATATGTGTAGTTAAACTCCTCATGGAATGACAGTTTACAGCAGAAGCACCATTAGGAACACGAACACGTAAGAAGTAGTGTATGCTGTATGCAGATGCTGTAACGGAATCTTACAATACAGAAACGTTTGAGCTGTTATTTATAATTAAATTCAATCACCAGAACAGGTAGTGCAAATTCCGTGCGCCACACGGCGCTTTACCCATACCATGTTAGCCATTTCTGGCTGAGACTAATATACTATTTCCATTTAAAAAAATGAAATTTTGTGTTGCAACTGTACGACAATTTTTTTGTGTAACTTCACTAATATTATGCTGAAATTGACTGTGAGTGCAGTATTTCATTGTGAACTCTATTTAAGGTGGTGACTTGAACTAGTTGGAAGGCGTAGGCAATGTCGTTTATAAGTGCGATGAGTAATTTCTTCAAAATGTTAACACGTTAGCTAGGGAGATTGACATAGTGTATACGCAATACTCATCTGTAGATAAGTGTGGGCTTGTTCGACGATCTGAACTAGCGTGACATGAATACGACAGGTTCTTTAAATTCGTTGTCTGTATGTAATAGGCTCAATCTAGATATAGTAGGTGTCAGTGAAGTGAAGTGGAAGGAAGACAAGGATTTCTAGTCAGCAGAAAATGGTATAACAGGTGTAGGATTCGTTATGAATAGGAAGGTAGGGCAGAGGGTGTGTTACTGTGAACAGTTCAGTGACCGGGTTGTTCTACTCAGAATCGACAGCAGACCAACACCGACATCGATAGTTCAGGTATACATGCCGACGTCGCAAGCTGAAGGTGAACAGATAGAGAAAGTGTATGAGGATATTGAAAGGGTAATGCAGTATGTAAAGGGGGACGAAAATCTAATAGTCATGGGCGACTGGAATGCAGTTGCAGGGGAAGGAGTAGAAGAAAAGGTCACAGGAGAATATGGGCTTGGGACAAGGAATGAAAGAGGAGAAAGACTAATTGAGTTCTGTAACAAGTTTCAGCTAGTAATAGCGAATACCCTGTTCAAGAATCACAAGAGGAGGAGGTATACTTGGAAAAGGCCGGGAGATACGGGAACATTTCAATTAGATTACATCATGGTCAGACAGAGATTCCTAAATCAGATACTGGATTGTAAGGTGTTCCCAGGAGCAGATATAGACTCAGATCACATTTTATTAGTGATGAAGAGTAGACTGAAGTTCAAGACATTAGTCAGGAAGAATCAATACGCAAAGAAGTGGGATACGGAAGTGCTAAGGAATGACGAGATACGTTTGAAGTTCTCTAACGCTATAGATACAGCAATAAGGAATAGCGCAGTATGCAGTACAGTTGAAGAGGAATGGACGTCTCTAAAAAGGGCCATCACAGAGGTTGGGAAGGAAAACATAGGTACAAAGAAGGTAGCTGCGAAGAAACCATGGGTAACAGAAGAAATACTTCAGTTGATTGATGAAAGGAGGAAGTACAAACATGTTCCGGGAAAATCAGGAATACAGAAATACATGTCGCTGAGGAATGAAATAAATAGGAAGTGCAGGGAAGCTAAGACGAAATGGCTGCAGGAAAAATGTGAAGACATCGAAAAAGATATGATTGTCGGAAGGACAGACTCAGCATACAGGAAAGTCAAAACAACCTTTGGTGACATTAAAAGCAACGGTGGTCACACTAAGAGTGCAACGGGAATTCCACTGTTAAATGCAGAGGAGAGAGCAGATAGGTGGAAAGAATACATTGAAAGCCTCTATGAGGGTGAAGATTTGTCTGATGTGATAGAAGAAGAAACAGGAGTCGATTTAGAAGAGATAGGGGATCCACTATTAGAATCGGAATTTAAAAGAGCTTTGGAGGACTTACGGTCAAATAAGGCAGAAGGGATAGATAACATTCCATCAGAATTTCTAAAATCATTGGGGGAAGTGGCAACAAAACGACTATTCACGTTGGTGTGTAGAATATATGAGTCTGGCGACATACCATCTGACTTTCGGAAAAGCATCATCCACACAATTCCGAAGACGGCAAGAGCTGACAAGTGCGAGAATTATCGCACAATCAGCTTAACAGCTCATGCATCGAAGCTGCTTACAAGAATAATATACAGAAGAATGGAAAAGAAAATTGAGAATGCGTTAGGTTACGATCAGTTTGGCTTTCGGAAAAGTAAAGGGTCGAGAGAGGCAATTCTGGCGTTACGGCTAATAATGGAAGCAAGGCTAAAGAAAAATCAAGACACTTTCATAGGATTTGTCGACCTGGAAAAAGCGTTCGACAATATAAAATGGTGCAAGCTGTTCGAGATTCTGAAAAAAGTAGGGGTAAGCTATAGGGAGAGACGGGTCATATACAATATGTACAACAACCAAGAGGGAATAATAAGAGTGGACGATCAAGAACGAAGTGCTCGTATTAAGAAGGGTGTAAGACAAGGCTGTAGCCTTTCGCCCCTACTCTTCAATCTGTACATCGAGGAAGCAATGATGGAAATAAAAGAAAGGTTCAGGAGTGAAATTACAATACAAGGTGAAATGATATCAATGATACGATCCGCTGATGACATTGCCATCCTGAGTGAAAGTGAAGAAGAATTAAATGATCTGCTGAACGGAATGAACAGTCTAATGAGTACACAGTATGGTTTGAGAGTAAATCGGAGAAAGACGAAGGTAATGAGAAGTAGTAGAAATGAGAACAGCGAGAAACTTAACATCAGGATTGATGGTCACGAAGTCAATGAAGTTAAGGAATTCTGCTACCTAGGCAGTAAAATAACCAATGACGGACGGAGCAGGGAGGACATCAAAAGCAGACTCGCTATGGCAAAAAAGGCATTTCTGGCCAAGAGAAGTCTACTAATATCAAATACCGGCCTTAATTTGAGGAAGATATTTCTGAGGATGTACGTCTGGAGTACAGCATTGTATGGTAGTGAAACATGGACTGTGGGAAAACCGGAACAGAAGAGAATCGAAGCATTTGAGATGTGGTGCTATAGACGAATGTTAAAAATTAGGTGGACTGATAAGGTAAGGAATGAGGAGGTTCTACGCAGAATCGGAGAGGAAAGGAATATGTGGAAAACACTGATAAGGAGAAGGGACAGGATGATAGGACATCTGCTAAGACATGAGGGAATGACTTCCATGGTACTAGAGGGAGCTGTAGAGGGCAAAAACGGTAGAGGAAGACAGAGATTGGAATACGACAAGCAAATAATTGAGGACGTAGGTTGCAAGTGCTACTCTGAGATGAAGAATTCGTGGCGGGCCGCATCAAACCAGTCAGTAGACTGATGACCAAAAAATAAATAAATAAATAAATAAAATGTAATAATTTAGCTCGTCCGTTTCTGTATGTGTGTTTGTGTGTGGGTGTGAGCCGGGAACGGGCTCACCAATCTTGTGACTGGCTTGATGCGGCCACCAGGAATTTCACTCCTGTGCCAATCTTTTCATCTAAGAGAAGCGCTTGCAGTGTACTTCTTCAGATATTTGTTGGCTGCATTCAGATGTCTTCTCCTAATATTTTTATCCTCTACAGATCTACCGTGGAAGTTGTTCGCTGGTATCTTAACACTTTCCTATCATTCTGAAACCATTCTTGTGAGTGTTTCCACACATTTCTTTCTTCTCCGATTCGATGGAGGACCACCGCATACCTTATCAGTCAACCTACTTTTCAACATTCTTCTGCAGCTCAGCATCACACAAGCCTAGATTCTCCTCTGTTACGGTTTTCCCACAGTTCGTGATTCACTTTCATATAGTGCTGTGCACCAAACGTATGTTCTCAGAAATTTCTTCCTCAAATTAATACCTCTGTTCAATATTGGTAGATTTCTTTTAGCGAGGAATGCCGTTTCGTACTTCGACCTTTCTCTGTATTGCGTAATTCTTCTTCCAAGGTCATGGAATTCTTTCACATTGTCTACTTCATTTTACTACGGTCTCCTAGCGCAAACAAAGTTTCCAGAATAGCAAAAAGGAAGGATATAACGTTATATTGACTAAGATTTGAATAGATGTAAAGCGCGTACATCACATCGATTGGACGAGAATGAAGCACGTGCTTCGATTGAACTAGGGAAGTCGCGGATAGCCAGAGAGGGATTTGAAATTAGCTTTCCCGAGTGCGTCCCCACTGCGTCATTTCACTCTGATGCAGACGTGAGCAATGGTTTCGCTCACCAGACCACTAATGAAGTGATAGTGTCAAAGTTAACCGTGTGGTATTAAGTGGGCTAGCGGAAGACTTGTTACCTAATCCCACACTGCTAATTTTAAAACAATTACACCTCTTTTAGTGTTTGTTATAGTTTGAATAAGTTTTTATTTTCTATAACGAGACACGCTATCAAACTTTCGAAAGATTATCACCAGCACAGTCCCGAAAATACCAACACCAGGTAAATGCGAGGACTATTGCACATGATAGGTCATACGTCCAAGTTGCTCAGCAGAACTTTATACAGACTAATGGAGAAGCAAATCGAGGATCAATTTGGCGCGAAGTGAAGGCACTAGAGAGACATTTGTGACGTTTCGCTTCGTGATGGACGTAAGACTTAAATCAACACACCTACAAAGAACTTGTTGACATAGAAAAATAGTTAAGTAAATTGGTGCAAAACGTTTGAAATTCTCATAAAAAGAGATGTTACTGATTAATTTTTCCTACGCTTATGCGACCGTAAATTATGCTCTTCATGAACATATTTTCCTTATTGAAAGCCATTTTTATTCTACTGTGATGTCTATGAAATGCTTCGTGTTGCATGTTTGTATAACGATTTTACTTAATAGAAATGACACAGCAGTGTCAACTTCAAGTACACCTGTTTTTGAAACGAAAATTTGACCGTCAAAGAAGCATAAGTTTCCGGGAAGGAGCTGAAGATCTCGTAAATCAGAGTGGTTTGTGTCAAATCCATGGCTACATTACGAAGAAAAGAGCCATCCATGACTGCATTAGGTCTGAGCACACAGTGAGAAGTAGCGGGGCGGCAATGGCTTTTCTTAAAGAAGTTTATTGCGTTGGAAGAAAGCTACAGAAATGATCAAAATACAGAAGAACAGTCTTTTTTATCAAGCGTTAAGCAGTTATTTAGCAACGTGTAAATGGCACATCTATGATCGCCAAAGTCGCGTGACATCTGCTGGCCGACCGGGAAAAAGCTAGAACCGCTTTACTAGAAATGACCAGTTCACTCAGGTTTCTAGGCCGAACAGGCTGGATAGAAGCAGTTCACATTGAGTGTACACTGCGTCGAACCAGAGACGTCCGAAATAAATTAACTTTTTTCTCTATATATGTAGTCCGCGATACTCCAGAACAGATCTGATGGCAGCTACTATTAAAGATATCTCTTTTTTAAAAAAAAAGAAATGCACTACAAACAGAGTTTCTACGCCCTCACTGTTTCACGTTAATGTAGCTAATACGCCTTGACTGAACAAGGGTGCTGTCAAGACCAGCCAAAGAGTTGTTACACTGAATGCAGTACTCATTGTTTGATTCTTACACTATAGGAACTTTGAGAAATTTTGATTCTTTTGTTTTGGTAACTATAAAAGACGTATCAAATGCAGTTATGGAGTCCGCAAAAAAGCAAAACGTGTATGCAGAATGTTGTGCTACCATCTGGCAGTGGCGGATACAGAAAAACTTCGAGGAGGGGTCGCTAAAGATATCTTGAGCCAATTTTACTTTTACTGTAATAAAAAATATCAAGTCACATGCAAATTTTAAGAAAGTTTTATTGCAACTGCTTATACGCATATACAAGACAACGGCATCTTATGATATAAAAAAGTTACATTGCGGTTCTCTTCCTTAAGTGATGAATTCTATGCGCCTATTCTTCCTGGCAAATTGGTTAATTACGTCGTCAATAGGACAATCAACGTCAGGGCCTTGTAACAACATTTTTACTGAGAAATTACTATGAATTACTATTATTAATACTTCACAATCAAGTGATCACTCTCACTCTTGACTAATCTTCACACTTGAACTTGCAACAGTTACGACTTTTTACTTATACATTCTTCGGTCTTAATATTTCTGATTCTGAATGTAAACTAGCTTCCTATTCGGCGAATAGTCCGTATTTATAGCGCTACGTATCGAAGGTTCTCTATATAAGAACACAGTACAATATTCGCGACTATTCTCGAACAAATGCCCCGCGCGCCCCCCATATGTATCCGCCACTGCTACCTGGTGTCAACGAGGTTAACCAGAATTCGAAAGTTCAACGATTGACACCAATGTGTCTGACACGCTGGGCTGTAAGGGCAAAATAAACTACGACCGCACCCAGAAAATAGTAACGGGAGCACTGAACGCACCAAGCTCAGTTACAGATGAAAGAGGACGATCTTGTTGGGCTACGTGTAGCGGCTCTAATAGTTTGAAAGAACGTTTACAAACTTCAACAAAAGTGTTGCATCACCCTCATATGTCGTGCAGTATATCGCCATTGTGATTTCCTCTGCTACGCCCACCCTGCATGGATCTCCGCCCCTCCTACCTTTTACAAATCCCTTCAAATCCTAGAACACCACGCTCTCCGCCTCGCCTATCGCATCCGTCTTCCCTCTCCCACGCGGATCCTGTATGACCTTATTCCGTTCCCACACCTCCTCCTTTTCCTCGAACGGATACGGATCCTCTATACCTCCCGTAAACTTGATCCCCCTCACCCGCTTGTCTCTCCCATCCTCTCCCACCCCCGTCCACTGCCGCTCCTGTATTCCCACGTCGCACCTGCTCTCCATCTCTCCACTCTCCAACCCTCGCCCTAGGTGGCTTCCACCAACTACCCCTCCCTGCTGATGACCTCATCCCCTTCATCTACCCCTCCTATCAACTTTGATCCTCCCTCTCCCCTTCCTCTGGTTCCTTAGGGCACCCTCTCTCCCTTCTTCTCCATTCCCGACGACCATGACGAGCACCATGTTGTACAATACAACACGATGGACTCCGTTACAGATCGGCAAGAAATCGCGAAGAATGGACGCAGGATTAGCGTCGGTTGTTGTTTACGGATGAAACTCGGATCTGTTTGTAGCCTGATAATCGTTGACAACATGTTTCGTGACAGCTCGGTAATAACGAACGCCTCCAACACTGCGTTCCCAACAGTGCAATTTGTCCAGTCAATGAGTACTCAAAATACCGACGTAGAGTGCGTGGAATAAGAGAGAATTTTTGGTTTGAGGACTTTTTTTAGGAAAAGTTGGGAAGTGAAAATACTAAAAGTCCCCACCCATGGGAGGTGAGCTAAAGGCGGGAGAGGGATGAAAAGGTCCCATTTTTTGGTTTTTCACTTATATCTCGGAAACAGTGCGCTGTAGAAAAAATGTTCGAAATAAAACCGTAGAAAAAATGTTCGAAATAATAACGAAAGCGATTGAATTTCCTTCAGAATCGCCTCGTTCAGTGTTTTCGAAACCCCAACGGTTGCGGAGATATGTTACTGAAAAGCGACGGTTTACGAAAAAAATAATTTTTATCTCACTCATTTTGTCAAACATTTGCTTCAAGTCTCTCCAACGATCGTTTCTCAGAAAAATTGTCAGAGACGAAGTTGTAGAGCTTTAATTTTTCTTCAAATTAATGTTACAGAATTTGTAATCTGTATGCTCAATTTCGATGTTTCTCTGGCAATGAGTGTGTTAAGAGTCTGTTGTGTTTTAACAATGGAAATAAGGTAATTGCAAAACAACACTTTTTTATAATTATAGCTTTTATTACATTATTATGAATCTTGTAATGAAAGTATTTACATAGACTGGTGGTAATTCAAAAATGAAAAAAATGTGCATTCAAGGAAACTCTTCTTTTTTTTTTTTTGGGGGGTGGGTCAAGGCTCATTCATCATCGTCAGCACTGGAGACGCCGTCAAGGTTGCTGGTACCTCACGCCCAGTAAAGTGTTAACCATTGAGGGGGGGGGGGGGGTCTCGATGAACTACAAAGGCCGGCAACTTGCCTGCTGAGATGACTGCAACTCAAGACATATGTGCTTCATTCGAAGAATATTGTGGTGTTTTGTTTTCATCAGGTGAGCAGCACAAGGATTTCGGAGAATCTCGTCTAAGTCCAGACGTAAATGACATTGGCAAGCTTACGCAATTGTTTGATAATGATCCTACGTTACTGAGGACCGAGAATATCATCTCGATAGCGACAGGAGTCGTGGTAGATGATACAGTCTTATGTGATGATGCAGTTACGTTTAGCAAACGAGCAGTGGCGAATATGGGAAACTTGCCATTCTCAAATATCAAACTGTCACCGAAAGATCGCGCACTTCCTCTTTCGTCGGTGAGTTCGACAATCAAGACTGACATGAAAAAGTTTTCGTGGATCCATTCCTGCTCTTTCAGCGAATCTCCATTACCAAGACATCGGACGAGAATTTGAACTGTATACAATATGAACAGACTCTCAACCCCTGCAATTCTTCAACGCAAGTGGAATGAGATAACGCAGAAAATTGGCATTGTACAAACTGTTTAAGCAAATTGATGAAGACATTGATTTAACTTCCTTTGAATTTGTTGTTGATCGGGGGATTGCTAGTCAACAAACTTGTTTGAAGAAAGAGACAACTGTGATGGTTACCTTAAATTTCTGGAAATCCTTTGTCACGAAAAATACTGAATAGTGGTTTTTGATGGGTACACTGACACATGAGAGAACACAAAAGCAGCTGAACTGAGTCGACAATATCGACCCAGGAGATATCCGGACATCACTGTCAATTTGAAAAGTGAAACTAAAATCAAATAAGAGGATTTCCTTACCTACTTCCATAATAAGAGTCAGTTGAAAAAACCTTCTGATTATGCAGCTGCAGCAAAATGGGACTAATACGCTCCAAGATTCAGCTGATGGTGACGTTGATATTGCGAAGAAAGCTATCAACAAATCACTAATTCCTCGGTCGTTGTTGGTGAGGAAGACGACTTGGCTGCTCTCTTGGTAGCCAAAACCCCGACTGATAGCAACATTCTGCAAGTAAAACCTGGAAAAGGAAAGGTCAAGACGAGTGTTTAAATACACTCCTGGAAATTGAAATAAGAACACCGTGAATTCATTGTCCCAGGAAGGGGAAACTTTATTGACACATTCCTGGGGCCAGATACATCACATGATCACACTGACAGAACCACAGGCACATAGACACAGGCAACAGAGCATGCACAATGTCGGCACTAGTACAGTGTATATCCACCTTTCGCAGCAATGCAGGCTGCTATTCTCCCATGGAGGCGATCGTAGAGATGCTGGATGTAGTCCTGTGGAACGGCTTGCCATGCCATTTCCACCTGGCGCCTCAGTTGGACCAGCGTTCGTGCTGGACGTGCAGACCGCGTGAGACGACGCTTCATCCAGTCCCAAACATGCTCAATGGGGGACAGATCCGGAGATCTTGCTGGCCAGGGCAGTTGACTTACACCTTCTAGAGCACGTTGGGTGGCACGGGATACATGCGGACGTGCATTGTCCTGTTGGAACAGCAAGTTCCCTTGCCGGTCTAGGAATGGTAGAACGATGGGTTCGATGACGGTTTGGATGTACCGTGCACTATTCAGTGTCCCCTCGACGATCACCAGTGGTGTACGGCCAGTGTAGGAGATCGCTCCCCACACCATGATGCCGGGTGTTGGCCCTGTGTGCCTCGGTCGTATGCAGTCCTGATTGTGGCGCTCACCTGCACGGCGCCAAACACGCATACGACCGTCATTGGCACCAAGGCAGAAGCGACTCTCATCGCTGAAGACGACACGTCTCCATTCGTCCCTCCATTCACGCCTGTCGCGACACCACTGGAGGCGGGCTGCACGATGTTGGGGCGTGAGCGGAAGACGGCCTAACGGTGTGCGGGACCGTAGCCCAGCTTCATGGAGACGGTTGCGAATGGTTCTCGCCGATACCCCAGGAGCAACAGTGTCCCTAATTTGCTGGGAAGTGGCGGTGCGGTCCCCTACGGCACTGCGTAGGATCCTACGGTCTTGGCGTGCATCCGTGCGTCGCTGCTGTCCGGTTCCAGGTCGACGGGCACGTGCACCTTCCGCCGACCACTGGCGACAACATCGATGTACTGTGGAGACCTCACGCCCCACGTGTTGAGCAATTCACGCCCTCGCTCAAAGTCCGTCAACTGCACATACGGTTCACGTCCACGCTGTCGCGGCATGCTACCAGTGTTAAAGACTGCGATGGAGCTCCGTATGCCACGGCAAACTGGCTGACACTGACGGCGGCGGTGCACAATTGCTGCGCAGCTAGCGCCATTCGACGGCCAACACCGCGGTTCCTGGTGTGTCCGCTGTGCCGTGCGTGTGATCATTGCTTGTACAGCCCTCTCGCAGTGTCCGGAGCAAGTATGGTGGGTCTGACACACCGGTGTCAATGTGTTCTTTTTTCCATTTCCAGGTGTGTAGCTCTGAGCACTATGGGATTTAACATCTGAGGTCATGAGTCCCCTAGAACTTAGAACTACTTAAGCCTAACTAACCTAAGGACATCACACACATCCATGCCCGAGGCAGGATTCGAACCTGCGACCGTAGCGGTCGCGCGGCTTCAGACTGTAGCACCTAGAACCGCTCGGCCACTCCGGCCGGCTCAAAACGAGTGTGTGTTCCTCACAACAGCTCCCTCGGGAGTTGGAAATGAAGGTTGATGCCCATTTGTTTTTTTTACATGCATTCACAGGCTGTGACACAATATGCGCCACGTATTGCAAGAGTAAAGTGGGTTTTGTCAAAATTGTACCAGAAGTCAAAACTCAACAAGGTGCAGCTGAGGCATTTTCCAGCGGTTCTTCTTCTCCTGGTTCTACTGAAGACAACAGGAGTCATGAGTACTCTGTCCTGAGTCGGGTGCTGCTCCTGACGAAATTTTGAAGATGATTTTTTGCCGATACGCGAAAGGATGTGACAGTAGCAGAGGTGATTATAGAAATGCGCCGTTAAACTGCTCATTCACGAGACCGAACTGCAACGGCAATTGCAACAACGGAGTCGCATTGTTAATTCAGGAAGAAGACGACGACAACGGCCGGGCGAAGTGGCCGTGCGGTTCTAGGCGCTACAGTCTGGAACCGCGCGACCTCTACGGTCACAGGTTCGAATCCTGCCTCGGGCATGGATGTGTGTGATGTCCTTAGGTTAGTTAGGTTTAAGTAGTTCTAGGTTCTAGGGGATTGATGACTTCAGAAGTTAAGTCCCATAGTGCCCAGAGCCATTTGAAGCATTTTGACGACAACGACATCGATATTCTACCAATCTCGCTGGACGACGTCTCCACGGCTGACGAAGATGAAAGAGCCTGAACCCTTCCGCCTCAAAAACACCAGAATGTTGCCTTGAATGCACATTTTATTTTATTTTTGAATTAACATCAGTAATATTTTTATTATGTGATTCGTAATATTACAATAAAAGCTATAATTATAAAAAAAGTGTGTTTCAATTGCAATTACCTTTTTTCCTTTGTTAAATTGCTGTTATTCATCATGATGGCAAGTTACAGGTGTTAAAACACTACAGGCTCTCAACACAGTCGTTTCTACAGGTGCATCGAAACTGAGCGTACATCTTAGAAATTCTGTAACTTTTGATTGGTTGGAGATAAAGTAGCAAAATCGTATATCAAACTGAAGGAAAAATCTGTGACAGTTTCTCTGAGAAACAATCGTGGCAGGCACTAGAAGCAAATATTTGACAAAAAGAGTGAGATAAAAATAATTGTTTTCGAAAACCGTCGCTTTTCAATAACATGTCTCCAAAAACTTTGGGATTTCGACAAATGTGTATCGAGGCAGTTTTGTAGGAAATTCAATTAGCTGTCATTTTTATCTGGAACAGTTTCATCTGCAGAGCACCGTTTCCGAGATATAAGCGAAAAACCAAAAAATGGGACCTTTCCATCCCTTTCCCCCCGATAGGTCACCTCTCATGGATGGAGACTTTTAGTGTGTTTACCTCCTAACTATTGCTAACAAAGTCCTGAAGAAAAAAAAATCCCTCACATATTCCATACACTCTACAATGCATTCATTGACTGACTTAACAAGATGGTGGTGGAGAGATGTTCTGGGGTGGCGTTGCATCTGTCGTGGTTGTTGACGGCAGTCTCACTGCTCTGTGGTACAGGGACGAAATTTCTGCAGCCAATAGTGGGATCGTATTGCCAACATTTTGGTGACCGTTTGATATTGATGGATGTTCATCGCGCCGTTCACGTGAACACAGAGTGGAGTGACCTGCCTGTTCCCCGTACATGAACCCAATCGAACATGAGTGCGATCGATTTAAACAAGCGCTTTTTGGGCGTTGACAACGACCATGTACCAGCGTGACCTACGCGGAAAAGCCATCGAAGAGAGGGACATTTGGACTAGGGCTGGCTTGATCATCTCATCGATGGCATGCTACGACAGACTTAATCCCCTATCTGAGCAAAAATGGTTCAAATGGCTCTGAGCACTATGGGACTTAACAGCTGAGGCCATCAGTCCCCTAGAACTTAGAACTACTTAAACCTAACTAACACAAGGACATCACACGCATCCATACCCGAGGCAGGAGTCGAACCTGTGACCGTAACAGCAGCGCGCTTCCGGACTGAAGCGCCTAGAACCGCTCGGTCACAGCGGCCGGCCTATCTGAGCAAGGAGATAGTCCACCACGCACTGACGTCGCACAGGAGTGCCGCGAAAAACACCCCACGCGCAACAGACGATTTTGTCGTTGCACAAATGTTGATATGGTACCGGCACACATTGCAAATGAACATATACGCTTGCCTGAGTGCCAATTTTTTTTTTCTGAGCCATTAATTTCGAAACAAAGGTGTGATACACTGTGCGAAAATATAGAAAGATGACTCCATAATTCAAAATTTATGCCGCCTGAGTGAAATAATTTGCAGACATTTTGCATGCAACTCTTGTGAAGCTTGTTAGAGAAAATCAAAGATCATTCTAAGAACTTGAATCTGAAAGAAACCAAGATCTCAGAGGGAAAAAAAAGGAGAAACGAGACTGCAACACACAGAAGCGCATACGAATTTCTAGCATGCTATGTTACGATGATTTGAAAATGGGTCTTGCCCCGAAACTAACCATCGAATAAATTAGAAAAAACGTAAAATTTGAAATCTTCGACTGGTTTCTCGTTGTGCTGCCACAGAAGCATTGTTTGTTTCTGTTCCTGGAGAATTCCCTCACGAATATAGGCTTAAGCAAGACCTGTTCGAAATTATTCATCTCCTTCTCAATGAAATTAATCGAAAGTTTAAACAAATAGATCTAGAAGAGGAACTTGTTGCTTCCTCCCGAACAAATCCTCCAGCTCTATAACGTTGAGAGAGCTACTTGAGGCACAGGCAACAGAATTTAATCTCGAGAGACTTCGCGCACAATTCAGAATGCTGGCAACCATTACGACTGGTTAACAACCATGTAATTTGTCAACTATTGGAAGAAACTTATTGCTGAACCCGGTAGAGCTATCAAACTGTTTCAATAAGATATGCTCCTGATCACTTCCACTGTCGTCAGCATTATCCAAGAGCTCATTCGGCGCCCCGTCATGCCTTGAAACCTACGCCAGGTCAACAATGACACAGTCGAAAGGCATCCACTCCTCCATCGTGTTTACCAGTAGAGAGCTGAGAAATTAATCTTACGAGTGTTATCTAAGAATTTATTTCTCCAAGTGTGGGAACGAAATATAAGTTCGGAAACTAAACATAAAATTTTTGAAGTGTTAGAAAGCCCCTTATTCTGACGTCGATTTGCGTTAGGGTTTTGGAACATATACTGTTTTCGTACATTATGAATTACCCTGAAGAAAAAGATCTATTACTACTAACATTCGGAGCCAATTTGCACGTTTTGTACAATACAGATATCTTTTTAAATCATTTTGTAATTGATATTGATCTTCTGATGACTGTACCAGCCACTAAATGACAGCATCGCCTGCAGACAATCTAGGGCTGCTTAGATTGCCTACTAAATCGCTGATGTAGGTTAGGAACAGCAGAGGATTTTTAACGCTTTCTTCGGGCACCCCAGATACTGTAACGTCCCCTTTGAACAATTATACATAACTGTGCTTAAACTGACACACAATATTTTGTTAGCGCAACGCAATCTGACTTTTAAAATTCCCTACAAAAGAATGGCCCTGACTAACATTAAACTATACCTTTCACAAATCACTTACCTCACAAAAATCTTCGCTGCTCAAGCTACTGTAATACAGCGAGCGCCACTACTGCCAGCTAAATAAAAGATTCAAACTATGGAAGGCACTAACTACTGATAGGGATAGTTAGCAAATCAAAGATATTAATAGAGAACAAACAATGTATTTACCTTGATATCATCATATATAAATATAGCAGTTCATGACAAATTTCAAAACTCCGCCATCTCTCTCCCCACATCCACCACTGCTGGCGGCTCACCTCCAACTGCGCAACGCTACGCGCTGTTCACAGCCAGCTGCCGCTGCCCAAGACAACAATGGCAGACAACAATGCAAAGCAGCCACAGACTGCACACAGCACAGCCAGTGATTTTCATATTGAGCGCTACGTAACATTGCCAATAAGAAAACATAAACAGCCTACTTACATAGAGAAAACATAAACAGCCTACTTACATAGAGAAAACATAAACAGCCTACTTACATAGCCCCCATGCTCCCCACAAAAAATTTTACAAATTGGTTTGGGCAGTGCCCAATACAGATTTGAAAAAATTTTTCATAATTACAATAACAAAGAAATCAAATGCACACACTTATTGATACAACGTTGGTCAAAAGCTAAAATTTTGTCACAGTCCATAAAGACAGTCCTGATCATTCATTACGGTAAAATATAGTGTTTTTCTCAAAGTCTGAGCAGTAGAAGAAAATGCACACGGAAGTAGTGGATTTCCATGCAGTCTTGAAGAAGTAGTGTTGTCCTTCCAACGGAAAGACAGTGCTGACTCTCGACATGCAGACAAGTAATGGGCCACAACAGAGCAAACCCACAGCAGAGTCAGTCGAAATTTTGAAGAGTATTGGTAGGTAGGTCATCACAGAGCAGACCCACTGTAGTCCTGGTAGAGATTACGGTATTGCTGGGCCACCAGAGGTGCAGACCCACTGCAGTCCTTGTAGAAATAATGGCATGGTGGGTCATCAAAGATGCAGACCCACTGTAGTCCTTGGAGAGATAGCCAGCAGCCATCTGTTGTGACTGTGCAGGTGCACAATCACCGTTGAAGAGTCTTGCGGATAATATAGCAAGTCCATAAACCACCACTTGTGCACTCACAAAGTTTTTGAAATTGTCCTTAGAACCAGCAATGCTGTTATCCAGTCCCTTGCTGAATCATTAACACACGTGCAAACACTATCAGTCCCTACTTCTCACATATTGTCCATATACTATGACCAACAGAAACGTGTGCAGTGAAATGTAACTAACAAGTTAATAATATCATGAACTGGTGACAATTACAATTTCATAACATAAGAATACAATAACAAAGGTACAAAACACATCATTAAAAACATAATAATACAGATAACGTTTGTAGTTCAGGCTTTACAAAAGAATCGAACTAACGTATACATCAGTGGAATTATGACATGAGTACATACATAAAAGATCACAATAACTTTTGAAACATCAACTTCACACATGAGCATTAAACAGAACGGAATTAATAATGTATAACATCTTTACAAAGTAAATAACATATTATTAATGCCAATTATATTCGAGGATAACAGTATTCCTCATCATATTGAATGTAGCTTAATATTAAAAGAAAAAAAAAATTCTATGAAACTACACAGAGACAGGAAGAAAACAAATACACAAGGGTACACAAACACATAGTGGGATAACACCAATAGGAAAGGACAGGGTTCGTTTTCAGTGTAACATTTGGTACTGCAGTCCAACCCAAAACTTCATATATCTTTCCTCTTATTTCATCCTTTGTTTCCACCAAAAAAATTCTATCTAAGCATGCTCTCTGTATTTATATGTTCACACATGTCTTACCTCAACATTTATTTCCAAGAAAATCCTACCTAAACCTGTTTTCTCAATGCATTTCTTCCAGTTCATCACAACTCATTCTCTTAGAGGCTACCCCCTCTTAAGCTAACTTAAATCTACTGAGCTCAGATGCTAAACTAAGGGACGAGGCAATGCAGCAGCACAAAATAAGTAACACAAACAGCAATGACCAAAAAATTGGAAAATTGCAAAGCAAGCTACAGTAAATCTAAATTACCAAGCAATGCAACATTACAACTAATATGAGCCAATGTGCAGCAACAAAAAAATAAATCTGGCTTAGCAGAGTAACACAAATTAAAGTTCAGTAGCACTATGCCTGGCAAACAGCAGCTTATATCTAAACATGACATAGCTCAAGCAGAAAAAATAGTACACTAAAGATAACAATGCAGATAGGGGAAATGTATAATCACATCTTAATGTCTAAGTAATTAAAGTGGTGCACCACAAGAAGTTATTCTACCAAAAAGTTACCAATTACTTGAAAAGAAAATTATGAATGCAGTTCCTGTGAAGGTAAATGTCATTTTGTGCTCCCTCATTTTTTTAAAAAAATTATTATTTACTCGATCTGTAGACAGAAAATATTTATATTAGTACATCTATAAAATTTTATTTTAACCAATGCTGCAGTGCAGCTAGAAACTAGATATCAAATGAAATAAGCAACTATATACAAAGCAAAGCATAAGAACATCGTTCAATAGTCATGTGGCATTTCATAAGTAGTAAAAAAATCTCTCATCTAGAAAGACAGTAGTCATAGTCAGGTGTGTAGACAAACTATTTCTTGTCATTTCATTAGGCATTTCAGTAAATATCAGAAAGTATGATATGTTTCCAAGTAATCAGCGTGTCGGATTTGCGATGCTTTCTCTAAAGGAATGACAATGGCCAGGATAATGGCCTTCCTTTTTTTTTTTCCTGTGCTCTGAAAGGCACGCGCTAATGGCTTTTTCTCCAGGCGTCTGACACAGCTGGGTGCCCACGATGCATTACGTGCAGGTGGTCACTTAACTTTCTTACGGAAATATTTACGACAGCAGTTTCCGCTACAGTGACATTCTCACATAAAAATATTTCACAGGTCAAGAATTAGCGTTGCAAATCTGTAGAAACAAAATCCTATGAATATAACAGTGTCCAAATAAAATATTCGTCAGCATTGTGATACAGTCACGCATTTACGCACATTTCATAACTCTTAAAGTACGATTCTTGGTTTCCAACGTACTTCTTATTCCTCATATACGGTAGCATCATCTTATTGATCATAAACATATCTCAACAGCATAATACACATCGTCGTCGTAATAATAACATCATAACACCTCAGTCAAATCTCAAAAACGTCGTAGCTTTCTGTAATAATTTCAAAACCTAAAAAAAATTCTCTGCTCATTTTAATAGTGTCATCTACCTCAAACGTACTTTAAAATTATGCTCCCTTACCAAATACATCATTCAAAGCTCTCATAGTATCACAATGATTCCGAAAAAATATGAACAGTTTACAAAGTACAGACAAAATACAGTGTCATAAGTGTGAAGTTACCCAACTGTGTATTGCGTAAACATGTGTCACTGATGTAGTAAAAAAATGTTTATCTCTCAGTTAAATAATCAGATAGCTGTGTAATTTGTGTGTTAGAGAAATATGGTACTGATGTGTAAAGTTGTATAAGCAAATACCATATTAGCTAGGGTTCCTTGTGCTTGCCAAACACATGGCACACAAAGTAGGCGTGTAGCCCCCTGAGGATTAATGTAATTATACCCTCAGGTGTTACAGATTACAGCAATGGAATGAAATGTATTACGGAAAACCTTTGTATTATTGTACTTCAAATATCTTTAAAAATAAATGTTTTAAGTACAAAATTAATCACTCAAATACGTGTACTGTAGCGCTAAATGTGCGTCTTGTTGCAACATAATCTGTGTGGAAGTGTCGTAGTTATCGTCCTCCGAAAGTTAAGTTATGCAGAAGTCAATGTACTTACCTCATAATACACAAAAGTGAAATGCTTTGCGTATAAATGTCTTAGTTATTACGCTTATTGCCGTGATGAGGAAAGTACTGTGCTATAACGTATTGTTGTGCTACGGAAAAGGCAGTCTCATTGTAGCTATACCACAAAAGTTACTACTAAAACCTGTTTTACTTTCCAGAATAAAACAGAAAACTGTGCAGATATAAAACAGAAACACTGCAAAAGCAACATTGTAAATTGTCACTCATTAGTAGCGTCGTGATATAGTCGTGTAGCTGTCAAATAAACTGACCACTGTGCCATCTGGTATCTCACTGAAAGTACTTTAAATCCAGAATATATTTTCAAGTAAACCAAAATGTTGCATTAAAATCTCATTAGCAGTACTGGTAAATGTTCTAAGTATGTAAGCCTTATAGTCGTTCCATAATCGTGCAACTAACAAGCAAGAATGTACACACACAATAACACTGTGACGTCTGTTCACTATAACAATGCATTCGTCATTTCTGTTTCAATAAGTTCTCTTGGTTCTTGACTGGATATTTAACTTCAAACATTGTTGCATGTTAACAGATTCTAAGTCTGACAAAGCATACTAGCAATGTAAAGTGAAAAGTTACATGGCAAAGACAAAGTTAAAAAGCAGATTATCTTTCAATAAACGGTTTTACATGTGAAATGTGGTGTAAACCTTTACTCTTCCTAGTACGCAGAGTTTCAACTTCAACGCAATTATCATGTGGTATACGTCGGTAAAGAATGCTAAAATTTTTCTCCAGGCTAGTGTCTTATGTTATTTTTCTCGGAGCCAGCGGGCGCACGCGGCTGCCTGCTGTGCGAGTCATTGTCTGTCTCTTTGTTGGCGCGCGCCGTTATTGGGGTTTGGAGACCTAACTTCTACAAATTCACCGTGATGAGAGGGCCCTGCTCTGTTTGAATCCCGCCAGTTCTGATGCAATTCAGGTCTGTCGTTACGATCACATCGTCTGTCGTCATGTCGGTAGTTCCTGTAGTTTCTTTCTTGTCGGTTAAGTGGTGGAGAATTTCTCCCTGAATCGTAACTGCGCGCTGGACCGTTGTGTCTCAAGTTATTCTGTCTCCCGTAATAATAATTGTTTTGGTTCCCATATTGTCTGTTTCTCTGATTGTCTCTGTGATAGTCATTACCGCGGAGAGGTGATCTTTCCCTGTAATTATTACTACTCTGCCAACGGTTGTCATACGGGTGGTGTCTGTTTTGGTCACGATTTGTGTTGTGAGAATAGCCTTGTCGCGTCCAGTTATTATCGAGGAATTGTGACGGATGTGACCTGTAATTGTTGTGTTCCTGTTTCCGCATTCCGCGATTGTCAGTGTCAATTTCTAATTCTTGTAAGAGTCCCTGAAATGCTTCAATGTCGTCTTTGCAACGTCCTGCCAA
The DNA here is from genome assembly GCF_021461385.2 of Schistocerca piceifrons. NCBI lineage: Eukaryota > Metazoa > Arthropoda > Insecta > Orthoptera > Acrididae > Schistocerca > Schistocerca piceifrons. Next base: position 196,391,236 of record NC_060143.1, read on the forward strand.
AATAATATGTCGTAAATGTTCAGGCAGTTTGATTAAGCAAATGCGGATGAGTTCTGAGGGGCTGTATGGGTTTGAAAGATACTGATTCTTATGCAACATGTCTTCAAAATATTTCATAAGACTGGAAAATTCAGATTGTTCGAAACGTTTCATCATTACGATGCTATGTTTTACCCGGTCTTGTGTGGCTTGAGACCAATATGCTGAGAGGAAGGCATGGTAAAACTCTCCTTCACGGTGGCAATCGTGAATTACTGATCGCATTCTTACAGCTGGTTCATTCTCCAAGTAGCCACACATAAATTCTAATCTGTGTTCTAACGACCAGTTGGGAGGAAAACAATGCGAGAATTGATGGAGCCATGCTTGTGGATGAATGTCGTTGCCAGAATTCTTAAATGTTTTGAATTTACGTGTAGTAATGAATAGCTTATAGTCAAAATCATCATGTCGGCGAGTCGCATATCGGTCATTGTTAGGTCGTGTCGGCCGTTCCATCTCAAAATTCGGTGCACATTGCCAATTTCTTTCATAACTTCCGAAATGCCCTGTGTTATTATATTGTGGCTGTTCCGTATTTCTGTGTCCCTCTTCCCGTATTGGGGCGCGAGTATCCTCTGAAATACGTAATTCTTGTATTACCTGTGTCAGCTGATCTTGTACTTCCCGGATTTCTCTTTTGTACTGTGTATTGATTTGATTTTGATTCTGTTTGAATTTTCTAATTTGTTCATACTCTTCTGTGTCAGTGAAGGCTACAGGTCTTGTGTCATTCAGATCATCATCTACCTTTGTAGATAAGTTAGTGACCTGATCCGAAAGTTCGGCTACTTTCTCCGATAGTGAACACATTTCCTCAGTGTGTTTTTCTGAACCAAGTTTCAGAGTGTCCATTTGTGTTGAAATCGAATCTACTGTGTCCTTTAAGTTTTCCTGAGTTTTTGCAAGTTGCGTAACCGAATCGGTAGATGCAACTGAGTCAATTTTAGCCCACAAGGTCTCATGATTTTCTTGAACAGTGGTTTGCAGTTCTTTTATGGCTGCTTCGTGATTCTGTAATGCATTTTCATGCCGCGAAAAAATAGGTTGAAAATGCTCACAAATTTGTGTTTTTACGTCATTACAGACTTTTTGACATTTCGATTCAATGTTATGTAACTCAGTAGTTAAGTCTTCACGTGTTTGTTCAAGAGTTTGTTCCAATGAGTCTAACTTTTTAAGATTTTGTTCCACTGTGTCTAACTTTTTGAGATTTTGTTCCACTGTGTCTAACTTTTTGAGATTTTGTTCCACTGTGTCTAACTGTTGCTGTGTTTGTCTCTGGTGTTGTTCCATTGTGTCTAACTTTTCAAGCTTTTGTCCCATTTGTTGCATTAATTGTAATAACAATGCACTGGTGTCTGAAACATGTTCCTCAGTGCTTTTCGGCAGTGAATTTGCACCGGCAACATTCACATTTTGACAAGCGGAAAATGTGTCTTGACTCATTTGAAAAAACGGTGAGGACGCAAACCCTGAATGCACAGTATTTGCAAAATTGAGTCCTGTCATTTCGGATTCCTGAGGCGAGCTGTTGCCGAGCGATCGATCGATAATGCTTCCCTGTTCACTACCTGTTTCACTGTCTATACCATTATTTGACGCCCGCTCCATTTCCCTATGCACAGTTACCAAATTACTACTTTGAACGTCTGTTAATTCATTACACAGCGGTGCTGGCAAGCTACGCTCGTCGTCACTATTATTTCTCATTTTACTTTGGAGCCTAGTGTTACGTTTTTCACACGCCATTATTGTCACAATATTTCACGCGATAACACAGAAAAACACAATTTGAAGATCAAAAATAAGAGAACACATTAACATAGCACTGAAAATAATATCTAGTTAATTGCAGCTGCGAAATACTTGGTGCAAATCTACATGCATGCCACAACTGTTTTACTGTACAACAATGAAAGACTGCAACTACAAAGGAGATTTTCTCTACAATTACGCACTAGCAATAAACAATAGCTACACTAATTACAAAAACTACAAGAAAAAAAATCAGAAGATTCCAGTGAGGTATCCTAGGCTAAGGGTCGACATATGTAACGTCCCCTTTGAACAATTATACATAACTGTGCTTAAACTGACACACAATATTTTGTTAGCGCAACGCAATCTGACTTTTAAAATTCCCTACAAAAGAATGGCCCTGACTAACATTAAACTATACCTTTCACAAATCACTTACCTCACAAAAATCTTCGCTGCTCAAGCTACTGCAATACAGCGAGCGCCACTACTGCCAGCTAAATAAAAGATTCAAACTATGGAAGGCACTAACTACTGATAGGGATAGTTAGCAAATCAAAGATATTAATAGAGAACAAACAATGTATTTACCTTGATATCGTCATATATAAATATAGCAGTTCATGACAAATTTCAAAACTCCGCCATCTCTCTCCCCACATCCACCACTGCTGGCGGCTCACCTCCAACTGCGCAACGCTACACGCTGTTCACAGCCAGCTGCCGCTGCCCAACACAACAATGGCAGACAACAATGCAAAGCAGCCACAGACTGCACACAGCACAGCCAGTGATTTTCATATTGAGCGCTACGTAACATTGCCAATAAGAAAACATAAACAGCCTACTTACATAGAGAAAACATAAACAGCCTACTTACATAGAGAAAACATAAACAGCCTACTTACAATACCACTTCTGTTTTACTCAATGACTTTCCTTCAGTTACTGCCTACTGTGACCTTTCCGCCAAAAAGTCATGTCATTGGATCAAAAGCTATTGTTCGTAGACAGGTGCCACAAAGATCTAATTGTGGTTGTCACGCAGGTAAGACACTCGTCATGTTTTGAATAGCATCGGGACACAGTGTAACAAAGAGTTAAGACAGTGGAGGTAATTTGTGTGAATAAAAATGGTTCAAATGGCTCTGAGCACTATGGGACTCAACTGCTGAGGTCATTAGTCCCCTAGAACTTAGAACTAGTTAAACCTAACTAACCTAAGGACATCACAAACATCCATGCCCGAGGCAGGATTCGAACCTGCGACTGTAGCGGTCTTGCAGTTCCAGACTGCAGCGCCTTTAACCGCACGGCCACTTCGGCCGGCTTTGTGTGAATATATGACCACATATTCATGAGACATAAATTCGATAGAAACTGAAAATACTGTACAAAACGAAAGAAATCGTGTGAAGCGAGTGACAAAAGGTTATCAGCGACGCTGATGAACAATCACATGTGGCTGTGTGATCTCTGATTCTGACTACTAAAGACATTAATAGTTACTATTCTTTTCTTCCTTTGTCCAGCGAACAAATATTGACTGTAGCTCTCTTAAGATTACCGCTGGCTTAGATGAACGTGATTGTAATAACTCTTATTAAAATACGGGTCTGTTAAAAATAATTGTATGCATTAATTACTTCAGCGCTTTCAGATACAGTAGTATATTTGTTAACGGTAGAAAACTTCTTTTACACTACTGGCCATTAAAATTGCTACACCAAGAAGAAATGCAGATGATAAACGGGTATTAACTGGACAAATATTTTATACTAGAACTGACATGTGATTACATTTTCACGCAATTTCGGTGCATAGATCCTGAGAAATCATAACCCAGAACAACCACCTCTGGCCGTAATAACAGCCTTCATACGCCTGGGCATTGAGTCAAATAGAGCTTGGATGGCGTGTACAGGTACGGCTGCTCATGCAGCTTCAACACGATACCACAGTTCATCAAGAGTAGTGACTGGCGTATTGTGACGAGCCAGTTGCTCGGCCATCATTGACCAGACGTTTTCAGTTGGTTAGAGATCTGGAGAATGCGCTGGCCAGGGCAGCAATCGAACATTTTCTGTATCCAGAAAGGCCCACACAGGGCATGCAACATGCGGTCGTGAATTATCCTGCTGAAATGTAGGATTCCGCAGGGATCGAATGAAGTGTAGAGGCACGGGTCGTAACACATCTGACATGTAACGTCCACTGTTCAAAGTGCCGTTAGTGCGAACAAGAGGTGACCGAGACGTGTAACCAGTGGCACCCCAAACCATCATGCCGGGTGATACGCCAGAATGGCGATGACGAATACACGCTTCCAATGTGCGTTCACCGCAATTTCGCCAAACACGGATGCGACCATTATGATGCTATAAACAGAACCTGGATTCATCCGAAAAAATGACGTTTTACCACTCGTGCACCCAGGCTCGTCGTTGAGTACACCATCGCAGCCGCTCCTGTCCGTGATGCAGCGTCAAGGTAACCGCAGCCATGGTCTCCGAGCTGATAGTCCATGCTGTTGCAAACGTCGTCGAACTGTTCGTGCAGATGGTTGTTGTCTTGCAAACGTCCCCATCTGTTGACTCAGGAATCTAGACGTGGTTGCACGATCCGTTACAGCTATGCGGATAAGATGCCTGTCATCTCGACTGCTAGTGATACGAGGCCGTAGGGATCCAGCACGGCGATCCGTATTACCCTCCTGAATCCACCGACTCCATATTCTGCTAACAGTCATTGGATCTCGATCAACGCGAGCAGCAATGTCGCGATACGATAAACCGCAATCGCGATAGGCTACAATCCGACCTTTATCAAAGTCGGGAACGTGAAGGTACGCATTTCTCCTCCTTACACAAGGCATCACAACAACGTTCTACCAGGCAACGCCGGTTAACTGCTGTTTGTGTATCAGAAATCGGTTGGAAACTTTCCACATATCAGCACGTTGTAGGTGTCGCCACCGGCCGCCAACCTTGTGTGAATGCTCTGAAAAGCTAATCATTTGCATATCACAGCATCTTTTTCCTGTCGGTTAAATTTCGCGTCTGTAGCACGTCATCTTCGTGGTGCAGCAATTTAATGGCCAGTAGTGTATTTGTAATATAATGCTCTCATCTCACATATTTAAGATAGTTTTATGTATCTTCAGTCCTTTATTGTTGGGCGGCATTGCTATCGCCCTAACTAATTTTGTCAATTGCGGCCTGGAGAACAGAGGAGTAGCAAAACAGATTATTTGGAGGATAAGGGAAATGTACCATGCAAGTGTGAGCTATGTGAAAGTGGGAGGAGAGAGATCAACTTGGATTGAACAGAAGGATGGCTTGAGGCAGGGAAGTGCACTTTCACCATTACTCTTGATTGTAGTGGTGGATGACATAATGAGTACATTAGCATAAGTAATTGGTGAACGGAAGATGAAAGCTAATGTGTTTGCAGATGACATGATGGTTTGAGGGAATAAGCAGGAGGGCCGGCCGCTGTGGCCGAGCGGTTCTAGGCGCTTCAGTCTGCCTCGGGCATGGATGTGTGTGATGTCCTTAGGTTAGTTAGGTTTAAGTAGTTCTAAGTTCTAGGGGACTGACGACCTCAGATATTAAGTCACATAGTGCTCAGAACCATTTGAATAAGGAGAGGAAGTACAAGAACAGTTGGACGTATGGAATCGAACAGTACAAAAATATGGAATGAAATTAGTAAGAATGAGATGATTATCACAACAAGAAAGAAGGAGAGAGGAACAGCTGGAGGAACAATTGGTGGGGAACGATGAAGGAGAGTGGAGAGTTTCAAGTGCCTAGGAAGCCTGAAAGGTCTACGGCGCTGCAGTCATGGACTGCGCGGCTGGTCCCGGCGGAGGTTCGAGTCCTCCCTCGGGCATGGGTATGTGTGTTTGTCCTTAGGATAAGTTAGGTTAAGTAGTGTGTAAGCTTAGGGACTGATGACCTTAGCAGTTAAGTCCCATAAGATTTCATACACATTTGAACTTTTTTTTTAAGCCTGATATGGGGAGATGGAAACAACGACAGTGAAATAAACGAGCGTGGGAGAAAAGCAGAAGCATTTCGGAAGAGTGCCAGAAGCCTGATATGGAGCAAAGATATACCCCAAATCAGTAAAAAGTTTATATACCGGTCATACTATGTCCCGATCCTGACATATGCCTCAGAAATCTTGGTTATAAAAGGAAGAGAGAAAAGCAAAGTAAAAACTGGTGAGACAAAATTCTTAACAGTATTGGAATGACAGGTTAGGAAATGGGAGGATCAGAGGCTTAACGAAGGTGGAACCATTACAGGAGGAGATAGAGAAATCAAGGCTGAGATGGTATGGACACGTTAAGAGAATGGAGGAGAATAGGATAACCAGGAGGATATACGAGGTGAAACTGGAAGGAAGGAGACCAAGAGGAAGACCGAGAGACAGATGGCTGAATGGAGTAGAGGAATGCGTCCAGAAGAAAGGAGAAGACTGGACCAAGGCGAAGACGGAGAGATGGTGGCAAGACAGAAGGCGATGGAGAGGCCTATGTTCCATACAGACCCGGCCAGAGGCTGGAAACTGCTCAACATGACGATGACGGCTCTTCAAGCCTACTTATTTATGAAAAATTTAGTCCAACTTTTGTCCAAGGTTAAAGGCAAACGCTTAAAAACAGTTTTTTTTTTGTTGTAAAAACAGTGGTCGTACCGGACATACGTTGCCGAGTACGTTCAACTTACCAGCTTACCGTATTCGCCATCGCAGCGACCACGGAATATTAATTAAAAATGTAGGCTCAGTTACAGTGAATAATAGCAACAGTGTAATACATAATTTCATTTCCTACTGAAATCCTTGAGAGCTTTGTAAATTCATGCTCTACTGAAATTTATTGCTTTGATGTATGCAGAAGTGATTTACGCAAACCTTTTGCGCTTTTGCTCACAGACAGTTAAAAATATTGACAACGCATCAGAGTGTTGTTGCCGTCATAATTGTGTTTGGGTATCGATGTTGTTTTCTGGAAACAATGTCAGTTTTTAATGCAAGGATTAACGATGACAACTTTAACTTAACTATGCATTTGAAGCATATTTAAAGATAACGGAAACCACGGCATAATACACTTCGCAAAAACGATACGAAACGTCGCAGTGGGAGGATGGCGCCAGTGTTCGTTGAACGTATACACAGTCCGGGTAAAGCTCAACTGTCAATAAGCATCTGTATTACAGTATGGCTCTTTTCCTCAAGATTATACAGGTATCCAGGCCATTGTGGTTATTTTATAGTCACGATAGGAAACCATACAATTAGTAGCTACGACGTGACCACTGATTATATGCGATTAATATTTTAGTTTCCCTACGAATCAACAAAGGTTAAAAATATTGCACAAGAAAGCAAAAAAACGAAATAATTTTGTGTCTAAAAATATTTCAGACTGTGATAAATCACTTATTTGCTCCTTATCACAGCCCTAAATTCGAAGTTTTTAGAGACACTGCACTTTGGTGCACAAGGAAGCCGTTTCACAATGCCGCCTCAGCGAACTTTATTATGAAAGACTCGGCTAGACGATAAAGAGTAGTACAAAATCTAAAAAACGGCGGAGGGCGTTCCTTGCTTTCATACTCGAACAATTAGCGACGTCTGAGGTATGATAGATCCCACTTGTCGCAAACGAAATGCCCTCGCGTTTCTCTCTTCAAGGCTTTAAGCCAAGTTCATCGCTGATATTGAAAGGAAATTTTTAAGACCACTATGAATCGCCTGTACATAATCCATAGGAACCTATCTGCATTAGCGACGTAATGACATTCAAAATCTAGAGAGCGTTGATAGGCGAAGCGCAGGGCGTACTATAGTCAATGAAGTTTGCAGTCAGTGTATCGCTGTGTTTACATGGGGCTCCCAAAACCGGAATTCATAAAACGATTTCCCAATACCGCTTCTGACTGGACATGTAAACCGCTTCTGCAGAACAGGTTTCAGCCGCCGGCTTTCCGCTTTTACAGTCGATTTTCGCTCACATATAGACTCACAACCGCTATAGAAATGTGCTTAGATTGTGAGATTATGTCTTGTTTTTAGAAATTTTCGGCAAGTGGAAGGAGTGACTTTTTTGCATAGAAGGAGAAATAGAAATATTAGTGGACATGAAGTTGTCTACTTTTGATATTTAGTTGAGAGAAATAGCGATTGTGTTGACTAAATCAGAAGTTGGAACAGCTGTTTTCAAAACGCCTTATTTGACTGATCAAGCAAACGTGCTTCCGGTCTTAACATCTTATCACAACACTGAGAAACAGTTACCGAAATTTGGTTTCCATCTTCCGCAAGATATGTCACATGTAAATGTGGCGTATGTTGGCGACATTTGTATACGAGTACTCCATAGATATTTCTGTCCTATGGAAGTAATCGGTGGGCAAGTTGGCTTGCCATCCCATTAAAAAATTTGTTGATGCGCCACTGCTAGCCATTCCTGAGCCGTTTTATTACAGCCGCCTCGCTTCGGCGCAATGCGATGACAGCGCTGTCTGTAGGAGAAGCTAAGAAACACGACTGTCCACGTACAGATGGCGCAGCAGTGCATAGCGTAGCGCTCTCCTGTCATACGTTTTGAAAACGTCGCTGCATGCGTTTCCACTATCCACAGTTTTCATTCCTACAGTACCGAGAAATACAGCATCATTCTACTGCGACATAGAGGAAATTTTTAATAAACGATTTTATTTTATTTTCTCTTCAACCACAGATCTTTCAAGATAATCAGCGAAAAACTCCTCACGGACGTAAACTTTTAGGCAGAGTGATTTAGTGCGTTTTATCTTGATTCGGGAGTCTAAACTATTAGCCAGTAATCCGTTAGGATTCATTCTGAGATTTTCACAATGGACGTAATTGTATGTTAACAAGAAAAATCGATAGGAAATAAAAATAAGAATGTCCGAAATAGTGATTATATGAGATGTATTTTAATGTATGTTCATGAAATTAAACAGTATGAATGTCTAGACTGGAAACTATAAACTAGGAGAGAAAAATATGCCAATTCGCAATGCTTTCCAACTAATCTGTGCACTTACGCGATTTAATCTTTCATCATCTCTTCGATTACAGTTGATTACAATGTATCTAATTTCCGATTTAATTTCTGCTACGGTAACTGTTACTGCTTAAAACTTCAATGGCAACCATTGACAGATGAGTGACATATGGGTCCTACAACGCCTCATCAGTTACTTAACAAGCAGACGATTAAAAATGTGTTTGTACCGTATGCACTTTTATAAACTAATAGCATTGCGGAAACGTCTTTCGAAAACTTAAAATTTTCCTGAGATAGTACGCAATCAACCGAATAACCCTGTTAGAGATGGTTAAAAACAAGATGACTGAAATACTGTAAAGAGGAATGTGAATAATTTCGAACAGGCCGCAAAAGGAAGGACGGATGGCAGAAGCGAGATACTCGCTCTTGTTTTCAACAAATGACGTAATACAACAATGCAGAGAATACAGTAGGAAGTCAGCACATACATGGTGCGCCTCCTATGTGTCGTCATGCGCATTTTCTCTGGTGTTTCGACAGACGTTTGCGATTTCGTTTTTATAGTGTGTCACTGGAGTCAGCCCAAACAAATACTGCTCGTCGCGTTATAACAAATCAAGACTTACTGCAACCTCCTGGACCAACCGAAGCTTGCGATCTCATTTTATCTTCGGTAATGTTTATTCAGATTTTCGGCTATAAAGTCTGAGATTCATGTTTGCCAGCTGATTACAGAAGACAATGGTGCATTTACGAAATTTATACCTTTCCAAATTTGTCCATAACGTAATAACATTTTTGCATGTTTCTCAGTGATACACCTAAAGTGCTAAAAAGTTAATTACTTAGCAAGTTTCGCTTTACAGTAATCTAGATTCAAAATAGAGTATGCAGCTATGCAAAACATAATCTAGTTTTTATCTGTTTTTTTATATCAGTCATAACTAATGCTACGTCGGCAGCACTATTTTCCCGATTTAATTTGCATAATGATGAACTGAACTTCGTTGTTTATCAAGCTAAGAATCATCATTCTATATCGAAAACGCACTTCACTTCTTCAGAAATAAATTATCTTGGTGTAAAAACTCAATGCAAACAAACATTGTGATTTCACATGTCTTGAAATTATACATGTTTATTTTACTTCTATATCGAAGATTTTTATTATTTCTGTTGTTCTCAGATATTTGTAATTGTAAAATGATATATTTCTTAGTTGGGTGTTTACTGTTTGTAAATTACGATGTTATGTCAAGTCTGTAATTTGAAAAAAAGCTAGAACATTGTGAAAGCAATACCGTTTGATACATATATCGAAATGTAGCTAGTGCATATACTCCTTGTGAGCTCTCGGTGTGGGTCAGCCAGGCTGCTATCTATAGGAACTTGTATTGAGCATATAGAACGTCTTTTTTTTATTTTTTTTTAAGTGTTACGCAAATGTCTCTACTATGAATAAAAGCTATACGTTGTGCTTTTTTGAACAAATTTTCTTGTAATCAAAGCTTGTGATGAGAAATCGTGAAAATAAAAAGTCAAAGCTCGACTAATTGCTACATTCCTTTTTTAACAAAAGCCTAGATAAATCCTATTATAATGAACACTGTTATTGGAAATAATCCCCTAGACCAGTGGTCGTCAAACTATTTTTGCTTAAGATCCAATAGTGACATTGGAGAACAACACCTCGGGCCACAACGAAATGTGTGTGTGTGTGTGTGTGTGTGTGTGTGTGTGTGTGTGTGTGTGTGTGTGTGGAGGGGGGTGGGTGGGTGGGAGGGAGTGGTTACCACTCCATGAGAAACTCAGTTTTCACCAAACCATAGTTATTGACTCAAGCTTACCACTTAAATACTTTGAATCTACATATTTCAAGGTACCACGTCAAATATTTGAAGTGAAAAAGTAAATACAATTGGAACTACACGCATTTTTCTGAAGTTTCCGTACATAAGCAGGTATTGTGGCTAGTGCCATCGCAACAGATCCCATGTCTGTTGTTCTGATTTGTGAGCACGTATTCTAGGCATCTTCACGCCCAACTACCTGAAAAAAATACCAAGCGACTGCAGCACACATTTTGAAAATTTGGAAATTTGCGGTGAGATCTTATGGGACCAAAATACTGAAGTCATCGGTCCCTAAGCCTACACACAACTTGAAACGTCCCCTTTGAACAATTATACAAGACTATGTTTAAACTGACACACAATATTTTTAGCGCATCGCAATCTGACTTTCAAAAATTCCTACAAAAGAATGGCCCTGACTAACATTAACCTATTCCTTTCACAAATCACTTACCTCACCAAAAATCTCCGTTACTCGAACTACTGCAATACAGCGAGCGCCACTACTGCCAGCTAAATAAAAGATTCAAACTACGGAAGGCACTAACTACTGATAGGCATAGTTAGCAAATGAAAGATTTTGATAGAGAACAAACAATGTATTTACCTCAATAGTGTTCAAAAGTTATAATGTATATACCAGTTCATGACATCCAGTCTAACAAATTTCCAAACTCCGCCATTTCTCTCCCCACATCCACCACTGCTGGTGGCTCACCTCCAACTGCGCAACGCTACGCGCTGTTCACATCCAGCTGCCGCTGCCCAACACTACAATGGCAGACAACAATGCAAACTAGCCACAGACTGCACACAGCACAGCCAGTGATTTTCATACAGAGCGCTACTTAACGTTGCCAATAAGAAAACATAAACAGCCTACTTACATAGCCCTCATGCTCCCTACAAAAAATTTTACAAATTGTTTTGGGCAGTGGCCAATAATGATTTGATAAAATTTTTCATAATTACAATAACAAAGAAATCAAAGACACACACTTATTGATACAATGTTGGTCAAAAGCTAAAATTTTCTCACAGTCCATAAAGACAGTCCTGATCGTTCTTCACAGTAAAATAGCAGTGTTTTTCTCAAAGTCTGAGCAGTAGAGGAAAATGCACACGGAAGTAGTGGATTTCCATGCAGTCTTGAAGAAGTAGTGTTGCCTTTCCAACGAAAAGACAGTGCTGACTCTTGACATGCAGACAGGTAATGGGCCACAACAGAGCAAACCCACAGCAGAGTCAGTCGAAATTTTGAAGAGTATTGGTAGGTAGGTCATCACAGAGCAGACCCACTGTAGTCCTGGTAGAGATTACGGTATTGGTGGGCCACCAGAGGTGCAGACCCACTGCAGTCCTTGTAGAAATAATGGTACTGGTGAGTCAGCAAAGGTGTAGACCCACTGTAGTCCTTGTAGTCCTTGGTGGGTCATCAAAGATGCAGACCCAGTGTAGTCCTTGTAGAGATGGCCAGCAGCCATCTGTTGTGACTGTGCAGGTGCACAATCACCATTGAAGAGTCTTGCAGATAATATAGCAAGTCCATAACCATCACTTGTGCAGTCACAAAGTTTTTGGAATTGTCCTTAGAACCAGCAATGCTGTTATCCAGTCCCTTGCTGAATTATTAACACACGTGCAAACACTAACAGTCCCTACTTCTCACATATTGTCCATATACTATGACCAACAGAAACGCGTGCAGAGAAATGTAACTTACAAGTTAATAATATGATGAACTGGTATCAATTACAATTTTATAACATAAGAATACAATAACAACGGTACAAAATACATCATTAAAACATAATAATACAGATAACATTTGTAGTAATAGGGGCTTTACAAAAGAATAGAAATAAACATATACATCAGTGTTACAGGAATTATGACATAAGTACATACATAAAAGATCAGAATAATTATTGAAACATCAACTTCACACATGAGCATTAAAACAGAACAGAATTAATAATGTCTAACATCTTTACAAAGTAAATAACATATTATTAATGCAAATTATATTTGAGGATAACAGTATTCCTCATCATAGTTCATGTAGCTGAGTATTAGAAAAATTCTACAACATAAGTCTTATCAGATAAACATATAAAGACAGGAAGAACACAAATATACAAGAGTACACAAACACATAGCAGAATAACACAAGAGGAAAGGGCAGGGTTTGTTTTCAGTGTAACATTTGGTACTGCAGTCCAACCCAAAACTTCATTCCATAGATCTTTCGTCTTATTTCAACATTTGTTTCCACCAAAAAAATCCTCTCCAAGCATGGTTTCTGTATTTATATGGTCACATATTTCTTACCTCATTATTTATTTTCCATGATCTTACCCATCATTTATTTCCAAGAAAATCATACCTGAACCTGTTGCCCCTAAACCCTACTTTTTTTATTCATATCTTCTTTCAAAATACTTTTTTTTTGGCCAAAGCATTGTCTTATAGTTTCTCAATGCATTTCTTCCAATTCATCGCAACTCGTTCTCTTATAGACTACCCCCTCTTAAGCTAACTTAAATCTACTGAGCTCAGATGCTAAACTAAGGGACGAGGCGATGCAGCAGCACAAAACAATTAACATAAACAGCAATGACAAACAAATTCAAATTGGCAAAGCAAGCAGCAATATTACAACTAATATAAGGCAATGAGCAGCAAACAAGAAAATAAATCAGTAGTAAAACTGGCTTAACAGAGTAATGCAAAGTGAAATTTAGTAGCACTATGCCTGGCAAACAGCAGCAGCAAATGCAATAACTTACGTCTAAACATGACATAGCCCAAGCAGAAAAATATTACACTAAAGATAACAATGCAGATAAGGGAAATGTATAATCACATCTTAATGTCTATGTAATTAAAGTGGTGCACCACAACAACTTATTCTACCATAAAAATTACCAAGTACTTGAGAAGAAAATTATGTATGCAGTTACTGTCATTAGTCCCTTCTTATTGTTCTTTCCTTTCCAAGTGCTCCTTTTTCGAAGAGCGTGGCTCATAAAATTATAATTTAATAGATCTGTTGACAGAAAGTGTTCACATTAGCAAATGCATTTAATTTTATTTTATAAAACCAATGCTGCAACACACCTGGAAAACAGATATCAAATAAAATAAGCAACTATGTACAAAGTAAAGCATAAAAATATCATTCAGTAGTCATGAGGCATTTCATAAGTTAGTAGAAATTCTCTCAACTCTCATAGAAAGACGCTTGTCATAATCAGGTGTGGAGATGTAAGTATCTTTCCAAGTAATGAGCGTGTCGTATTTGCGATGCTTTCTACAAAGGAATGTCAATAGCGAGGATAACAGCCTCTTTTTTTTTTCTCCACCTGTGCCTCTTAAAGGCACACACTAATGGCTTTTTTTTCAGGCAGCTGTTGCGCAGCTGGGTGCCCAAGGCGCATTACGTGAAGGTGGTCACTTAACTTTCTTACCAAAATATTTACGACACCAGTTTGCACTACAGTGACAGTCTCATATAAAAATTTCACAGGTCGCGAGTTTGCGTTGCAAATCTGTAGAAACAAAATCCTATAAATATAACAGTGTCCAAAAAATTTTCGCCGGCATTGTGATACATTCACGCATTTACACACATTTCATAACTCTTAAAGTACGATTCTTGGTTTCCAACATCCTTTTTCACAAGTCAGAGTCCCTAACCACTACTCATTATTCCTTACCTTATTACACATATACATATTCATCAACACATCTTCAATATTTCATCATAATAAATACATAGCATAATCAGATTACTCATATAGCATCATCTCATTGATAATAAACATACCTCAACAACATAATACACATTGTCATCGTAATAATATCATAAAACCTCAGTCAAATCTCAAAAACGTCGTAGCGTTCTGCAATAATGTCAAAACCTAAAAAAAATTCTCTGCTCATTTCAATAGTGTCATCTACCTCAAACATACTTTAAAAATCATGATCTCATACCAAATACATCATTCAAAGCTCTCATAGTATCACAATGGTTCTGAAAAAATATGAAGAGCTCACAAAGTACATACAAAATACCATTTCATAAGTGTGAAGTTATCCAACTGTGTAATTATTTAAACGTATGTCACTGATGTAGTAAAATAAATATTTGTCTCTCTCAGTTAAATGATCAGATAGCTATGTAATTTATGTGTTAGAGAAATATGGTACCGAAGTGTAAAGTTGTATAAGCAAATACCATATTAGTTAGGGCTCCTTGTGCTAGCCAAACACGTGGTACACAAAGTAAGCGTGTACCCCCCTGAGGATTAATGTAATTATACCCTCAGGTGTTACAGATTACAGCAATGGAATGAAATGTATCACGGAAAACCCTTGTATCATTGTCTTCAAATATCTTAAAAAAATAAATGTTTTAAGTGCGAAATTAATCACTCAAATACGTTTACTGTAGCGCTAAACTGTGCGTCATGTTGTAAGATAATCTCTGTGGAAGTCTCATTGTTATCGTCCTCCGAAAGCTAAGTTCTGCAGAAGTCAATGTACTTACCTCATGATAAACAAAAGTGAAATGCTTTGTGTATAGATATCGTAGTTATTACGCTTATTGCCGTGATGAAGAAAGTACTATAATGTAACGTATTGTTGTGCTACGAAAAAGGCTGTCTCATTGTAGCTATACCACAAAAGTTACTACTAAAACATGTTTTACATTCCAGAAGAATTCAGAAAACCTGTGCAGATATAAAACAGATACACCGCAAAAACAACATTGTAAATTGTCACTCATTAGTAGCGTCGTGATAAAATCGTGTAGCTGTCACATAAACTAACCACTGTGTCATCTGGTATCTCACAGAAAGTACTTTAAATCCAGAATGTATTTTCAAGTAAACCAAAATGTTGCATTAAAATCTCATTAGCAGTACTGGTAAATGTTCTAAGTATGTGAGCCTTATAGTCGTTACATAATAGTGCAACTAACAAGCAAGAATGTACACACACAATAACACTGTGTCGTCTGTTCACAATAACAATGCATTCATAATTTCTGTTTAAATAAGTTCTATTGGTTCTTGACTGGATATTTAACTTCAAACATTGTTGCATATTAACAGATTCTAAGTCTGACAAAGCATACTAGTAATGTAAAGTGAAAAGTTACATGGCAAAGACAAAGTTAAAAAGCAGATTATCTTTCAATAAACGGTTTTACATGTGAAATGTGGTGTAACCCTTTACTCTTTCTAGTACTCAGAGTTTCAACATCAACGCAAATATCATGTGGTATACGTCGGTATCTGTAAGGTCCATTGTAAACTAGAAAGAATTTGTGACTGAAGTGTTTCTTCTTATGTGACAATGAATGAGCTTTAATGAGAACTTTCTGATCAATATATAATTTCTTTGCATTTGCTTTACCGTATAGTTTTCTCCTTTTGTCAGCTGCAGATTTTATATTTATAATAGCCAAATCAATTATGTCTTTGTGTCGAAGTTTACGTGTATTCGGGAAAGGTACAAGCTCTCTGATTCTGTTCGGTGGTTCTTCATTCTTTAGTACAAGAGTAGGTGGTAAAGCAGTGGAGTTGTGAGGCATTTCATTCAGCACGTTTTGAAATAAGTGTAAATATCTGTCCCAATGCTGATGCTTTCTGTGACAATAAAGTCTGCAGAGCTTATTGATTTCTTTCATAATCCGTTCAGACGGGTTACAATGTGGTGAGTACAATGAAATAAAAACAGGTTTAATTTTATGATTCCAAAGCATGCGTGACCAAACAGCAGATCTGAATTGCGGTCCGTTATCCGAAATGACTTTATTAACGTGTCCAACTTCACGTAAGAAATTTTTAACAAAGGCGTTGGATACAGACCGTCCAGTGGCTTTATGTAACGGAGTGAAAGAAACAAATTTTGAAGTAAGTTCAACAGCGACTAGAACGTGCGAAAATCCATTAGATGTTCTGACAAGCGGTCCCAAGAGATCAACAGCAGCAAATTCTTTTAATTTAGAAGGAATAATGGGAAACAACGGAGCACGATGTGAGACAGTAGATGGTTTCGCCTTTTGACAAAGTTTACAAATAGACAAGACTCTTCGAATTCTCTTTTCCATATTGTTAAAATAACAAGTCGTTCGAAGAATATGATAACATTTTCGTGGACCAAAATGTGCGTAGCTGAAATGAATGTACCAAATGAGCTTATTAACAAAATCGTCTGGAATGCAAAGTACCCATAGCTTGTCATCAACAGTGCAGCGTTTGAAGAGTATGTTGTTTCTAACCAGGTAATAATGCCGAATCTGTGTGTGTGTATTTTCATGCCATTTGCTCTTGATGTCTTTCCAAATCGGATCTTTATCTTGTTCATGAGCAATGTCCTTTAAAGATGTGGTAATGAAGTTTTCAAAGGCGACTTTCTGAATGTAAAGAATACTGAAATTTTTCTTGAGGTTGCCTTCTGTGTTATTTTTCTCAAGCCCAGCCGGTGCGCATGACAGTGCGTCTGCAACAATGTTCTCCTTGCTGGGAACATAGACTATTGTGAAGCGGAATTCTTGCAGAAACAATGGCCAACGTTTTAACCTGTCATGATTTAATTTTGAAGACATAAGAAATTGTAATGCACGATGATCACTGTATACTTTTACGTGCTTACCAGAAAGAAAGAAACGGAATTTGTTAAATGCCCAAACGATAGCTAAAGCTTCTAATTCAGTAACGGAATAATTTTTTTCAGATTTTGTTAGCACTTGGCTAGCTAGAGAGAACAAAGTTTTGGTGTAACTAGAATTTGCATATTCAGAAAACGACGGTAAAAATTTACAAGACCTAGAAAACTGCGGACTTGTTTTTTTGTGGATGGAACTGGAATGGCTCTTACCGCTTCTAACTTTTCAGGATCCGGCTGAATACCTTCAGAAGAAATAATATGTCGCAAAAACTTCACCTTTGTCCTACCAAATTCAGACCTTTCCAAGTTAACTGTAATTCCAGATTCTGCAAAAATATGTAACACGCTGTTGAGGATGCGATTGTGTTGTTCCCATGAGGCTTCTGCTATCAGAATATCGTCCACATATAAGGTGATGTGACGTTTTAAGAACTCAGGTAATATGGAATTTAGCCCGCGAATGAATGCTGCCGAAGAAATGTTCAAACCAAAAGGAAGTTTCCGAAACTGATAACAAACGCCGAAACAAAGGAAAGCTGTGTATTTTCTACATTCTGGATGAAGTTCGATCTGATAAAAGCTGGATCTGAGATCAATAGAAGACAACACTTTTACGCCATTAAAATTTTGAAGAAGTTCTTCCATCGTTTGCGGCCTGTCTGTTTCAGGAATGATGATAGTATTGATTTGTCTCGAATCTAAGACAAGTCTGATCGATCCATTTTTCTTCTCAACAACATGTAATGGATTGTTGTATGAGCTTACTGCAGGCTCAATAATGCCCTCATTAAGCATAGATTGTATTTCTGTTCTTACACGGTCCCTATAATGTGCTGGAATTACGTATGGTCTAACACAAAATTTAGTATGCTCACGAACACGAAACTGGTATTGAAATCCCTTGATTGTTCCTGTTTTGTGAGTAAAAACTGTGAAATGTGCTTGTAAAATCTCAAAAACGTCTTGCCTATCAGTGTCATTACAATTCTCAATTGTTCGAATTTTATTCTGAATTAACTCATTAGTTTCAAATATGTCGTCGACATCATCCCTGTCAGTACTTGCAGAGTGATTGTTAGTGTCTAGTTCCGTAGAAAATTCCGAACTGTTGTCTAACAGAAGGTAAAGCCGATTAATTTCCTCGTCATGGTTTGAGAGCCAATCTTCAAATTTCAAAGCTATTGACTTACCTTCTTTCTCTAAACTTATTTCAGCATCGTGAAAGTTTAAGATTGCTTTGTATTCATTCAAAAAGTCTACTCCCAATATAATTTCCGTCGACAATAATGGAACAATGAGAAAGTTCATAGAGAAGCTGTGGCTTTGACAAAAGAATTCTAAGTTTGTTTGTTGGCGTACATCTACACTTTTCCAACGATTGCACCTTGTAATTTAATCTTACGTAACGGAAGTGTGGGGCAATCGTTCGATTTGTTGCATTTACTGAAATGGGACTGCCAGAGTCAAGTAGTGCAGTAAATTTTATGTCACTTACTGTAATGTGAATCACAGGATATGCAATGTTGTTATGTTTTATGTCGTGTTCCTGGAGTAAGATATCCCTAATGTCTTCCATTTTTACGTAATTACTAGCTACGGCAGCTGCATCGCCAGTTTCATACGTACGTTTTGTGGCTGCCAGCGGTATGAGTCATTGCCAATTGTCTCTTTGTTGGCGCCCGTCGTTATTGGGATTTGGAGACCTAACTTCTACAAATTCACCTTGTCGAGAGCGCCCTGCTCTGTTTGAATCCCGCCAGTTCTGATGGAATTCAGGTCTGTCGTTTTGTCGGTAGTTTACATAGTTTCTTGTTTGTCGGTCATGTGGTGGAGAATTTCTTCCGGAATCGTAACTGCGCGCTGAACTGTTGCGTCTTAAGTTATTCTGTCTCCCTTGATAATAATTGTTTTTGTTCCCATATTGTCTGTTTCTATGGTAATCTCTGTCATATTCATTATTACGGAAATGCGATCTTTCTCTGTAACTATTATTACTCTGCCAGTGGTTGTCATATGGGTGGTGTCTGTTTTGGTCACGATTTGCGTTGTAAGAATAGACTTGTCGTGTCCAGTTATTGTTTCTGTCATCACGGAATTGTGACGGATGTGACCTGTAGTGATTGTTTTCCTGTTTTCACAACCCGCGACTGTCTGAGTCAATTTATAATTCTTGTAAGAGTCCCTGAAAAGCTTCAATGTCGTCTTTGCAACGTCCTGCCAAAATAATATTTCTTAAATGTTCAGGCAATTTCATTAAGCAAATGCGGATGAGTTCTGAAGGGCTGTATGGGTTTGAAAGATATTGATTCTTATGCAACATGTCTTCAAAATATTTGACAAGACTGGAAAATTCTGATTGTTCAAAGTGTTTCATCATCATGATGCTATGTTTTACTCGGTCTTGTGTAGCTTGAGACCAATATGCTGAGAGGAAGGCATGGTAAAATTCTCCTTCACTGTGACAATCGTGAATGACCGATCGCATTCTTACAGCTGGTTCATTCTCTAAGTAGCCACACACAAATTCTAATCTGTGCTCTAATGACCAGTTGCGAGGAAAACAATGAGAGAATTGATGGAACCATGCTTGTGGATGAATGTCGTTGCCAGAATTCTTAAATGTTTTGAATTTACGTGTAGTAATGAACAGCTTATAGTCAAAATCATCATGTCGGCGAGTCGCATGTCGGTCATTATTACGTCGTTTCGGCGGTTCCATCTCAAAATTCGGTGAGCCTTGCCAATTTCTTTCATAATTTCCGAAGTGTCCTGTGTTATTATTTTGTGGTTGTTCCGTATTTCTAAGTCTCTCTTCCCGTATTGGAGTGCGAGTGGCCTCTGAAATACGTAATTCTTGTATTACCTGAGTCAGCTGATCTTGTACTTCCCGGATTTCTCTCTGGTGTTGCGTATTAATTTGATTCTGATTTTGTTTGAATTTCCTAATTTGTTCGCACTCTTCTGTGTCATTGAAGGCTACCGGTTTTGTGTCATTCAGATTATCTTCTACCTTCGTAGGTAAGTTGGTGAACTGATCCGAAAGTTCGGCTACTTTCTCCGATAGTGAACACATTTCCTCAGTGTGTTTTTCTGAACCAAGTTTCAGAGTGTCCATTTGTGTTGAAATCGAATCTACTGTGTCCTTTAAGTTTTCTTGAGTTTTTGCAAGTTGCGTAACCGAATCGGTAGATGCATCTGAGTCAATTTTAGCCCACAAGGTCTCATGATTTTCATGAACAATGGTTTGCAGTTCTTTTATGGCTGCTTCGTGATTCAGTAATTCATTTTCATGCCGCGAAAAAATAGGCTGAAAATGCTCACAAATTTGTGTTTTTACGTCGTTACAGACTTTTTGACATTTCGATTCGATTTTATGTAACTCAGTAGTTAAATCTTCACGTGTTTGTTCAAGCTTGGTGTGAAGATTTTGTTCCATTGCGTCTAACTGTTGCTGTGTTTGTCTCTGGTGTTGTTCCATTGTGTCTAACTTTTGAAGCTTTTGCTGTGTTTGTCTCTGGTGTTGTTCCATTGTCTCTAACTTTTGAAGATTTTGCTGTGTTTGTCTCTGATTTTGTTCCATTTGTTGCATTAGCTGTAATAACAACGCATTAGTGTCTGGAATCTGTTCCTCTACGCTTTTCGGCAGTGCATTTGCACCGGCAACATTCACATTTGACAAGCAGAAAATGTGTCTTCACTTATTTGAGAAAACGGATAGGACGCAAAACCTGAATCTACAGTATTTGCAAAATTGTGTCCTGTCATTTCGGATTCCTGAGGCGAGCTCTTGCCGACCGATCGATCGATAATGCTTCCCTGTTCACTAATTGTTTCACTGCCTACGCCATTGTTTGCCGCCCGCTCCATTTCCCTATGCACAATTACCAAATTACTATGTTGAACATTAGTTAATTCATTACACGGTGGCGCTAACACACTGCTTTCGTCTTCACTGTCATTTCTCAGTTTACTTTGGAGCCTAGTATTACGTTTTTCACACGCCATTATTGTCACAATATTTCACACGACAACACAGTAAAACACAATTTGAAGAGCAAAAATAAGAGAACACATTAACATAGCACTGAAAATGATATCTAGTTAATTGCAAGCGCAGCTGCAAAATACTTGCTGCAAAGATACATGCATGCCACACCTGTTTTACTGTACAACAATGAAAGACTGCAACTACAAAGGAGATTCTCTCTACAATTACGCGCTAGCAATAAACAAAATCTATACTAATTACACAAACTACAAGAAAAAATCAGAAGATTCCAGTGAGGTATCCTCGGCTACAGGTCGACATATGAAACGTCCCCTTTGAACAATTATACAAAACTATGTTTAAACTGACACACAATATTTTTAGCGCAACGCAATCTGACTTTCAAAAATTCCTACAAAAGAATGGCCCTGACTAACATTAACCTATACCTTTCACAAATCACTTACCTCACCAAAAATCTTCCTTACTCGAACTGCTGCAATACAGCGAGCGCCACTACTGCCAGCTAAATAAAAGATTCAAACTACGGAAGGCACTAACTACTGATAGGCATAGTTAGCAAATGAAAGATTTTGATAGAGAACAAACAATGTATTTACCTCAATAGTGTTCAAAAGTCATAATGTACATACCAGTTCATGACATCCAGTCTAACAAATTTCCAAACTCCGCCATTTCTCTCCCCACATCCACCACTGCTGGCGGCTCACCTCCAACTGCGCAACGCTACGCGCTAGACTTGGCCACTGTTTCTATGTTTCGATACAGTTATCGATACGTGGTACTGTTTCAGTGTTTCGGAACGGCTACGGTTCACTGTTTCGAAACAGTGTTGTTTCATTCCACCCCTGTCTCGGATAACTGGACCAGATTCGGTCTCGAGCCAGACGCAGAAACTGTATCATTGTTTCAGAATAAGGCTGTTTCAGTCCACCAGTGCTTGGAACGGATTAATTGTATCGAAACAGTGATGTTTCATTCCCCTCTGTGTCGGACGAGATTCGAGCTCGGCACAGGTACTGAAACACATTTAACATACCACTTCATGAAACACTTTCAAGAGTGTCAAAATCTTTTTGACAAGCAATAGCATGAAGCTTAAGATATCCGAAAATAAAGCTTCGTTTCTAGCTGACCGTCATATTCCGAAATGGCGTAACATCTGCTTTATAAACACTAACCAAGCAATAAAACAACGCATACTATTCACATTCAAAATAATAAATATGTGAAAATCATTCAGTTAAATTACACTTTTTGATAACACACGCTTCTCTGTTCATGTACAGCAATCATATTAAAAAACGTAAGTAAGCCTACAACATTTCGAATAAAAAAAGGCGTAGAGTGACAGTTATTAGACATATACATAAATTTGATGTAGGTATAATTGCAAGCAATCTGTTTCACATCACTGATAGTGTAATGGTGAACGGGAAGGACTAGGAAGCATGGTGAATTTATAGTAACGGTTCGAAACACCTTGAAAGACAAAATTTTTCCTGTTATATTTTGTTATTTATTCGAATTATTTGGCGTTATTTGTGAGTCTATAGTCACTGTGCCTATTAATCTCAATGATTCCCTTTGTGTGCATGGAAATTAGCAGGATGGGTATATTACCCATACTAACGGAATGTGGGAATCCCAGTAGCATATCCGTTGTTTCTGCAGTTTGCTCCCACCTCCAGTTCCGTTCGTGGTGGCTCTTCTGTCTTCAGCTATGGCTGTCCTCAGCCAATTGAAAAATATGAAAGTCACACGACACGAAAGCAGCGCATTTGCTGCAGAAATACGAAACTGCCAAGACGCCTAAGTGATAATTTCATACTTTCTGCGATATGATTAGCGCTCTCGCACCTCATTGGTGTTTATGTGGACATACTTATACAGTAGACAGTCAAGATGATAAAATGTGTAGGTTTATTAGATTACAAAACACAAACTGTTTCACTGTTTCGAAACAGCGTATCGAAACATTACATTGTACTGTTTCATTTGTTTCGAAACAGTTACGTGTTTCAGTTTGCCCATCTCTACTACGCGCTGTTCACATCCAGCTGCCGCTGCCCAACACTACAATGGCAGACAACAATGCAAACTAGCCACAGACTGCACACAGCACAGCCAGTGATTTTCATACAGAGCGCTACGTAACGTTGCCAATAAGAAAACATAAACAGCCTACTTACAAACTTTATCTAACTTACGCTATGGACAACACACACACACCAATGCCCGAGGGAGGACTCGAACCTCCGACGGGGGTAGGAGCCCGAGCCTCCGGCGGGGGAAGCCGCACTGACCTTGACAAGACACCTTAGGCCGCGCGGCCACACATTTTGAATCGAACTTTTATATTAGGCCAAGGATAACAGAACAGAGACAGTATTAAATACAATACAAAGTGGCGCAGATGAAAGTACAGGGTGATTCAAAAAGAATACCACAACTTTAGGAATTTAAAACTCTGCAACGACAAAAGGCAGAGCTAAGCATTATCTGCCGGCGAATTAAGGGAGCTATAAAGTTGCATTTAGTTGTACATTTGTTCGCTTGAGGCGCTGTTGACTAGGCGTCAGCGTCAGTTGATGCTAAGATGGCGACCGCTCAACAGAAAGCTTTTTGTGTTATTACGGCAGAAGTGAATCGACGACAGTTGTTCAGCGTGCATTTCGAACGAAGTATGGTGTTAAACCTCCTGATAGGTGGTGTATTAAACGTTGGTACAAACAGTTTACGTCAACTACCCGAGGCGATGGATCGGCCGCCAGGCAGCCCGTGACAGAGCACTTCATCACTGGCCTCCAAGAAGCCCTGATCTTACCCCCTGCGATTTTTTCTTATGGGGGTATGTTAAGGATATGGTGTTTCGGCCACCTCTCCCAGCCACCATTGATGATTTGAAACGGGAAATAACAGCAGCTATCCAAACTGTTACGCCTGATATGCTACAGAGAGTGTGGAACGAGTTGGAGTATCGGGTTGATATTGCTCGAGTGTCTGGAGGGGGCCATATTGAACATCTCTGAACTTGTTTTTGAGTGAAAAAAAACCTTTTTAAATACTCTTTGTAATGATGTATAACAGAAGGATATAATATGTTTCTTTCATTAAATACACATTTTTAAAGTTGTGATATTCTTTTTGAATCACCCTGTAGTATACGTAAAAAGGAAATGCAGTGAAATTACATAAACGAAGAGCTGAAATGGACTTAGCATTTATTTACAATGAAAAATCCAGCGAAAATACACTTATAGAAGCTGCAGAAAGTGTACCTCGCAATATCAATACACAGCTGTGCACGTCGAAGCATATTCAGATACGCCCTCCGTAAAGTTCGGATATGGATGACGACAGCTTCACGGCTGATGTCTTTCGGTTTCTATACTGTGTGTGGATTTCTTTCATAGACCTTGCTCTTCAAGTGTGCCCAGAGGGAAAAACATTCACATGTTGTTAGATCTGGCGAACGTGGTTGCCAAAAATGCTAGCTGACAGTTCGTTCCTCAGTGAAGACATCATGGACCCGTTCCAGGGATACTTAGATGGGTGGCATGTTGCCCCATCTCGCTGGAAGAAGCACTATTGTCCTTCATATTCAGTGAGCTGAGCACTAAGTGTATGAAAAATTTCCATATATACAACTGTGTTGAGGGTAGTGTCAAAAAAATATCAGTCCAATGACGCGCGTTCCTGTTATACCGCACCAGATGCCAATTTTTTCACGATGTAAGGTTCTCCGTTGCCTAGTA
The DNA here is from genome assembly GCF_021461385.2 of Schistocerca piceifrons. Taxonomy (NCBI): domain Eukaryota; kingdom Metazoa; phylum Arthropoda; class Insecta; order Orthoptera; family Acrididae; genus Schistocerca; species Schistocerca piceifrons. Next base: position 196,416,391 of record NC_060143.1, read on the forward strand.
CCTCGTGTTCTGTGAATTCATATGACCGGTAAGATGGAACCATGCTTCATCACACATGATGTAGTGGAAAGGGTCTAACAAACCATCGTTGATGTTGACATAAAAGTTTTCTGGGTATGGTACCGCGTCATAATGTGAAAAACTACTGCTGCTGGAGAAAAACCAACGTTTCGGCCACTGTTGCAGCGGCCTTCTTCTGGGTCTTATTTACATTATGACGCGGTACCATACCCAGAAAACTTTTATGTCCATTGTTGATGTTATTCAAAAGCCATGTGCAGTAATCTACACGCCTCTCACTGTCATCCTCCCATGATTGCTGCGCAACTGTCACACGATATGGTTTCAACTGAAGACTTTTCAATATCCGCTGGCAACTCCTACTTAAATGCGCCTGTTGGGTCAGTTTGCGTGCAGACTTCTATAGGCTCTGAATAATTCTTCGGCGAAAGTCTGCAATGACTTGGGGTCTGCGAACTGGAGGAATTCTTTGTTGCTCTACATTTTGCAAAGACCCGTAGGTGTGCCAGTTTTTATATACAGTCTGTATTGCTCTCTTTGCTGATAGTCCTCTATCCGAATACTTGACCCCGAAAACTTCACGAGTTCCCTTAATTGAACCTGTTTTGACAAAATGCTTCTACAGTTTCAGTTCTTTCTTCTACCGAGAAAATCATTCTGCAGACCGCGGAGAGAAAGTCTAAATTCACTGATGAAATAAACTGAAATTCTGACAGAAGAATGCTAACAGTCGGTTATTGCATAAAACTGTCCGTTGTTGTAGCTGTTGATTTCAGAAGTCGAAATATTGCATTCGCATTCGAAGGGGGGCGCGCTACTTTTAACAGTGCCGCCTTGTATAACTTTATTAATTCGAGAAGGCGGATGATAGCATTGCATATATAAAAGGGTGTAAGATTCAGCCTAATCTGTAATATTTTGGGTGAAATGTGAAATGTGAAATGTGAAAGTGAGTGACTCTTATTGGGGTGCACACTTGGCCACTTTTCCTCACGAGTAGTGTGGCCACTTTTCCAAATCGGACGACATGTCGGCATAAGCTATCCACAGAAGAAACTATCAAACTGAAATTACTAACATGGAACTACATTTGTAGGCCAAAAGGCGTTGTTAAGCCGTTGGTTCTGTATAAATTATTACTCTTCGTACAAGTGAGGAACAAGAAAAATATAAATGACGTATCTTACGTCAACGTTTGAAAAACAAAAATATTTTTACTAAAAAATAACGGAAGAAGCTTACTCTGTCAAAACCACTGACGACAATGGCAATGTACATTAGAACTCGTCTGATCACTTCTCGGCTAGCAGCAGCGCTGTTGAGACCAAAATATTTATTAATTAAAAACAGTAATAGCAATATGAGACACGATCACAAATGTTTACTAAATGTTTTGAATGTCATTTTTCTTTTACTCATTACACAGTGTTAGAACAGCCTTAAATTTATTTCATAGTACTCGCTTCAAACGTGTACCACATTTGAAGATGACCGTCTGACCCACTTCACGAATCTATGAAATTTCCGTTTGGCATTTATACCACAGCAGCTGATGCATGCTACACTCCTGGAAATGGAAAAAAGAACACATTGACACCGGTGTGTCAGACCCACCATACTTGCTCCGGACACTGCGAGAGGGCTGTACAAGCAATGATCACACGCACGGCACAGCGGACACACCAGGAACCGCGGTGTTGGCCGTCGAATGGCGCTAGCTGCGCAGCATTTGTGCACCGCCGCCGTCAGTGTCAGCCAGTTTGCCGTGGCATACGGAGCTCCATCGCAGTCTTTAACACTGGTAGCATGCCGCGACAGCGTGGACGTGAACCGTATGTGCAGTTGACGGACTTTGAGCGAGGGCGTATAGTGGGCATGCGGGAGGCCGGGTGGACGTACCGCCGAATTGCTCAACACGTGGGGCGTAAGGTCTCCACAGTACATCGATGTTGTCGCCAGTGGTCGGCGGAAGGTGCACGTGCCCGTCGACCTGGGACCGGACCGCAGCGACGCACGGATGCACGCCAAGACCGTAGGATCCTACGCAGTGCCGTAGGGGACCGCACCGCCACTTCCCAGCAAATTAGGGACACTGTTGCTCCTGGGGTATCGGCGAGGACCATTCGCAACCGTCTCCATGAAGCTGGGCTATGGTCCCGCACACCGTTAGGCCGTCTTCCGCTCACGCCCCAACATCGTGCAGCCCTCCTCCAGTGGTGTCGCGACAGGCGTGAATGGAGGGACGAATGGAGACGTGTCGTCTTCAGCGATGAGAGTCGCTTCTGCCTTGGTGCCAATGATGGTCGTATGCGTGTTTGGCGCCGTGCGGGTGAGCGCCACAATCAGGACTGCATACGACCGAGGCACACAGGGCCAACACCCGGCATCATGGTGTGGGGAGCGATCTCCTACACTGGCCGTACACCACTGGTGATCGTCGAGGGGACACTGAATAGTGCACGGTACATCCAAACCGTCATCGAACCCATCGTTCTACCATTCCTAGACCGGCAAGGGAACTTGCTGTTCCAACAGGACAATGCACGTCCGCATGTATCCCGTGCCACCCAACGTGCTCTACAAGGTGTAAGTCAACTACCCTGGCCAGCAAGATCTCCGGATCTGTCCCCCATTGAGCATGTTTGGGACTGGATGAAGCGTCGTCTCACGTGGTCTGCACGTCCAGCACGAACGCTGGTCCAACTGAGGCGCCAGGTGGAAATGGCATGGCAAGCCGTTCCACAGGACTACATCCAGCATCTCTACGATCGTCTCCATGGGAGAATAGCAGCCTGCATTGCTGCGAAAGGTGGATATACACTGTACTAGTGCCGACATTGTGCATGCTCTGTTGCCTGTGTCTATGTGCCTGTGGTTCTGTCAGTGTGATCATGTGATGTATCTGACCCCAGGAATGTGTCAATAAAGTTTCCCCTTCCTGGGACAATGAATTCACGGTGTTCTTATTTCAATTTCCAGGAGTGTATTTGCGCACGCTCGTGAGGTGTCAGCGTTGGAGGACAAACTATTAAAATATTCCCCTTCTCTTTCCTATTAACCATGCAGCGACCTCGCTACATAACATTCTGCCACCGGCTTAGCTCACGGCCGAATTCACCAACGTTTGTTAGAATTACGCACCTCTTAAAATATTGTAGTCTGAAGAAGCTCTTAACATTAGTTGACGGTTTTGGATTATTCTGTCATTTGCTGGAACACTGGTTCCCAACCTTTCTTAGAGTCCCATCAGAGATTATCACGTGTAGAAGTATGAAATCGGAATTTCCCTAAAGATGGTCTAGCCATCAATGTAGCACCAGTAGGGCCATCTGCTTCCTGTAACGCCTGACAACGAATGTCAACACACAATAAGTAACCCAAGTTCCATACATCGTTATTTGTTGGAAACCCGTTAACATGTCGACTTTTGTGCCTACGAACTACGATTCGCGAACAGCGTTGGTTCTCTGTTATCATTTGAAGAAAATGCTGCAGAATCGCATAGAATGCTTGTCAAAGCTTTCGGCGAACATGCTCTTGGGAAAACACAGTGTTTCGTGAGAAACGACGAGCGCGGGATACCACCGAAAAAGTTCGAAGACAACGAATTACAGGCCTTATTTGATGAAGATGATACTCAAACTCATCAGGAACTCGGCGGAACAATTGAATGTGACGCAGAAAGCCGTGTCTCTTCGGTTGAAAGGGAATGGTGCAGAAGTAGGAAAATGGAATACGCATGAACTGAATAAAAGACAGAACGCAAATCGAAAGACCACTTATGAAATGCTCCTCGCTAGAGACAACAGAAAGTCGTTTCTCCATCGAAAAGTGACAGGTGGTGAAAAATGGATATATTTTGAGAATCTTAAGAGATGAACGTCAACAAAAGCAAAACGAGGATAATGGAATGTAGTCGAATTAAGTCGAAGTAGAGAAGATATAAAATGTAGACTGGCAATGGCAAGGAAAGCGTTTCTGAAGAAGAGAAATTTGTTAACATCGAGTATAGATTTAAGTGTCAGGAAGTCGTTTCTTAAAGTATTTGTATGGAGTGTAGCCATGTATGGAAGTGAAACGTGGACTATAAATAGTTTAGACAAGAAGAGAATAGAAGCTTTCGAAATGTGGTGCTACAGAAGACTGCTGAAGATTAGATGGGTAGATCACATAGCTAATGAGGAGGTATCGAATAGAATAGGGGAGAAGAGGAGTTTGTGGCACAACTTGACTAGAGGAAGGGATCGGTTGGTAGGACATGTTCTGAGGCATCAGGAGATCACAAATTTAGCATTGGAGGGCAGTATGGAAGGTAAAAATCGTAGAGGGAGACCAAGAGATGAATACACTAAGCAGATTCAGAAGGATGTATGTTTCAGTAAGTACTGGAGATGAAGAAGCTTGTACAGGATAGAGTAGCATGGAGAGCTGCATCAAACCAGTCTCAGGACTGAAGACCACAACAACAACAACATCAAACTTGTACGTAAAATTTCGCTTTAAAAATCTTTTTTTTTCTCTCTAACGGAAACAAACCAACGCGTTCCGTCACAGTGAGCGTCGCATGATAAGCAGCATTTGAGCTGATTCCAGTTACAGACTGCAGAAACGAAACTGCTAATGTCTGCCGAAATACCAGAGAAAATCCACCTGACGACTCTTATGAGGAATACCCTGTACGTTCGTTATTAATGCACCTGACGACTCTTATGAGGAATACCCTGTACGTTCGTTATTAAGAGTATATAAAGCGTTTGATGATTAACAGTGAAAGCTAAAATATGTGACTGTATAATTCGGAATAACACAGGCACTACAATACCACATTCATCCACCGCCAGTGGGCAAGCTACTTTCAAGTAAAATGTGTCACCTGTACGACAATACGCACAATGGATGTACTAGTACAGGTTTTAGGCGCATGGTTGACGACGTGTGGAAGTTTGGGTGTGGCCGTGAGCCGTGGGTCGTAGCCAAATGGTACGGTAACTGCTAGCGATAAGCGGGAAATCCAGGTTCGAATGCCGGACCAGCACAAATTTTCACTGTCGTCATTCCGTTCTACAGCTGTCGGTTGTCCAAACTCGCAATTGCGAATACATTTACTGTAAACGATAAGGGAGACAAAAACATTTCACTAGACGTGAGTCCTCAAACGAACCGCTTGAGAGATACGTGGTGACAAGCCGCTGCTGCCACCAGTATGAAATATTGTTCCAGCAAGTACAACTGTATTTTAGGCGTAAGATTTTTGTTTACGTGATTCATGTGTCGTCACCGCCTTTTGATACAATAGTGCGCTCGTTTCTGCTGTGAGTTACGAATTCTTTCTAAGACCTTCGGATGATCTAGGAGAAGCTAGCCAAGGCTGTAAAATTCGCTGCTCCAATTTTTCAGTTATGTCAGTGGGAGTGCTGCACACCTCACATTTGAGATGAGGCAGACTGAGGACTAGTAATCGTAGACAACCAGCTAAACGCCCTACTCGATCTACCCCTTCTGGACAATACTGGTGCGTTATACATCGTCTTACGGCCTCAGCAAAATATGCCGGTGCTACATCATGCATACATGCGAAAATTCTTGCATTTGCCGGCTCTTTTTATCTTCGGAATTGTGTGGATGATCTTTTTCCGAACGTCTGACACTACGAGGGTTGCCCACGAAGTGATGCACCGCATTTTTTTTTCTCAGCCGAAAACAATGGTACGAATGTGAAACGTTACGTATGTATTATTTTAAGTCTCCTGAGTGAGCGCACCTAGTTTCCGTCACTTCTGACAGATAGCGTAGCTGCAGTAATGTTTCAAAATGGCGTCTGTAGGTGATGTACGTTACAAGCAACGTGCCGTCATTGAATTTCTCACTGCAGCGAAAGAAACTGTGGGGAATATTCTCAAACGCTTGTGCAAAGACTATGGAGCGTTTTCTGTCGACAGAAATACTGTTACGAAATTAGAATTACATATTAATACCTTCAGCTGCTGACGGGCGTTGATATATATCAACGGGGACAGGTGAAAATATGTGCCCCGAGCGGGACTCGAACCCAGGATATCCTGCTTAGTGGCAGACGCTCTGTCCATCCGAGCCACGGAGGGCACGGAGGATAGTGCGACTGCAGGGGCTATCTCGTGTACGCCTAACGGGAGATCCACATTCTCACCTTGTATGTCCACACACTACATTCGTAGTGTCCCTACCCAACACACTCATTACTCGTGGAAGACATTCTTACCAAGTCCCGTAAGAGTTCTGGTAATATGTGTGCATCCGCACAGAAGAAGAAGGTCACGGCCGGTACTGCCAGAACTAAATACTTATGTGAATATGATGTCTGTTCTTTCGGACATGTCCTAAACTTGGTGCGTATGAATTTTTCTGAAGCTTAAACAGACTTATAAAAAAATCTGTTTTAATTCTGATTCACCCTAATTTTTCGTTACTATTTGACGTGTATTTCTCTGTACATTTTTGTACTTTCTCCTTTCGTCGATCAACTGAAAAATTTCTTCTGTTATCCATGGTTCTTCGGAGCTATATTCCCCGTACCTAAGTTTTTCTGCCAAACATCTGTGACTGCTCTTTTTAGAGTTGCCCATTGCTCTTCAACTGAACTGCCTACTGACCTATTCATTATCACAGTATCTATAGCCTCAGAGAACTTCAAGCGAATCTCTTCATTCCTTAGTAATTACCTATCCTACTTCTTTGCTCATGATTCTTCCTGACTACTCTCTTAAATTTCAGCCTCCTCTTCATCATTACTAAATTGAGATCTCAGTCTATATCTTTTAGCATTTAATATCTGATTTCGGAATCTCTGCTTGACCATAATGTAATCCAGCTGTAATCTTCCCGTATTTCTCGGCCTTTTCCAAGTACGCTTTCTACTCTTGTGATTCTTGAATACAGTATTCGCTGACTGGCTGAAATTTATTGTAGAACCCAATCGGTCTTTCTCATTTCTCATTCCTACTACCAAGCCCATATTCTCCCGTAACCCTTTGTTCTACTCCTTTCCCTATAAACGCGTTCAAATCCCCACTATCAGATTTTCATCTCCCTTTACGTACTGAATTACCCGTTCAATATCGTCGTACACTTTCCCTCTTCGTCTTCTGCTTCTAATTTCTGTATGTATACCTGAACTATAGTTGTCGGCCTTGGCTTCCTACCGATTCTGATGAGAACAATCCTATCGCTGAATGGTTCACAGTAACTCACCCTTGCCCTACCTTCCTATTCACAACGAATGCTACTCTCGTTATACCATTTCCTGCTGCTTTTGATTTTCCTATACTCACCTGACCACAAAAACTTTTCTTCTTTCGATTTCACTTCACTGACGCCTGTTATGTCTATATTGAGCTTTAGCATTTTCCTTGTTAGATTTTCTAAGTTTTCGACCACGTTCCAAATTCCACGCATCGGTTCTTAGGACTTTATTCTTTCGTGGTTATTTAATCCTTTTCTCGTGGTCATCTCCCCATTGGCAATCCCCTCCCGGAGATCCCAGGGCAACTAGTCCGTATCAATTTGACACTTTTTCAGTTACAGGCTATATTTCTGGTGGAAACACATTATGTGTCTTTAATGCAGTGGTTTCCATTGCATAAGAGTGTAACATGGCGGGGATTCGGTGAAGATACGTGCAGCCATATCAGGGTATTCCATGGGATCCACGGTTATTTTGCAAGGTCACACTACTGTCAAGGACTGTGTGACCTTTTTGGCTGATCATATCCAGCCCATGGTAGAATTTTCGATTGCGTTGAGCCGCAGTTATACAATATTTTTTTAAAAATAGCAAACCGCCGTTTGACTGTGTTTTATTATATTTATCGCTTGAACTATGCAGATTTCGGCGTTTATGCCATTATCAAGTACAGTGCTATAAGTCGTTAGAGCATTATTAAGTCACATTTGTTAAGGCTATTCAAAGTGGGTAAACAAGGCTAATACATGTCTTTAAGATGTAATTATCAAAGAATATCATTGTTTGACAGTTTCATCTTAAAGACGTGTTGGCATGTTAAGATGTGTTAGCCTTGTTTACCTGCTTGGGACAGCCTTAACAAGTATGACTTAATAATGATTTAACAACTTTTAGTACTGTACTTCATAAGGCATGAAAGCCGAAATCTGGATAGTACAAAAGACAAATATAATAATTCACAGTAAAGTGGCGGATTAATCTTTTAAAAACTATGGTGGAATGTTTGTTCCTCAATGGTGATGCTGTGTTCGAAGACGGTAGATTTCCGATTCACGATCGTCGATGAGTGGTTTTGTGAGCATGAGGACGAATTGTCGCATGTCCCCTGTCCATCAAAGTTACGTTATATCAGTAGTATTGAGCCTCTGTGGTCCACTTCGGAGAGAAGGGTGCATTATCGCTATTCGCCTGTATCATCGCCACCTTTAGTTGCCACTATTTTGCAGAAGGAAAGATACAAGATTCCCTTGAACACCATACAGGATCTGTACTACATTTATCCGTTCCGAGATGACTGGAAGCTGTTTTGATTGCCAATGGGTTTCCTACACTGTATTAGGCAAGGTAACGCGATGCATTTTCAGTGTTTCCAATTTTTTTCACTCTCCATATTTATGATACAAGGGTTGGAACTTTAATAGTGGCAACTATTTATTTACAGCTCGTACAAAATAGATACGTGTTTCAAAGTTTTAGTGACCTTCAAAGTAGTCACCAGCAGTGTGTATAACCCGTTGCCAGCGATGTGGAAGTCGTAGGATACTCTTAGCAATGCCAGTTGTGTTGACATTTCGAGCAGTGCGGTCTATTGCCCGACGAATCTGTAGCAGTTCTGAAGCGAATGCTGTTAAGTGTCTCCTTCAGTTTAGAAATCGAGTTGAACTCACGAGGGCTCAAGTCAGGGGAGTGCAGTAGGTGGTATAGCACTTAGCAGCCCCATCAGTCAAACAAATCAGTAACAGCTTGCACTGTACGTGCTTGAGCATTGTCCTGCAAAATGATGGTCAGGTCCTGCAGAAAATGTCATCACTTCTAAGCTGGTCGTAGGTTGTGTTCCAAAAATGAACAGCATTGAGACAGAAGTGACGACTCTTTCTGAAGGACCTGACCATCTATTTTGTACGAGCTGTAAATAAATAGATGCCACTATTAAAGTTCCAACCCTCGTACAATAACCAAATGTCGGGACTATCAACAAATTGGGTTTCACTAGGCATGGCCTACACCTAAACAGGACTGGGAATGGAAGATTGGTACAGCTGATTCAAGAAAGTATAGGGGGTTGATCTTGTGTCACACGTGGTCAAATACCTGTTGTCATGAGTAGGAAAAGTAAGTCTTTTTCGGATAAATCCAGACAACAGGTTCCCCTGCCTAAAGAATATGTCCAGCACTTTAAAAAATACTGGAAAAATCACTCACAAGACAGATTTTAACACTCCAAATATCGCACATACCAGAAGTCACAAAGAAAAACAAACCATTGGAAACAGTAATACAGGGCATTTCACAGACTTAACAATCCTCCATAAAAACAAGAAATCAATAAAAAATAAAATACAACTATTAGAAGTTGAGCTCCAATCTTTGAATTGTACAATTGTTCGTGTTACTGCAAACTGGTGTAAAGAGACAGAAATCCAACATGTATTGTTATCATCGTATGAAAGGGCTAACTCTTACTTCAGAACTACTTCAAGGGGTGGAGGATCATGCATTTATATCAGAAAAGGAACACAGTTCACATCAAGACCTGACCTCAGTTCAGTAAGTGAAGACAAACACTTTGAAATATTAGCTATTGAATTTACAGGGCTTATTATTACCAAGAAATTAATCATTTTATGTGTGTATAGATCTCCCAGTGGTAGTGTGGACACTTTTTTCAGTAAATTAACAGAAGTTCTAGATAAAGACTCAAGTGCAAAGGGCAACGTAAATCTGTGTGAGGGCACTAACATCGACACTAATATCATAAATGAATCCAGCAGCACCCTCATGATAAATTCGAAGTTTTGGGATGTCCCTATTGGTCAATAGTGCAACAAGGGTTACTACAATGACGACATCAGTAATTGATCATGTTGCCACAAATATGGACAGGCAAAAATGTGATGTAGCTGTAAAAGCACATCATTCATTTCTGGTCTGTGCACCGCATTACATTTTCAAAAGCTGTAAATCTAAACCAAGAGGTAGTTAATCTACATCGATTCTACTACAACTTGCTTAATGTAGCCTTTTACTTATTAAACAGCAATAATGAAGAAAGCCGACGTAGTGAAAGTGTTGTGTATGTCTTTTCTGATAAATTTGAGCTTGATATTTTTATTTCCTGCCGCTCATACTAACAGCAAAATAGCATAATAACGCCAAAATTTTTATTGTTGAAACTGAAATGAACTTTAGGTATGAAATTCTTCTGCCGAAAAGTGTCGGAAGAATCAGTAAACCTGAACTCTAAGATTATTTTCTTCATCTTCTTGAAATTTCTTTGCCTTCTTGAAATTATGTCAAATTTAGCTCTTTTCACCTCTCTCTCTCTCTATTCGTTTAGTCGGTTCCGACTCTTCGTGACCCTATGAAACCAAATCACGCCACTTTTTCCTGTCTTGCACTTTCTCCCGTAGACCTTCCAGGTTGGAACACATTGCTTCTGTGATGCCATCGATCCATCTCATCCTCTGCCGTCCTCTTCTTCTAGTTCCTTCAATCTTCCCCAGCATTAATGTTTTTTTTTTTTTTTTTTTTTTTTTTTTTTTTTTTCAGCGAGGCATGCCTTCGCACTGCGTGTCCAAAGTAGGTCAGCTTTTGTTTTAACATTAGACCTCCCAGGGAGAAAACTGGTTTTATTTGCTCCAATATTGATCTGTTGGTTCTCTTTGCAGTCCATGGAACTCTAAGAAGTTTCCTCCAACACCACAATTCGAAGGAGTCAATTCTTCGCCGTTCAGCCTTTCTATGGTCCAGGTCTCACATTCATACATCACAACTGGAAAGACCATAGCCCTCACAATACGGATCTTTGTTGCTAGTGTTATATCTCTGAACCTTATAACCTTGTGAAGGTTTGACGTCGCCTGTCTACCGAGCAACAGGCGTCTCCGGATTTCACGGCTGCAGTCGCCATCAGCAGAGATCTGGGAACCGAGATAACTGAATATGGTCACTACCTCCATGGTTTCTCCTGCTATATCGCACGAATTGGTAGGTGTAGTTGCCATAATTTTCGTTTTCTTCACATTCAGCCCAAGACCGGCCTTTTCACTTTCGTCTCTCACCTTCAGCGAGAATGTTCTCAATCCTTCTTCACTTTCTGCCAACAGCATCGTATCATCCGCGTACCTGAGGTTGTTTACATTTATTCCAGCTATTTTAATTCCTGTTTCTCCTTCATCTAGCCTCATATTCCTCATAACATGTTCTGCATACGGATTGAAAAAATACGGTGACAGTATGCAGTCTTGCCGGACCCCTTTCTGAATCTTTATCCATTTCGTTGTTCCATACATAGTTCTCACCGTGGCTTCTTGGTCAAGGTATAAAGTCCGGCCGGCCGGTGTGGCCGTGCGGCTCTAGGCGCTTCAGTCTGGAACCGCGTGACTGCTACGGTCGCAGGTTCGAATCCTGCCTCGGGCATGGATGTGCGTGATGTCCTTAGGTTACTTACGTTTAAGTAGTTCTAAGTTCTAGGGGACTGATGACCACAGATGTTAAGTCCCATAGTGCTCAGAGCCATTTGAACCATATAAACTCCGTATCAGATGAATGACGTGATCTGGTACGTCCATGCTTTTCAGTATGTTCCATAATTTGTTGTGATCGACGCAGTCAAAGGCTTTGGCGTAGTCAATAAAGCAGAGGTACACATCTCTCTGGAATTCTCTCGCTTTTTCCGTAATCCACCGAATGTTAGCAATTTGATCTCTAGTTCCTCTTCCTTTCCTAAGTCCAGCTTGTTCTTCTGGTAGCTCTCGATCTAGATACTAAGGCTATAAAAAAGCTATTATTTTTATTCTCGACTGGTTTCTCAGTGAACGAACGTCATGCAGCTGCGCTAGGCCAGTCTGTTAAAAGGAACCACCTCGTTTCGTAATCAAAACCATTCAGAGTGAAGTAGGCAAGGCCACACTTGCTCCTCTACGAATTCTTGTTCTTTGTGGTATAGAAAGACCTTTTTTTTACCCGACTTTAATGAGTTGTGAACGAAAAAAAACGTTATGGCTTTCGCTGCTCGAACACCTTGCACGCGTGCCTTCTGATCTTGTGATGCCAGTGGTCCGTGTTAGCTAGAAGGCAGAGTTTCGGGTCGGCGCCAGAAGGACGGGTGTGCGCCTGGGGACGGTGGAAATGGCAGAGGTAGAGGTCTACCTGCGGCTCGGCGCGTGTCTGTGTGTGGGTGTGTCTGTGTGGGCGGCAGAACCCGGGCGTGGTGTGGCCAGGCGTGGCTGGATCGATAGCCCTGGCCGGCAGCGGCGGGGAGCAGCTTCCTCGACTCCACTGTGGCGCTCGCCCCAGAACTTGTTGAGCGCCCGCCTTGTGTTCCACAAGGTTCAGTCTTATGACCCGTACTTTACCTCATGTTTATTAATGACCTTTCAATGCTAACATTACAGGAATCTAAGATCCGTTTCTTTTGAAAATAATGCAAACATGGCGATAAATAGAAAATCAATTATAGATTAAGAAATAGCTCTTAACCAACAAAAAAACGCTTAACTCCAAACTCAAGTGACCGAAATATGTTTTTAAGTCAAAACAGTTTCGCGTTAAACTGTTGTTGTTGTGGTCTTCAGTCCTGAGACTGGTTTGATGCAGCTCTCCATGCTACTCTAACCTGTGCAAGCTTCTTCATCTCCCAGTACCGACTGCAGCCTACATCCTTCTGAATCTGCTTAGTGTATTCGCCTCTCGGTCTCCCTCTACGATTTTTACCCTCCACGCTGCTCTCCAATACTAAATTGGTGATCCCTCGATGTCTCAGAACATGTCCTACCAACCGATCCCTTCGTCTAGTCAAGTTGTGCCACAAGCTCCTCTTCTCCCCAGTTCTATTCAATACCTCCTCATTAGTTATGTGATCTACCCATCTAATCTTCAGCATTCTTCTGTAGCACCACATTTCGAAAGCTTCTATTCTCTTCTTGTCTAAACTACTTATCGTCAACGTTTCACTTCCATAAATGGCTACACTCCATACAAATACTTTAAGAAACGACTTCCTGACATTTAAATCTATACTCGATGTTAACAAATTTTTCTTCTTCAGAAACGCTTTCCTTGCCATTGCCATTCTACATTTTATATCGCCTCTACTTCGACCATCATCAGTTAATTTGCTCCCCAAATAGCAAAACTCCTTTACTATTTTAAGTGTCTCACTTCCTAATCTAATTCTCTCAGCATCACCAGACTTAATTCGACTACATTCCATTATCCTCGTTTTTCTTCTGTTGATGTTCATCTTATACCCTCCTTTCAAGACACTATCCATTCCGTTCAGCTGCTCTTCCAAGTCCTTTGCTGTCTCTCGGCGAACCCCAAAGTTTTTATTTCTTCTCCATGGATTTTAATACCTACTCCGAACTTTTCTTTTTTTTCCTTTATTGCTTGTTCAACATACAGATTGAATAACATCAGGAATAGGCTACAACCCTGTCTCACTCCCTTCCCAACCACTGCTTCCCTTTCATACCCCTCGACTCTTATAACTGCCATCTGCTTTCTGTACAAATTGTAAATAGCCTTTCGCTCCCTGTATTTTACCCCTGCCACCTTCAGGCTACAACCCTGTCTCACTCCCTTCCCAACCACTGCTTCCCTTTCATACCCCTCGACTCTTATAACTGCCATCTGCTTTCTGTACAAATTGTAAATAGCCTTTCGCTCCCTGTATTTTACCCCTGCCACCTTCAGAATTTGAAAGAGAGTATTCCAATCAACATTGTCAAAAGCTTTCCCTAAGTCTACAAATGCTAGAAACGTAGGTTTGCCTTTCCTTAATCTTCCTTCTAAGATAAGTCGTAGGGTCAGTATTGCCTCACGTGTTCCAACATTTATACGGAATCCAAACTGATCTTCCCCGAGATCGGCTTCTATCAGTTTTTCCATTCGTCTGTAAAGAATTCGCGTTAGTATTTTGCAGCTGTGACTTATTAAACTGATAGTTCGGTAATTTTCACATCTATCAACATCTGCTTTCTTTGGGATTGGAATTATTATATTCTTCTTGAAGTCTGAGGGTATTTCGCCTGTCTCATACATCTTGCTCACCAGATGGTAGAGTTTTGTCAGGGCTGGCTCTCCCAAGGCTGTCAGTAATTCTAATGGAATGTTGTCTGCTCCGGGGGCCTTGTATCGACTCAGGTCTTTCAGTGCTCTGTCAAACTCTTCACGCAGTATCATATCTCCTATTTCATCTTCATCTACATCCTCTTCCATTTCCATAATATTGTTCTCAAGTATATCGCCCTTGTATAGACCATCAATATACCCCTTACACCTTTCTGCATTCCCTTCTTTGCTTAGAACTGGGTTTCCATCTGAGCTCTTGATATTCATGCAAGTAGTTCTCCTTTCTCCAAAGGTCTCTTTAATTTTCCTGTAGGCAGTATCTATCTTACCTCTAGTGAGATAAGCCTCTACATTCTTACATTTGTCATCTAGCCATCCCTGCTTAGCCATTTTGCACTTCCTGTCGACATCATTTTTGAGACGTTTGTATTCCTTTTTGCCTGCGTTAAACTATGCACACGAAAAAATATATTTTCGGTCTCATCAAATGCTATTGTTGTGCATGTTGCCGAAGTCCGATTTGATGCAGTTCTCCACGCCAGTCTACTCTAAGCAAATCTCCTTTCGTCTCTGAATGACTACTGCAACCTCCTCTTTCTCTCTAAGTGATGAATTACCCCAGAAAATTATTCCATAAGACATTACTGAGAGGGATAATCACTACATATGTCAGGAGATTAATTCGTTTGTTTTCGAGACTAGCTATTACAGAAAGAGCAGAAGTAACTAAACTGCCGACGAAAAAAATTTCAAAACCAAAAAATAAGTAATGTAGAGTAATGAAATTTTGGGAATACATTTGTCTAGGTAATATATGTAAGAGCACACGTTAAAGTAAACGCCAAGGTAATCCATTGCAAATGTGAAATGCTGGCACATTAATAACCGGTGTAATCGCCAGAATACTGAATACAAGCACGCAAACGTGTATGTATTGTAATTTTTCCTCCTATCTATGTAATTATGTAGTTCTCAATTCGTTCGAGCAAACAATCATTCATAATAGGAAACACAGTCATAGCTCAGTCACTCAAAATGATTCAGAAGTTTTACTTGTTAGAATGAAATTAGGCGATGTTTCTTCTTCTCTGCAGGCTCGTGCTTTGCGGCAGTCTGCTAATCTGTACAAATAAAATGCCTCGTATTTTTGGGAGCGTTGTATAATCAGTCGGGAAACTTCCGAAGAAGTAATGGAGCTCTTGGATTATTAAATGCAGGTTCGTATCCAGTATTTCGGAAGTTCCCTTCTGATTAACAACTACGCAATATATCGGTGAATATCATTAATTCTCAAATGTCAGATACACACCTTTTGTATGAAGGAGCAATATATATATATATATATATATATATATATATATATATATATATATATATATATTTCCCTTTTAATCGTACAATTTCGTATCAGTTATCTTTTGTCATAAATCTCAATATTCAGATTACAATTCTTCAAACAAAGCTCAGGCTAATCGGCACGAAGACAATCTCGGAAGCTTTTTTACTAACAACCACCAGACAGAGTGCTACAAAGAATAATTATGCTCTCATGGCATAGCTATTGCATGAAACTACTTTGCGCATGGATTCTGCGAGTATGAAGACAGAAAATTAGTAAACGTCATTCAAGGGTAGAATTGTATCAGAATAATTCATCGAACGTAAAGAGATATTACATTGTCTTGAACTGGTGCCGGATCTCAGTTTTGGGATGGAGTTCCGTGCCTGTTGCATTGTACTTGGTCGGTCAATACAGGGTTGGGTTGGGTTGGGTTGGGTTGTTTGGGGGAGGAGACCAAACAGCGAGGTCATTGGTCTCATCGGATTAGGAACGGATGGGGAAGGAAGTCGGCCGTGCCATTTCAAAGGAACCATCCCAGCATTTGCACTGAGTGATTTAGGGAAATCACGGAAAACCTAAATCAGGATGGCCGGACGCGGGATTGAACCGTCGTGCTCCCGAATGCAAGTCCAATGTGCTAACCACGGTAAATATAGGGATGTTAAACACTGTTTGTGGATGACGCTGGATCTGTCATCCGATGATGTCCCGTATGTGCTACATTGGAGACAGATCTGGTGATTGAGCTGGCCAACGCAACATGTCGACACTCCGTAGAGCATGCTGGGTTGCGACAGCGCTATGTGGGCGAGCGTTATCCTGTTGAAAAAACCCTGGAGTGCTGTTCATGAATGGCAGCAAAACAGTTCCAATTACCAGACTGTCGTAGAAGTTTGCAGTCAGGGTGCGTGGGATAACTACGAGAGTGCTCCTGGTGCCTTACGAAATCGCTGCCCTTACCATAACTTCCGGCGTAGGTTTGCAGGTCCGCTCTTTCTAAAGAACACACGGCCATCACTGGCACCGAGGCAGAACCAGCTTTCACCAGAAAATACTCATACAACACACCCCCAACTTTCCATCCAATGTGCTCCCGCTTGTCACTGCTGAAGCCGCAAATGGCGATGGTTTGGAACCAGTGGAATGCACGCGGTAGGGCGTGTGCTCGGAGTTGTTCTTGAAGTAAACGATTTGTAACAGTGCGTTGTGTCACAGTGGTGCCAACTGCTGCTCCAGATGTAGTATGATGCGCCAAGGGCATACGCCGAACACGATGATCTTCCCTGTCGGTAGTGCCACACGGCCGTACGGAGACCGGTCTTCTTGCGGCCGTACATTCTCGTGACCACCGCTGCCAGCAATCTTACAGTGGCTACATTCCTGCCAAGTCTTCCTGCAGTATCACAGAAGGAACATCCAGCTTCTCGTAGCCCTATTACACGACCTCGTTCAAGCTCAGTGAGGTGCTGGCAATGGCGTCTTTGTCGCCTTAAAGGCCTTCTTGACTAACATCAACTCACCACTTCCAAAGGCAACTAACGGTCACGACCGTTACAGAGCATATCAATCTCATAGTTGTGCTATTAGCGCCACTCTTACGCGAATGGTGGGAAATTTTAATAGATATCATGTTTCAAATGTAGAAACATGCATACCACCTTTCGTTTATGTCGTACAACTCTTTTTGATGTTGAGATTTTTCTTCCGTCAGTGTAAATTGATTGAGCAGCTCAGTAGTAAGATTCTTCCAGACGTTAACAAATTCCTGTTTTTTATAAATGCTTTTCTTACTACTGCCAGTCTGCATTTTTTACGCTCTCCACTTTGGCCATCATCAGTTACTTTATGGCCCAAAGAGTAAAACCCATCTACCACTTTGTCTCTCATTTCCTAATCTAATTCCCTCGACTAGGGGGTTTGCAGTAGGGTTTTGGAGCATATACTGTATTCAAACATTATGAATCACCTAGAAGGGAACGATCTATTGATACGTAATCAGCATGGTTTCAGAAAACATCGTTCTTGTGCAACGCAGCTAGCTCTTTATTCGCACGAAGTAATGGCCGCTATCGACAGGGGATCTCAAGTTGATTCCGTATTTCTAAATTCCCGGAAAGCTTTTGACACCGTTCCTCACAAGCGACTTCTAATCAAGCTGCGGGCCTATGGGGTATGGTCTCAGTTGTGCGACTGAATTCGTTATTTCCTGTCAGGAAGTTCGCAGTTCGTAGTAATAGACGGCAAATCATTTAGTAAAACTGAAGTGATATCAGGTGTTCCCCAGGGAAGCGTCCTGGGACCTCTGCTCTTCCTGATCTATATAAATGACCTGGGTGACAATCTGAGCAGTTCTCTTAGGTTGTTCGCAGATGACGCTGTAATTTACCGTCTAGTAAGGTCATCCGAAGACCAGTATCAGTTGCAAAGCGATTTAGAAAAGATTGCTGTATGGTGTGACAGGTGGCAGTTGACGCTAAATAACGAAAAGTGTGAGGTGATCCACATGAGTTCCAAAAGAAATCCGTTGGAATTCGATTACTCGATAAATAGTACAATTCTCAAGGCTGTCAATTCAACTAAGTACCTGGGTGTTAAAATTAGGAACAACTTCAGTTGGAAAGACCACATAGATAATGTTGTGGGGAAGGCGAGCCAAAGGCTGCGTTTCATTGGCAGGACACTTAGAAGTTGTAACAAGTCCACTAAAGAGACAGCTTACACTACACTCGTTCGTCCTCTGTTAGAATATTGCTGCGCGGTGTGGGATCCTTACCAGGTGGGATTGACGGAGGACATCGAAAGGGTGCAAAAAAGGGCAGCTCGTTTTGTATTATCACGTAATAGGGGAGAGAGTGTGGCAGATATGATACGCGAGTTGGGATGGAAGTCATTAAAGCAAAGACGTTTTTCGTCGCGGCGAGATCTATTTACGAAATTTCAGTCACCAACTTTCTCTTCCATATGCGAAAATATTTTGTTGAGCCCAACCTACATAGGTAGGAACGATCATTAAAATAAAATAAGAGAAATCAGAGCTCGAACAGAAAGATTTAGGTCTTCGTTTTTCCCGCGCGCTGTTCGGGAGTGGAATGGTAGGGTATGATTGTGGTTCGATGAACCCTCTGCCAAGCACTTAAATGTGAATTGCAGAGTAATCATGTAGATGTAGATGTAGATGTAGACTACATTCCATTATCTACTCTTGTTGATATTCATCTTATTACCTGTTTTCAGGACACTGTTCGTTCTGTTTAACTGCTCCCCAAGCTCTTTTCCGTCTTAAACAGAATTACAATGTTATCGGCAAGCTTAACTTTTTTTATTTTTTTCTCCCTGAACTTTAGTAATTAGTTTACTTCTTGACATTTACTCCTGAAATTCTGTTGGAGGTCAGCCTACAGTATATTATTGCTTTTTGGGGTGGAAATGTGTTACGGCATATCCAGATTGAGAGTGCAATTGGGGAGCATTGTGGCCAACATCTACATTTTTTTGTCCTCCGTATTTTCTACTGGAACTGTTCTTATATCTTTAAAACAACACGGTTTTAACTGTCGTCACAGTGTAGAGTTAGCAATGCCAAACTATTTACAGATTTCCCTTTCCGAGCTATTTTTTTTTTATCAACTATCCTAAGCGGGACTCACCTTCGAAGTGAAACGACAGTTTGTATTCGTCCTGGGTTCTCTGCCAGAGGGCCTCGAAACATAAATTTACAGTATCTGTACTTAAAATAAATGCAAGAAATGATTTCGGCACAAAATCATTTATTTCGGCACACAGCTGACTGAATTCGGCACAGTCATCACGGAATTCGAAAACGGACTGAAATGTTTTGATAATGGTAGTAACCAGAAACCACCTGCAAAATAGCTGTAGCAGTAACAGTTGTTTACTTTGCAAGCAAATCTGCGCAACTGCAGAAAACAGGTGTAATTGTCGACAGAGAAGCGAAATATATTATGTTAAGCCATATTAGTTTCATGTTAAAAGAAAGAAAGAATGAAGTCACATAGTAGTTTATCGAAACTGTAGCACTGTTGCTTGTTAACCATTTTTTCCGTTAAGTGTTTTCACTTTGTATGTTATTCACTGTAGTTTCTAAACAAATCACTGTTATTATAGGTTGAAAAATGCTCTCTATGCTTTTCGAAACCTGAATGTAGGTTTACATCCAACACAGCATTAGGAAATGAGAACTTGCAGGTAGAAGAGTTTCGCAGAGGTAAATTCTTGAAATTTCACTTGATAATTAAGTTTAGACAAGCATATCACAAAACCGCTGAAACACCTACACAAACCTTCGTTTGCAATACAGATGTTGCTATTCATAGCAGAGGTCAGAATTAAAAATAAAGAGGTGTCGTACTTTGCTTACCTTCATTCCATAATGTCATATGTTACTGTATTTTGCGGTAATACATCAAACCAAGCTAAAGGTTTCCGGGTCCAAAAAAATTCTGCATGAATTGTTTGCAATTTGAATTCAGGAACGGCTCGCAGGAATCTGTTCATGGAACTGCATATACCGACTACTGCATCTTGGTACATTTATTCCTTAATTATATTTGCCCTAAATTATACATATCACTTTCAATTTGCCTAAATTATACATATCACTTTCAATTTGCCAAATCAGTACCAGAAATATGAACAGTGTTTATAAAAGCTTGAAGTCACTCAGTTTGATCCAGAACTATGTCCTTTTTAAGGAAAACATTTTTCCATACGTTGCCGGCAATAATAAAAAGTTTAGCTACCAATAAGGCACAGTTTAATTGGAGACTTAAAGATTTATTAACAAGCAGCTCCTTCTACTTGACTGATAAATTTGTAGCAGTACCAGTTGATGTATTACATCATAAACATGAAAACTATGTAATACCTGAATTCAGCGCAGTGAAATAGTGCGATCTATGGAAGCCTTGCAAACTATTTTTGTTTTTATACGCAGTTCATCATGCGTATTTAAATTTTTGACGTAAACTTTTTATGTAATTCGTAAACGAAAAATTTATAGTGTTCTTACTTCTTCTTTGACGAAGAGAACCAACTCAAATAGAATCTGTGCAAGATACATTAGCATATCAGTTCCTTTGAAAATATGTGTTTTGTATTTATTATTTTACTAGTATCATCGACACTGTCGAGGATATGATCACTGTGGGTTGACGGAATGAACAGTGTATCTAATCTCTTAGCTAATCTAATCTAATATCGAAGTGCAGCATGAAATTTACCAAGTAGTCCAGTGGCGTATGACATGCTCCTACTGGCCAGCGACTCATGAGGTATAGTTGGAAAGTCTAAATTACTGTGGACTGCACTTCTTTATAAAGTTAAGCCGTGACCGTCAACGTTTCCTATAGGAGTATTTATCCCACCGTTGGCAAATGATTGTGGATTGTCAGCTTGCATACATACTTCTCTTGTTAACAATATATACTATCAGGGTAAAGAGAGAGCAAAGTGTTCATAGCTATGATCTTTACCTGAGTCATAGTACAAGTGCACGAGAACTCACGAGATACAGTGTATCGATATTTTTTATTTATTTATTTTTATTTATTTATGCATTTATATTACCTGGCAAGATTAGGGCCTTCAGGCCCTCTCTTACACCTAACCAGGCATACTCAAATTGAACGAATTTCAGTTTGTACAGAACATTATGGACATACCACGTGTTATATAGTATTAATGTTAAAGAAAAAAAACAGAGATTGTAACAGTAGTACAAGGATAATTACAAGAATCAAAAAAATAATCATAACAATCGAGAATAATAATAATAATAATAGTAATTACTAAGTATATGAATGTATACATATTTTTCTTTTATGAATGTCAGTCCTATTGCTAGTTGAGAATTTTCTCGTTATGTTCTTGCAGCTTGTGAGTTATTCACATCGAGCAGAGACATAAAACGATAGAATGGGGTGAAACAGATATAGAAGAGGTGGCTGAGTTAGAGGAAGAGAAATAGAATGGTAAAATTCGAAGCTATGATGGAGAGGATAAAGAAAGAGATGAGTGGGGCACAACAATGGTGGCTATATCGTCCCTAATATGTAAGTTTTGAGTTCCCTCTTGAATGTTGAGTGGTTCTGGATAAGACGCAGACCACAGGGGAGCGCGTTCCATAGTCGTATGGCTGAGATGGAGATTGACACGGAGAAAGATTTTGTGTTATGTAAAGGTACAGCCAAGATGCTAGACGTATCCGATCTGGTATTGCGGTTGTGGAATGATGATAGGTGTTTAATGTGAAAAGATAAGTATTGGGGGCACCAGTGACTAAGAAATCGGTGAAGTAAGCACATCGTGTGGAGATCGCGTACCTTATGTGGGCGTATCTAACCTAGCTGGGAGTATGAAGGACTGATATGATCATACAACCGTATATTGCGTACGTATCTAACGCAAGCATTCATCACTAGCTCGAGGCATCTCGAATTTTCACTATTTGTGCCGCGTTGAACTACATCACAGTAGTAAAGATTAGGCAAGGCTAGTGTTTGGACTAATTTTTGTTTAACATGGGTTGGAAATATTATTCTAAATTTTTGGATTGCATGTAGGGAGGTGAGTGATTTCCGGCAAGCTGTGACTGTTTGTTCTTTCTTGTTTAGGTGTTCATCCAAGATCATTCCAAGGTCTTTTACTGTTTTTTGGTATGGTAGCTGGGTACCATTGAGGAGTATTTGAGGGACCGTTTCGCGAAAGTACCGGCTGATTAACTTTGGATGAGATATAAGAATGACCTGAGATTTCTTGGGGTTTAGTTTCAGACCTAGGTTCTGTGCCCATCGAGAAACAGATCAAAGATCTGCGTTCATACTCGCTACTGCGTCAGCAATGTTCTTGGGGATGTTTCCAGAATGAGATTTTCACTCTGCAGCGGAGTGTGCGCTGATATGAAACTTCCTGGCAGATTAAAACTGCCCGCGAAAGGCAAAGGTCCCGAGTTCGAGTCTCGGTCGGGCACACAGTTTTAATCTGCCAGGAAGTTTCAATGTTCTTGGGGCTTGCACTTATGTACAGTTGGATGTCGTCGGCATATAGATGGTAGTTGCAGGAGTGAATCACTGAAGAAATATCATTAATGTACAGTAGCGTCATTCTGATGATGGCGTCAAGGTGTACTTTTTAAAAAATAATGATTTAGTAGCGATCAATACAGACAATTATATTGACTCGCTCGTAATATACAAAATTATTTGCTGGTGATTTCTTGATAACGTCAGTTTCATTAGCTTTAGGAATATAAATCCGAAATAGAATCGATACTTACAATTCGATCTAGTTTCGATCTTTTCAGATGAACTGAGTGAACTGCGAGGGAAATAGTTCTGGGGTATTAAACATTTAAACAGCAGCCAGTAATGAGGATCACTCTATGGAACGTTTCTTAGAATGGTTTGAGCGATGTGTACGCCATTTTCCTGAAATTAATCTTGTTTTTATCACGCGCATATCTCGAACTCCAGGGTCGGACCGTCCACTCGAAGGGGGCGTAGTATTGTTGGTGCGAGGCTAGGGAGACTCCGAGTTTGATTCCTCACAGTACGAAACGACCTATTGGAAGTTAGATTGACGGCACACAGAAACGAGGAGTGCAGTAGCTGAATATCGTAAAATCTGGAGAAGTGTGAACAAGGCCTATATCCAGCAGTGGATGATAAATGGCTGACGACGCTAATGATGACTTTCTCAAATTGATCCCGTATGCAACCGAGGCATCCTTTCCGTGACAAGCTACAGATAAACACAGATTGGCTATCGTTAACACAGAAAACGGCTGCTTCTTTAATGTTCCTCTAACGTACAGTGTTTCCCAACGTTTGGGAGCCCTACAATGAGGGTCGTAAGATAAGGAAGCAATTACCACAAAGGGGTATTACAATCAACAAAAAGCCTTAAATGCAATGCATTTGCAAATGCTCATGTTTCATAACAATCTACCGCCTGCCGGACGGAATTCGGTGTGCTACCTTGAAAAGGAAATGTGATGTGAATTCTTTATGTTACTATAAAACTAAATATTGTATTTAAAAAATTATTTCTTACGATATCTACTGCTTCACTAGAAAGAGCAGATAAGCAGTGTTAACATCTCACTTAGACAGTGAATTGACATCACTTAGTTCCAGTAAGATGGACGTAGAGAAATTATGGGCAAAGTTTAAGCAGATTGTAAATCATAGTCAGGAGAATTATGTGCCTAGTAAGTGGATTAAGGACTGGAAACACCCATCAAGGTTTAATAAAGAGACTCGGAAAACGCTGAGGAAGCAGAGGCTGTTGCACTCTCAATTCAAGAGAGAACGTGCAAATGACGGCGAGCAAAGGTTAATAGAGATTCGGGCGTCTGTGAAAAAGATCTATGCGCGAAGCATACAGTTACTACAAAAGATCTAGCAGAGAACCAGAGAAAGTTCTGGTCCTATGTGAGATCGATGAGTGTGTCTAAGGCTACCATTCAGTCACTTGTCATTGAGTTTCATTTGACGGAAAACCAGAGCGTGGCAGATATTCTTAGGCGCTTGCAAAATGTCTAAGGAAATCTGGTGGTGAAAAAAGCACGGTGAGTCGTTGGCGAGGTGATTATCATCACAACAAGGTCGCGCAAACATGTCCGATCTCCCGCGTACCGGCAGATCGCACACAGCTGTGATTCCTCGTCATTCGAGATGTTTGACGGCAGCCACATTGAACGGAGATTATGTTGAAAACTTGGATTTTGTAACCAAAAGAGTGGGGCATAATATGGTATGCCGGAATTCTGAATAAAAATGACCTCTTTCAGAAAAAAAGTGTTGCATCACTTATTGAACGCCCCTCGTGTATCATTAAACGCCTAAGACGCTGTAATACCAGTTGCTGATTACCTTTGAAACGGATTCCTGCAGCAACAATAGAATATCAGTATTTCATATAATTATTGATCGAATCTAAAAATTTAAAATGCAGTCATAATCTGCAGATTAAGAAGTACAATATTAGTTAAATGCATTACAGTTAGAAACTGTGTGTAGGTTTTAGGCAAGATAACTCATGGCGCTCAAATTGCACAGACTACAAGGTGCGACAATAAAGTAATGAGACTGATTTTCTTTGCAAGATGTGGCAACCCTGCAGGCTTGCGTAGGCACAATATCTTTGACCTTGGTCTATAAGCTACTTCTAGTCCAAGTGGCACATCGGTGCAACTGCTCAGTCGTGAGTTGTGCTGTAATAAGTCAACATGTGTTTGTCTCTCTCGTCACAAAAATGGAACCACATAATATTGCGCAACGGTATGCCATTTCTTTTTGCGTTAAATTGGGTGAAAACGCGACGAGAACGTACGGTAAGCTTCAGAAGGCTTTTGGAAAGGAGTTTATGTCAAGAGCTCAAGTTTTTCGTTGGCATAAAATGTTTAGTGAAGGCAGAACGAATGTTGAAGACGAAGACCGCAGTGGACGACTAGCAACCTCACAGACGGATGTCAACTTGGCCAGGGTGCGTGAACTCGTACGATCTGATCGAAGATTATCCGTGACAAAGATTGCAGAAGAACTGAACATAGTCGAGAAACGGTTCGTCTAATAATAACCGAAAGTGGCATATGATGAAAGATTTGTGCAAAAATTGTCACCAAAAATCTCACACCACAACAGCGAGAAACACAGAAAAATGAGGCAGTCGATCTGTTAGAGCAAACGGAAATCAATCCAGAGTTGTTGAGTCGTGTTATCACTGGTGATGAAAGTTGGTTTTTTCAGTACGTTCCAGAAACAAAACGCCAAAGTTCGCAATGGTGCTCAAAGCGACCACCCAGACCAAAAAAGCTCGCATATCAAAGTTAAAAGTGAAATGCATGCTTGTGTGCTTCTTTGGATGGATCCAAGGGAATTGTTCATAAAGAGTGGGTGCCTCCTGGACAAACAGTTAACCAATATAACTACAAAGAAATTTTAGAAAGACTTCGTAAAAGAGTTCTTCGTTTCCGTGTCAACATTGCTGATAATTCTATTCTGCATCACGATAATGCGCCATCCCATACTGCTCTGTCAGTACAGCAACATTTAACCTCAAAACAAATTTCAGCACTACCACAGCCACCTTATTCGCTCCGTGCGACTGTTTTCTATTTGCAAGAGCCAAAACGGCGGTCAAGGGACACCATTTTCAAACAACACAAGATGTCCAAAAAGCTGTGACGAGGGTCTTGGAGAATATTAGAGAAGATGAGTTCCATAAATGTTACCATCAATGGCAGAAGCGCTGGAAAAAATGTGTGCAATCAGAAGGGAACTACTTTGAAGGAGACAACACTAAACTTGACTAAAATGGTAAGCAACATTTTTTCACATCAGTCACATTACTTTATTGTCGCACTTCGTATATTCATCCAGTAGCTAAAAACGGGAGCACTTACCGACTTACAACAAATTTTACACATCATTTCAAACCTTTTCGAAACTTTTTCACGCTGACTACACCCACAAAATAATGAAAGGAAAGAATTTCGTCGATACTATATTTCCGCTTTTCATGTTTTACGTCTTCAGCACCAAGCATGACGTCTTAATTTATTACCTCTTCATTACTAATTACACTGAAGAGCCAAAGAAACTGGTACACCTGCCTAATATCGTTTAGGGCCTCGATGGAAACGCAAAAGTGCTGCAATACGACGTGTCATGGACTCGACTAATGTCTGAAGTAGTGCTGGAGGGAATTAACACCATGAATCCTGCAGGGCTGCCCATAAATCCGTAAGAATATGAGGGGGTGGAGATGTCTTCTGAACAGCTAGTTACAAGGCATCCCAGATATGCTCAATAATGTTAATGTCTGGGGAGAGTGATGGCCAACGGAAGTGTTATAACTCAGAAATGTGTTCCTGGAGTCACTCTGTAGCAATTCTGGACATGTGGGATGTCGCATTGTCCTGCTGGAATTGCCCAAGTCTGTCGGAATGCACAATGGACGTGAATGGATGCAGGTGATCAGACAGGATGCTTACGTACGTGTCATCTATCATAGTCGTATCTAGACTATCAGGGGTCGCATATCACTCCAGCTGCACACGCCCACACCATTACAGAGCCTCTACCAGCTTGAACAGTCCCCCCTGCTGTCATGCACGGTTCATGGATTCATGAGGCTGTCTCCACACCCGAACACGTCAATCTGTTCGGTACAATTTGAAACGAGACTCTTTTCACCAGGCAACATATTTCCAGTCTACAACAGCCTAATGTCGGTGTTGATGGGCCCAGGCGAGGCGTAATGCTTTTTTGTCGTGCAATAATTAAGGGTACACGATTTGGCCTTCGGCTCCGAGAGCCCATATCCATGACGTTTCGTTGAATGGTTCGCCCGCTCACCCTTTTTGATGGCCCAGTATTGAAATCTACAGCAATTTTCTGAAGGGTTTCACTTCCATCACGTTGAACGATTCTCTCCAGTCGTCGTTGGTCCCGTTATTGCAGGATATTTTTCCGGCCGCAGTGATGTCGGAGATTTGATGTTTTAGACCTACCGGAAGCCTGATATTCACGGCACACTCGTGAAATGGTCGTACGGGAAAATCCCCACTTCATCGCTACCTCGGAGGTGCTGTGTCCCGTCGCTCATGCACCGACTATAACACCTCGTTCACACTCATTTCATTCTTGATAACCTGCCATTGTAGCAGCAGTAACCGATCTAACAACTGCACCAGAGACTTGTTGTGTTATGTAGGCGTTGCCGACCGCAGCGCCGTATTCTGCCCGTTTACATATTTCTGTATTTGAATACGCATGCCTATACCAGTTTCTTTGGCGTATCAGTGTATATTTCCAACACATTCTGCCGACAGTTTCCACATACATCATTTAATATACCTACAAAGTTATATGACTGTACAACACGTTGTTCAGGAGATATGATGTCATAAACACTGGCATGCGTGGAAAAACGCTTTTCTTAAACAGGAGCGCGAATGTTCGATTTGTAAAAAATCATGCATGGGAAATTACTGCTTAACATCTGTCTTACCGTTCGTTTATCTGTGCCAGATGTATAGGTTTACGGATCTGTATCGCGGACGTCTGTCTGTTGCAATGTTATAGAACCTTGGCGTTCGCGTGCGCTGAAGTTTCAGAGATTAGGCAACTTACATGTGGCGATCAACGTGCATTCAGCAACCTCCGGTCTTCAGAAACTGAGCTCGCTTTAGACATTCATGAGATGAAGTAGGTTAAAAGCTACTACCTTGAATCTGACTTTCCTGACACGCACGTCTTCGCTTGGAAAACAAAGCTACATTTTTAGTAAGATTGAACCTTAACCCCGCGGTCTGAGACCTCGCGGAAGACTAAAGTAAATAATACACTGATCTCATAATCCTGACACCTTACGAAGGAATAGCGGAATTTGGTGTGGGGAAAAAAAACCAGACAGTAATTTCACACATTTTTACTTTCACTTTATAGTTTTCATTAATCCGTTGTACACAAGATATTACTATTCGAGCACTCTAAGAAACCTATCTGAGAGTGGTCTGATGGGGCAGCTGAATCGAATGATATCTATCGATGTCGAGAATATATTGATCGCTTCCAACATTAAATAACAGGTCACGCGGAGTTCTGTGCGACGTCCTGAGTCAAGTCTCGCTGAAATGGTATTTACTGATTTGTCTCGCAGCAAACGCCGTGTTCTGTGCCGAAACATTCAGTACGGATCAACGTATTTTGATTACTATCGGTTCTGCTACTCCCGTCATACACCAAGAGTCTTTCTAGAGCGCCGGTGTAGTATATCAGTCGAAAGCACACTGTACCCAACGGCGTTTGTTGACAGTTGTGATATTATTCAACATGCTACAGGCGTAAGTGTGTTTTGAAATACTGGCGTCCTTTAACCAGACAGCGTCGTAGTTTGTAATGATATTGGCAACGAAAAACTTCTTTCCGAGGGAAAACTTCGCGGGCCAGCACTGTAATAGCCTTCCGACAGTTTTATGTGCCTGGCGAATCGCGGCGCTGCGGGTTCTGCTTCGCTGGGCTTCTACTTATACATCTGGAAGGAAAACTTCTTTCATAACAATCCACTATACTGACGTTATACCTCCGTCGTTTGTAAACCTTCAACATTCGTAAAACGTTTCCCCAGTGAGAAATTTCAGGTTTTCCGAGAGTACTGAGTAAATGGCGAAATTTCGGACACGTAGTCACTTGCACATGTACTGACATCTTAGCTACGTATATTCCAGCCGCTTTCTATTTCTGTCTGAAGCTGTTACGTGAGCATAGACACTGCTATTTAATAATCAGTCAGTGAGAAGGTGAGGCGCAACCTGAAGTAGATTCCACTATGACAAAAAATAGACGTCGACGACAATGAAAGAACACTTCGTTGTTATAATCGTATGGTTTTCGTCGAATCTAACAACACAGCCAAGCAAAGTTAATCAAGAAATGTTGTCATCATTAAAAAAAAAAAGAAGTTCAAATGGCTCTGAGCACTTTGGGACTTAACTTCTGAGGTCATCAGTCCCCTAGAACTTAGAACTACTTAAACCTAACTAACCTAGGGACATCACACACATCCATGCCCGAGGCAGGATTCGAACCTGCGACCGCAGCGGTCGCGCGGTTCCAGACTGTAGCGCCTAGAACCGCTCGGCCACCCCAGCCGGCTGTCATCATTCAGGAGGTATAACGCTAGTAGGATGAGTGATACAGTAAAAACTATTTAGCCGCGCGGGGTAGCCGAGCGGTCTAAGGCGCCTTGTCATGGTTCGCACGGCTCCCCCCCCCCCCACTCCCCACCCTCCCCCACCGTCGGAGGTTCGAGTCCTCCCTCGGGCGTGTGTGTGTGTGTGTGTGTGTGTGTGTGTGTGTGTGTGTGTGTGTGTGTGTGTGTTGTCCTTAGCGTAAGTTAGTTAGATTAAGTAGTGTATAAGCTTAGGGACTGATGACCTCAGCAGTTTGGTCCCATAGGATCTTACCACAAATTTCCAAAATTTTCCAAAAACTATTTACATCTACGCAAACCACTATGAATAGGATAACAGAGTGTACTTTCCATTGTACAACTTAATAGGATCTCTTTCCGGTCCATTTGCATATGTCTGCATCTACATCTACACACAAAATTCGCAGGCCGGATTATGGTGCGCGGAGGAGGGCACCTTGTACCACTGCTAGTCATTTCTTTTCCTGTTCCAGTCGTGAATAGAGCGAGGGAAGGACGACTGTCTACATGCTTCCACTCTAGCCCTAGTTACTCTAATCCTTACGGCGTCAGTAGAATCGCTCTGCAGTCGTCCACAAATACCGGTTCTCAAAATTTCTCAGTAGTGTCCCACGAAAAGAATGTCGTCTTTCCTCCAGGGATTCCCAATTGAGTTAACGAAGTATCTTCCTAAGATTCGCGTGTTGATTCGACCTACCAGTACCAGTAACAAACCTAAAAGGCCGACTCTGAATTTCTCCGATGTCTTTTTTTAATCCGATCTCGTAGGGATTACATACAACCGAGTAGTACTCAAGAATGGGTCGTACTAGTTTTCTATATTTATAGATGGACCACATTTTCCTAAGACTCTCCCAAAGAAACGAAGTCGACCATTCGCCGTCCCTACTACACTCCTTACGTGCTCGTTCTGTTTCATATCGCTTTGCTACTTTACGCCTACATATTTTATCGAAGGGACTGTGTCAAGCAGCACAGAACTAACGCTGCACTCGAAATTACGGGATTGTTTTTCCACTCATCTCCATTAACTTACATTTTTCTGCTTTCAGAGAGATCTGCCAATCATCACACCAACTAGAAATTTTGTCTAAGTCATCTTGTATCCCCTCACAGTCACTGAACGACGATACCCACCCGTATACCATTGCATCATCGACAAACAGTCGCAGATTGCTGCTCACCCTGTTCGTCAGATCATTTATGTATATTTATGGCAGCGGTCCTGTCACACTTCCTTTTGGGCTCGACAGTGCCGTTATCTCTGAGGAACACTCGCCGTTAACCCAATACCGGCCATTGTCCCTTTTTTGGGACGCGTATATTTTACTTATTTCTACGTAAGCAATGGAGCTTTTAGCCTTTATTGTTGCACCTGTAGGTTCAGCTAACTGCTATAATGCCTGTAAATTTAAAAGAAATAACTTTTTTCTAAGTACTTCACGTCAGGAAAATTATAAACTTGCCGATTTTTTGTTCTCGCACTTGGCAGCACTGTATGTGTGCTGGTAGTTCCTGGGCGACAATGAGCTGTGATTTAGTTGTCTGGGCGTGTTTGTTATGAACATATGGATGTCCACGTAAGATTAAGTATACTTCAGATTTTTTCAAGTAAGTGCAATATCGATATATTTTATGCGTCCCAATAATGGGACAATGGCATGTTACACTATCATTTATTGTTAGTGTGCCCTATTCTTGTGTACACGTATTATACAGAGAATAATTGCATTTTACGTTCTTTATATCCGGTTTTTTTCACGTTCAATTCGAATTTTAAGATTCCAACAGGATAAAAACATGCCGCGTGGACTTACACTTGAAGAAATTCTAGCAGAACTAGCGAACCATCAAGAGAGTGACGATGAAGATAAAGACGTAGAATTGGCGATTATTCCACCCGATGCAAATGTAATAACAGATGAAGAAGACAGTGACAAAAATGTATTGAACAATGAGTCTGTTGTACAAGATGTAGCCGGTACTTTAGACAGAAGCTCTCACTTTCGGATGTCCGACAGAGAATGGTGATGTTTTACCTATCAAAGAAAACAGGATCAGTACCAAAACACAGAGGACCACAAGGAAGCAAATTGATAGGAGGTCGGGTGAGCACAGATGTACGACTAGATCCAGGAAATCATTTCATTGTGTCAAGTAAAACACAGAAGAGATGTGCTTACTACAAGAAAAAAACAAAAATTTGTGATAGGTGCAATGTTGGTGTACACGACAAGTGTTCAGCTTCATTTCATACTGAATAGAGATTCAATAATATTAAAACATTATTTATTTATTGTTTGTGTTGTTTCTTACAAAATTATGCATGGAGAATAAGGTTGTGAATTTGGATAGCGCATTTGGCCAATGTCCCAAAAATGGGACGGTCTGTAGTTTTTGTTCTAATAAACTGAAAATTTTCAAAACAATTTTTTATTCAATTAATCACTCAATGTAACGTATTTATGTATAAAAGTTTGCAAAAAATGATCCGATAGAGTTTTGGCCAGTAATGGGTTAAGTACAATGTACTGGTTACTGGGTTCAGTCTATAAGAAGTCCTCGGGCCACTCACACATCTCGGAATCCACTCTGTATGCTCGTACCTTCGTTAACAGTGTGCAGTGGGGCATCGTGTCAAATACTTTTCAAAAATCTAGAAATAAGGAATATGCCTGTTGCCCTTCATCCATTGATTCAACGGATATCATGTGAGATACGAGCAAACTGAGTTTCGCATGAGCAATGCTGGGATCAATCTTCATGATAATTCCTTTACATTTGGTCGTGTGAACCCCAATGGTGGGTATAATAGAGGCACCCACGCACCATCTGACGGAACACTTGAGGTAATTTTGAGCCCGTTGGTTGCAAAATGTGAGCATCGCATCGAGAACTCGGCTCAGTTCGTGGCACGTCTATGGAAATTCAGATTGGCCAGCGTTGTCTCACTTTTCACCAGAGTTCCTTTCAAGGTGTCGCTGACACTTATTGAAAAGAAATTTGGCCCCCATTAACCAAACTTCTCAGTTTTCGTTTTGACGGACGTTTTATGAAGAGTCTAGAGGTCTAGAAGGGCTTCTACGAAGTTTGGAAGGTAGGAGACGAGATACTGGCGGAAATGAAGCAGTGGGGACGGGGCGTGAGCCGTGCTTGGGTAGCTCAGTTGGTAGAGCACTTGCCCGCGAAGGCAAAGGTTCCGAGATCGAGTCTCGGTCCGGCACACAGTTTTAGTCTGCCAGGAAGTTTCAGTCTAGGGGTCAGTCACCTGTCGCCTGCGGTGGCCGAAATGTTCATGAAAGACTCTGAGAACAAGGCACTACACTTAGCACCATTAAAACCGACAGTCTTTTACAGGTATGTTCATGATACGTTAGTCATTTGAATTCACGAAAAAGATGAGCTTCAAGATTTCATGCTACACCTGAACTCTATTCACAATCAAATTCAGTTCACCGTGGATATCCGACGAAGAAGCCTAAAAGCCGGCCGGAGTGGCCGAGCGGTTCTAGGCGCTACAGTCTGGAACCGCGTGACCGCTACGGTCGCAGGTTCGAATCCTGCCTCGGGCATGGATGTGTGTGATGTCCTCAGGTTAGTTAGGTTTAAGTAGTTCTAAGTTCTAGGGCACTGATGACCAAAGCAGTTAAGTTCCATAGTGCTCAGAGCCATTTGAACCATTTTTGAAGCCTATAATCGGAACTTGACCGCCTCAGTAATGTATTCCAGAAAATCGGCTATAGAGACCACCAAATTCAACGCGCTTTCGAGCAAAATACCATACTACAGCTAACACCCGTTGAAGACCAACCGAAAACAATAGCCTACATTTCATACACTGGCAACTATCTGGAAATATTGGTGGAATTTTACGACGACAGAATATGAAATGTGTGTACCGCCAGCCAGCAAAGACCAAATCCCTTTTAGGAACAGTAAAATACGACCTGGGACTCCGGATATGTGGTGTGTATTACATACCATGCGAGTGCGGGAAAACATAGGCCACACTAACCATTCGCACAACTGAAGAAATTTGCACGGAATTCAAACGGCACACCGACCTCCAGCAGCCCACAAAATCAACAAGTTGTGAATATTGCCTTGAAACCAACCACAAAATGAAATACGAAAATACAAAAATCTGCACAACGAATCCCACTCTTGGGACTGAGTGTACAAGGAGGCTATCGAAATCCGGCTAATGAGAACTCATCAACAAGGACACTTAGTCATATATATATTAAGCTGTATCCGGTCCATAGCTGGCCAAATTCATAATATATATATATATATATATATATATATATATATATATATATATATATATATATATATATATGGTGTAACAAAAAGGTACGGCCAAACTTTCAGGAAACATTCCTCCCACACAAAGAAAGAAAATATGTTATGTGGACATCTGTCCGGAAACGCTTACTTTCCATGTTAGAGCTCATTTTATCACTTCTCTTCAAATCACATTAATCATGGCATGGAAACACACAGCAACAGAACGTACCAGCGTGACTTCAAACTCTTTGTTACAGGAAATGTTCAAAATGTCCTCCGTTAGTGAGGATACGTGCATCCACCCTCCGTCGCATGGAATCCCTGATGCGCTGATGCAGCCCTGGAGAATGGCGTATTGTATCACAGCCGTCCACAATACGACCACGAAGAGTCTCTACATTTGGTACCGGGGTTGCGTAGACAAGAACTTTTAAATGTCCCCATAAATGAAAGTCAAGAGGGTTGAGGTCAAGAGAGCGTGGAGGCCATGGAATCGGTCCGCCTCTACCAATCCATCGGTCATCGAATCTATTGTTGAGAAGCGTACGAACACTTCGACTGAAATGTGCAGGAGCTCCATCGTGCATGAACCACATGTTGTGTCGTACTTGTAAAGGCACATGTTCTAGCAGCACAGCAGCACAGATGAAATCATGATAACGTGCTCCATTGAGCGTAGGTGGAAGAACATGGGGCCCCATCAAGACATCACCAACAATGCCTGCCCAAACGTTCACAGAAAATCTGTGTTGAAGACGTGATTGCACAATTGCGTGCGGATTCTCGTCAGCCCACACATGTTGATTGTGAAAATTTACAATTTGATCACGTTGGAATGAAGTCTCATCCGTAAAGAGAACACTTGCACTGAAATGAGGATTGACACATTGTTGGATGAACCATTCGCAGAAGTGTACCCGTGGAGGCCAATCAGCTGCTGATAGTCCCTGCACACGCTGTACATGGTACGGAAACAACTGGTTCTCCCGCTGCACTCTCAATACAGTGACGTGGTCAACGTTACCTTGTACAGCAGCAACTTCTCCGACGCTAACATTAGGGTTATCGTCAACTGCACGAAGAAATGCCTCGTCCATTGCAGGTGTCCTCGTCGTTCTAGGTCTTCCTCAGTCGCGAGTCGTAAGCTGGAATGTTCCGTGTTCCCTAAGACGCCGATCAATTGCTTCGAACGTCTTCCTGTCGGGACACCTTCGTTCTGGAAATCTGTCTTGATACAAACGTACCGCGCCACGGCTATTTCCCCGTGCTCATCCATACATCAAATGGGCATCTGCCAACTTCGCATTTGCAAACATTGCGCTGACTGCAAAACCACGTTCGTGATGAACACCAACCTGTTGATAATACGTACTAATGTGCTTGATGCTAGTACTGTAGAGCAATGAGTCGCATGTCAACACAAGCACCGAAGTCAACATTACCTTCCTTCAATGGGGCCAACTGGCGGTGAATCGACGAAGTACAGTACATACTGAGGAAACTAAAATGAGCTCTAACATGGAAATTAAGCGTTTCCGGACACATGTCCACATAACACCTTTTCTTTAGTTGTGTATGAGGGATGTTTCCTGAAAGTTTGGTCGTACCTTTTTGTAACACCCTGTATATCACCCACTGGTCCAGGATGTCAGTCAGCAGAAGTAACCTAATGATTATGGCACGCTACACCGTTGAAAATTCTTTCTACGACGATCAATCAATCTCGTTGCATGCCCGAGAGACTTTCAAGCAATAATCTGAACCTAAATACAGTTGAAAAAAGGCAACAGAATGTATTTGAATTAAGTCAGATGAATTAAGTCAGATGATACTGAAGGCATTAGATTTGAAAATTATTTGTTGAAAGTAGTAGACGAGATTTACTATTTGGGCAGAGAAATAACTGACAACGAGAGAAGTAGAAAGTAGACTTGCAATAGCAAGAAGAGCTTTCGTGAAAAGAGAAATCTGAAGAAATCGAATATAAATGTAAGTGTTCTGAAATATTTTTTGAAAGTATTTGTCTGGACCATAACCTAAGATGGAAATGAAACATAGACGATAGAAGGAAATTGAAGCTGTTTATATGTGATGCTTGAAAAGAATTTTGGAAGTCAGAAAGGTAAATCAGATAGGTTATGAAGAAATATTGAATCGATAAGCGGACGAAAGTAGCTTTATACGACACATCCTGAGGTATCAAGGTGTGATTATCTGTTCACGGAGGGAATTTTACGATGAAAAAATTGAAGAAGAAGTACGAGGTTTGGAAACAGCAAACAAGTTCAAGTGGATATAGATTGCAGCATGGTGTTGACTAGCGTGGAAGGGGCTACACCTAATCAGTCTGTGGACTGAAAACTATAACAACTCTGAGGTAGGAACCGAAAACTCTTCATCGGCTGTGTAAATCTGAGGAATCTACAGAAATGTAAGCTGCATTGTTTAACAGCTATTTGTAATCGACTTGAAATCTGCTATGCCTGCCGGCCGCTGTGGTCTAACGGTTCTAGGCGCTTCAGTCTGGAACCGCGCGACCGCTACAGTCGTAGGTTCGAATCCTGCCTCGGGCATGGATGTGTGTGATGTCCTTAAGTTAGTTAGGTTTAAGTAGTTCTAAGTTCTAGGGGACTGATGACCTCAGATGTTAAGTTCCATAGTGCTCAGAGCCATTTGAACCATCTGCTATATCTTTGTCATGTTTAGTTTGTCTCCGAACCATACAGCTTGTGATTTGCAACTTGTTGACATTAAAACTGCGGTCCAGACCAAGACTCGAACTCGGAGTCTTGCCTTTCGCGGGAATACTTTTACTGTCTGAGCTTTCCAGGTATTTAGACAGTTGCGATTTCTGACGTAGCTTCACTTCCACCAGTAACACTAGATGGCGCACTCTTTTCGCCTAGCGAGTCGGCTGCCCGTGTACCTAGCGTTGTTTGAGGGAAGTCTGGTTTGCAGGGGTTGCGGTTCACGATCACAATACTTCTTTCCTACTTTTCATAATTGGCTGAGGCTCTCCTGCTTACCTTTCTAGAGTAGCACTCATAGGAGAAATGATATCGCGGAGGCACCTCTTAGCCACAGCCTAGGATTTGTTTCTCGAATGAATCCTCGACTCTGCAGCGGGGTGTGCATTTAAATGAAAAAACTGGAACTTGGAAGAGGAGTATTGAGTCTCGTCTGGATACCTCAGTTGGTAAAAGCATTAGCCGCGAAATTAATGACCTACCAGGCAATGTTAATAGTCACCTCACAGTTCTTGAAAATGATACAGAAGTTGACTTCATCTATACTGAAGAAAAGCTGCATAAGTATCCTGTTAGATCTTGATAAGATTTTAAAATGGTGCCGAGACTGGCACCTTGTTTGCAATATTAGGAAACGTGAAATTATGTATATTTTCAAAGCTCGTAAAAGTAGTGTCCTATAACTGCAATATCAATGAGTCACTATTGGCATTAGTTGCCTGGCACAAACTACTGGGCGTAACAATTTGTAGCGAGATAAATGAAATACTTATCTATTTCTTTTTAATAATTTTAAAATTTAACTTTATTCCTGTTTTTGAAGTATTTAACTTCATTGCTTTAAAAACTAATACACGTCAATCTCATAGAAAAGTTTATACCTACTTGTACGTGTTCTTTTAATTGCATTTTGTGTGATTCTCGAATATGTATAGGCCTGCAGTAGCGATGACTAAGGAGCTTACGAGACAACTATATTTTTGTGGCCATTGTACCTTATCTTGTTATGAACAGGAAGCCGTTTGTAGAGTGACCCTCCCGTCACCGTGGCCTATTTTCACCACGTTTTAATTATGTGCGACGATGCTTATCTGATTTTCTGTGTATTTTTTGACGATGCTATTATGGCTTCATATTGTTAGGAATTGTTTGAAAACAGTTATGTCTCGCCCTGTTTTAAGCGCATGTATGAAAGTAATACTTTTCATAAGGGCACTATTTTATTGTTTTAAGATGTAGACTCTCCACTACTTGTACTTGGTTTTTCCCCTTTTTCTGCAGATCTGAAGATGGTCGCCGTTTAGCGAAATGGGTTGTCTGAGGCCAAAAGTTTCTTTGTGATGATAGACGGAAATAAAAGAAATTTATTCTGAAATGGAGTCATCACATAGGGTCAGTCGTAGGTTAAGTGGCAACCTTCGGCTCATTGGGAGGATACGGGGAAAATGCAGTCAATCTACGAAGGACACTACTGGCAAAACGCTTATGTGTCACATCTTAGAATTGTTCAGTTGTGTGGACCCATACGAAATAGAATTAAAAGAGGATACTAAATGTATTCAAAGGTCGGCATGAATGGTCACAGGCTTTTGAGACTCACGGGAGAGTGTCATGGAGATGTTTAGAAAGCTTAATTGGGATACTTATGACGATAGACGTCAATAATCCCATGTCAACCTACTTACAAAGTTCGAGAACCAGTATGAACTGAAGAATCTAGATCTATTCTTCACACCCTATGTGTCGTTCCTGCACAGAGGACAACAAAGACAAAATCAGACCAAATTATTCTAAAGAAAACCAACTCCTTCCAGGTTATACAATTGTCAATACAGTATTCTCTTATCTTGAGGTACCTGCTGGGCATGCAGTCTGGATCGATTGCTGTAAATCTTGTAGCTGTCCTCCCGTCAGGAGAGGCGCCTGTAATGCGACTGACACACATTTGGATAATTCATGTCAAATATCCTCTGCTCTCTATGTCTGAGCGAATCGAAGGACATTTATAATACTTACGACAGTCGCTTTATGAAGCATACCCAACAGATACCTGAAGATAAGACAATCGTACATATATGAAGTAAACAATCAACATATTTTTTAAAAATATAGCTTTCAGGAAACTGAGTTTATATATTTCTATTCCAGTTACAGATCACAAAAGTACACATAAATCAGATTACTAGCTTCAGCCTATAATGACCGTCTTTAGATCTGAGCACGCACAGTGTGCTAATCGTTCGAGTTGACATGTGTAAGAATGGTACAATCACAGTTATTAGCCACACAAGCGTCGTCACACTCTTACAAAATTTAGATACCACGTGCGTAGTTGTAAAGGCATCCCGATTCTCTAAAGAAGCTTACTAAACTCCATGAATGTATTATTAAATTTTCAATGGTTCAAATGGCTCTGAGCACTATGGGACTTAACTGCTGAGGTCATCAGTCCCCTAGAACTTAGAACTACTTAATCCTAACTAGCCTAAGGACATCACACACATCCATACCCGAGGCAGGATTCGAACCTGCGACCGTAGCGGTCCCGCGGTTCCAGACTGTAGCGCCTAGAACCGCTCGGCCACCCCGGCCGGCTGTGGTATTATTAATAAAACCTTAAAGGAAGAGCTAGAAAATAAAAATAAAGTAGGGGAGTGAAACCTGGGTCCTCTCAAGGAGGAATAACAGTAAAGGACGTGCAGTTGAAATATTTCCAACAGCGAAAGCTTGCACATGTCACTACCGGATTAGGAATAAGCAAATTAGGGAACTGAATGTTGAAGCGATAAACAACACAGCAGAGAAATACAGAGACTTACTGGACGACCATGTGAGCAAAATGCCAGAAGAAAGAATGACGAAACAACTTTTGAGATAGAGACCGAGAAGAAGAAGGAATCCTCATAGGCCCAAAATGAAATGCCCTCAATAATAATCGTTGACAACAGAGCAGGCAGTTTGCCCAATAGCTGGAAATGAAGATGCAAATGAAGATGAGGATGATGATGATGATATTTAGCATAATTGACAATTCATAATCAGTATCAATTGGATGTCACTAATCCCCAGTCATCAACTGACAGACCAATTGTATGACGTGACTAATTCTTGTTATAACTTACTAAATCGTTCAGATGGTTCCCAGCACTATAGGTCTTAACATCGGAGGTCATCAGTCCCCTAGACTTAGAACTACTTAAACCTAACTAACCTAAAGATATCACACACATCCATGCCCGAGGCAGGATTCGAACCTGCGACCGTAGCGATCGCGCGGTTCCAGACTGTAGCGCCTAGAACCGCTGGGCCACCCCCGCCGGCTATTAAATTTTGTAAGAATACAATGAACCTCGTTTAATATATGAGATTGTAGCGTTTTTACATATGCCGACAAGATATGATGTGCATACTGTCTATACTCAGGTCTGAAAGTGTCTTTACGGACCGAAATAAATAATGTGATTTATGAATATTTTTCTGATTCGTAACTGGAATAAAAATAAGAACATAAATATCTTCCTTGATCACTGGGAAAGTTTTGTGGCGACTTTGTCGCTACTCACGAAACTTTCATTGGAATGAATAAGTAAATGTTGATTGTCCTGTGGATGTTAGGTACGAGGCTGACTCCACAAAAATAAAAGTTAGACTAACAACAGCAGGTACAGTTGCGTTTAAGAAGTCATTTCTCTGGAGCTGCATATGCTGTCGGAAGCCTCTGCCATGCGATTCACAGTAGTTTTCAGGGTAAGTATGTAGATGTAGATATAGCCCTGTGTTCTATATGCGGCCCGGCGCACGGCTTTAATACTTAACTTAAAAGATAGCGCAAACTCCGATGCAGAGTATAGTACTTGTTCCGTTTGTAGTAATTTTAGTTTCTCTTGCATCGGACCAGCGACCTTATGGTGTCTCGAACCAATTTAACAGCAGAATGACTCCAGTACGGCTCCACTAAACCATTGTACCGAATGTCGTTCACAACTTGGCCGAAGCCGATCTGTTCAACGTCGTCCTGACAAAGCGTTTTTGTGCGAGGGAACAATGTGGCGCCTGGAAAAACGTACTTCTGTAGCTGAGAGAAAGCTGCTTTTGTGACGGCAACAGGTGTTGTGCCTTATCCGCCGCACCCGACTCGGGTCTCGGCTACTTCCGGCGTGGTTCGTGTGGATTCGCCAGCGAGGGGAGCGAGAGCGACAGCGGGCTACGCCCATTGCCCCGACCGTATAGCTTCAGCCGGCAGTAGGGTCGCGGCTTTAGCGCTGCGCAGGTTGCGTCTGTTCCATGTGAGGCGCGCGGCCTGTCGTTCCCGCGTTTGTAGGTCTGCATTCTGAATCCCTCGGTGCATAGGTCGATTGCCTTCGACCTCTGAAAGATGTGACTCACGGTATAAGTGACTCGTTTCTGCGTTGCGTCTGCTTCATTCGCGCACTTAGTCGACGCCGCTTCTGAATCAATCTGTAACAGTGAGGGAAATCACGCGGAAAATACTGTTACGGAAAGGGGTGGGTCGGTTAAAAACGTACATTCTCTTGGTTGTCGGGCACCTGAGATCGCATCGTAATCCCTACGTAGCAGCTAATTTATATGCCACTTGTAGCGGCATTGCCGAACTTTCCCGTAGAGTGCCACGCTGCACTGCTACAGAAGTACTAGGCATCGTATTTATTCATGGCATAGCTTACTGCTTCTGAAAACAGTAAAAGTACTCGATGTTGGTGATCTTCGTTAATGAAGGAAGTGTTTACGTGCAATAAAGCCCTATATGACCTGTTGCCTTAAGGCAAACTAAAACCGTTCACAAAGTAACTTTCGTTCTTTTACAAGTATTAAAATGTTGTCTAGTTGAGTTTAACTAGTCTCGCTCCTGATTTTGTTTGTTTACCACAACTAAATAACCAACATTTATATTTCGAATGTAGCTAAATGTATAGGGATGTGAAACTCCCTGTCGAATCCGTCGTATTTCTTTAGAAAAGCGGAGATTGCTCCTTGCTTCACTTTGGATTGGGCGGAACTTGCGAAAAAAGTAAAAGACAGAAAAAGATATTTCAAATAGTTGGTAACTCCGCCGTCGCACCCGTGGATCGGTCACTGTAAGAAACATAGAGGTGTATCCATCGTGGACAGAACGGACCGGGCTGTGCGGTTATTCTAAGCGGCCGTTTGGCTCTTCAGTAGTAAGTTATTCGTGTAGTTCTGGAGTAGTGTGTATAAAATCTAGTCCTCATTTGGTTCGTGAAGAAAGCTCAATCTTAGTCCGCGAGTATTTTCGTTCTTTGTTAGATGCAGACAGTTCCCGAAGCCTCGAAACTGGTAATTTCGCGGGCTGAATACGCACGGAAATAAATTGGCGTGCGCTTCTGGAGAGTGCGGGTGGCATTGCTCCAGTTGGCACGCAGCCGCTGCGTCCTTTTGCCCTGGAACCGTACTGCACCAGACCGGACAGCCCACTGCGTAACTCTGCGGAGTCCCAATTCTGTCGGCACCAGCCTGGACCACTAGTACAGTGCGTCCGTTCTCCACGGGACTTAGTTCTCGTCGAATAATCTTAGTTGGAAAACTGGAATCATCATTCCTCCCTACTGTATTTCGTTTTGGTCAGTGATACACCTGAGATTTCAATTATCACTGATCCTTTGAGTTTCAGTAATTGCCCCCAATAAACCAGCGAATACCGATAGCTTTACTGCGCGGGCCACCCACTAGACCCGTCGTCCATCAAGGTGAGCTGAGGCGGCTTCAGCTTGGGCCCCTCTGACCCATTCCGAATACTGAGCTCGCAGCCACAGTGCAGCGAGCGTAGACGCGGTGAAAGCGCGAGGGTAGGACCGTGCCCAGACCCCGGATAGCCATCGGTCCGCTTCGCCTCCCCTCGACCAGCTGCCCGTACGAGCGGCAGCCTCTGTGTCCGCCAGCCATGTCCGCCCGCTGCGAGGACCACGACCCTTACGATGACCCCGACCAGGAGGGCTGCGGCGACTCGGAGGAGACGCTGTCGATGGTGGCGGGCACGACCCTGACGCTGGGCACATCCGACGACCACGACCACGACCAGGACCACGAGCTCCAGCAGCAGCAGCAGGAGACGCCGCGCCGTCGACTCGTCATCCGGTCGCCGCCGCCGCGACGGAGCTCGGCCGTCAAGAAGGTCGTCACCGTCATCAGTCCCACGCAGGTCAGTCCGGCCGCGGGTGCGTCGTCGTCACATCTCGCTCTTACTTTTAAACTCGACAGGCGACTGATCAGAACTCACTGCTAAGTTTATCTTCTTCTTTTTTCGTACATCCATCGTCAACCCCAGATGGATATGGGTCAACAGTTGATGAAAAATTGGGAAGAAATGATAACGCCGTCAGCCGTGTATTTGTATCTTACTTTACTTTAGCAGGTTTTTCCACTTATCAGCAGTTGCCTGTTCTCTAATGTCACAAACTTCCATCCTACCAATGTTCTCCCGATAGACCTATCCTTTCGACGGCTTTGGCTGTAGTTCCCCTCGACGTTACCCTCGGCTCCAAATGGTTCAAATGGCTCTGAGCACTATGGGACTTAACATCTGAGGTCATCAGTCCCCTAGAACTTAGAACTACTTAAACCTAACTAACCTAAGGACATAACACACATCCATGCCCGAGGCAGGATTCGAACCTGCGACCGTAGCAGTCGCGCGGTTCCAGACTGAAGCGCCTAGAACCGCTCGGCCACTCCGGCCGGCCCTCGGCTCCCCTCGGCTTCTTCTCCTTGATGGAGATCATCTGAGCCGACACTGTTGTTCTTCCATCCGACAGACATGTCCATTCCAGCTCAGTGCAGGAGCATCAATACCATCTGTGACTGGTTCCAGGCATCTATCTCCATTCCTACATGTACATTCCTCAGTCTATCCAAGGGAGTCTCTCTCATATTTCGCCGTAACCCGTTCATTCCAAAGCCTCAATTTTCTCCCTTTGTCTCTCGCTCAGTGTATAATACTCTGACCCATATGTCAGATCGCATTCAACCACAGACGCAGCACTACCGCCTTTCTTCGTCTGGATATGTGCCGACTCCAAAAGTAGTTAATGATCTAATAGCCGCGCTCACTCGACTTGTCCTTTGGAATATGTCCACGTCACACTCTTCAGTCTTACCGATTTTGAGCCCAAATACTTGAACACTTACACATTTCTTAACCGGCCAAACTAAAAATCCAAATCCTCACTTTGTTCATTTCCAACAAGATATTCTGTTTTATCCGCATTGACTGTTACTCCCCATTGGTCATAAGTATCCGATGTAAACGTTGATGCTGTACTTTCACACGCTAACTTCTGCACTATCTATTACAACAACCAAGAACAACCTGTAAATACAACTTAATTAAGGTTGGTGACATAGAACATCCTCGTGTTAATCCTTGTTTAAAACTCTCCGATGTCTTACAACCAGCCTCCACAAGTGCCTCATGGTGGTGGTACATCCTTTTTAACAGTTCTATTAACACACCATCCACTCCAACCTTATCCAGTTCTGTGCACAGTAATCTCCTTGCCACAGAATCACAGAATCAATAAACACCAAGTGGATTGATCCAGAATGAGATTTTTCACTCTGCAGCGGAGTGTGAGCTGATATGATACTTCCTGGCGGATTAAAACTGTGTGCCGGACCGAGACTCGAACTCGAGTTCAAGTCTCGGTCTGGCACACAGTTTTAATCTGCCAGGAAGTTTCACCAAGTGGATATCTTGATTTTTTGCGATCATCTTCTTACACATCTGGCATACACAAAATATGTTACCAACGCAGCTTTTCCTAGCAGTAAAACCCCACTGCTCCTGCGATACAACAACCTGCGCGACCTTTTCCAGTCTGTTCTTTACTATCTGTTATTATAGGTTTTCTGTCTTGAGATGACTGCAGTGTAATTAAAAAGATTACACTGCAGTCAGCT
Source organism: Schistocerca piceifrons (assembly GCF_021461385.2). Classification (NCBI taxonomy): domain Eukaryota; kingdom Metazoa; phylum Arthropoda; class Insecta; order Orthoptera; family Acrididae; genus Schistocerca; species Schistocerca piceifrons. The sequence goes on from NC_060143.1 coordinate 196,460,756, forward strand.
CAAGACAGATAACCTATAATAACAAATGGTTCAAATGGCTCGGAGCACTATGGGACTTAATTTATGAGGTCATCAGTCCTCTAGAACTTAGAACTACTTAAACCTAACCAACATAAGGACATCACACATATCCATGCCCGAGGCAGGATTCGAACCTGCGACCGTAGCGGTCACGCTGTTCTAGACTGTAGCGCCTAGAACCGCACGGCCACTCCGGCCGGCCCTATAATAACAGATGTTAACAGCTGGTGCGGAAGATGGCCACACAGACAAACGTATTATGTCCTTTACTATTTTGCTAAACAACCTACTTTATATCTATTTATTTAAAAAAACGATATCGGCGCTCCACTCCACCGTCATTCCGCCCCTCTGTCGGTAAGTAGTGTTTCTATAACCAACTGTATACAATGTCATAAAAAGTTAAGTTGGTTGATGAGTTCTATTGGTAAGATCATGCTTGAGAAGATCTGTGGGCGCCGATTTTTATTCCATTTTATGGCCTTGTGTACAGTTGGTTTACACTGGACTCGCATTCGGGAAGACGACGGTCCAAACTCGAGTCCGACCATCATGATTTAGGTTTTCGGTGATTTTCCTAAATCGCTTCAGACAAATGCCGGAATGGTTCCTTTGAAAGGGTACGTCCGACGTCCTTCCCCATCCTTCCGTAACCTGATGGCCGGCCGTTGTGGCCGAGCGGTTCTAGGTGCTTCAGTCTGGAACCGCGCGACCGCTACGGTCGCAGTGTCGAATCCTGCCTGGGGCATGAGTGTGTGTGATGTCCTTAGGTTAGTTAGGTTTAAGTAATTCTAAGTTCTAGGGGACTCACGACCTCATATGTTAAGTCCCATAGTGCTCAGAGCCATTTGAACCTAACCTGATGGGACTGATAACCTCACTGTTTGGTCCCCTCCCCCAAATCACCAATCAACCAACCAATCAACAGTTGGTTATAAGACCAGTAATTGCGAATAGAGCAGCCTGATGATGGTGGAGTGGACCACCGAAACCGATCGCATTTAAATAAATAGATATATATCCGAAAGAACAGGCATTAAGCGAGGTCTGCAGTTGTGATATATACAGGGTGAGTCAAAAAGAATACCACAACTTTAAAAATGTGTATTTAATGAAAGAAACATAATATAACCTTCTGTTATACATCATTACAAAGAGTATTTAAAAAGGTTTTTTTTCACTCAAAAACAAGTTCAGAGATGTTCAATATGGCCCCCTCCAGACACTCGAGCAATATCAACCCGATACTCCAACTCGTTCCACACTCTCTGTAGCACATCAGGCGTAACAGTTTGGATAGCTGCTGTTATTTCCCGTTTCAAATCATCAATGGTGGCTGGGAGAGGTGGCCGAAACACCATATCCTTAACATACCCCCATAAGAAAAAATCGCAGGGGGTAAGATCAGGGCTTCTTGGAGGCCAGTGATGAAGTGCTCTGTCACGGGCTGCCTGGCAGCCGATCCATCGCCTCAGGTAGTTGACGTAAACTGTTTATACCAACGTTTAATACACCACCTATCAGGAGGTTTAACACCATACTTCGTTCGAAATGCACGCTGAACAACTGTCGTCGATTCACTTCTGCCGTACTCAATAACACAAAAAGCTTTCTGTTGAGCGGTCGCCATCTTAGCATCAACTGACGCTGACGCCTAGTCAACAACGCCTCAAGCGAACAAATGTACAACTAAATGAAACTTTATAGCTCCCTTAATTCGCCGACAGATAGTGCTTAGCTCTGCCTTTTGTCGTTGCAGAGTTTTAAATTCCTAAAGTTGTGGTATTCTTTTTGAATCACCCTGTATTATGTTAATTAAAGGGGCAAGTGGAGGAAAGGAATGGGAAAGACCTAATGAAGTAAGCTGCATCGAGACTTTGTGCGGCATTAGCTGTGACGAGGGAAAATGAGTTTTGGAGCAGAACTGTAGTCCGGGATTTCCTCCATACTAAGCAGTTTCGTTAAGCACTGCGCCACCCAGACAAAGCGTTTGTCGTAAAAACGCGAACTATCTCGGTCGGCTCGCTCCCCAGGCAACTCCCCTTCCCACCCAGAGCCACCTATCCGTTGTCCCCGTCCATGCCCTCTATGCACGCTAATTTTAGATTCCTACTGGAGGTCGAACATAAATCTGCATCTGCACATAAGGTTGCTGCATGCATAATAATTGCAAATGGTTCAAATGGTTCTAAGCACTATGGGACTTAACATCTGAGGTCATCAGTCCCCTAGACTTAGAACTACTTAAACCTAACTAACCTAAGGATATCACACATATCCATTCCCGAGGGTGGATTCGAACCTGCGACCGTAGCAGCAGCACGGTTCCGGACTGAAGCGCCTAGAACCGCTCGGCCACAGCGGCCGGCGATAATTACAATTCCTGCGTGGTGTCTGTTGTTTCAGACAGGTCCAGAAGGACTGACACCATGTATTCATACAAATGATTCACATCGACAGTCAATGAACCTACAACCATCATTGTGGATGCACATTTACGTTAGACCTCTGGGAGTATAAAATGATCGAGCATGGAGGACATGTATGGGAACAGCGGACAGTTGGCGCTAGGGGGGAATGTTAGTTGTCCGAGGAGCGTGCCGAGATAGTCCGCAGATTTGTGATAAATTCTGTGTCCGGATGGAACAGTGGTTAACGTAACTACCCAGTGAACAAGAAATCCCAGCTTCGAATCCCGCTCTAGCACACATTTCCAATCGTCGCCGCTGATTCCGTACAAGTCTCGATGCAGCTGACATCATTATTTCCCTGTCTTTCCTTTCCTTCCTCCTCCCTTCCCCTTCAATTTACATAATAATAATCCTGTCTCTGAACTGTGTAAACTTTGTTCAGTGCGTGATCAAATTCTGTTTGTGTATGATGTTTTCTGAGGCGGAAATTAGAGGCGAACTCCGAATCTGCGTAAAGGAGCGTGGGGAACTTCCTAAATATCACACCAGGCCGGCAGGTGCATACACGGGGTCGTTAACCCCCGCGCGGGTTCGATCCAGGTCTGACTCACCTTCCAGCCTCGCAAGATAAGTGCGCAGCATGCTGCGCTGTACCAGCTGCTTAATCCTTCTCCGTCTCTCTCCCATAATTTCGTCCCACAATATTCTCAGCCAGTCTCAGTTTCAGTTTCGTAATGGTAACGACCTGAACTCCTGTCTTTTCTGTTATCGATATGTTTGATTTAATGTTCCTTCTTGTTATGCCAACATGCATCCGTCCACTGGCTGTTGAACAATCCTCAATCTTTCAACTGTTTCCACTTTCGGCATCCATGTGTAACTTCCGCACTTTAGCACTAGCCGTATCATACTAATCCTTAATACTAGTTATGTAACTATTTGTATACATAAATATAGTTTTTTTTTCTTATTTTAAATCAATTGTTTTAGCGAAGAAATTTTATTCAGCTGTGGCATTCTACTTGTGGTATATTCCTCACGTTGCTTTTATACTGGCGGATTCGTTTCTTCTGACATTTAGTGGTCCTTTCTGCCTTGTTGGAAACTCTGTGTACGTCAGGTAGTGTATTTGTTTATTCTTAAGGCGTATTCTGTGCCAAGAGATCTATCTATTCGTGCAACAGGTCCCCCAAGTATTTACATCCGGCCAGAAGTGATATGTCGTCCGCGAACCTAAACAGCCGGCCGGGGTGCCCGAGCGGTTCTAGGCGCTACAGTCTGGAACCGCGCGACAGCTACGGTCGCAGGTTCAAAAAATGGCTCCGAGCACTATGGGACTTAACTTCTGAGGTCATGAGTCCCCTAGAACTTAAACCTAACTAACCTAAGGACATCACACACACCCATGCCCGAGGCAGGACTCGACACTGGGACGTAGCGGTCGCGCGGTTCCAGACTGTAGCGCCTACAACCGCTCGGCCAGCGCGGCCGGCTAAACAGGTTCGTCTCTTCTGACATTTAGGGGTCCTTTCTGCATTACGTTGGGGTCACTGGGTACGGCTGGTAGTGTTTTTCTTTATTCTTAAACCTTATACTGTGCTAAGAGAACTATCTATTCGTGCAACAGGTCCCCCAAGTATTTACATACGGCCAAAGTGCTACATCGTCCGCGAACCTAAACATTAATCTCTATTCGCCGTGCACTTTTATTTTTCTTCCGATATTTTCCTTCGCGTCTTTGATCGCTTCTTCGGCGTAAAACTTGAACAACAGTTGTAATAATTTTTAACCCTGCCTTACGCCGTCCTTAACACAAGTTCATCTTCTTGAGTTCTCACTTTCATTACTCCCATTTCGGTTTCGTTCTGAGAGATATCGTATTTACTTATATTTTACTTATTATTGCTTACAATTTCAACTCCCGCTACCTTGACTCTAAAAATACAAAGGAAATAAAGGTAGACGCTCACTTGACGTCATTTGTTGGAGTAGCTTGATTTACTTGCACTGACATAGGTTCCTTAAACTCTCTTCTTGGAGCAGATGGAACAAATATTTTTTTTAAAAAACGGGGAAACACCCAAAACTCTTAAACCACGATATAACATTTGTTAATTATCTACATTACCATCGGAGCAGATGATTTACTGGCAGTTCCCAATCTCAACCACTGGGACACATTACATTTAAGAAAATATATTCTTCAGGAAACACCTGTTTCGGAATTATATATCCGTGACCTAAGCTACCATAACTTACACCTATGCAAGTGATTTCCCGATTTCTGGTGACAACAACCTAAATCTCTAGAACCGAAGTTATAGGAAACCTGTACTACCTCCAGACAGTCTCGAAACCACCGCGTGGCGGGCATGAGATCGGACCACAGATGACCTATCTGTTGTCCACTGACGCAGTGGAGTCAATCAATGGAACCTATCAGATCCGCCACACCAACCCCTCACCCCACCCACTCCCATCCACCCGCAGCCTGCTCTTATTGGGAGACCCACATCCGTCATACATTCATTCTGCTGCTTCTAATATAGCTCCAGAGTTGCTGGTCATACATCCACTGTTTCTGGTCCTCCTCTTTGAAGGAATTAATTCCGGCTTCGGTGAATCCCCAGTGATATTCATTCACTCACAGTATTCACTTAAAATTGGATATCCTCTTAACAGCGCATTTATTTTTAAATATTTTCTAAGTTCCGTCCCAGATACCTTATCTGCTACTTCGTTCACCAGGTCTCATTTGTCTCCATCTCTAACTTTATCAATCAGTGTACCAGTGCCCATTACTAGTGACCGCAAATCTTCGTAGGTGGGGTACTTAAGTGTGATATGGTCTGGTGTACCAATGTCACATGTACACATACACTCCTGGAAATGGAAAAAAGAACACATTGACACCGGTGTGTCAGACCCACCATACTTGCTCCGGACACTGCGAGAGGGCTGTACAAGCAATGATCACACGCACGGCACAGCGGACACACCACGAACCGCGGTGTTGGCCGTCGAATGGCGCTAGCTGCGCAGCATTTGTGCACCGCCGCCGTCAGTGTCAGCCAGTTTGCCGTGGCATACGGAGCTCCATCGCAGTCTTTAACACTGGTAGCATGCCGCGACAGCGGGGACGTGAACCGTATGTGCAGTTGACGGACTTTGAGCGAGGGCGTATAGTGGGCATGCGGGAGGCCGGGTGGACGTACCGCCGAATTGCTCAACACGTGCGGCGTGAGGTCTCCACAGTACATCGATGTTGTCCCCAGTGGTCGGCGGAAGGTGCACGTGCCCGTCGACCTGGGACCGGACCGCAGCGACGCACGGATGCACGCCAAGACCGTAGGATCCTACGCAGTGCCGTAGGGGACCGCACCGCCACTTCCCAGCAAATGAGGGACACTGTTGCTCCTGGGGTATCGGCGAGGACCATTCGCAACCGTCTCCATGAAGCTGGGCTACGGTCCCGCACACCGTTAGGCCGTCTTCCGCTCACGCCCCAACATCGTGCAGCCCGCCTCCAGTGGTGTCGCGACAGGCGTGAATGGAGGGACGAATGGAGACGTGTCGTCTTCAGCGATGAGAGTCGCTTCTGCCTTGGTGCCAATGATGGTCGTATGCGTGTTTGGCGCCGTGCAGGTGAGCGCCACAATCAGGACTGCATACGACCGAGGCACACAGGGCCAACACCCGGCATCATGGTGTGGGGAGCGATCTCCTACACTGGCCGTACACCACTGGTGATCATCGAGGGGACACTGAATAGTGCACGGTACATCCAAACCGTCATCGAACCCATCGTTCTACCATTCCTAGACCGGCAAGGGAACTTGCTGTTCCAACAGGACAATGCACATCCGCATGTATCCCGTGCCACCCAACGTGCTCTAGAAGGTGTAAGTCAACTACCCTGGCCAGCAAGATCTCCGATCTGTCCCCCATTGAGCATGTTTGGGACTGGATGAAGCGTCGTCTCACGCGGTCTGCACGTCCAGCACGAACGCTGGTCCAACTGAGGCGCCAGGTGGAAATGGCATGGCAAGCCGTTCCACAGGACTACATCCAGCATCTCTACGATCGTCTCCATGGGAGAATAGCAGCCTGCATTGCTGCGAAAGGTGGATATACACTGTACTAGTGCCGACATTGTGCATGCTCTGTTGCCTGTGTCTATGTGCCTGTGGTTCTGTCAGTGTGATCATGTGATGTATCTGACCCCAGGAATGTGTCAATAAAGTTTCCCCTTCCTGGGACAATGAATTCACGGTGTTCTTATTTCAATTTCCAGGAGTGTATTTGTCACACGTTTCTATATCCTATCAAATACTGAGGGTATTGTTAATGGCCTTTCAGGCAGCGAATCACGCCTCCAGATGGATTTACGTGGCCAAAGTGCATCCTCTCCTACACCTTTGGAATACTACATACCCTGCGACCTGTCGTGATATTGTGTCAGGCTCTTTGCCGCTTATGCTTTTTATATAATTTTAGCACTGGTTTGATTGTTGTGGGGACCACAGTGCGATCCAGAGGCGGTCAGTGTCTTCAGCGACCGCCGAGTTAACGGCGAGCTTCCCTCTCCCATGCAAATACAGCGGTCAAGGCTGATTTGCGTCCGAGCGGGAGATTGCAATCAGTGGTCCACTGTTTAGACGGAGGGGATCCGACAGCCGATCAGTTCCAGTCATTGCACCAGGAAGGTTCGATCGCGTCCACATTGTTACTTTGTGCCAGGAACGGCTCTCAATGAGGGAGGTGTCCAGGCGTCTCGGAGTAAACCGAAGCGATGTTGTCCGGACATGGAGGAGATACAGAAGGACAGGAACTGTCCATGACATGCCTCGCTCAGGTCGTCCGAGGGCTACTATTGCACTACTACTGCAGTGGATGACCGCTACCTACGGATTATGGCTCGGAGGAACCCTGACAGCAACGCCACCATGTTGAATACTGCTTTTCGTGCAGCCACAGGACTTCGTGTTACGGCTCAAACTGTGCGCAGTAGACTCCCGACGCCCATGACGAAGTCCATATTTGCAACCACGACACCATGCAGTGCGGTACAGATGGGCCCAACAACATGTCGAGTGGACCGCTCAGGATTGGCAAGACGTTCTCTTCACCGATGAGTGTCGCTTATGCCTTCAACCAGAAAATCGTCGGAGACGTGTTTGGAGGCAACTCGGTCAGGCTGAACGCCTTACACACGCCGTCTAGCGAATGCAATGAGGTGGAGGTTCCCTGCTGTTTTGGGGTGGCACTATGTGGGGCCGACGTACGCCGCTGATGGTCATGGAAGGCGCCGTAATGGCTGCACGATACGTGAATGCCATCCTCCGACCGATAGTGCAACTATATCGGCAGCGTATTGGCGAGGCATTCGTCTTCATGGACGCCAATTCGCGCCCCCATCGTGCACATGGTGACTTCCTTCAGGATAACGATATCGCTCGACTAGAGTGGCTAGCGCGTATCCCAGACATGAATCCTATCGTACATGCCTGGGACAGATGGACGACGTGACCCACCAACTACTCTGAGGGATCTACGCCGAATCGCTGTTGAGGAGTGGGACAATCCCGACCAACAGGGCCTTGATGAACTTGCGGATAGTATGCCACGACGAATACAGGCATGCATCAATGCAAGAAGACGTGCTACTGGGTTTTAGAGGTACCAGTCTGTACAGCAATTTGGACCACCACCTCTGAAGGTCTCGTTGTATGGTGGTACAACACGTAATGTGTGGTTTTCATGAGCAATAAAAAGGGCGGAAATGATGTTTATGTAGATCTCTATTCCAATTTTCTGTTCAGGTTCCAAAATTCTTGGAACCGAGGTGATGCAAAACTTTTTTCGATGTGTGTATAAGAAACTGTCCTCAGTTTCAATATGCTATACGTCTTTTGTGGAATAGGTGTAACGAGAAACCAGGTGTCCGCCGATTGGCCAATGTCTACCGCCTCCCTTTGATCCACAGAGAAAATGTTTTGCACTTCCTGGCTCTCCCATTTGGTTGCTGAGTTCCGGAAGGTAAAGACGAGTTTTTCGTGCAACCCGGGAATGCAGCATATAGTATTAATGCGTACATTCCAAAACTAGCCCAAGGCAGTGTTATAGGGTCGTTACTGTTTTCATTGTAGAGGATGTTTAAAAATGTCACGCACTCCTACGGAAGGTAATATTGCTCAGAAACAGAAGAACAGTCCTCGTAATTATAAGTCTAGAAATCACTACCTGTCGAGATATCGGCCGTGTTACCTGCGACAGATAATGTGTAGTATTCTTCGGGGTAGATCGTCTTATTGTTGCTATTCAGTGCAAATGTCTGAATGATTGTAATCTTCGGGACACTGATGGTGCACAAAGACAACGACTGTGGTTTATGCTCGAAGGAGCACTGCACCGTTTCGTGGGCAATAGATTGGCGGAGGAAGTGCGGTTGCAAGACCTCCTTGTCTGCCCCAAGTTGAATCCGTTGGCTCCCTGGCTGTGGGGTCATTTAAAGATATTCGTACATGCCCAACCCATCAACAAATCGACAATGTGTAATTATAGGAGTGTTTGATCAATGCATGTGACGCAAACTAAATGTATCCAAGTGTATTTGAAGAGCATGTGACTCACTGCGAAGAAGGGCGAAGGATGTTTCAGGATGCATGGTAAACACATGCAGCACTGCTCATGGTGTCTGGTTCTATGTAGCAGACAAATGGGAGTGAGAGGACAGTCGCCCAACATCCCAACAGGTACTGGTTTCCGCACATAAATTTCTTGGAACTTGTTTTCGTTTTGACCAACACTACTTCCTATGGGCATATGTGATACTTTTTTTAAAACGCGCTGTATGTGAATGATGTGCTAAATGTTCAAAATTCCGTGACGGTGCTGTTCTACATAAGAAGTTCAAATCAACAGAAAATTGTTCCCTGCTTCGTGCTGGCATTGGCAGTTGACCCTCATCGTAAATAAATGTAACGAACTGCACGCAAATACTCAGAAAGATCAGTAAATATTTTATGAATAAAAGTCCTTTGTCTATCTGTAGTTCGGTTTTTGGATTTTTATGACTGATACGTATTTCTGCGCGAAAACCCCACCATCAGGATTTACACCATTTACATCAAGGTGTCCATCTTGAACTAGTGAAACAGTCGCATCTGAGAGATGTTATTGTTGTTATACAGAATGGTCGACAATTATTATTACAGGTTTCTAGGTAACTTAGTCCTTCCTAGAGGGACTTAGTAGATCATGTTTGGATAAGGAGCCTATCTCCCGAAATATATGATCTGGATATAAAATTAGCTTGAAAATCGAATTAATTTCAATTCTTCTGTTTCACGGCACGCACACAGCGGATACAATGAAGTCTGACCTGTGTGCTTTACACGAGCCCATGGACTGGGAAATGTTTCGAGCGCTCGTCCTCGGGTCCTCTTCTTTGTGACACGTGACATCCTCTTCAAAGTAGACAGTACGGCGCGTCCGTGGAAGACACAGTCAGAACTCCTACTTGTGAGTGCGAATGTGAATGTTTCTCGCAGCCACTGTTGTAGAAAAATAATGACAATAGGGACTGACGACAGCAAATTATTCCGTCTGTATGCATACCGTGAAGTCGTAGACTTGAAAGTGATCGTATCTTCAAACTTATTTTATATGCAAACGGCACATTTGCGTGCATCGTTCCTTCCCAAAACTCAATCTACTAAGTGCTGTCTACAACCGCGAGAAACTTGTAATATGACTTGTGAACCACACTGTATATTTTTTTGTTTTTTAAACCATGAGTTTACTTTTATATATGAGAAGAATATACCTCAGGTACGACTAAGTCGCCGGTTCAAGACGGAAATCCTCAACTGAATGCTGAAACTCTTGATAATGGAGCTTTCGCTCCGAAATACACTACTGGCCATTAAAATTGCTACACCACGAAGATGACGTGCTACAGACGCGAAATTTAACCCACAGGAAGAAGATGCTATGATATGCAAATGATTAGCTTTTCAGAGCATTCACACAAGGTTGGCGCCGGTGGCGACACCTACAACGTGCTGACATGAGGAAAGCTTCCAACCGACCTCTCATAAACAAACAGCAGTTGACGCGGCGTTGCGCGGTGAAACGTTGTTGTGATGCCTGGTGTAAGGAGAAGAAATGCGTACCATCACGTTTCCGACTTTGATAAAGGTCGGATTGTAGACTATCGCGATTGCGATTTATCGTATCGCGACATTGCTGCTCGCGTTGGTCAAGATCCAATGACTGTTAGCAGAATATGGAATCAGTGGGTTCAGGAGGGTAATACGGAACGCCATGCTGGATCCCAACGGCCTCGTATCACTAGCAGTCGAGATGACAGGCATCTTATCCACATCGCTGTAACTGATCGTGCAGCCACGTCTCGATCCCTGAGTCAGCAGATGGGGACGTTTGCAAGACAACAACCATCTGCACGAACAGTTCGACGACGTTTGCAGCAGCATGGACTAACAGCTCGGAGACCATGGCTGCGGTTACCGTTGACGCTGCATCACAGACAGGAGCGCCTGCGATGGTGTACTCAGCGACGAACCTGGGTGCACGAATGGCAAAACGGACGAATCCTAGTTCTGATGGTCGCATCCGTGTTTGGCGACATCGTGGAGAACGCACATTGGAAGCGTGTATTCGCCATCGCCATACTGGCGTATCACCCAGCGTGATGGTATGGGGTGCCATTGGTTACCCGTCTCGGTCACCTCTTGTTCGCATTGACGGCACTTTGAACAGTTGACGCTACATTTCAGATGCATTACGACCCGTGGCTCTACCCTTCATTCGATCCCTGCGAAACCCTACATTTTAGCAGGATAACACACGACTGCATGTTGCAGGTCGTGTACGGGCCTTTCTGGATACAGAAAATGTTCGACTGCTGCCCTGGCCAGCACATTCTCCAGATGTCTCACCAATTGAAAACGTCTGGTCAATGGTGGCCGAGCAACTGGCTCGTCACAATACGCCAGTCACTACTCTTGATGAACTGTGGTATCGTGTTGAAGCTGCATGGGCAGCTGTACCTGTACACGCCATCCAAGCTCTGTTTGACTCATGCGCAGGCGTATCAAGGCCGTTATTACGACCTGAGGTGGTTGTTCTGGGAACTGTTTCCAAAATGTAATCACATGTCAGTTCTAGTATAATATAATTGTCCAATTAATACCCGTTTATTATCTGCATTTATTCTTGGTGTAGCAATTTTAATGGCCAGTAGCTTACATATTGTAAACAAAAATACAAAAAACTAAATCCAGTAGTCGAATGACTTTATTCATAAAATATATACCTTCTACTGCTGCTTGTGCCGACGTAAAAGCATTATGAAAAAATGGACGCATTACTGCTAGATTGCATTACAGGCGATTATTAGTCAGTGAGATTCGCAACAACCACAAAATAAAAGATGACAATTATTGAACTATATGAAATTAAATCGTCGTAGCTTCTGAACGGTTTACGTTAGGACGTTCAAACTTTACTGTTGGCCGCGAGGCATGATGGGAATTAGTATACGCAGGCGTACGCGCCTTGTTGTCGTCGGTCATTTGCACGTGAAAATGTCACGGTACAGCGTGTCTGAGCGTTCTGCGCTTGTGGAGGCCTATTATGCTAGCAATAACAGCCCAACTGCGGCTTAAATGAAGTTTGCTGCCGAGTTCAAGCTGAAGACAACCGGTCCAAGTGTGCTAACAATCAAAAATTTTATTCGCAACTTTGAGAGAACGGGTAGTGTTCATCATGACACTGTTGGCAATGTCGTGTACCCAGAATGGATGAAAACGCCTGAATCATTGAGAAGACGTGCGCTGTGTTTCAAACCAGCTCCAGAAAATCGATCAGACGAGCTGCGCAACAAGAGGGAATCAACAGCGACAAATTGTTGTTGATGACCGCATCTCTTCCTATGCAAAATTCAAACCCATCAGCCATTAAGCCCCAAGGAATAGCGGTTGTGTTTCGCGAACACTATTGTCTACAGAACTGACGAACAGGACTTTGATGTGAATATGGTTTGCTTTAGCGGCGAAGCCGACTTTCCTTTGGATGGGTTCGTCAATAAGCAAAACTGGTGCATTTGGCGATCTGAGAATCCACATTTCGCGATCTGGAAGTCTCTTCACCCTCATCAGGTGACTGTGTGGTGTGCAATGTCCACTCACGTAATAATCAGTGTTATATTCCTTGACGGCACGGTGACTACCGGACGGTACGTGAAGGTTTTGGAAGATGATTTCACCCCCATTATCCAAAGTGACCTCGATTTAGATACGATGTTGTTCTTGCAAGACGGAGCTCGACCCCATCGAAGCAGGAGAGTGTTTGGTGTCCTGGAGGAGCACTTTGGGGACCGCACTCTGGCTCTGGGGTACCCAGAGACCACTGCCTTGGGTCTCGATTGGCTACCATATTCTCCAGATCTGAACACATGCGACACCTTTTTGTGGGGCTATGTTAAAGACAAGGTGTACAGCAATAACCCCAAAACCAATGCTGAGCTGAATACAGCCATTCAGGAGTTTATCTACAGCATCGATGTCATGCAAAATTTCGCTATTCGTCGGCGCCACATCATGGCCAGTGACGGCACCCATATCGAACTTGTCATAACCTAAATCCGAATATCTGTAGTGACGATTACATGTTGAATAAAGCGTATGCGAGTCGTAGTTTGTAACTAATTTACGTTTTTTATATAGTTCAATAATTGTCACCCTGTACGAGGTTTGTCCGGAAAATACGTATAAAAGTTGAATAATGTCTTTATGTTACAAGTTGAAGTCACCGCCAGGTGGGACTACTGCTGTTATCAATCCCATAAACGCTCAGTTCGAGTCAGAGCACTCTGCGTGAAGGTGGGAGTGTGCGGCAGCTTGTTGACAGTTACCCTTTTCCACCTGCCGTCAGCACGGAGCTCTCTCTGATTGAGGAACAGCGCGTCAACATCAAGTTTCTTGTAAAGCTAGGTAAGAATGGCCGTGACATTTTTGAGTGTTTGAAACAGGTTTACGGAGACAATTCTCTGAAGGAACCAACCGTGAACAAGCCCGCATCTCGTGGTCGTGCGGTAGCGTTCTCGCTTCCCACGCCCGGGTTCCCGGGTTCGATTCCCGGCGGGGTCAGGGATTTTCTCTGCCTCGTGATGGCTGGGTGTTGTGTGCTGTCCTTAGGTTAGTTAGGTTTAAGTAGTTCTAAGTTCTAGGGGTCTGGTGACCATAGATGTTAAGTCCCATAGTGCTCAGGGCCATTTAGCCAACCGTGAACAAGTGGTTAAAAAGGTTCCGGGATGGCCGAGAAGAAGTGAACGATGACCCTCGCCCAGGACGTCCGTCGACATCGAGTTCCGATGCAAATGTTGAACGAATTCGGGCTCGTGTTCTTAAAGACCGTAGATTGACGGTCAGAATGATTGCTGACGAGCTGTCAATCCCCAAAACAACCGTTCACGAAATCCTGACACAAAAACTTGCAATGAAGAAATTGTGTGGGAAAATCGTACCGAAGCTCTTGACGCCAGAACAGAAAGCAAAGAGGGTTGAATGCTGTGAGGATTGGTTGGAAACAGAGGAACGAGGGGACTTTCTCAACCGAGTCATCACCGGAGACGAGTCCTGGTTTTACGAATTCGATGTGGAGCTCAAATCTCAAAGCAAGGAATGGAAACCAGCAGGAGAACTGAGAACAAAAAAGTCGCAAAAATGAAGGTCCAATGTGAAGACAATGTTGATCGTTTTCTTTGATTCTAGGGGCATTGTCCACAAGGAATTTGTCCCTCCCGGCCAGAGAGTGAACGGAAATATTTACGGTGAAGTTCTGACATGTCTCAGAGCTCGTGTGGCCCGAGTTCGACCGGAGTTGGCAAAAGGGGGCAGGTGGATCCTTCATCACGACAATGCGCCCGCTCACACATCGCCCGTTGTGCGCGAGTTTTTGGCCCGAAGGTCAACCACCGTGACAGACCACCCGCCTTATTCACCCGATTTAGCCCCGTTTGACTTCTTCATGTTCCCGAAATGCAAAATGGTGCTTCGGGGGCGGCACTTGGGAGACGTGGAAGACATCAAGGCGGAAACGACACAGCAACTGAACATCACAACTGAAGACTTTCAGCAATGTTATCAACAGTGGAAACGGCACTGGCAGAAGTGTATCGCGTCTCAGGGCGAGTACTTTGAGGGAGACCATATTGTAATACCCGAATAATTATAAAATAAAGTTATTATTCAACTTTTATACGTACTTTCCGGACAAACCTCGTACTTAGAAATGGCAATCTAGGGCGACATCAAGTGGATCGATGGCATAAAAAAAGTTGTAGGAGAAGCAGGTACCAATCAGATTTACTTGACTAATCCTAAGGAAATGTAATTCACCCAAGACCGAGGTAGCTTACGAAATTCTCGTTAGAGCAGTTCTTGAGTTTTGCTCGGCGGTCTGCGACTCTTACCTGGTAAGATTAATAGAGAACACAGAGAATATCCAACTAAGAGCGATGCATTTCATAACTGAATCGTTGAGTAAGCGCGAGAGCGTTACGGAAATGCTCAGCAAACTCCAGTGGCAGATTCTACAAGAGAGTCGTTGTGCATTACGGAGAGGTTTACTCCTGAAATTCGGAGATCGCACGTTCCAAGAAAAGTCAGTCAATTTATTACTTCCTCCCACATATATCTCACAAAATTATCACGACAGGAAAGTCAGAGATATTCGATCTCCCGTGGAATCTTTACTGACAGTCGTTCTTCCTGCGCATTATTCACGATTGTAATAGGAAAGGGGATAAATCACAGAGGTACCAGAAGTGTCGTCAGCTGGCGGACGCTATCTCACCAAAAATATCCGTACCCCTGTTAGTGGGTGTTAATGTGTGGTGTGCCAACCCTTCGCCTTATGTCGGCTTGAACATTACTGTGGACAGTTTCAGTAAGGTATTTATGTGTAGATTTGTCGTTAAGCTCGCTAGGTCGCGGAAAAAGTCATACAGAAGAATGAATTTATTGATCACAAAGTGACGCGTTTCGAAATTATTTCCGGAGCCCTAAAATAAAAATTAACAAAAATACTGGTATACAAAAATTACTAACTTTTTAGTTAGTAATAACTAACCAACATTAAACAAAAATGCAAACAGTCCATTCCTATTCACCCAAGTGCAAAGGTAGCATAAGAACGAGAGTGTTACCACATGTGTTTCTAACATGTGATGACAAACTACAAAGCGTCAACATGTCACGAACACATGGTGGTTGTCATGGTGATAAGTATAGGGCGTTCAACAGTGAAGTCATCAGCGCCGTTATGAGCACATGTGGTAACACTGTTATTCTTGTGCTACCTTTACATCTGAGCAGGCAGGAAAGGACTGTTTGCACTTTTGTTTTATGTTGCTTAGTTACTACTATAAAAAAAGTCACGTATTTTTGTGTACCAATTTATTTGTTATATTTCTGTTTTATGATTCTGTAGATGGAAGTAATTTCGAAACGCGTCACTTTGTGATGAACAAAGTCATTCTTCACCTGCTATATGACTTTTTATGCTAGCTAACCAGCTTAACAACGTACCTGCGCATAATTACTAGAGAGGTTGCTAGCCTTCTATCTGACTTTGTGTCACACCTTCATCAGTAAGGTCTGAAACCAGAGAAGACAGTGGTATGGGCGCTGGGGTCTGTACCGAAGTATACGTGCTAACTGATCGCAAAGGTGTACCATTGCGTTCACGCCGGTACTCTGGACAGGCCAACGCATTTCAGGGATGTTATCAACGCCCACAGATCACTGCCTCACAGATCTACTTTATGACGGGATTCAGATA
The DNA here is from genome assembly GCF_021461385.2 of Schistocerca piceifrons. Classification (NCBI taxonomy): domain Eukaryota; kingdom Metazoa; phylum Arthropoda; class Insecta; order Orthoptera; family Acrididae; genus Schistocerca; species Schistocerca piceifrons. The sequence goes on from NC_060143.1 coordinate 196,477,057, forward strand.
CCAACAACCATCGTCTCAGAACCGTTCCTCTACTGTACGCAACACACAATGCTGTAGAATGTGTACATATCCTCGCGCTCTTATAGCTGTCTTAAGTGCAATAAGGGGACCACACTCAACTACACTCATACTCATAAATTAAGATTAATTGCAGAATGTGGTGCCACACAACGTGGCACTACACAAAACTGGCGCTAATAGCATAGGCACATAGGGAACACACACGACACAGGTCTGTAAGTCCACGATATTGGTGCTAAGTTGAGAAAACTGTTCCGAAACATATGTGCTAGAAAACGCCACTGTTTCCTGCGCATGTACCCCGACATCAATATGGGATATGATCACCATGCACACGTACATACGCCGCAACAACGGGTTCGCATACTCTGGATCAGGTGGTCGAGCAGCTGCTGGGGTATAGCCTCTCATTCTTGCACCAGTGCCTGTCGGAGTTCCTGAAGTGTCCTATGGGTTTGAAGACGTGCAGCGATACGTCGGCCGAGAGCATCCCAGACGTGCTCGACGGGGTTTAGGTCTGGAGAACAGGCAGACCACTCCATTCGCCTGATATCTCCTGTTTCAAGGTACTCCTCCACGATGGCAGCTCGATCGGGCTGTGCGTTATCATCCATCAGGAGGAAAGTGGGACCCACTGAATTCCTGAAAAGGCGGACATACTGTTGCAAATTGACGTGCCGAAACACCTGACCTGTTACAGTTCCTCTGTCAAAGGCATGCTGGGGTGTACGTGCACCACTCATAATCCCAGCCCACACCATCAAACCATGACCTCCATACAGGTCCCTTTCAAGGACATTAAGGGGTTGGTATTTGGTTCCTGGTTCACGCCAGATGAAAACCCGTCGAGAATCACTATTCAGACTATACCTGGGCTCGTCCGTGAACATAACCTGGGACCACTGCTCCAATGACCATGTACTGTGTTCTTGACACCAGGCTCTACGGGCTCTCCTATGACCAGGGGTCAGTGGAATGCACCTTGCAGGTCTCCGGGCGAATAAACCATGTCTCTTCAGTCTTCTGTAGACTGTGTGTCTGGAGACAACTGTTCCAGTGGTTGCGTGGCCGTCTGCTGGCACTGATGGTGAGACATCGGTCTTCTAGTGGTGTTGTACAGTGTGTACGTCCCGTACTGTAGCGCCTGGACACATTTCCTGTCTGCTGGAATCGTTGCCGTAATCTTGAGATCACACTTTGTGGCACACATAGGGCCCATGCTACGACCTGCTGTGTTTGACCAGCCTCCAGTCGTCCTAGTATTCTACCCGTCATAACGTCATCAATATGTGTTCTTTGAGCCATTTTCAACACACAGTCACCATTATCACGTCTGAAAACGTCTGCACACGTACTCGCTGCACCGTACTCTGGCATGCACCAACACACCTCTGCGTATGGGGACTGCTGCCAGCGCCACTGTGCGACGACCGCAGGTCAAATGCACCGCATGGTCATACCCCGAGGTGATTTAAGCCCGCAAAGCGCCCACCAGAGCGTTGTTTCAGCATGCATCAGCATTATCCTTAATTTATGAGCATGAGTGTACGAAAACACCCCACATATCGTAACACTACGTCCCCTGTACTTCACTGCTGGTATTACACATGACAGTAGGTAACTTTCTCCAAGCACATGTCAAATCTAAACCCTTCCATCGTATTCGCACAGTGTATAACGCGATTCACCGCTCGAAATCACTCGATTCCAGTCATCCACTGTGCAATGTCGTCGCTCCTTACACCGCCTTAAGCGTCGCTTAGCGACTACAGAAATGTGGGGCTAATGAGGAGCTGTTCGACCGTTGTACCCCATTCGTTTTAACTTCCTCCACAAAGTCATTGTGCTAGTTGGAGCTGCCGAGAGTCCTTTCGTTGATTTCTTTCTAGTTTTTACAGCCACCCTCCTCAGTGCTCGACGTGCCCGGTTCGTCAGTCTGTGAGGCCCGTCTGCTATTGGTTTAGCTGTAGTTGTTCCTTCGCGTGGACTGAAGCGCCTAGAACCGCTCGGCCACCGCGGCCTGCAGTTGTTTCTTCGCGTTCCCACCTCACAGTCGCATCTCGAACAATAGGGGAACAATAGACATTTTTGACAACAGTGCGAAAACATGTCCACTGTGTATTGTTACTGTGAAATGCTTTAGTGGGTTGTGTTTACGTAATAAATACTGTGCAATGAATACATATTTTGACTTATCAGTATTTATACGCGGCATAGGAGAACCTTACAGCACATCCTTAGTGTTTGAAACTATTCCCTTGGGTCTTCAACGATTTATGTAAGCAGCACATTCGTTGGGGGATTCATGTAAATCTCATCATTCACTCAGTTTCATTTCTTTTCATTTATAATATCCGTAGAGTTTTCCGAGACTGGAAATGGTCCGACACTTGAACGGTAACTACCGCCTATGTGAATGTACAGAGGTTTACTGCGAATGAACTGTCACTCACATTTTTATTACCTGGAAATCAATAAAGCTAGATTTTAATCTGACACGGGTTATGTACCGATTATATTTCGTTAATGGTTTTCGTCACGTGAAATGCCATAACGACGGCTTTCGTACTGCCATTTCATAGAAATTTTCTTTCATATATATATCTTAAAAAGAAATTCCAAAAACTTATTACTCTTAAACTGTTTTAAAAAACTATTTAATAATTATCATAGCAACCACATTACTCCAGAGAACAAATGGACATTAAATCATTGACAAAGTGAAAGCCATAACTCTTGATGTGTTATTATTTTTAAACCTGCCACTTAACTTTATTTCGCTGCTGGTTCACTCATCAGTCCGAAGACTGGTTTGATGTGCCTCTGCACGCTAGTCTAACTTGTGCAAGTCTAAAGTCATTTGAACCTGCTTATTGCGTCCTTGATCCCCTTCGACAATTTTTACTCTCAAGTCCCTTCATTCCTTCCTCTATGCCTCACGACGGATTCAGATTTTCCTTAAAATTATTTTCTCTTCAATGCGATTCGCTACTTCCTCACTAGTTCTTCGCCCTCTTCATCTAATCTTCAAAATTCTTCAGCAGCACAACATTTTAAAAGCTTCTACTCTTCTTTTGTCTATACTGATTATCCTTAATTGCTTACAATTATTTATTCAACAGCCTGATATAGTACGAATTAATAATTTATACACAGTTTTCGCTAAAATTTCGCAAGTCACAAAGAAGTAAAAGAACTAAATTTCGTATAGGAAAATGCCCTAGGTTTTCGAAACTTTCTAGGTGTTGTACCAACTCCTGCTGACTGACACTCTTCAAGCGAGAAACGCTTTGAGAAAAAGACATTATGATATTTCTTATTTTAATCTCCTATGAATTTGCTAGTTAATCGCATAAATTCAGATATGGTTTTGCTTAACACGAATTGTAAAAGAAGTTAATTGAAAGATCTGTAGTTGCCACATGATCACAACTTAACAACAGTGTTAACATTAAAGATAGTTGCATCTCAACAAGTATTGGTAAAGGAAGAAAATATGTTTTATCACTCCATGAAAAACTTTCACGTCATTAATTGTCACCATTTTTATAGCAAAATATTTTCATTCTCACAATATTCAGAACACATGTTACGCTTTCGCTTTCCACCGCCATTAACTATACAGTTTAGTACTGACTTGTGAAAGGCTTTTCATTGTAGTGTGCGGTTCTCTTCAATTTAACTATTTATATATTTTCACGAAATTTCACACTTATTCTGCAAAACTATTCTGAGCATGTCATTCTATTCTTAATATGGAAGAAAATACGCCTGACGTTGAACTTAACTTTCGGAACTTTAAGATTGTGGTTTCATATTTCGCGAGAATAATACAACGTATCATAGATTCCTTAGCTGGTTTATTCAATTACCTGCATTCGTCTTCTTAGAAGTGCTTGAATTGCCTAAAGAGTTTAAAGCAGAAAGTACCTAATAACAACACACGAAATGATGCTGAAACAAAAGATAAAAAAAATGTAATGTGTTCCACAGCTATTGAGGGTACCGTATTTCAGAATATTGATGCAAAGGAATACGAGACTGTCTTTTCACTATAAGATATCAAGATTAGTAGCGCTTGTTGCAGACCATGTTCCAGAAACCACGTCCGTCACCAAAACACAAACTTTTTCTGTGTTGCTATGAATAACTGCACGCTTGTTGGAACAGCGACAGATTCCTACAGTGACTTTTCAGTGACGAGAATAGTTTTTATGAAGCTGTTTCGCACCGCTCTGTATATTGCGTCAACGCAGTAAAAGTGTCGCCTGCTTCCTGGGCTGCAGAGTTTGTTTTAACAAACGTTTTAGAAAACGTGAATCTCACTGGCGGTTTGCGCTCACTAGAGAGGGCGGAAACAATACATCGCTACAGTGAGACGAATACACACTGATAGTATAATAGAACTAAGAAATCAATCGATAGTATGTCTTTTCCACATCGGCAGGCGAGTTTAACAATAAATGCTGAATATAATTTAATGATGTATTCGAAACGCTGAAAACTAGTAGATTTACAAATTCCTATCCTTTGATGAAGTTAAGTAATTCTGCTACTTAGGCAGCAAATTCACTCATGACGGCTGGAGCAAAGAGAACACCAAAAGCAGGCTAGCAATGGCAAAAAGGGCATTCCTGGCCAAGAGAAGTCTACTAGCATCAAACATAGACCTTAATTTGAGGAGGAAATTTCTGAGAATGTACATTTGGAACACAGCGTTGTATGGTAGTGAAACATGGATCATGGAAAAACGGAATAGAAGAGAATCTAAGCATTTGAGATGTGGAGCCACAAAAGTACAGTGAAAATTAGGAGTGATAAGGTAAGGAATTCGGAGGTTGTCCGCAGAATTGACGAGGAAAGGAATGTTTGGTAAACACTGACAAGAAGCAGGCACAAGATGGTAGTACCTGTGTTAACTCTTTGAGGGGCAGGTAAACACCACTAAAATTTACCCTAGTGGGGCAAGAAAAATTATTTGCAGATTTCAAATTTCTTTTACTTGTAACACATTTGTTTTATTGTCTTGACATATTTTATACATTGAGTTCGTAAAAATTCACTTAAATAACAACAAAACATTAACATTAAACGTGGTCACTACAGGTAACCACCACCCCATTACAGTATACAAATTCGATATTTGGTGGTTGAACTTTGAAGTAACTAGTTTTTAATTTTCTTGGTACCTCTTGAAACAATTCTTGCCTGCTCTCAGACACAAAGATACTTTTCACACTGAACACATCCACACTGTTCGCACTGGATTTTTCTTTGAACTGCAAACTGTGCATCTTCTAGATGATGAGTGAATTGGTTGTTGTTTACTGCTTTCGTGGCGAATACTTTCGTCTACGTATGGTTTGTGTGATTTGATCTTTGTTGCTATACTACTTTGGGATCCAGAAGCAAAATTAGCTGCCACTGAAACTATTCTTGGAGCCAACAAGATTTTGTACACCTCTCGACGGAAGTCTTTATTGGTGAACTGCTCCATTTCGATTTCTTTGTGCATAATGAACACGTTTGTCACACTGCAGTCTAAAAAGTGAAGAAGCAATCTCATCCACCATTTCTTGCTTTTTCTGTCAATAGCATAGTCTGACTTTAGTCGATCAAAATCATCCACTTAGTTCATACTATAATTGTAGTCTTTCAATACAATTGGACAAGTGATATTGGTTATTATTCCATCTATCATTATTCGACTTACTGTGGACACATCTAATGGTGAATGACATGTTGAAATCAAGTTGACTGACGTGTTATCTTTCCATCTATAGATTACTATGCCATCATAGCTTATTTTGTAATCGAATTCCCCTCTTTCCAATTCCTTTTTCTCCTTGAATTTTGGTATGTTTTTCCTTCTGGGGTTTATTGTTCCACAAGCATATACACCATTGGATTTTAGGTCCTTGAACAGATCATATGATGTAAAATAATTGTCCATGAAAATAATATGATTCTTTCCATGAAGACAACTGGTTAAATTTAGAACCACACGACTGCACACAAGACTAGAACTTGCACAGCTTGTCGTGAATGTGGGGTCATTTCCATCACTCCCATCACTGTCAACACTGCTGTCACTAGAAGATATTTCCTGAAATAAATTTCGGTAACATTCGTCCTCAGTTATTCCTTTTCGGCTAGACATAGTCAATGGACACGAAGAAAATATACTGGATGGAGCAGAAGGGCGGTGGTTAGCAGCAGTAACCACACAGAAATTTGTCTGTAAAACATGGAAAATTCTACTTCCATTTAAAGTTACATTACACGTAGACTTCTATGTGTTGAACACATAAATATAAGCAATTACTTACCAAAAATAGTCGTATAAAGAAGCGCTACAGAGAATACTGCACGCCGCTTCCAAGAACAGTGCTAACAATGAAGAAGTATCAACTATTGTTCTGAATACGCGGCAAAAATTCGCGCATAAGACCTGCACTGCCATCTAGCAGCATTTTAGGCAACTATTAGGTGGTTGGCAGAGAGACTACTGGCCCCTGAGCGGTAAAGGGAGAAAATATTATGTGGTTAGCCACAGTGGCCACCGCCCATTGAAACCGTCTACGTATGTGGTTAGTTACAGTTTTGCCTGCCCTTCAAAGAGTTAAGACATCAGGGAATGACTTCCATGGTAGTGGAGGGAGCTGTAGAGGATAAATACTGTAGAGGAAGACAGAGATTGGGATACATCTAGGAAATAATTTAGGACGAAGGTTGCAAATGCTACTCTGAGATGAAGTGATGGCACAGGAGAGGAAATCGGGACTGGCCGCACCAAATCAGTCAGAAGACTGATGATTCAAAAAAGTTTTCAAATGTAATTACGAAATGAAAGTTTTACCACATCCTTGCTTGGGAGTTTATCACATTATATCAAACTCAAAAAAGTTATCTTTAAAATTACGACGTTGGTCCTCTGGTTTAGTGAGCTATTAAATAAAGCACTTGTCGGTGATGTATGTAGTTTATTATTCCTCATCAAAGCAATCGTGCTGAAAACAATCAGTGGAAAGGAAATTTCGTAAGATATAACCTCACGGCTACTACTGCGTTTATATCAACTCAACACAATTTAACGTTATTGCTGTATTAAATACAGTTGATTATTCTTCTTGAATTATCTCAAAAAATTTTACAAGATCGTATTTTTCCTGTCAAAAATCGATATTTCGTACTTTTTAAATTGTGAAATAACATTCAATTTATTCGACAAAGCTTTTCCAGCGAATAGAGTGTTCCATGAATTTTCAGACGAACTGCCGGACGTCTTTAACCAATTGGCATGATATTTCGGTACAGATTATGGCGATCTGCAGGCGAAAATACTCTGAGATACTCTGTTTAAGAGCCCGCCGGCATATGCGTGGTGTGCCCTGTTATCACTCCGCATGCGCTGCTTGAGTGTGTGGGCTTCTGTTGCAAGTCAGTGCATGCGTTGCGCGCCCCATGGGTATCAGATCGATTATCTTCATACGCTAAAATTGCAGAACGACGCCCGATACGCAGAACTCAAATTTTTTCTATGATAGAATTTCACGCAGTATCTCGCTGGAATTCGCTATCCTTACTGATAAGTGGTTCAGACAGTTGTGTTTCCACTGATTCATTGATAACAGAGCTGCAAAAATTCGGCGAATGGTCCACGATTTTTGCTCCATTGTATTTCATCGAATGGGCAGTGGAAATACAGTGTTCGGCGATAGCAGACTTACTGGCCTGAGGAAGGCGAGTGCGCCGCTGGTGTTCCACGTTGCCGTCCTCAAAAGTGCGCCTCGTACTTCCTATCTAAGACTTGCAGCACGTGCCTGGAATTCTGTAAAGAACTGCCTCGCGCAGTCGTCTTTGATAGATTCCAACTTGGAGTATGGAGGCTCAGAGTATTTTCGGCACTATTGACTTGCAGATGGCAGAAACAACTTGGCTCAAATGCTTCAAATGGCTCTGAGCACTATGGGACTTAACATCTGAGGTCATCAGTCCCCTAGAACTTAGAACTACTTAAACCTAACTAACCCAAGGACATCACACATATCCATGCCCGAGGCAGGATTCGAACCTGCGACCGTAGCAGTCGCGCGGTTCCGGACCTGAAGCGCCTAGAACTGCTCGGCCACCGCGGCCGACGAAACATCTCGGCAGCAACTTAACACACATACGACAGTTCGCCCGAAATTTCGTGGAACGACATTATCGTTTCCAGAATATCATGTTTTCATACTCGGACGAAAATAAATCGCAGCGCCAAAAAAGAATTAATGTAGAGTTGTGAAGTTTCGGGAATACATTTGTCTAGTTAACATATTTAAGTAATTAACATCGCAGGATCACAAGTTAATGTAAATGCGAGATAAGCCACTGCAAATCTGAAATGCTGGTACATTAGTAACCGGTGTAACAGGCAGAATGTTGACTGCAAGCATGCAGCCGTGCATGCATTGTGTCTTACAGGTGCTGGACGTCAGTTTGTGGGATGGAGTTCGATGCCTGTTGCACTTGGTCAGTCAGTACAGGGACGGTTAATGCTATATGCACTATATGCAATTCAGAACCTGTAAGAGGTTTCCACCCAGCATATGCATAATGTATGAAGAAGAGCGGATAGAAGAGGTTGACAGTCTTAAATTCCTGGGATTACAACTTGATAATAAATTCAGTTGGGGGGAGCACACCACAGAACTGCTGAAACGCCTTTACAAATTTGTATTTGCAATTCGAGTGTTAACGGACATAGCCGATAAAAAAATGAAAAAGCTTGCATACTTTGCCTACTTTCATTCCTTAATGTCATATGGTATAATATTTTGGGGTAACTCTTCAAGTCAAACAAAAGTTTTCAGAGTCCAAAAGCGTGTAATACGTATTATTTGTGGAGTAAATTCACAGACGTCCTGTAGAAACCTCTTCAAAGAACTGGGCATACTAACTACTGCCTCTCAGTATATTTACTCATTAATGAAATTTGTCCTAAATAATATATCTCTTTTTCCACCAAAAAGCTCAGCTCATACATACAATACCAGGAACAAAAATGATCTGCACAAAGACTTAAAAGAACTTACTTTAGTTCAAAAAGGGGTCCACTACTCAGGAACACTAATCTTCAATAATTTGCCAGCAAACATAAAAAATTTAACTACAAATAAAGATCAGTTTAAAATAAGCCTGAAAGACTTACTAGTGGCCAACTCCTACTACTCCATTGACGAATTTTTTAATAGAAACAAATGATGTATTGTATATACTCATACTGTTAGTATTGTTATTACAGCTTAAAAAAAATGATGTATTGTATATACTCATACTATTAGTATTGTTATTTCAGCTTAAAAAAAGTGACATGTTCTACATCCTCGAGGATCTCCTCAGCACGGACCTATGGAACGAAAAACTAATCTAATCCAATCTAGAGGCCGAAATTGACCATATTTTACTAAATGAGTTTACGATTGAGATAGTTTTTTTTCTACTTTTCCGGTTAATGCTTATGGTGGATGACGCTGGAGTTGTCGCCCGATAATATTTCATATGTGCTCGTTTGGAGACATCTAGTAATCGGCCACGCCAAGGAACGTGTCGACACTCCGTAGCACTTCTTGGATTACAGCAGCGGTATGTGGTCGAGAGTTATCCTGTTGGAAAACACCCCCTGGAATGCTGTTCATGAACGGCAGCACATGTCGAATCACGAGGCTGGCGTACAAGTTTTCAATCAGGATATGTGGGATAACCACGAGACTACTCGTGCTGTCACACGAAATCGCACGCTAGGTATAGGTCCGGTGTGTATAGCACGCCATCAGGTTAGTTGCAGACCCTCAACTGACCTTCTTCGAATCAACACACGGCCATTACTGGCACCGAGGCAGAGCCAGCTTTCATCAGAAAACACAACAGACCTCCACCCTGCCCTCCAATGAGCTCTACATCTACATCTACATTTATACTCCGCAAGCCACCCAACGGTGTGTGGCGGAGGGCACTTTACGTGCCACTGTCATTACTTCCCTTTCCTGTTCCAGTCGCGTATGGTTCGCGGCAAGAACGACTGCTGGAAAGCCTCCGTGCGCCCTCGAATCTCTCTAATTTTACATTCGTGATCTCCTCGGGAGGTATAAGTAGGGGAAGCAATATATTCGATACCTCATCCAGATACGCACCCTCTCGAAACCTGGCGAGCAGGCTACACCGCAATGCAGAGCGCCTCTCTTGCAGAGTCTGCCATTTGAGTTTGCTAAACATCTCCGTAACGCTATCACGGTTACCAAATAACCCTGTGACGAAACGCGCCGCTCTTCTTTGGATCTTCTCTATCTCCTCCGTCAACCCGATCTGGTACGGATCACACACTGATGAGCAATACTCAAGTATAAGTCGAACATGTGCTTTGTAAGCCACCTCCTTTGTTGATGGACTACATTTTCTAAGGACTCTCCCAATGATCTCAACATGGCACTCGCCTTACCAACAATTAATTTTATATGATCATTGCACTTCAAATCGTTCCGTAGGCATACTCCCAGATATTTTACGGAAGTAACTGCTACCATTGTTTCTTCCGCTATCATATAATCATACAATAAAGGATCCTTCTTTCTATGTATTCGCAATACATTACATTTGTCTATGTTAAGGGTCATTTGCCACTCCCTGCACCAAGTGCCTATCCGCTGCAGATCTTCCTACATTTTGCTACAATTTTCTAATGCTGCAACTTCTCTGTATACTACAGCATCATCCGCGAAAAGCCGCATGGAACTTCCGACACTATCTACTCGGTCATTTACATATATCGTGAAAAGCAATGGTCCCATAACACTCCCCTGTGGCACGCCAGAGGTTACTTTAACGTCTGTAGACGTCTCTCCATTGATAACAACATGCTGTGTTCTGTTTGCTAAAAACTCTTCAATCCAGCCACACAGCTGGTCTGATATTCCGTAGGCTCTTACTTTGTTTATCAGGCGACAGTGCGGAACTGTATCGAACGCCTTCCGGAAGTCAAGGAAAATGGCATCTACCTGGGAGCCTGTATCTAATATTTTCTGGGTCTCATGAACAAATAAAGCGAGTTGGGTCTCACACGATCGCTGTTTCCGGAATCCATGTTGATTCCTACAGAGTAAATTTTAGGTTTCCAAAAACGACATGAAACGCGAGCAAAAAACATGTTCTAAAATTCTACAACAGATCGACGTCCGAGATACAGGTCTATAGTTTTGCGCATCTTCTCGACGACCCTTCTTGGAGACTGGGACTACCTGTGCTCTTTTCCAATCATTTGGAACCTTCCGTTCCTCTAGAGACTTGCGGTACACGGCTGTTAGAAGGGGGGCAAGTTCTTTCGCGTACTCTGTGTAGAATCGAATTGGTATCCTGTCAGGTCCAGTGGACTTTCCTCAGTTGAGTGATCCCAGTTGCTTTTCTGTTCCTTGGACACTTATTTCGATGTCAGCCATTTTTTCGTTTGTGCGAGGATTGAGAGAAGGAACTGCAGTACGGTCTTCCTCTGTGAAACAGTTTTGGAAAAAGGTGTTTAGCATTTCAGCTTTACGCGTGTCATCCTCTGTTTCAAGCTCCTGCTTGACAATGCTGAAGTAGCAAATGGCGGTGGTTTGGAGTCAGTGGATTATACGCTACATCGCGTCCGACTTGGAGCTGCCCTTGAAGTAACCGATTTGCAACAGTTCATTGTGTCACTGTGGTGCCAGCTGTTGCTAAAATTGCATCTGCAGATAGAGTACGATGAGCCAGAGCCATACGCCGAACACCATGGTCTTCACTCTTGGTAGTGACACGTGATCGTCCGCAGCCCGGTCTTCTTGCAACTGTACATTCCCCTGACCATCTCTGCCAGCAGTCACGTTCAGTGGCTACATTCCCGCCAAGCCTTTCTGCAGTATCGTAGAAGGAACAGCCAGCTTCTCGTAGTAGAATTACATGACGTCGTTCAAACTCAATGAGGTGTCGATAAAGCCGTCTTTTTCGCCTTATGGTGTATTTAAAGCAAACCTGATTTTCATCCTCATAGTGGCGCTATTAGTGCCACTCTTATGCGACTGGGGCGAAATTTGAACAGACAACATCTTTCAGATGTAGGAACACGCCTACCAACTTTCGTTTATGCCGCAAAACTCCTTCTTGGTGTTTCGATTTTTTCCGCCAGTGTATTTTAAGTGTTCAGTGAACAATGAAGTATCTAGTACTCGTATCCCTTTACCTTACATTACAGTTGACTCATTTACGTAAAAGAATTCCAAAATATAGAAAAACACTTTATTTATATAAAAAAAGCGTCACCTCTTTACAGAAAATAAAAATATCGAACTCCCAAAAGAGGCCTGCTTTTGATTAAAAAATGCACAAGCATCGATTACTCCATTGGTCCAAACTATCGTATACTACAATAATGTACTGAGCAACTTACATTTCAGAATCTACGGTCTTCTGTGCTCTTTACATTTCCTTAACATCGATAGCGATACGGACATATAATTCGCAGACGATACTGTCCTCAGTTTATGGGATACTTCTGCAACTTCACGAGATTGTAAAATATCCGACACAACCAACAATCTGCATTCACATTTATGAGTTTAAAACTAAAACCACCAACGAAAACTTCGAAGAAGAAATAATTTGTGGTAAACACATAGAATGCGTAAAGGAGACGCTCGGTTTTGTAAAAATTAATGTAAGTACTAACATCTTCCGTTCTAAAGCTTGATCTTGAACTTGAGTTAGTGTAAATGAAAGTACATTTTTAATGAAGTGTTCATTTCATTTCACGTCGAATCTTTGTACTGTGTTCTTTCTCAGAGCGAGCAGAGTGGATAGTATCGTTGATTTACAATTCGAGGGTTAATTATTTAAGAAAGATAATGAATTTCGGAATGTCGTTCGTTTGGCGAATTGTGACACGCGCAAGGGTGCATAATTCAAACACATCTAGACAGCTGAAAGAGTCCGATGGATGGCGTCTTCAGAAACACTTCCGAAAGAATCCTAAGTCGTTATCTGGTTAGAGACTGGTCTCCCAAGCGAAGCATATTGTGTTAGCACGTTAAAGTGCCACCTCCGTTTTCTACACAGGGGTTATGTAAGTGGCTGGAGCTCCAGGCTCAACTTTATTCGTTCGCCTCGTCGGAAGTTGTGAAGACGTTGGGTTCGTCGAGGGATAGCAACTCGGTAGTCTCTGTGTACTAGCTACTTTCATATCTTATCAACACGCAAAGTCTAGATAGCGCACCATACACGCTTTGCGGCCGCAGAAAGTTCTAATCCACACAGATCGATATTTTCCCCGCTCACTCCTTCGTTTGTCGTGATTTTCAACATTGTTTGATTACGTTAATGTTGTATGATCGTGAAAGGGTCTCTTTACTAACAAGCGTCGCGGGAATCTCTTATTCAATTTTCGCTCTAGATATTAAAAGTGTGTTGCTTTCATGTGTAGTTTTTATTAATATTATTCTCCTGTACACATCTACTTCGTTCCCTGTATCACAAGAATAAATAACTTCTCTAAGCGGCCAGAGTCCTATTGACCCACCTACACATAAACCGAACAAAAAGTTTGTCACCCGCAGAAGACGTCACGCTAATATCGTGGAACACCTACTCTGCCCTTCATAATGGCCCCAGTTCGGCGAAGAAGAGAATGCAAAAGTTTCCTCAGGTGTGTTCCCTTTCCGGCCATCCTGATTCAGTTTTTCCCTTAATGGCTCCATGTAAATGCTGGGGTGGTTCCGTTGAAAATGATACGGCCGATTTCCTTCCCCATTCTGTACTCCGTCTCGAATGACCGCGCTGTCGACGGGACGTTAAACTCCACCCTTCCTTCCCTTAGCTATACCACATCCAGTTGAAGCCACTCGTTTGATTATTAGATCCCACAGAACTACCAAATTCCGGGGGCGTTGACTTCTGTGTTTCACCCGGTGTTTTCGAATAAAACACAACATTTTCTACAGGACTAAATTTAGCCGACCAGTCGATGTGCCATAGGGTTCCTGAGTGTCATAGAGGCGGCAGTGTATGCGTGCAGCTCTGTGATCACAGTTTTTCTCTTCTTGGAAGAAGTTGGTATTAACAGCACAGTCATAGTGACAGCGTAGAAGAAAGGGCAACATCTGGTCATCGAGCATGTTCAAAGAAACATCACATTCACTGCAACCTGAATGGGTGGCCCAAGTCATGGTACGAACCACCAAAAAGTCACAGAATCTGAACTGCACTCTCCACAAACTGCTGGTTAAACCCCTCACTAGGCCATCGGTGCACTCTACACCTTGCAAAAAGGCCAAAACCACGACTCGTTGGACCACACCGGACCACAGTACACGCCTTCAGTCAGCTACTGTCCAGTTTCTGTGTTACAGGAGAAAACGAAAAGTGCTGTGAGAAATGGCGTTCTTGCGAGGTACATGACCGCAAATCCCCAATAGACTCTGTTTTCGTCATAATATTCGCTCGGAAACCAGCTGACGAACCTGCATTCACTGACAGCAGTAATTCTTGTCTGGTTTGGAGCGAACTGTCGCTGACACGGCGTGACACTCGTCAGCAGTCCCTGTCAGCTAGGATCATTTTTACGACCACTGTTATTAAGACAGCTTACACGTTTTGTAAGTGGTCCGTAGGCCCTTACTGTAACATTGCACTCGGCACAGGTCGATAGGGCGAACAATCGATTGTGACGTGTTGCGAGAGCGAGTGTTGAGATGCGCCAGAGTGGTTGTTGGGAATGGTGTGTGTGGAGGCCATTATTGGAATACAGGGTTTTTAACCGAGAAGGGTGTCACCATCGCCGTGGTTAGACCCCTAAATAATAAATAAATACCAGGAAAGTGATGAAGTATCTTTATAAAAATGATCAGTGACGTTACTAGTGCCGATATTTAGTTTCGCGTCTACCGCGCCGGCCTAACCTTGGATTGCTGTGTTGGATGCAGTGATGGATTAGCGTGTGACGATAATGGCAAATGAAGAAAGCCTGTGCTGAGATTAGCCGTAATTAGATATGTATGACGAAGGCAGTGGCTGTCTCCTTTTTGTGTTTTGAGAAGAATATAAGTTCGTAATTAGTAAAACTGTGTTGGGGTTCCTTATTACCATACATTCAGTATTATAGTATTGAGCAGGACAAACTGGAAAGTAATAACTTCCGTTGCAGTCAATTCCGATTACCAGTCCCATTAGGTTCACGATCATGTTAATAATAAATATTGGGCTGCTATTCGATCAGATCAGGTCGGGATAAAAACGGAGGTGTTACAGTCTCCAAGCGGTACACTCGTTACTTTCAGACACATTGAATAGTCCGTGTGCATACATCATCAAATCGACATCTTCATGTACTGTGTATACATGTGCACGTCCAAATAGCATAGCTCAGTGGTTCTGTATCTGAGGAGTGTGATCCCCAGGGAGAGGGGGAGGGGGGGGGGGAATGCCCTGCAAGGTGGGCGCGGTATATACGAGGGTTGAATGAAAAGTAATACCTCCACCTTCGTTAATTGGATTTGGATTTGGATGGGAATATTTTAATGAATCAAACGCAGAAATAATCCTTAGAATGTGATCTTTAATTACCAATATTCACTTTTCCACCTTATCCCCAGCCAGTAGGATAAATTTCTGCCAACGATGAACAAGTTTTCTGAGGCCATCACGAAAAAAGTCGACACTCTGATTCCGGAACCACAGTCTCTCAGTTCTCTCAACATCTTCATCAGAAGCATAATGATGTCACCGCAGCTCGTCTTTCATTATCAGTAACAGATGGAAGTCAGACGGTGCTAAATCTGGGCTGTATGGAGGATGCTGTACGGTGGTGAAATTCAGTCTCAGAAGTTCTGCTGTGGTGGTACGTGAAGTGTATGGTTTGGCATTGTCATGCTGCAGGAAAACATTTCGCTTTTCCTTTCGGACCCTTCTTAGCCATCGTTTCAGAGCTGCAGTTTCTCTCTGAGTGATACGACGATCGTCCTGAATCAATCAGTAAACACTTCGCTGTTGATAAGTTTAATATTCAAGAAGAATTGTTGTTCTGTGAGCTACAGCTCAGAGCCTATTTGATATCGTACATACTTATTTTTAAATCAAAATGGGATATCAAAGAATAGGTGTTAAGGGGCACACACGGATGGCCACCGCAGCCGACGAAACATCTTGGGAGCAACTTAACACACATACGACAGTTCTCCCGAAATTTCGTGGAACCTTATCTTTTTCAGAATACGAAAAAAAATCGCAGCCCCAAAAAATAATTAATGTAGAGTTATGAAGTTTCGGGAATACATTTGTCTAGTTACCAGAATGAGGTTTTCACTCTGCAGAGGAGTGTGCGCTGATATGAAACTTTCTGGCAGATTAAAACTGTGTGCCCGACCAAGACTCGAACTCGGGACCTTTGCCTTTCGCGGGCAAGTGCTCTCCATCTGAGCTACCGAAGCACTAGAGCAAGTGCCCGCGAAAGGGAAAGGTCCCGAGTTCGAGTCTCGGTCGGGCACACAGTTTTAATCTGCCAGAAAGTTTCATTTGTCTAGTTAACATAAAGTGATTAACGTCGCAGGACCACAAGTTAATGTAAATGCGAGATAAGCCACTGCAAATCTGAAATGCTGGTACATTAGTAACCGGCAGCATGTTGAATGCAAGCATGCAACCGTGCATGCATTGTGTTTTACAGGTGCCGGACGCCCGTTTGTGGGATGGAGTTCGATGCCTGTTGCACTTGCTCAGTCAGTACAGGGACGGTTAATGCTAGAGACGTGGCTACACCATCCGTTACAGCCATGCAGATAAGATGCCTGTCATCTTGACTGCTAGTGATACCAGGCCGTTGGGATCCAGCACGGCCTTCCGTATTACCCTCCTGAACCCACCGATTCCATATTCTGCTAACAGTCATTGGATCTCGACCAACGCGAGCAGCAATGTCGCGATACGATAAACCGCAATCGCGATAGGCTACTTTCCGACCTTTATCAAAGTCGGAAACGTGATGATACGCATTTCTCCTCCTTATACGAGGCATCACAACAACGTTTCACCAGGCAACGCCGGTCAACTGCTGTTTGTGTATGAGAAATCGGTTGGAAACTTCCCTCATGTCAGCACGTTGTAGGTGTCGCCACCGGCGCCAACCTTGGGTGAATGCTCTGAAAAGCTAATGACTTGCTTATCCCAGCATCTTCTTCCTGTCGGTTTAATTTCGCGTCTGTAGCACGTCATCTTCGTGGTGTATCAATTTTAATGGCCAGTAGTGTAAATCAACATCTTCCATTAGCTCCAACAAATCATCGCAGAGAAGTTGTAATTAAGATTCCCCAGTAACATTTCGGTCAAAAATATACGATTCTGTCAAGTAACCGTTTAAAATTCCATATCATACTATTAACGACCATTTGTTTTGATTGTCAACGGGTCTGTGCCAGTGTGGATTGGGAGGGGACCAACAATGACAATCATGACGATTTAATTCGCCATTGTTTTTGAATGTGGCTTCATCAGTGAACATAACGTAGCTAAAAAAATCATTGTCACCTCTTATCATTTCCAAGGTCCATGGGCAGAAATGCACGCATATTTGCATATCTTTCGGCGTTAATGGCTGTGTCAGTGTGATATGATACACGTGATATTTATGTGCCTTAAAAATCCTCAAAACAGTTGATTTCGGTATTCTAGTTTGTCTATGAATTGCACGACTACTCATTTCGGGATCCAGTTGAACACAGGCGAGAACGGTAAGGGTACGAGCGTCATTTTCACTGTATTCGCAATGACGAGATGGTGGTGCATATATCCATTTCGAGCTCTTTGAATGCAATTTCGAATAATGTTTTCGCTTGGATGTCGTCTGTTTGGGAAACGATCCGCATAGAACTGCGCAGCTGCAGCGTAATTGTTATAGCATTCATCTAAAATTAACATCATATCAACAATCTCTCTAGGAGAATAGTGAGCCATGTTTCGCTAAAGAATAATTTACTTTCGTCAGTTGATCTTTACAGTTCGCAATCTGAAAGTGAAGTGACGTATGATCGCATTGCACCGACCTTTATACTCAGCCATAGTTCGCAGTTTGGCCACGGTAGCGCCACAGTCGGGTGAGTAATGCAATTGTGAAGAGTTCCCTAACGAGATTTTAATAACATTCCGCCTCCCTCCATCAAAAAGTGTGGTGGGTAGGATACATTTTGTAAAACAAATAGCTTAATTTTGCGTAATGAAAGAATTGGTGCACATTTTGTATCGATTTGATGCGTCCTTCTCGGATCATTTTAAATAAATCTTCCCCAATTTTAATTTTTCTCGATTTCAGCACTATCTGTCAATGGTTTAAAAAAATGTTTGAGAGAAAACTTGATTACTTTTTTATGGAGAATCCGAATCTGCAAAAAAATGGGTGTTTCCGTTTAAGATTTAAAAGTTGCCCCCCGCCGGACCCAAGGGCGCGGGGGATGAGGGTCACGTGTAGTGTAATTTGATGGCCCCCTTTGAGCTTACGAACTTGTCTTACCCACAGATGGACCACCCTGTATAAACGTCGCATAAACATTTCAGTAATGTATGTTACTGAAAAATACTATACTAACTCGGTCTACGTCACAACAAGGTGTAACATGGACAGTGCTATACCGAGCTTGAGATCTGGGTGATAATCGGAACATAGTCGTATGTAGCTAATGCCAATGTGATATAACTGATAAAAACTGTTCTGCACGCGGAAAGGAGCGTAAATTTTGTGCATAACTGTGGCTAATGGACAAGGGTGATCAGCTCAAAAGGGAGATGTTACAACGGTATTACACGGCTATGTGCTTATACTGAGGTGAATTTCAGCTTCCATTGCAGTCAAAGTGACTGTTCAGTTTTAACATAGACAAATACATTGTTTTAAAAGACATGTATTAAACAATTAACTGTCATTAGTTTGTAAGCCGAAGGGTTAACTTTTATACGGATTAAAAATGAAATATTAATCGGCACTCACCGCTCTTACCACACATACGAGGTTGGACAAAAGTTTTCAATCACTGCATGCTTGAACATAAATGCAGATGCCAATCAAACCTGCAGGCTACGCTGTTGTATGCCACTACGAACGGCACCTATGCAACATTCTCAATCCGTTGCAAATGTCAATCGTGGTCAGGACAGTGTTCTGTGCAGCTGTTAGTGCGTTATGTCGGAGCTAAGTGAATTCGAACGTATGCAAATTGTGGGCATTCGTACGGCGGGTACTTCATAACCAAGGGAACCGAATTGTTTTCTGTTTCAAGAGGCGCCATATCAAAGATTTACACTGCATACAGGGAAATGGGAAAAACATCATCAGCTAAGTCACGACGAGGACGAAAATACGTGTTGCGTGGTCATGACAGAAAGTCGTTGAAGGCGACTGTGACAAAAATAAGAGGATGACAGCTGCAAAAGTCATTGTAGCACTCGCGAACCCTGTCAGCACCAGAACAACAGTAAGGGAGCTCCAGAGGCAAAGAACTGCAGGGTGAGCTAGAATTCCAAAACCATTCGTCAGTGAAGCAAATGCTCTTAACGGTAAAACGTGGTGCCAAAGGCATAAAACTTGGACTCTGAAGCAAGCAATTTGGTCGGATAGGCCTTGTTTCAAACTGCTTCCTACTTCTGGCCGAGTTTACGCCCCAAGAATGAAACATGGTGGGGGTACGATAATGACTGTGAGACCCTTTTGGCTGATCATGTCCATCCCATGGTACAACGTTTGTTTCCCAACGGCGATAGTGTGTTCCAAGATAACAGGACCCATGTTCATACTGCTCACATCACCCAGAAATTGTTTTGTGGGCACGAGAATGAATTTTCGCATCTCCCCTGGCCATCACAGTCAGCAGATGTGAATATTACTGCGGCTTTATGGTCTACTTTGGAGAGAATATTGTGTGTTTCCAATCCATCTCCCTCATCGCTACTTCAACTTGCCATTATTTTGCAGGAAGAACGTTATTAGATTCCCTCGATAAACGTTCTTGGCCCGCGTTTATCCATGCCGAGATTACTGGAGGCTGTTCTGAATAGTAACGGTTTTCCTACTCCGTGTTAGGCATGTGAATGTGTTGTGTTTTTGACGTCTGACATATACTCTTACCGAGGAATGATCGAAGACACTTTTAAAACAACACCCTTATTAACAAAGTGAAAATCAATTATAATGTCCTTGGATGAATATCCACACAACTATATACAGCTGTGACGTTGATGCATTAAGTTGCTCTGAAAGCGGTGCTGATATTCAAGACAATAATGCGGGTTAAAAGCTGTGAGCTATCTGGGGAAGTTAACCTTGCATTACTGAGTAACTGTTTCACCAAGTATCCAGTCTAGCTTACCAAATTCCCAAGCAGACTAACATTAATTATAATCTTTTCATACGGAACACATCAAAAATGGAGCCAAGATTGGGAGACTGCATACAACACTGCATTCATAAAATAACACACGAAGAACGTTGAAACGTATGCAAGAGGAAATTAACCATAACCAACCGATTCAATTTTCACCCAAAGAAGCTACGTTCGTAGCGCAATCCTGTCCATCATGAAATTACCACACACTGGTATACTAAATACATACTAACTCTCTGTGAAATCTTCCCGAAAAGAATAGGTGAGGACTACTTTGATGATTACACCACATGCTTCACGTGGTCAACTTAGTTTACAGAAAGAGTGTAACTCCACATAATTTTGATAATTAAAATAAATTACATCGAAACAGAATTTACAAAATATAAACCTTGAACTGGTTACGATCATCTTACTATTAACCTGATGGGTCAAACAGTTGTATAAGCACATGGTACTGGTCTCACAAAGTACACCCCACGTGGGTTGAACATAAAGAAAAATTACTATATTGAAAAATATTGTCAAGACGAGATGTTATAAACTCACGCAAATTCGCATGTAAGATTGATGATCTTACTTAGAGTTACGGATCATCAACACGTGGTCCCACTTTACTCATAAAGTAGTGACAAAGCAACTACTGGAAGATATTCTGAACTTCACACTCGAATTACTCTGTGCTGCAATTTAAGTTAACATTAAATATTTTAGATCTAAACCTGAAATAAAGGCGATTAATTTTTCAGTTAGGCTGAACTTAAGAAATCCATTGTCCTACGGACTTAGCAGAGATGCGCTTAGCCAGAGATCATATCACTTCAGATGCTCGCTGCAGACAGACTGGCCTGGGCCCCTACCGAGGGTACCTCACAGATACAAACGGAAGTGACCAGAGAGGCAGCTTCCTATACGAACATGACAAGGGACGGACAGGACCATACCAAGAATAGAAACATCTTTGCTTTTAGAAAGTGTAGCTACCTGTTCCGACGTTGGTCCTACTGTTCTCTAGCAGACAGGCTTGTCACCTACCATCAAGCATGCAACTACAAATACATTTGCTCATTCACTTCTCGCACAGAAGGGAAGGGGGATGACAGTATCTTATCATATAACATATATAAAAGAAAGCGGATGTAGGTTCCGTATGAGACTGTGTGACATGAATTACATACAAACTGTGTTTTAAAGTGTAGTAGTGTGACAGATCGTTCTTGTTTATGTGTAAAATTAACGCATTCCACTGCTCAGTCTCCTCTCAGATTGAGTCAGAAACACCACAGTAAACTTAGAAGAGGAATTTATGCCATAAATGACAACAGATTTAAGAAATTAACATAAAAGGAATCCAACAGAGACCTTTCACAACATACAACAGAAATATTTATCCTATGACGGTGTCTGTGATGTGCCTACAGGACAAACCCCAGCGTCGTGGTTGGCGGCGTAATGAAGACCTGGGACGTTGCTGGGCCGATACTACTGGCGTGGAGCACTGAGACGGTGCTGCCAACTTGTAGGGAACTGAACTGCTGATGTGGCCACACAGGACTGCTGGTACTGCCAACTTGGGGCGTAGGGCGTAACTGACTACGCACGGGCCGGCAGTGGCCTATGTAGGAAGGCGCGGAAGGATATCCACGCGGCACGGCGCCTTTGCTGCGACAGCACGCTGCTTGTTGGTGACGTGATGGCGATTCCAGACGCTGTGGAGAAGACGGGTAACTGCGTGGCAAAGAGTCCAGGCCGTACAAGGAAACAGCTTGATGTTGAAAACCATCTCCATTCGTCCTCCTGGCGAGGCGGCTGCCCGCACGGTCTGTCTGTTGTGCGGACCAAACATCTGGGGAATACGTGTTTCCATATTTTTGTCAGCCCCCTACATATAGGTATGCAGGGTGTTACAAAAAAGTACGGCCAAACTTTCAGGAAACATTCCTCAAACACAGAGAAAGAAAATATGTTATGTGGACATGTGTCCGGAAACGCTCACTTTCCATGTTAGAGCTCATTTTATTACTTATCTTCAAATCACATTAATCATGGAGTGGAAACACACAGCAACAGAACGTACCAGCGTGACTTCAAACACTTTGTTACAGGAAATGTTCAAAATGTCCTCCGTTAGCGAGGGTACATGCATCCACCCTCCGTCGCATGGAATCCCTGATGCGCTGATGCAGCCTTGGAGAATGGCGTATTGTATCACAGCCGTCCACAATACGAGCACGAAGAGTCTCCACATTTGGTACCGGGGCTGCGTAGATAAGAGCTTTCAAATGCCCCCATAAATGAAAGTCAAGAGGGTTGAGGTCAGGAGAGCGTGGAGGCCATGGAATTGGTCCGCCTCTACCAATCCATCGGTCACCGAATCTGCTGTTGAGAAGCGTACGAACACTTCGACTGAAATGTGCAGGAGCTCCATCGTACATGAACCACATGTTGTGTCGTACTTGTAAAGGCATATGTTCTAGCAGCACAGGTTGAGTATCCCGTATGTAATCATGATAACGTGCTCCATTGAGCGTAGGTGGAAGAGCATGGGGCCCAATCAAGACATTACCAACAATACCTGCCCAAACTTTCACAGAAAATCTGTGTTGATGACGTGATTGCACAATTGCGTGCGGATTCTCGTCAGCCCACACATGTTGATTGTGAAAATTTACAATTTGATCACGTTGGAATGAAGCCTCATCCGTAAAGAGAACATTTGCACTGAAATGAGGATTGACGCATTGTTAGATGAACCATTCGCAGAAGTGTACCTGTGGAGGCCAATCAGCTGCTGATAGTGCCTGCACACGCTGTACATGGTACGGAAACAACTGGTTCTCGTGTAGCACTCTCCATACAGTGACGTGGTCGACGTTATCTTGTACAGCAGCAACTTCTCTGACGCTGACATTAGGGTTATCGTCAACTGCACGAAGAATTGCCTCGTCCATTGCAGGTGTCCTCGTCGTTATAGGTCAGTTTCAAAACGCTATAGAAAGAGAACCATTGCTCAGAATGACGTCAAAATTGAACAGTATATTATTGGTTGGTTTAAAAGAGGGGGAAGGGACCAAACTACCAAGTCATCGGTCCCTTGTTCCTAAGAAAACAATGCCACAAGTGTGAGAATAAATCGGACGAGACATATAACACAAAACGGAAAGAAAGGAAAAACCACAAATACGAAGGAAAGGCAACGAACTCTAAAAGGAACAAAAGAGGACAAGAAAGCAACAGAGAGACGTTAGAAACAGAAGAGAGTAAAACAAGAAAGCAGATTACAGTGACTGGCCGACCACGAGAATAAAAAGGAAAAGCCAGCCACTCTGCAACACATTGAAACATCCACCCTAAAAGCACTAGGGTGGAGGACACAGAGGGACAAAGGACATGCGCTAAAACCTACGTAGAAGTATAAAACCCACTCTCACGGATGAAACGTAAAGCTAAAGCTGCTGCTGAGGCATCGTCGCCGAACACCGAAGGTAGGGAGCTGGGAAAGTTAAAAGTCCGCCGAAGAGCGGCTAAAAGTGGGCAGTCCAGCAAGAGGTGGACGACTGTCAGTTGGGAGCCACAGCGACACTGATGTGGGCCCTCACGACGGAGTACGTAACCATGCGTTAGCCATTTATGGCCAATGCGGAGCCGGCAGAGGACAACTGATTCCCTGCGAGAGGACTGCATGGAAGACTCCCACTCATTCGGCGTCTCCTTAATGACACGCAGATTGTTGTGCGTGCTGCTATGCCATTCCGTTTCTCAAAGCCTGAAAACCCTGCGGCGTAAGACAGAACACAGGTCAGCTTCGGAGATGCCCATCTCCACGAGTGGTTTCCGCGTCGCCTGTTTGGCCAGCCTGTCGGCAAGTTCGTTGCCTGGGATTCCGACGGGTCCTGGGGTCCACACAAACCCACTGAATGACGGGACCTTTCCAGGGCATAGATGGACTCCTGGATGGACGCTATCAGAGGATGGCAAGGGTAGCACTGGTCGATAGCTTGTAGGCTACTCAATGAGCCAGTACACAGGAGAAATAACGCACCAGGGCATGAGCGAATGTGCTCAAGTGCACGAAATATGGCCGCCAGCTCTGCAGTGAAAACACTGCAGCCATCTGGCAAGGAGTGCGAACAGCGTATTATTGATACAGGGTGAAACATCTTGGAACAAAAAAGTTTAAGGTAAATTTGACCAATAGATGCCGTAAGCGTACACCCGAAGTTACTTCTACATCTGGCGATGAGTCTCCAGCCAAGATAACATGTTGCGCCTTCCCTAGCAAGAAATTCTTACACCATTCACATATTACGCTTGATATCCCCTTCGGATCGCACTTTTACGATAGTAAGGGTTTGTATGGTAAGGAGTCAAACGCTTTTCGGAAGTTAAAAAATCTGCATCTTCCTGACTGCCTTGATCCATGGCTTTCAGGATGCCACGTGAGACAAGCGAAAGCTGAGTTTCACATCAACGATGCACCCGGGAACCATGCTGGTTGGCATGGAGGAGGTCATTCTGTTCGAGATTCCACATTATATCTCAGTTCAGAATATGATCTAAGATTCTACCAGAAATGCATTAAGAACATTGGATGGGATATTTTTGTGGATCCCTTATGCTGCCCTTCCTGTAGACGGGTGTGGCCTGTGATTTCTTCCAGAGACAGGACACATTTTTTTGTTCGCAGGATCAACGGCGGATTATAGTTAAAAGACGGGAGAACTGAGCCGCAATTTTGGTGTAGACTCTGATGTTGTTGTTGTGGTCTTCAGTCCTGAGACTGGTTTGATGCAGCTCTCCATGCTACTCTATCCTGTGCAAGCTTCTTCATCTCCCAATACGTACTGCAGCCTACATACTTCTGAATCTGTTTAGTGTGTTCATCTCTTGGTCTTCCTCTACGATTTTTACCCTCCACGCTGCCCTCCAATACTAAATTGGTGATCCCTTGATGCCTCAGAACATGTCCTACCAACCGATCCCTTCTTCTTGTCAAGTTGTGCCACAAACTCCTCCCCAATCCTATTCTATACTTCTTCATTAGTTACGTGATCTACCCATCTAACCTTCAGCATTCTTCTGTAGCACCACATTTCAAAGGCTTCTATTCTCTTCTTGTCCAAACTATTTATCGTCCATGTTTCACTTCCATACATGGTTACACTCCATACAAATACTTTCAGAAACGACTTCCTGACATTTAAATCTATACTCGATGTTAACAAATTTCTCTTCTTCAGAAATGCTTTCCTTGCCATTGCCAGTCTACATTTTATATCCTCTCTACTTCGACCATCATCAGTTACTTTGCTCACCAAATAACAAAACTCCTTTACTACTTTAAGTGTCTCATTTCCTAATCTAATTCCATCAGCATCGCCCGACTTAATTCGACTACATTCCATTATCCTCGTTTTGCTTTTGTTGCTGTTCATCTTATATCCTCCCTTCAAGACACTGTCCATCTCGTTCAACCGCTCTTCCAAGTCCTTTGCTGTCTCTGACAGAATTACAGTGTCATCGCGAACCTCAAAGTTTTTATTTCTTCTCCATGGATTTTAATACCTACACCGAATTTTTCTTTTGTTTCCTTTACTGCTTGCTCAATATGCAGATTGAATAACATCGGGGCGAGGCTACAACCCTGTCTCACTCCCTTCCCAACAACTGCTTCCCTTTCATACACCTCGACTCTTATAACTGCCATCTGCTTTCTGTACAAATTGTAAATTGCCTTTCGCTCCCTGTATTTTACCCCTGCCACATTCAGAATTTTGAGAGAGATTATTCCAGTCAACATTGTCAAAAGCTTTCTCATCACACATACGGCTTCCATTGTGTCCTTGAGCTTTGTTCAGTTTTAATTATTTCAGCTCTTTCTGAACTCCACTGGCACTAAAAATCTATGTCATTCACTTTTGCAATAGTACAAGAATTAAATTTGGGCAATATTCCTGGATTTTCCTTTGTAAAGGAACATTTGAAAACGGATTTCAGCGTTTCTGCTTTTCTATTTGCTGCTCTTAGCCTCAGTTATTATCTTGTCCGATGAAGTCTGGCCACTAACTCTGATGTCACCAACAGCCTCACCGATGAGCAGAATGTCTTCGTGTTTTGTGACAGATGTTTCAGTAACATTCCGCTACGGAATTCGTGGAAAGATTCACCCATCGCCCTCTTGACAGCCAAACGGGTTTCATTCGGCATCCATGCTTTGTTTTAAACATATTACGCAGCGGTCTCTGCTTCTTTGGAAGTTTCTTTACAACGACTGTATACCATGGGAGGGCTTTCCCATCACTGAATGTTCTGCTACGTACGTATCTATCCGGTACATAGTGCTCCTCCTGTCCAGAGATAAGTGTTTGAAGTTCCTCGTTGAGATATGATACTGCTGCCGTTTTACCTAGTTTTCTGAACACATAAACCTTTCTAGTCGTTTAACTTGCCCTTTGTACTTTGGCTGTCATTTTCCTACAACAGCCTCATGGTCACTGACACCAGTTTCAGTGCAGATACCCTCTAACAGGTCAGGCCTGTTTGTTGCCATTCGATCCGATATATTTCCACCAAGAGTAACGTTCCGAACTAAGTTCTCTATATAGTTTTCATAGTTGCAGATGATAATTAAAACTTTGACTACATCACGTATGTGATGGTGATGTGGGATTTAGCAGTTCTGCTAAAATGAAGAAGATAGCTGGAAAACCATGGGAATGAAGCTCCGCAGCGAAATAATCTTAGGCTGATAACCGAAACAACAAGAGCACAAGAGAGAGAGAGCGAGAAAAAAAGCCTCTCCCATGACTGGCAAATGACAATTCACTTTAGACAATAGATATAGTATTTGTCAGAGAACTAAGGAAAAATCCTGCACAGCTGGCTCTCCTGTAAAACAAATATAATACTTCAAAAAATACACCGAATCTCAAACGTCAGACACCAACAAAGATGAAAACTGAATGACAGTTCATTAAAATGCAACTCACATTTTGTATAGAAAATGCAGATGAAAATTACACAGGTATTCCAATCTACCGCATACATTTAGTGTACGAGTATGTCCTTGGCTCTAGAGATATTCATTCTTCCCGAATCGTGTGCCGCAGAGTGTAAAAATAACGAGATTCATTTACATTAGAGGTGTCCGAAGAGTCCTAGCTTCTGTGTGGCATCCGGAACTGAATACTGGCGCACTTCCAAACAAGTTTACCGCCAGGCGAGACGACACCACTCGGCGGAACTCCCGATCGTAATTCTGACTGCAAACAAAGCAGATGCAAAGACGCATCCACAGAGGCCGCCTGTAGGGTTCACATCGCTTCCACACAAACGCGCTGCCAGAGTCAGTTGACAGGGGGGGCTCTTCTTGCTTCCAATAGCAATGGTTCTCTATACCAAGCGACTATTTAAGAGAGAACCACTGTCAAAATTTCCTAGGTGGTTAGGTGGTTCCCGGACGTTACCCGAAAATTTTGTATAAGAGACCCGCTGTACCCCGCGGCTTGTTACAGAATAATCGAATTTCGTTTGATTTCTTTCCTCTACTTATCTTTGCATATACACCTGTAAGTAGGCTGTTTAGGTTTTTATGTTGGTAACGCCATGAAGCGCTCTACATGAAAGTCACTGACTGTGCTGTGTGCAGTCTGTGACTGGTTTGCATTGTTGGAATCTGCTATTGTAGTGCTGGGCAGTTGGATGTGAACAGCGCGTAGCGATGCGCAGTTGGAGGTGAGCCGCCAGCAGAGGTGGATGTGGGTAGAGAGATGGAGGAGTTTTGAGAGCGGATGATCTGGACGTGTGTCCATCAGAGACAGTAAATTTGTAAGACTGGATGTCACGAACTGATATATATATTATGACTTTTGAACACTATTAAAGTAAATACACTCCTGGAAATTGAAATAAGAACACCGTGAATTCATTGTCCCAGGAAGGGGAAACTTTATTGACACATTCCTGGGGTCAGATACATCACATGATCACACTGACAGAACCACAGGCACATAGACACAGGCAACAGAGCATGCACAATGTCGGCACTAGTACAGTGTATATCCACCTTTCGCAGTAATGCAGGCTGCTATTCTCCCATGGAGACGATCGTAGAGATGCTGGATGTAGTCCTGTGGAACGGCTTGCCATGCCATTTCCACCTGGCGCCTCAGTTGGACCAGCGTTCGTGCTGGACGTGCAGACCGCGTGAGACGACGCTTCATCCAGTCCCAAACATGCTCAATGGGGGACAGATCCGGAGATCTTGCTGGCCAGGGTAGTTGACTTACACCTTCTAGAGCACGTTGGGTGGCACGGGATACATGCGGACGTGCATTGTCCTGTTGGAACAGCAAGTTCCCTAGCCGGTCTAGGAATGGTAGAACGATGGGTTCGATGACGGTTTGGATGTACCGTGCACTATTCAGTGTCCCCTCGATGATCACCAGTGGTGTACGGCCAGTGTAGGAGATCGCTCCCCACACCATGATGCCGGGTGTTGGCCCTGTGTGCCTCGGTCGTATGCAGTCCTGATTGTGGCGCTCACCTGCACGGCGCCAAACACGCATACGACCATCATTGGCACCAAGGCAGAAGCGACTCTCATCGCTGAAGACGACACGTCTCCATTCGTCCTTCCATTCACGCCTGTCGCGACACCACTGGAGGCGGGCTGCACGATGTTGGGGCGTGAGCGGAAGACGGCCTAACGGTGTGCGGGACCGTAGCCCAGCTTCATGGAGACGGTTGCGAATGGTCCTCGCCGATACCCCAGGAGCAACAGTGTCCCTCATTTGCTGGGAAGTGGCGGTGCGGTCCCCTACGGCACTGGGTAGGATCCTACGGTCTTGGCGTGCATCCGTGCGTCGCTGCGGTCCGGTCCCAGGTCGACGGGCACGTGCACCTTCCGCCGACCACTGGCGACAACATCGATGTACTGTGGAGACCTCACGCCCCACGTGTTGAGCAATTCGGCGGTACGTCCACCCGGCCTCCCGCATGCCCACTATACGCCCTCGCTCAAAGTCCGTCAACTGCACATACGGTTCACGTCCACGCTGTCGCGGCATGCTACCAGTGTTAAAGACTGCGATGGAGCTCCGTATGCCACGGCAAACTGGCTGACACTGACGGCGGCGGTGCACAAATGCTGCGCAGCTAGCGCCATTCGACGGCCAACACCGCGGTTCCTGGTGTGTCCGCTGTGCCGTGCGTGTGATCATTGCTTGTACAGCCCTCTCGCAGTGTCCGGAGCAAGTATGGTGGGTCTGACACACCGGTGTCAATGTGTTCTTTTTTCCATTTCCAGGAGTGTACATTGTTTTTTCTTTATCAAAATCTTTCATTTGCTAACTATGCCTATCAGTAGTTAGTGATTTCAGTAGTTAGAACCTTTTATTTAGCTGGCAGTATTGGCGCTCGCTGTATTGTAGTAGTTTGAGTAACGAAGATTTTTGTGAGGTAACTGATTCATGAAAGGTATAGATTATTGTTAGTCAGGGCCATTCTTTTATAGGGATTTTTGAAAGTCAGATTGCGTTGCGCTAAAAAATTTGTGAGTCAGTTTAGTGTTGATCAGAATAGGTAAAGAGCGAAATGTCTGAGTACATTCAGTTCTGCTCAGCTGTTTGAATATCAAATAATGTAAGAGGTTTATCAGCACAGTCATTCATAAATTTTTCTAAGAGGACGTTTCACACTGACGCGAAAATAATGGTAACACCAAGATGGAGTTGTGCGACATAAAAGGAAGTTGGTAGGCGTGTTTCCACGAGTGAAAGATAATGTCTATTCAAATTTCAGTAATGTCTTTAAGGCGATAAAGACGCCATTATCAACACTTCACTGAGTTTGAAAGGGGTCGTGTAATATGGCTACAAGAAGCTGGATGTTGTTTCTGCGATATTACAGAAAGACTTGGCAGGAATGTAACCACTGTACATGGTTGCAGGCAGCGGTAGTTACGAGAATGTACAGTCGCACGAAGGCCGGGCTTCGGACGGCCAAGTGTCTCTGTAGGCAGTGGAGACTGTCGTGTTCGGTGCATGGCTCTGATACATCGTATTGCATCTGCAGCAATAATCTGAGCAGCAGCTGCCGCTACAGAACTCCGAGCCAGGCGCCCTGTAGCGTGCATTCCACTGAACCCAAAACACCGCCATTTGTGACTTCAGTGGTGTCAAGCGAAATGGAAATGATCGTATGGCATTGTTGGCCGGAAGGCCCCATTCGTTGGAGTTCGGCCGCCGTATTGCAAGTCCTTTTTAGTTGACGCCACTTCGGTGACTTGCAAGTCAATGATAATGAAAATGGCGATGAAGGAGACACAAGACTCAGTCCTCTGCCGAGAATCGAACCCGGTCCCCCTGCTTGGTAGGCGGTAACGCTTGGGCTACGCTACGGAGGCGGACGGTGTCAAGCGAGAGCTCATTGGAGAGCAGTGTGGAGTTCTGTTGTGCCTTATAATGAAATCTGGTTCTGCCTCGGTGCCAGTGAGTGCAGCGTGTTGATTAGAAGTAGGCCAGTTGAGAGAGCCTGCAGCCAACCCGTCTGCGTGCTGCACCTGGAATTATGGTCTGGAGTGTGATTTCGTAAGACAGCAGGAGCACTCTTGCGCATGTCCCTCGCACCCTGACGCTCACCCCACATACCGCTCTTGCAACCCAACATGCTCTACATAGAGTCAACATGTTGTCGTGGCATGCTCTATCACCAGACCTGTCTCCAATCGAGCACTTACGTGACATCATCGGACGGCACCTCCAGCGCCATCTAGAACCAGCATTAATTGTCCCTTTGAGGGCCGGAGTGGCCGAGCGGTTCTAGGCGCTTCAGTCTGGAACCGAGCGACCGCGACGGTCGGAGGTTCGAATCCTGCTTCGGGCATGGATGTGTGTGATGCCCTTAGGTTAGTTAGGTTTAAGTAGTTCTAAGTTCTAGGGGACTGATGACCCCAGAAGTTAAGTCCCATAGTGCGCAGAGCCATTTGAACCATTAATCCACGAGTCAACAAGCGTGGCTGTCCGCATGGGACGGAACTGTAAACGTCGACGGTATGTCTTTCAAATTCTGAAGGTGGCAGGGGTAAAATACAGGGAGCGAAAGGCAATTTACAATTTGTACAGAAACCAGATGGCAATTATAAGAGTCGAGGGACATCAAAGGGAAGCAGTGGTTGGGAAGGGAGTGAGACGGGGTTGTAGCCTATCCCCGATGTTATTCAATCTGTATATTGAGCAAGCAATAAAGGAAACAAACGAAAAGTTCGGAGTAGGTATTAAAATCCATGGAGAAGAAATAAAAACTTTGAGGTTCGCCGATGACATTGTAATTCTGTCAGAGACAGCAAAGGACTTGGAAGACCATTTGAACGCAATGGACAGTGTCTTGAAAGGAGGATATAAGATGAACATCAATAAAAGCAAAACGAGGATAATGGAATGTAGTCGAATTAAGTCGGATGATGCCGAGGGAATTAGATTAGGAAATGAGTCACTTGAAGTAGTAAAGGAGTTTTGTTATTTGGGGAGCAAAATAACTGATGATGGTCGAAGTAGAGAGGATATAAAATGTAGACTGGCAATGGCAAGGGAAGCGTTTCTGAAGAAGAAAAATTTGTTAACATCGAGTATAGATTTAAATGTCAGGAAGTCGTTTCTGAAAGTGTTTGTATGGAGTGTAGCCATGTATGGAAGTGAAACGTTGACGATAAATAGTTTAGACAAGAAGAGAATAGAAGCTTTCGAAATGTGGTGCTACAGAAGAATGCTGAAGGTTAGATGGGTAGATCACATAACTAATGAGGAGGTATTGAATAGAATTGGGGAGAAGAGGAGCTTGTGCCACAACTTGACTAGAAGAAGGGATCGGTTGGTAGGACATGTTCTGAGACATCGAGGGATCACCAATTTAGTATTGGAGGGCAGCGTGGAGGGTAAAAATCGTAGAGGAAAACCAAGAGATGAATACACTAAGCAGATTCAGAAGGATGTAGGGTGCAGTAGGTACTGGGAGATGAAGAAGCTAGCACAGGATAGAGTAGCATGGAGAGCTGCTCAAATCAGTCTCAGGACTGAAGATCAAAACAACAACAACATTCACTGCTCGTCTTGTATGGAAACAAACTTGTTACATTCACTTGCGGTACTTGCTGTTACGTTACCGAACGCTTTTTCTAGGTCTGCGAAACCTATCATGATATCTCGAATTTCATTATGTTTTGCTTCCCTTATCAAGAATAACAACTGTTTCTATAGTGCCTTTACTTTTTCTGTTGCAAATTGACTGTCATTCAACATACCGTCAATGTTCCTTTCCATTCTATTGTTTATAATACTGGTCAACAGTTTGGACGCATGAGCTGCCAAACTGATTGTGGGACAGTTCTTCAATTTATTTTCCTTCCTGTCTTCGAGATTGTGTAAATGATATTTTTTCCGAAAGTCTAATGGTAAGTATCCAGTTTCCTGCAGGAATGTCAGTTTATCTTCCGTGCTCTACCTACTGGTTTCTGTTCTAAGTGACTTACATTGCAGTATTCCTTTCTTTTCCCATAATACTTGCAAAGAATGGATAAATACACACAGGAACCGAAGCAGTAAGACCACTGCTCAGGGTAGTATTGAATGCCATCTGACAGCTTTCTGAGTACATGACGAGATAAGGCAAGTACATAAGTGGAACAGAGAGTAATTGGGATTCACCAGTGAGATTATGATTCACACCTGGGATAGCAACAACATCTGAACCCGGTGACCTATACAGTGATCATGCGAAATATTAAGAAAAAGTCAGGTAACAGAAACTAACAAGCAAGTGAATTTAAACAGGGGTGGCTCAATTAAACATGAAACATAGGCAACGTAACTGACTTAGATATACTGAGAAAGAGGCTTCCTCAAACTACGAAATTAAACTGAAATTCACTTTGAAATTTTGTTTATTTCTAAAATGTTTTTATTGGACTCCAATAGACAAAACAATTAACGGTAGAGTGCACAAGGGTTAAAATGAATTATAAAAGGGACAAGGCAAGAACTTGGCAAAGGAGGATGGAACTGGAAATGAAATGAAACAAAGAGTTAGTCAGCAGACTAACTAAAGGAAATCGGAAAAGTGTAAGCAGCAGTACTCATACTGAGTTAACTAGCTGACTGTGTGAATTCATTTAGAAAACCAAACAACTTAGCGCTTCCCTCGTAGTGACTCGCGCAAATACGGCTTATTCTTACCATCACTCTATGACTCAGGAACAGAAGATGATTGCAGTAATAGCTGAAAGGTCAGCCTTGGCATCTATGTTAAGCTCTGGGATAACGTCATCCCTCTCTGCAGCTCTAATCTGAAACCACCCCTCTGGAGTTCTAAGAGGAATTAGTGTTTCCCTCTCTAATTCTAAGACAATGTATGTATCTGCTACCTTACTCAAAAATCTTTCTGGTTCTGTCAGCATAAGATTCTCTTTAGCTCATCGCTATAAACCTTGCGATTACCGACCAGTGAAAAGCTTGTAACATTAACAACAAACTTCCTCCTCCTCAAGAATCGCCCATAATTAACCAATACTTCTTGTTTCCCTCTCAAAGTGGCGCGGAAAGCAGAACTTCTCTCCCTCGATGATAATGGTTTCACTGTTTAGCCAATGACAAGAGCTGCACATACGCAATCATGAGTTTTGCTCGGCTTTATGAAAATAATTTTGGTAAACTAATCCTGACCTGCCTTAAAAAATTGGGCAACAACCGCTGCTGACCTTCTCTGGAACCAGCCGTTCTTCTCGGCCCGAGTGTGTCGTGTACATACATACATACATTACTCCTTGTTCCATAGATCATGAATACCACATTTCCTAATGATGTGGAGTGTGTCACTTTAACATAAGTTTTCTTCACACAAAATAATTAATTAATTAATTTTTTAATAGTTACTACTTCATATCTAAGAAATCATCTATTGAGTAGAAGGAGTTGTCATTCATAAATTCTTTTAATTTGCTTTTAAATGTTGGGTGGCTATCTGTCAGTCTTTTAACACTATTTGGCAAATGACCAAAGATCTTTGTGGCAGCCTCTTTCTGTGCCAAAGCGAGATTTAATCCAGAATAGTGAATATCATCCTTTCTTCTAGTGTTGTAGCTATGCACTTCCCTATTATTTTAGAATTGGGATGGGTTATTAATGAAAAATTTCATAAGTGAATATATGTATTGCGAAAGTACTGTGAATATCCCAAGTTCCTTAAATAAATGTCTACAAGGTGATCTTGGGTGGGCTTCAGATGTTATTCTGATCACACGCTTTTGTGCAATGAATACTTTCTCTTTTAACGGCGAATTGCCCCAAAATATGATGCCGAATGAAAGCAGTGAATGAAAATAGGCATAGTAGACTAATTTACTGATATGTTTATCGCCAAAATTTTCAGTAACCCTAACAGCATAAATAGCTGAACCTAACCGTTTCAGCAGAGCATCGATGTATTTCTTCCGATTCGATTTATCATGAATGCACACGCCCAGAAATTTTGGGTATTCTGCCTTAGCAACAGACTTCCGTTCATAGTCTATATTTATCAATGGTGTTATGCCATTTACTGTACAGAATTGTATAAACTGTGTTTTCTCAAATTTTAGTGAATGTCCATTTGCAGAGAACCACTTAATAATTTTCTGAAAGACATTATTTCCTCAACTGATCCTTGCTTCTTGGGTGTCATTACTATACTTGTATCATCAGCAAAAAGAACTAGCTTTGCATCTTCATGACCATGTGTTTTCCGCCCCCGTGCGGATTTGTATCATTTTCGAAAGCATTATTACCCCTACTTCTCACAATGACAATTTACAACTTTGCGGAAGTCGGGATCAGGGTTCCGCAAAGCTTTTATCCGCATCTGGACCATTGTCTCCGACAATGCACATGCGCGCAGAATAACTGCCTTAGTACTCGTCTTTTCACCTAGAAATATTCTTACAACACACTAGCCGTTGGACAACTGAACCCCTCACTTCCCTACAGTCTGTTAGCGGGTCCAGAAGGAACCTTAACTGTATTTTTCACCAAAGAGAAATGAAACTGAGAAGTACTTATTGGATGTGTAATCAGTGGTGTTTGTTTAATTTATGTTCGCATTTTCGTGCATCGATAGTAATTTGAATTTAATTGGATAGTTTAATACAGTGAACGTAAAAAAAAAGATAAAATAATCGTTTGGACTTGATGGCCGGGGTCCGCAGCTCGTGGACGTGCGGTAGCGTTTCGCTTCCCGCGCCTGGGTTCCCGGGTTCGATTCTCGGCGGGGTCAAAGATTTTCTCTGCCTCGTGATGACTGGGTGTTGTGTGATGTCCTTAGGTTAGTTGGGTTTAAGTAGTTCTAAGTTCTAGGGGACTGATGACCATAGATGTTAAGTCCCATAGTGCTCAGAGCCATGATGGCCGGGAGGCCCCGTCCGCGGAAGTTCGGTCGAACCCAGTGAAACCTTCCCGTCTCCTCTATACCTCTTTTGTTATTAAACCTTCCCGTCTCCTCTATACCTCTTTTGTTAATGGTTACCTTCCCTTTTACAATAACCTATGTAACCTTCCTTTAGGATTTTTATCTCTTGCTTAATAATAACAAATGAAATCTTCCCTTTGAAATTTATTCTCTTTCTCAATCTTCGCATACAAATTTAATTGCTGCTTTTTAAAAGTGATTTTCGGATTATTTCGATGAAACATAGAATGTGTCGTCGTCGTGTGGCCCTCAGTCGTTATCTGCAATAACACAAAACTGTTCCTTACCTTTTTTACTGTTACTGGATCGCCATCTGACTGCTACATCGAACTGCGACATGAATATACTTACTCTGTTTTACTATACTGTATCAGCTGCTGGTGGGCTTTCATAATAAGTGACTGTATTTATTACCAAAGCTGACGTTATTCTTTATTAGCAAAGCTGACGTTATTCTTTAATTAATTTGACTGAAGTTACGTAATTCATAGTTAAACTTTTTCTTGACAACAATTAAGTTTTTGCAAAGTTTTATGTTGATGGTTTTTGGGATGGATTATAATCAGTAATGCAACATTGCTGGCAAAAATTAATTATATTCTGAAAACGCTTCAAATATTTACTGTTGGTAATGAAATGATTTTACAAACGTTCAAATGGGACTTACTTTTTACAATAATCTTACAGCTAGCATTGTGCAAACATACCTTCAGTGGTCTTGAGTTTCGCAAAGAAAATTATTCAATAATATTAGTTCCTCTTATGATAATAGTTAGTTGATGTCTCTGTACATCCGTTCATAATCTCATAAATCATAGCTGGTGGCTGGCAGGCACACTACTCCACTCAACCTCTCGCTTCAGACCTGCTACCAACTCGCTTCACATCTCGCTTACTACTGACATCCTACGAACGCTAAAGTGCGGTCTCTCCTGCCAACAATGCTTTCTGGTGCAGACAATCCCTGCTACCATTACAAAATGTATCAATGCGCGCTCTTTCCCGCTCTTTTCTTAAAATGTATCCGTACGCGATTTCTCCCGCCCATTTTAAAATTATATCAACAATTTTGGTGCAGATATTCCCTGCTCTGAGCACTATGGGACTTAAGATATTCCCTGCTACCACAATTATTTCCAACATGACAACTATTAATTATTCCTACTTAATCCCATTAATAAAATATAAACATCTATCATAAATTGTGATTTGACAATAGACAATAGAAATATACACGTCTTACACCGGGCGCGCTCAGTGATACGCAAGTACGTTACCGCTCAGCTAACCAGGCGGACTGATAGAAGGCTATTAATTAGGTTACGGAGCAACTTTGGAAAAACTGTCCAGTAACACTTTCTAGTGACAATAGACCCACAATTAGGGAAATCCACTGACATAAGCGACTTTCAGAAATGGTAGATTGTTATGGCATGGCACTTGAAATACGGGAACGTCTCAGAAACAGTGTGACTGGTCTGCTGCTCTACTGACGTCAGTATCGATATCAAGTGATTCAAGAATGGTGCTACCACGAGTAGGCCATAAGGTGTTGGACGTCCATGCATTATCATACAACATGTCAGAGGCTTGCCTGCTCTGTGAAGCAATATAGGCGGCGATCAGTGACAAATTTGACAACGCAGTGCTATGTTGATGCATGCACAAGTGTTTCGTAGTATTTAGCTAGGCTTCCATGGAGCTTGTGTTAGTAATCGTGGCCTGCGTGGACACTGCTGCTGACCGTCTAACAGCGATGGTGTAGCAGGATAAATGTCCATGTCTGGAGGCCAGTATCGTGCTGGAGTGGTTTGAGGAGCACGACTGTGAACTCACGTTGATGTTTTGGCCGGGCCGCTCGGGATTAGCCAAGCGGGCTAAGGCGCTGCAGTCATGGACTGTGCGACTGGTCCAGACGGAGGTTCGAATCCTCCCTCGGGCATGGGGGCGTGTGTTTGTCCTTAGGATAATTTAGGTTAAGTAGTGTGTAAGCTTAGGGGCTGATGACCTTAACAGTTATGTCCCATAAGATTTCACACTCATTTGAACATTTGTTTTGGCCGCCAAATTCGCCTAACCTGAACCCGACATCTACATCTACATCCATACTCCGCAAGCCACCTGACGGTGTGTGGCGGAGGGTACCTTGAGTACCTCTATCGGTTCTCCCTTCTATTCCAGTCTCGTATTGTTCGAGGAAAGAAGGATTGTCGGTATGCCTCTGTGTGGGCTCTAATCTCTCTGATTTTATTCTCATGGTCTGTTCGCGAGATATAAGTAGGAGGGAGCAATATACTTCAAAAATGGTTCAAATGGCTCTGAGCACTATGGGACTTAACATCTGAGGTCATCAGTTCCCTAGAACTTAGAACTACTTAAACCTAACTATCCTAAGGACATCACACACATCCTGCGACCGTAGCAGTCTCGCGGTTCCGGACTGAAGCGCCGAAAACCGCACGGCCACCGCGACCGGCTGGAGCAATATACTGCTTGACTCTTCGGTGAAGGTATGTTCTCGAAACTTCAACAAAAGCCCGTACCGAGCTACTGAGCGTCTCTCCTGCAGAGTCTTCCACTGGAGTTTATCTATCATCTCCTTAACGCTTTCGCGATTACTAAATGATCCTGTAACGAAGCGCGCTGCTCTCCGTTGGATTTTCTCTATCTCTTCTATCAACCCTATCTGGTACGGATCCCACATTGCGAGCAGTATTCAAGCAGTGGGCGAACAAGCGTACCGTAACCTACTTTCTTTGTTTTCGGATTGCATTTCCTTAGGATTCTTCCAATGAATCTCAGTCTGGCATCTGCCTTACCGACGATCATCTTTATATGATCATTCCATTTTAAATCACTCCTAATGCGTACTCCCAGATAATTTATGGAATTAACTGCTTCCAGTTGCTGACCTGCTATATTGTAGCTAAATGATATGGAATCTTTCTTTCTATGTATTCGCAGCACATTACACTTGTCTACATTGAGATTCAATTGCCATTCCCTGCACCATGCGTCAATTCGCTGCAGTTCCTCCTGCATTTCAGTACAATTTTCCATTGTTACAACCTCTCGATATACCACAGCATCATCCGCAAAAAGCCTCAGTGAACTTCCGATGTCATCCACAAGGATAGAACAAGTTTGGAAAACATCTCGGAACAGATGGTCGAAATGTTTTGGCTCATCAGTACATAAGACAACTTAAAGCCATAGTGGTTGGTATTCGTCCTTGACTGTTCGTTAAAATCTACGAACAGGCTTTTCAGACACCACTAATACTCACAGTTTTTTGCTTTCTTTTTGAAAGCATTTAATATTGCCAACATATTTCGAGGTATGACTTCATCATTGAACAAAACACGAGAACACGAAAACATTTCAAAGTAATAACCACATATCTTAAAAAACCGAAACTGCGAATCTGGAAGTGAGTGGCGGCTTGCAGTTCCTTAAGTCACTTCAGCACTTCGTATGTGAATACAGCGAAGAAAGAAGTTCTGTTTCATGACAGTTATTGGTAACTATGTTGTAAAACGGGAAATGGCGAACTGAAAATTGCTTGTAACAGCTCAGATTCCCGAAAGAACATATCAAATGCCTCAGTGGTTCTTATGTTTTCGAAACAACTGAAGAAAGAGATGGAGCCCTAAATACGGAACAGAAAGTGAGGGTCCTCTTGCGACAATTAGGAGGCTCAGCTTTCCCGTGTGGTGTTGCATAGGTGTCCGTCAGACACGGTACCAAACACGTTTTGGGAAGCAGCGACCTCAGTTTGACATATACGGCCTGGGGCTGCATTAAATTCGCTACGAGTACGATTGCTCTGGAAGCAATCATGGCCAAATGGCAAGAACGTTATAAAGTTCCCTACGCTGTCGGGGCAGTCGACTGCACGCGTGGGTTAATTAAAAAACTACATTTAGACGGTAGCGAACGCACCAACAAAAAAGATGATGCCAGCTGCAGAAGTTAATGAAAAAGTAATATCGTGCATTTTATTCTTTATTACCTTGTACCGTCCTCCCATGAACCATGGACTTCGCCGTTGATGGGGAGGCTTGTTTGCCTCAGCGATACAGATAGCTGTACCGTAGGTGCAACCACAACGGAGGGGTATCTGCTGAGAGGCTAGACAAACGTGTCGTTGCTGGAGAGGGCCAGCAGGCTTTTCGGTATTTGCAGGGGCAACAATCTGGATGACTGACTGATATGGCCTTATAACATCAATCAAAACGGTCTTTCTGTACTGGTACTGCGAACGGCTGAAGGAAGAGAAAAGTACAGCCGTAATTTTTCCCGAGGGAATGCAGCTCTACCTCACGGATATATTGTGATGGCATCCTCTTGGATAAAATATTCCGGATAATTTGGGAGAAGAAGAACGTGTGGTGCCGTGGTAGGCATCACGTCTCATGTTATGGGAACGATGTTTTGGCGAATTGTGGTGTACACAGTAATTTTAATTTTGATGTGCCAAAGCATCGCTCATTTCATCTTTTACATACCTGGAAATTCAATGGAAAGATTTTGTGTGTAGCTGGCACGAGATGTTGTAATAACCTTTTGAAGATCTGAAGCTGGTAACTTAGTTTTACCGAAACCGGTTACCTACAATAAAGTTTTTCATAGCGATCTCGGCTAAGAAGTTCTTATTCTTCTAAGTGATAACTACAGATCGCTCCTCCGAATTCAACATGGTCAAATTAATAAATATTCCGGAGGCAAAATGTCCCCCATTCAGATCTCCGGCCGGGTCTAGTCAGGAGGCTGTCGTTATCGTGAGAAACGATACTGGCGCCCTACGGATCAGAGCGTGGAATGTCAAATCCCTTGATAGGGCAGGTAGATTAGAAAATTTAGAAACGGAAATGCATAGGTTGAAGTTATAGTGGGAATTAGTGAAGCTCAGTGGCACGATGATCAGGACTTATGGTCAGATGAATACAGGGTTATAAATACAAAATCAAATAGGGGCAATGCAGGCGTAGGCTGGTATGCCAACTAGCTCCGCAGATGGTGAAGAGATTGAAGACGTGTGATAAGATCAAAGAAATTATTCTGATAGTTAAGGGAGGCGAAAATTTAATAATCATGGGAGACTGGAATTCGACAGTAGGAAAAGGAAGAGAAGGAAAAATAGTAGGTGAACGTGGGCTGGGAGAAAAGAATGAAAGAGGAAGCTGCGTGGTACAATTTTGCACAGAGCAAAAAGAAAGGTTTATTCGTGGAAGAGACATGGAAAAACCGGAAGGTTTCAGATTGATTATATAATGCTAAGACAGAGAATTTGGAACCAGATTTTAAATTGTAAGATTTCCAGGGGCGAATATGGACTCTGGTTATGAACTTTGGATTAAAACTGAAGAATTTGCAAAAAGGTAGGGAACTAAGGAGATGGGACCTGGATAAAGTGAAAGACCCAGGCTTGTTGGGAGCATTACGGAACGACTGAAAAGGACAGGGGAAAGGAATACAATAGAAGACGGATTGGTAGCTTTGAGAGATGAAATAGTGAAGGCAGCAGCGGATTAAAAAGGCAAAATGACGAGTCCTAGTAGAAATCCTTAGGTAACGCAAGAGATATTCACTTTAACTGATGAAAGAAGAAAACATAAAAATCCAGTAAATTAAGTAGGAGAAGGTGAATACAAACATCTAAAAAATGAGATTTAAGGCAGTGCGAAATGGCTAAGCAGGAATGGCTAGAGGACAAATGTAGAGATGTAGAGGCATATATCTCTATGAGACAGACAGATATTGCCTACAGGAAAATTAAAGTGGCCTTCGGTGGAAAGAGAACCACTTGTATGAATATCAAGAGCCCAATGGAAAACCAGCCCTAATCGAAGAACGTAAAGCTGAAAGGTGGAGGAATAATTACAGGGTCTGTACAAGGAAGATGTACTTGAGGGCACTATATAGAGATGGAATAGGACGTAGACGAAGATGAGATGGGAGATATGATGCTGCGAGAAGAAGTTGACAGAGCACTGAAAGACCGAAGTCGAAACAAGGCCCTGGGAGTAGATGACATTCAGTTAGAAACACTGATAATCTTGGGAGAGCAAGATATCACAAAACTCTTCCATCTGAGGAGGAAGTTGTATGAGACAGGCGAAATACCGTCAGACTTCAAGAAGAATGTAAAAATTCCAATTCCAAAGAAAGAAGCTGAGAGGTGTGAATATTTCCGTACTATTAGTTTAATAAGTCATGGTTGCAAAATACTAACACGAGTTCGTTACAGACGCATGGAAAAGACTGATAGAAGCAGACTTCGGGGAAAATTAGTTTGGGTTCCGGAGAAATGCACGAACACGTGAGGCCATACTGACCCAAGACTCCTCTTAGAAGATAGATTAAGGAAAGGCGAACCTACATTTATAGCATTCGTACACTTAGAGTAAGCTTTTAACAGTGTTGACTGGAATACTCTTTTTGAAATTCTGAAGGTATCAGGAGTAAAATACACAGAGCGAAAGGCTATATACAACTTGTAGATAAAGCAGACGGCAGATATAAGAGACGAAGGGCATGAAAGGGTAGCTGCGGTTGAGAAGAGAGTGAGACAGTGCTATTCAGTCTGTACAATGAGCAAGAAATAAAGGAATCAAAAGAAAAATTTGGTGTGGGAATTAAAGAGCAGGGAGAAGAAATAAAAACTTTGAGGTTTGGCAATAACATGGCAATTCTGTCAGAGACAGCAAAGAGCTTGGAAGATCGGTTAAACGGAATAGACAGTGTGTTGAAAGGAGAATGTAAGATGGACATCAACAAAACAAAACGAGGATAATGTAATGTAGTCTAGTTAAATCAGGCGATGCTGAGGGATTGTTTTGTTCTCTGGGCAGCAGAAAAACTTATGATGGCCGTGGCAAGAAAAGTGTTTCTGAAGAAAAGAAACTTGTTAACTTCGAATATAGATTTAAATGTTAGGAGGTCTTTTCTGAAAGTATTTGTATGGAGTGTAACCTTGTATAGAACTGAAACATGGATAATAAACAGTTTAGCCAAGAAGAGAGTAGAAGCTTTTGAAATGTGATGCTACAGAAGACTGCTGAAGATTAGGTGGGCAGATCACGTAACTAATGAGTAGATAGGCCTACTGAATAGAATTGGAGAGAAAAGAAATTTGTGGCACAACCTGACTAAAAGAAGAGATCGATTGACAGCACAGATTCTGAGACATCAAAAGATCACCAGTTTATTATTGGGGGGGGGGGGGCGTTATGATGGATAATGATCGAAGAGGGAGACCAAGAGATGAATACAGTAAGCAGATTCAAAAGAATATGAGTTGCTCGGAGATGAAGAGACTTATACAGAACAGAGTAGCATGAAGAGCTGCATCAAACCAGTTTTTCGACTGAAGACCAAAATAACAACCATTTTACACCATTGGCAGAAATGGGATGTTTTCTGTTCGCAGGAAAAGTTTCACAAATTGCGTTAGAAATCCACTTTTCCTTCCATCACTGCGGGACACGCAGCAGGAGCAGAATTCAGACCTCTCCAGAACTGAAACGATGGACTACTTACTTAGCCGTCCTATCAGGCAAGTAAGAGCAGTGGACTAAGTCACGTCTCTGATTTCTGTAGACACGGCTCAGTCAGCAGGGCGAACTAGTACTGATGTCAAACAATCGAGTCGCTGCTCTCGAAACAAAGCCGTTGTTTCCGAATGAACCAAGACCGAATGCTATCTTCGTGTCACTGCTTATGATGGCTCATTGCAGTTCGTTGACTACAGGTGCTGTAATGCATGACATCGTACGCGTTTCTGCATAGTTCTTGTTCGGTGCTAAGGCGTCGTTGAGAAAGCTTCAGACATGAAGTTTTTATTGGCTTGATCGCATGTAGGTGCACTGGACTGCCAGTTTCGGCAGGGCTAAGCTTCCATTTTCACATCCTCAGTGTCCAGGTTTTGAGAGAAGATGGCAGCGTAGCCCTGGCGAAACTGGCAATCCAGTGTACCTGCATGCGAGCAAACCAATAAAAAGTTCATATCTGAAGCTTTCTTTACATTGAATTCATTATCGCTCTCCAGCTGACAATTTCAGGTATTTATAATTTCGTTTTGGTCGGCTATATTCGGCCTATTGTCTTGTGGTTGCTAGCTTGTCAGCATCGGATGTTTATAAGTTTTTTCCGAATTATTAAACTCCCTTTTAACGTTTCATTTGCG
This sequence comes from Schistocerca piceifrons, assembly GCF_021461385.2. NCBI lineage: Eukaryota > Metazoa > Arthropoda > Insecta > Orthoptera > Acrididae > Schistocerca > Schistocerca piceifrons. The sequence goes on from NC_060143.1 coordinate 196,521,166, forward strand.
TCTCTGATCGAGATGGCATGTCATGCCACAATCTCGTGTATCTGAAACAGTAGTTCGTATTCCCGTCTTTGTGTTCTGTGTTTTTGCAATGTGTGGTACTTTACAATTTGCACAACCTTAATTTCCGAATCTCAAACTGTTCCGGCAGCTTATAAGCGACATTACAGGAACTTTTTCCTCACCCATTGTTTCATACAACTACGCGCACAGTGCTGATATTAAAATTCCACCATTTTAATATTTTTAACAACAAGTACTTTCTTTTAAGACATACTTTTAAGATATAGATGCAGTTTCAATAAATGAAGAACGCGCTCTCTTGATAAATGTAAAGTGTCTCACATAATTTCTTACATAACATAAGACAGTATTTTCTTATATACTCTCGCAGAACAAGCCGAGTAGCGCAGTCGCCATAATGTAGTGGTTATCGTACTAGATTGTTACATGGCGGGTCGTGAGTTCAAAATTCACTTGATCTGAAACATTTTAATTTCTATATTCGGTTCGAGTACATTCTAGTTGTATCCACAAATAGCAAGAACCATTGTACTGGAATGTTCTGTAGCTGTATAAATACCTAATGTGTTCTGGCCGGAGGCAGTTCGCTCCGCACTCTTGTATGTGCAAGTGCTGAATAAACCTCCGTTAAGTGAAGTTAGTGCTTGTCATTCATCTACTTACACCTTCCTCTACGTGACAACACTATTTCACAGCTTAACTCCGTTGTTGTGGTCTTCAGTCCTGAGACTGGTTTGATGCAGCACTCCATGCTACCCTATCCTGTGCAAGCTTCTTCATCTCCCAGTACTTACTGCAATCTACATCATCCTGAATCTGCTTAGTGTATTCATCTCTTGGTCTCCCTCTACGATTTTTACCCTCCACACTACCCTCCAATGCTAAATTTGTAATCCCTTGATGCCTCAGAACATGACCTACCAACCGGTCCCTTCTTATTGTCAAGTTGTGCCACAAACTCTTCTTCTCCCCAATCCTATTCAATACCTCCTCATTAGTTATGTGATCTACCCATCTAGTCTTCAGCATTCTTCTGTAGCACTACATTTCGAAAGCTTCTATTCTCTTCTTGTCCAAACTATTTATCGTCCATGTTTCACTTCCATACATGGCTGCACTCCATACAAATACTTTCAGAAACGACTTCCTAACACTTGAATCTATACTCGATGTTAACTCCGTAGCGTCTTTAACATAGGTTACAAGCTAATTGTCCTTGACCGCAAGAAAAATACTGGAACTAAACACTTCGTAGCATGTCCAATGCGTCTTATAACAGCTTCCATACTCAATTTCTTGTTACCAACAGATTTTGCGGTGTACTCAGGCTCAGTTAGTGCCTATTCTTTCTTCAGCTTTTTTCAGATCTTATTTCCAGATGACTGTAATTCCTGCAACCCTTTGTCGAGTTTATCCGATAAATAGCAGAGTTAATGTCTGGTAACCAAGGTGATATCCAAATAACTTCGCGATGTAATCCTGGAAGCCTTTCTCACGACAGCTCAGGGAGCCTGGAATGTGTTGTGAATGCCTCTGTTCGTTATACCCTTGATGTTCGACTCTTTGATCACATTTCACCATCGTCTGCACTAGTATCCTGGCGGCGGGTAGACATGTGCAGGGATTTCCGTACACTCTGTCTTCTTTACTGTCTTATCACTGAACACTGTTTCTCATTTCTCATGTCTGAATAACACGTCAGAAACATCCGTACCCATCGGAGCGAAATCCTTTCCGTCCCACTCCATCGTTCAGCCACTTTCTCGAAGTCCTTCTCAGTATCAGGAACCAGACTGTGGAATAACAACATGCATCATATTAGACAAATAATTGAAATCTCCAGCTTCAGAAGGCAGGTAATGACATAGCTATTAAATCAACAACAAGGACTACCATTGACCATGTACACACTCGTTACCCTTGAACATTCCTCTTCCTACCTGATCTTCCTCGTTTCCCAGTTTTCTTAGCCGATGCAGTCACCTTAAATTTCCTTTTCCCAGAATTCACTGTAGCAGAAAACATCAATCTTGTACACCTATAAATTCTTCTTGTATTTGCCACCATCAAAAATGGTTCAAATGGCTCTGAGCACTATGGGACTTAACATCGGAGGTCATCAGTCCCCTAGACTTAGAACTACTTAAACCTAACTAACCTAAGGATATCACACACATCCATGCCCGAGGCAGGATTCGAACCTGCGACCATAGCGGTCGCGCGGTTCCAGACTGATGGTGGTGGTGGTGGTTAGAGTTTAACGTCCCGTCGACAACGAGGTCATTAGAGACGGAGCTCATGCTCGGGTTAGGGAAGGATTGGGAAGGAAATCGGCCGTGCCCTTTCAAAGGAACCATCCCGGCATCAGTTCCAGACTGAAGCGCCTAGAACCGCTCGGCCACACCGGCCGGCCTGCCACCATCATTATTGTTATTAATGTCATAATTATTGTCATATTATTTTTGGGAGCGTAAGATCTGTGCCCTTCAGGTGCAGTTGAAAAACGCACAGGAGGAGCTAGATAGGATGAGGAGGGAGAAGGGGGTTGGGGAATGGGAGCTGGCTGTTGGCAAGAGATCTGCTAGGAGAAGGAGATTTTCAGATAGTTTTACTATTGGTGTTTGTAATAGATATGACCAACTGTCAGAGTCTAGTGGAGAGGAATCTCTAGTAGCTGTAGATGTAGGAAGTATGCAGCAGACCTCAGCAGTTACGGTGGCTAGGACAGTTGCAAAGTCTAAGAGAAAGAAGAAGGTTCTGCTGTTAGGTAGTTCTCATGGTAGAGGTGTAGGCCAGCAGTTGCAGGAAGTTTTGGGGAGTGAGTACCAGGTCACCAGCATTGTGAAGCCTAATGCAGGATTGGCTCAGGTGACTTTTAACATAGGGGGGTTATGTAGGGATTTTACTAAAGAGGATCAGGTAGTGATTGTGGGTGGGGCTGGTAATAGTATTGATAGGGATGGGGAGTATGACATAGATGGTGACCTGGAAAAGATAGCCACTCAGACTGGCAACACGAATGTGCATTTCGTGGAACTGTTTCAGCGTCACGATCGGCCTCATCTTAATACAGCCGTCAGGCGTAATAACATGAGACTTGGGGGTGCGCTGATGACAGAAGGCATGAGTCACATTTCAGTGGTGTCGGTGGAGTCTATCAGTAGGACGGGTTTCACTAGACATGGCCTGCACCTCAACAGGTATGGGAAGGGGAGGTTGGCAAAACTTATAGGTGACAGCATAGGTGGGGGTGGTGGGATCACTCATGGGAAAATTCCGGTAGTTGTGGGTGTTAGAGCTGTACCTTTTTTAGATTGAAGTCAGCTGATAGGTATTCCTGCTTAAGGGAAGTCTCTCTAACAAAGAAACCACTCTCTACAAAGCTTGGGTATCCGATTAATGAGGGAATTAGTATATTTCATCAAAATATACAAGGTATTAGAGATAAAGTTAGTGAACTGCTTATAGATGTTGACTCTGAAATTATTGGTATATCTGAACACTTCTTAAATAAGGAGATAATTCAGAGGCTTCCTTTACCAGGATACAGGTTGGCTGGCAGCTTTTCTAGGAGCTCTTTGCGGTGTGGGGGAGTAGCCATGTATGTGAAAAACGGTATCCCATTTGAGTCAATTGATGTTTCAAAGTACTGCACTGAAAAGGTGTTTGAATGTTGTGCAGGTGTGGTTAAATTTAGTGGAGCTAAACTTCTTACTGTTGTTATTTATAGATCCCCAGACTCCGATTTCACAACATTTTTGCTAAAGCTAGAGGAGGTTCTTGGTTCACTTTATAGGAAATACAAAAAGTTAGTTATATGTGGTGACTTCAATATTAATTGTATAAGTGATTGTGCAAGGAAAAGGATGCTGGTAGACCTCCTTAATTCATATAATCTTATGCAAACCGTATTCTTTCCAACGAGAGTGCAAGGGAACAGTAGAACAACCATAGACAATATTTTTGTTCATTCGTCATTATTAGAAGGGCATTCTGTTAGCAAAAAGGTGAATGGCCTTTCAGATCATGATGCACAAATTTTAAGTCTAAAAGTTTTTTGTGCTGCAACACATGTTAAATATAGTTACCAACGTTTTAGGAAAGCTGATCCAGTTGCTGTACAGACTTTTGTAAACCTTATCAAGGAACAAGAGTGGCAAGATGTTTATAGTGCTGATACAGTAGACGATAAATATAATGCTTTCCTCAAGACTGTTCTCGTGCTCTTTGAAAGTTGCTTTCCGTTAGAACGTTCAAAACAGGGTACTAGCACAAACAGGCAGCCTGGGTGGCTGACTAAAGGGATAAGAATATCTTGTAGAACAAAGTGGCAATTATATCAAAACGTTAGAATCAGTCAAAATCTAAATGCAGCAGCCCATTACAAACAGTATTGTAAGGTGCTTAAAAAAGTTATTAGGAAGGCAAAAAGTATGTGGTATGCAGATAGAATAGCTAAGTCTCAGGATAAAATTAAAACCATATGGTCAGTCGTAAAGGAAGTGGCTGGTCTGCAGAGACAGGTCGAGAATATAGAATCAGTGCGTAGTGGGGATGTCCGTGTTACTGATAAGTCGCATATATGTACAGTACTTAATAATCACTTTCTGAATATAGCAGGTGAACTAAATAGAAACCTAGTCCCAACAGGGAATCATATAGCGCTCTTAGAAAAAAGTGTTCCGAGACTGTTACCTGAAATGCTCCTCCATGATACTGACAAGAGGGAGATTGAGTTAATAATTAAATCACTAAAGACCAAGAACTCTCATGGATATGACGGGGTATCTAGCAGAATACTGAAGTATTGTTCCACGTATGTTAGCTCAGTACTTAGCCATATCTGTAACTTTTCCTTTAGGAGTGGTCGGTTTCCTGACCGATTAAAGTACTCGGTAGTGAAGCCACTTTATAAAAAGGGAGACAGGGATAATGTTGACAATTATAGACCTATTTCTATGCCATCGGTGTTTGCTAAAGTTATCGAGAGGGTTGTATATACAAGGTTACTGCAGCATTTAAATTCACATAATTTGCTGTCAAATGTACAGTTTGGTTTTAGAAACGGTTTAACAACTGAAAATGCTATAGTCTCTTTTCTCTGTGAGGTTTTGGACGGATTAAATAAAAGGTTGCGAACGTTAGGTGTTTTCTTTGATTTAACGAAGGCTTTTGACTGTGTTGACCACAAAATATTACTGCAGAAGTTGGAACATTATGGAGTAAGGGGAGTAGCTTACAATTGGTTCGCCTCCTACTTTAAGAACAGAAAGCAGAAGGTAATCCTCCGCAATATTGAGAGTGGTAATGATGTTCAGTCCCAATGGGGCACTGTTAAATGGGGCGTTCCCCAAGGGTCGGTGCTGGGGCCACTGCTGTTCCTTATTTATGTAAATGATATGCCTTCTAGTATTACAGGTGATTCAAAAATATTTCTGTTTGCTGATGACACCACCTTGGTAGTGAAGGATCTTGTGTGTAATATTGAAACATTATCAAATAATGTAGTTCATGATATAAGTTCGTGGCTTGTGGAAAATAATTTGATGCTAAATCACAGTAAGACTCAGTTTTTACAGTTTCTAACCCACAATTCAACAAGAACTGACATTTTAATCAGACAGGATGGGCATGTTATAAGCGAGACGGAACAGTTCAAGTTCCTAGGCGTACAGATAGATAGTAAGCTGTTGTGGAAAGCCCATGTTCAGGATCTTGTTCAGAAACTAAATGCCGCTTTATTTACCATTAGAACAGTATCTGAAATAAGTGACATTTCAACACGAAAAGTAGTATACTTCGCATATTTTCATACGCTTATGTCATATGGTATTATTTTTTGGGGTAATTCTTCTGATTCAAAAAGGGTATTTTTGGCTCAAAAACGGGCTGTTCGAGCTATGTATGGTGTAAGTTCGAAAACCTCTTGTCGACCCCTATTCAATAGTCTGGGAATTTTGACATTGCCCTCGCAGTATGTATTTTCTTTAATGTCGTTTGTTGTTAGCAATAATAGCTTATTCCCAAGAGTTAGCAGCTTTCACTCAGTTAATACTCGGCAGAAATCAAATCTGCATGTGGAATGCACTTCCTTGACTCTTGTGCAGAAAGGAGTGCAGTATTCTGCTGCATCCATTTTCAATAAGCTACCACAAGAACTCAAAAATCTTAGCAGTAGCCCAAACACTTTTAAGTCTAAACTGAAGAGTTTCCTCATGGTTCACTCCTTCTATTCTGTCGAGGAGCTCCTGGAAGAGATACAAAATTAAGCAAATTCCAGTGTACATTTTTGATTTTCTTTATTTAAACTAACGACTTGTCGCCTGAATATGTTTCTTATATTTCATTTTATCTGTTTCTACAATCGTGTTATAATTTCATGTATTGACTCGTTCCATGACCATGGAGACTTCTCCTAAATGTGGTCCCACGGAACAATAAATAAATAAATAAATAAATAAATAAAAAACCACTATCAATATTACTGGCAGCAGCTGCAACAGTAAAAGTAATATTGATATTAACTTTATTAGTTTAGCCGGCCGTTGTGGCCGAGTGGTTCTAGGCACTTCAGTCTGGAACCGCGCGACCGCTACGGTCGGAGGTTCGAATCCTGCCTCGGGCATGGGTGTGTGTGATGTCCTTAGGTTAGTTAGGTTTAAGTAGTTCTAAGTTCTAGGGGACTGATGACCTCAGATGTTAAGTCCCATAGTGCTCAGAGCCATTTGAACCATTATTTTATTAGTTCATAGTACAATTTACTCACACTGCCACTTCAAACACTCAAATCTTTTCAATACTGTCATATTAAAATTGTTTTTCTTGGGTAAATATGATGTGACAAATACTGTATGTGTGAACCATGGTCCGATGAAAGAGAGGGCCCCATGACCCTAATCAAACAAAACAAATAAATCAACAAAACAAATAAATAACATAAATTAAATGTTTACTGTGCAGCTCGTCTATTGGCTTTCAGAACACCGTACTGATTCCGTCTGTTGGAAAGCCGTTGAACTTCTTCTCATCGCAAATATAAAATCATTCCACCTCCCCGAATCTTTGTTAATGCGATCAGTTATCAACTTTTGCCTCGATTTACTTTGTTCATGTACAGGTTTTGCCTTGCCACTCTTTCGTCGTACCCTTCTTCTACGATAATCCATCGAACAGACGATCCACTTACTTGCTTACAACATTCTTGAAGCTGCTAGATTGCAATTTTGGGCCCTTAATTGAGAATTACCGTTATACTCTTTCTTGTAATTAATCGCATTTCTCTTTCATTAATTTACTTGGCTGTCCGTTTTGAGGGGCACATTTTATCTGATCCTCCTCCTCAAATGGTTTTATAGCACCCCAACCGTACTTGCGGCGGTATTCAGCAAACTAGCGGTGCTTCTGTGACTGTGGCCCTTCACGCGATGCGAGTTGGCAAGTTGCCACTGTTCTAACGTCGTGTTGGATCCCGTGCTTCCCATTAAGACCTTAGAGACCACAACGCAGGACAGAGTGAGAGTGAGAGTGAACAGGAAGAAGCAGACTGTCATACCACACACTAGGAATGCAATCTATACTTCAATGACCCTTTGTTATTTACCAGCTATACCTCTACTAGTTCGGAGCATTTTTGGGTATGTTCGATAAGCTCACTCAACTTATATTAAAAACTGTGTCTAACTGAGCCTCTGTGTCTTGGGAGTGTCTGTCCATCAAATGTCAAAATGCAAGTCTATAATTTTGCTTCGGTTTTGACGTTATCATGGAAGAGTGATTTAGTGACACTTTTATCAGTGATCCTATTTCCTGTAACAGTGCACGTACTAGACTGTTCAATAATGTGGACTATGTGGTTTTCAATTTATACTTCATACTCCCTCTCCCTGATTACTGTTTGTAACACGATATTGTTTACTGCAGCCACATAAACATTCTTCTTTCCTGTTTTCTTTGTATTATTAATCTGTCCGTAAATTTCTGTCATTTTTGATGCAGTAATTTTCCAAGTGTCATCATGTACACCTTTACGATATTCATATTTATCCTTTCTACACTCCTGGAAATGGAAAAAAGAACACATTGACACCGGTGTGTCAGACCCACCATACTTGCTCCGGACACTGCGAGAGGGCTGTACAAGCAATGATCACACGCACGGCACAGCGGACACACCAGGAACCGCGGTGTTGGCCGTCGAATGGCGCTAGCTGCGCAGCATTTGTGCACCGCCGCCGTCAGTGTCAGCCAGTTTGCCGTGGCATACGGAGCTCCATCGCAGTCTTTAACACTGGTAGCATGCCGCGACAGCGTGGACGTGAACCGTATGTGCAGTTGACGGACTTTGAGCGAGGGCGTATAGTGGGCATGCGGGAGGCCGGGTGGACGTACCGCCGAATTGCTCAACACGTGGGGCATGAGGTCTCCACAGTACATCGATGTAGTCGCCAGTGGTCGGCGGAAGGTGCACGTGCCCATCGACCTGGGACCGGACCGCAGCGACGCACGGATGCACGCCAAGACCGTAGGATCCTACGCAGTGCCGTAGGGGACTGCACCGCCACTTCCCAGCAAATTAGGGACACTGTTGCTCCTGGGGTATCGGCGAGGACCATTCGCAACCGTCTCCATGAAGCTGTGCTACGGTCCCGCACACCGTTAGGCCGTCTTCCGCTCACGCCCCAACATCGTGCAGCCCGCCTCCAGTGGTGTCGCGACAGGCGTGAATAGAGGGGCGAATGGAGACGTGTCGTCTTCAGCGATGAGAGTCGCTTCTGCCTTGGTGCCAATGATGGTCGTATGCGTGTTTGGCGCCGTGCAGGTGAGCGCCACAATCAGGACTGCATACGACCGAGGCACACAGGGCCAACACCCGGCATCATGGTGTGGGGAGCGATCTCCTACACTGGCCGTACACCACTGGTGATCGTCGAGGGGACACTGAATAGTGCACGGTACATCCAAACCTTCATTGAACCCATCGTTCTACCATTCCTAGACCGGCAAGGGAACTTGCTGTTCCAACAGGACAATGCTCGTCCGCATGTATCCCGTGCCACCCAACGTGCTCTAGAAGGTGTAAGTCAACTACCCTGGCCAGCAAGATCTCCGGATCTGTCCCCCATTGAGCATGTTTGGGACTGGATGAAGCGTCGTCTCACGCTGTCTGCACGTCCAGCACGAACGCTGGCCCAGCTGAGGCGCCAGGTGGAAATGGCATGGCAAGCCGTTCCACAGGACTACATCCAGCATCTCTACGATCGTCTCCATGGGAGAATAGCAGCCTGCATTGCTGCGAAAGGTGGATATACACTGTACTAGTGCCGACATTGTGCATGCTCTGTTGCCTGTGTCTATGTGCCTGTGGTTCTGTCAATGTGATCATGTGATGTATCTGACCCCAGGAATGTGTCAATGAAGTTTCCCCTTTCTGGGACAATGAATTCACGGTGTTCTTATTTCAATTTCCAGGAGTGTATATAGGCAACTTGCGGACCGGAGTCTATTATTTAACCGTTACTGTCCTGAACTTTAACTGGTAACCGAATTATGATTCTTGTATCCACCATTCTCTAACACTGGCGTTATCGTTACGCTTGGTGCGCCCTTATTTGTCACTTCTGGTTCTACTGGCAAACTTTTGCCTTCACCCACGTTACATCTAGTCTATTACTGACTGTACTAGGTTCTAGGTACTGAGACTCAAGATCCATTGCAACCGACATCTACTGCGTCGCCTCGTTCTATGTAACTGTCTACAATAGTTCCTGGCTTCGGCGGTCCACTTGTAGTTTCAGATTTCCCGGTGGTGAGCCCCATCCGTAGCAGTACGACAATAGTAAATTGTGAGTGGCTGCTGTTGTGGTTGTGAGATGGAGACCCCAAGATCCGATTTTGACTCGATACAAGCCAGAAGTGAACTGGAGATGCACTTTACGTCCCGAATTAACTCGAATATTTCAAAACTCACAGAGTAGCGCATTTCGTTGTCAACTTCTGTAGAATGATCATAGCAAGACAACTCTATGTTATAAACATTTCATGCGCTGAAAATCAGAAAAATGTTCTGTATGAATGTATTATTATAATTAATATCTACTACTAACAACTAAAAGATTTATTTTTCCTCCTAAAAACTTTGTCTTGTCATGGTGGAAGCCTCGTCAGGGAGGTCCACTGTATGAGTGCCTAGGGAAGTGATTCCAGCGGTTGTTTCCCGTTGCCTTCCACTGATGATAATGAGGACAACACAACACCCAATTCCTGAGCGGAGAAAATCTCTGACCCAGAATAACAGTCCCATTTTAGGAAGAGCAGATCGTATACATGCATAAAAATAAAACCTTGAGCACTCTTACAAATACGTTTAGGATGAGAGTTTTCATTTACCGTTTAGTGATGTCTAGTATACCATCCACAAGATATAGGACCAATATCGAGAAGATTGTTATTACTAATTTTTCTGAAAAGAAAAGACTCGTAGATCTTTCCCTGGAAAACGTCGCGAAACATATGAATCTTGCTTGATTATGGTATGTGATCATTGCATGCCCTATATTCTTATATCGTGGCGTTTCACTTTTCCACTTAAATGGAACGTATCCTCATTACCGAACACTAAACGTGAATGTAAATTGTTATCTTCCATCACCTCATCCGAAATGAATCGACAAAAATCACGACTGAGGGTGGGCGAATACGCAAAAGCAGGAGCGGGTGCCCGTGTGCGCCCGTTCTACTCGCCCGCGGCTGCTGCCAGCCACCAGGTCCCCCTATATCTTGCCGGCCGGAGTGGCCGAGCGGTTAAAGGCGCTACAGTCTGGAACCGCACGACCGCTACGGTCGCAGGTTCAAATCCTGCCTCGGGCATGGATGTGTGTGATGTCCTTAGGTTAATTAGGTTTAAGTAGTTATAAGTTCTAGGGGACTTATGACCACAGCAGTTGAGTCCCATAGTGCTCAGAGCCATTTGAACCATTTTTTTATGATTACATGTATTAACTTAATACATGTACAATAAAAAGGCATGTGTTCTTTGCTTGTTACTTTCGGTGTTGTATTTGTGACCAGGAGATTAAATGACGAGAGCGATGTTTTATTGTCATTTTCTTGATCACTGAATCGCTCACCCCCCCCCCCCCTCCCCCCTCCAACCCCCGCTTCTCCAACGAACAGAAAGACAGAATTACGAAATTTGCGACGTATCGTACAGCTAGGTATTAAAATCCATGGAGAAGAAATAAAAACTTTGAGGTTCGCCGATGATGTCATTGTAATTCTGTCAGAAACGGCAAAGGACTTGGAAGAGCAGTTGAACGGAATGGCTCAAAAATGGTTCAAATGGCTCTGAGCACTATGGGACTTAACATCTGAGGTCATCAGTCCCCTAGACTTAGAACTACTTAAACCTAACTAACCTACGGACATCACACACATCCATGCCCGAGGCAGGATTCGAACCTGCGACCGTAGCAGCAGCGCGGTTCCGGACTGAAGCGCCTAGAACCGCTCGGCCACAGTGGCCGGCTTGAACGGAATGAACAGTGTCTTGAAAGGACGGGTATAAGATGAACATCAACAAAAGCAAAACGAGGATAATGGAATGTAGTCGAATTAAGTCGGGTGATGCTGAATGAACTAGATTAGGAAATGAGACACTTAAAGTAATAAAGGAGTTTTGCTATTTGGGGAGCAAAGTAACTGATATTGGTCGAAGTAGAGAGGATATAAAATGTAGACTGGCAATGGCAAGGAAAGCGTTTCTGAAGAAGAGAAATTTGTTAACATCGAGTATTGATTTAAGTGTTAGGTAGTCGTTTCTGAAAGTATTTGTATGGAGTGTATCCATGTATGTAAGTGAAACGTGGACGATAAATAGTTTGGACAAGAAGAGAATAGAAGCTTTCGTAATGTGGTGCTACAGAAGAATGCTGAAGACTAGATGGGTAGATCACATAGCTAATGAGGAGGTATTGAATAGAATTGGGGAGAAGAGGAGTTTGTGGCACAATTTGACTAGAAGAAGGGATCGGTTGGTAGGACATGTTCTGAGGCATCAAGGGATCACCAATTTAGTACTGGAGGACAGCGTGGAGGGTAAAAATCGTAGAGGGAGACCAAGAGATGAATACACCAAGCAGATTCAGAAGGATGTGGGTTGTAGTAGGTACTGGGAGATGAAGAAGCTTGCACAGGATAGAGTAGCATGTAGAGCTGCATCAAACCAGTCTCAGGACTGAAGACCACAACAACAACAACAACATCGTACAGCTTGTGCCTGCTGTCATTCTATGCAATGTATTACTTTGCGGCGTTGCTGTGCTCATTACCGCGTTACGAAGTGAAAAAAATCATTTATTATTTGTTTCTTTGCCGCTGTGCCCCATTCGAATTGCATACGGTCTATAACTTTTCTGTCGTCTGCTGGTGTGATCTGAACGTGTAATTGCCTTTTGTTTTTTCGAACGACGTGACCACAATATATTCGTGATCAGAGGAAAGTGGAACATGAAGTACGAGCTGATCGCATACGAAACAAATCGAAATTTCCTTCATTGTCAAACTGAAGTGTAGCGCCGTATAACGATCCTGCCTTGGAGGCGGTTAAGTGGGAGATGTGTCCCAGAGCTGGATAGTGACAGATGGTGACGCGAGACTGGACGCGCACGTAGTTTATTTATCAGCCGATAGAGGACAATATTGGATAGGGGGACTATGATTTTAGTTTCGATTGTGCCCACTAGAGTGCACTAAAGTAATAGAATGTTTTTCATAAACTGTTCTAGTATTTTCATAAAGTGTTATTATTTCTTTTTGTGTATGTAAAATGTTACAAATATGTTTCAGCACTGTGAATGATGCGTGAGTGTGGATTAATGTTGATATGAAGATAATTTTTTAACGAGTTGTGTAGTAGGATTTAGTGTGGGAACATTTCGAAGAAGTATGGATATGAACAAAGGGGATTTTTGTAGAATAGATTTGTAAAGTAAGTTTATGGTAAAGGGAAAGTTAATTCTCGTATAAATAACAATAGTAAATAACTTTATGCATAAACAAAACTTCAGCATATTACATAATTACATCGGTAAAAAGGGCAGTCGTGAGGTTTACTATTTTGCGATTGGTTATGGATGAAAAGCGCGGATTGACGCGGGAGAGTGTTGTTTTGCTATTTGCTGTTGAGTAAACTGATCCATGGTAAAGCAGTATTCTTCGCGCGCGTTTCTCTGCTGGTAGAGAAGACTTAGAGCCTAGCCATGAAACAGTTCAGACTTGTGTAGTAGTAGTTCCGATGGAAACGATAAGTTGCCGGATGTAGCAGTGTTTCATACATCAAAAGTGTGGTAAAGTGAAGGCATAATTATTTCGATGGCCGTGTAGAAATTTCGGAATTTTTAAGTGAATTTTGTGAAGAGAAAAGACATATATTCCACGTCGCGTATTAAGCAGGTCGGTGGCTAAAAACTGTGACTGCATTTGGTACCGACAGACTTAATATCTGGAGAGCATTCTCAATCAAAAACAATCAGTATTTTTTGTAGCTATTACGTTTTCGGGAAATGCAACACCTTAAACTTGCTAACGTGAGTGAAAGGGATTCTGAGTGACTGTGTTAAAACTAATACAGGCTTGGCAGTGCTACTTGTTCACCTAAGTTTCAGAATATACACTCCTATAAATGGAAAAAAGAACACATTGACACCGGTATGTCAGACCCACCATACTTGCTCCGGATACTGCGAGAGGGCTGTACAAGCAATGATCACACGCACGGCACAGCGGACACGCCAGGAACCGCGGTGTTGGCCGTCGAATGGCGCTAGCTGCGCAGCATTTGTGCACCGCCGCCGTCAGTGTCAGCCAGTTTGCCGTGGCATACGGAGCTCCATCGCAGTCTTTAACACTGGTAGCATGCCGCGACAGCGTGGACGTGAACCGTATGTGCAGTTGACGGACTTTGAGCGAGGGCGTATAGTGGGCATGCGGGAGGCCGGGTGGACGTACCGCCGAATTGCTCAACACGTGGGGCGTGAGGTCTCCACAGTACATCGATGTTGTCGCCAGTGGTCGGCGGAAGGTGCACGTGCCCGTCGACCTGGGACCGGACCGCAGCGACGCACGGATGCACGCCAAGACCGTAGGATCCTACCCAGTGCCGTAGGGGACCGCACCGCCACTTCCCAGCAAATGAGGGACACTGTTGCTCCTGGGGTATCGGCGAGGACCATTCGCAACCGTCTCCATGAAGCTGGGCTACGGTCCCGCACACCGTTAGGCCGTCTTCCGATCACGCCCCAACATCGTGCAGCCCGCCTCCAGTGGTGTCGCGACAGGCGTGAATGGAAGGACGAATGGAGACGTGTCGTCTTCAGCGATGAGAGTCGCTTCTGCCTTGGTGCCAATGATGGTCGTATGCGTGTTTGGCGCCGTGCAGGTGAGCGCCACAATCAGGACTGCATACGACCGAGGCACACAGGGCCAACACCCGGCATCATGGTGTGGGGAGCGATCTCCTACACTGGCCGTACACCACTGGTGATCGTCGAGGGGACACTGAATAGTGCACGGTACATCCAAACCGTCATCGAACCCATCGTTCTACCATTCCTAGACCGGCTAGGGAACTTGCTGTTCCAACAGGACAATGCACGTCCGCATGTATCCCGTGCCACCCAACGTGCTCTAGAAGGTGTAAGTCAACTACCCTGGCCAGCAAGATCTCCGATCTGTCCCCCATTGAGCATGTTTGGGACTGGATGAAGCGTCGTCTCACGCGGTCTGCACGTCCAGCACGAACGCTGGTCCAACTGAGGCGCCAGGTGGAAATGGCATGGCAAGCCGTTCCACAGGACTACATCCAGCATCTCTACGATCGTCTCCATGGGAGAATAGCAGCCTGCATTGCTGCGAAAGGTGGATATACACTGTACTGGTGCCGACATTGTGCATGCTCTGTTGCCTGTGTCTATGTGCCTGTGGTTCTGTCAGTGTGATCATGTGATGTATCTGACCCCAGGAATGTGTCAATAAAGTTTCCCCTTCCTGGGACAATGAATTCCCGGTGTTCTTATTTCAATTTCCAGGAGTGTATTAATTGAGGACAAAATTTCCAACCTTTCATTTCCTGTTTCTCCCGAAACGTAGATAGTGACTTTAATTGCAGCCTGGTTCACGTCGAAGTACAGTAGGTTTCGCTTGGCTTTCCTACTGATGATCTGCTGAGACAATGTTCACAGGTAGGTGCAGGTTTGTCGTAAATGGACGGAAAGAACCGCGCCGCCGCAAAACGTAGAAAATAACAAAACTGTATACAACCTAATAATTGTCATGCAAAGCTTTATATGACGAGGTGGCGCATAAAAGCATGCACACTAGCGTAAATTCATATACAAAAGCTGACATTTCGCAATGATCCACAGTCCGAATCACTGACAATTTTACAAGGAATTTGCTGATTAGCTTTGCAAAATAAAATTTTCTGTGTTCTACATAAAAAATCGTAAAAGTAAGTTCTCAAAATCCTTCATGAAAACTCCGACATACAGGCGATAACTTGTTTGTCTACTTTACAAATATGTGTTTTAAGCTAAGACCAAAAAATATTAAGTTCATACATAAAACACCATGGATTGCTTACTTTGCAAAATGGAGTACATTGCTCACGTCGGGTCACTGTAATTAGTTCGTTATTTCATGAAGCTATTCCAGATGTAACAACAAAATGCTTTAAAAAGGCATTCAATTGAATCATATGTTTCAGAGGTAGCTCAGGGAAGTGATTGTTTTATTCATTTCGATCGATAAATAGTCTACCAAATATTCCGAAAAACCAGTTCCCGTTACTTGCCATTTGTTCATTAATAAAAAAAATTCAGGATCTGAACCGTTGTTAGTGTATATTTCAAACTCTAGTAATATATCTGAATTACTGCCCTTATTCTCTATGTCCAACACAGTAAGTGAATTTTCCATTTCTTTTAGCGTATGTGCTCCCAGAGTGGTGTTGCTGGCTGCGTAGGTATGTTCCCTGAACCGCTTTCTGATTTCTCTCCCGTCGGCGCGATATAGTAGCAGCCGCATGACTCGCATTTAATCAATCTTATGTACTCCCGCATTATAAAATTTAAGGGGGGCTCCAAACTAAGGCGCAGAAGTTGCCCTAACTCTCTATTTGTCCTGAAACCAACTTTTGTGTTATGTTTTCTAAAAAACATTTGCAACTTTTTCAAATAGCGAGCCATAATATGGCAAATATAAGTTTTCGTATTATTGCCTGTAACGGAATATTTATTTTCTCTTTTCCGGAATACTTCATCACCCATCTTTCTAACATCACTTTTCCTGCAGCCGTATGCCTTGTATATGTGAATAATGGTGTCAATTTCTCCATTATTATCTTCCTTATCTAATTAAATTTGGCGAGTCTTTCGAACACTGCATTAACAAATGCTCTCTAGTGCCATCGCAGGTGGCATGAATCTGCTGAAATAATCATATATGAGGCTGTTGGCTTGCGAAAGATGTTGTGTGCAAGTCTCAAACCTACCCTCATTATATGTAGGCCAAGAAGTATTTCGATCCAGTTCCCTCGTAGAAGTTGTATTAGCATACAATGAATTTTATGCAACATCCAACTCAGCAATTTCTTCTGTACTGTCACTGAAGACTATGAAAATGTCGTCTAAATACCTCCTATACAACAAGATTTTCTTACACAGGTCACTATCAGTTTGGAGAAATTTGCTTTCTAAATTGTTCATAATTACAGCACGTTTCCAATATTTCAGTGTCGTTCTTTAGGCAGATTTGGTATGGACGTCACATGTTCCAGTGGCAGTCGAGTTTGAGTCAAGACAAATATTGCTCATAGCCATCTTCGTGCGTTACTTACGTCTGGAATTATACCAGTGACCTTGAGAGTCGGACTTATTTTTCTAGATTTATTTTTATCTTATTAAAGACTGTAGAGGGATTTCTCAAACAACCCAAATTCTATGAGAAGGTTTTTATTTTTTACGTAACAAACGCTTTCAGCCCGGAACTCGTTCTCAGATGTCTACATTTCTGTACAGCGTGAACCAGAAATCTTCCGAAAAAATTTTGAAGGTGTTAGCACGGACCAAAACAAGAAAAAAATGTCTAATAAATATGGTTTCCAACATGCATATCTTAAAAACTATTAGCACTTGTTCACCTTCGATATTGTGAAACACATTTCTTTTCTGCAAGCCCCTTGCTTTCCATATTCTGAAAGAAGATAATATGGACAAAAACAAGAAAAAATGAACAATAGACATGGCCTCTAAAGTGCATATCTTAAGAGCTATAAGCACTTGTTCAGTAGAAGAGGCAACATTCTCTCTTGCGTTATCTTGTTGAAACTTAACTTCCTATAGAACTCCAAAATTGGGTGCAGCCACTGGCCTAACTGCATTATCTACTTTTAATGTGACCACCGCCTGTATTCGACGTCAACGTGCAGTAGCCACTCACAGACGGAAGGTGGCAGCACTAGGTATGGTACACCACGGGCCATAGAAGACAGGAGTAACAAACGCCGTTTGAGCAACTGATCGCCCAGATGAACCTAGGCTCTACCAGCAGTGTCTCCTGTAACGCTGTACCCAGAACTAGGACACTTCTGAATGACGACGGCTGCTAAGTCCTGTGTCTATTGCTGCTATTTATTTATTTATTGTTCCGTGAGACCAAATTAAGGAGAAGTCTCCATGGTCATGGAACGAGTCAATACATGAAATTATAACACGATAGTAGAAACAGATAAAATGAAATACACTGCTGGCCACCGTAAATGCAACACCAAGAAAGTCAAGAGGTAGCACAACAAAATTTATTTTGTAGATAACATGTTGACCAAGTATCAAATGATTACGTTTACAGACGTCTGTGACATGTGGTTCCTGCCAGAATCAGTAGCCAGAGTAGCCGCCATTGTTGGAGATCACCGCTGTCACACGTCTCGGCATTGAGTCACAAAGAGACGTTGGATGTGTTCCTGGGGTACAGCAGCGCAAGCAGCTTCCACACGTTGCCAAAGATCATCTGGTGTGGCAGCTGGGGATGTAATCTGGGTCACTCGTTGAGCAACCATGGACCACATGTTTTCTATCGGTGAAAGATCCGGAGAGCGAGCCGGCCAGGGAAGCAATTCAGTCTGGTTATTGACGAAGAACCTTTGGACAATGCGTGCCACGTGTGGTCGCGCATTATCCTGTTGAAATATGGCTGTGGCCGAGCCCTGAAGGTAAGGAAGGACAACTGGCTCCAGCACCTCGGATATGTAGCGCCGGCTGTTTAAAGTACCGGCAATGCGTACTAGAGGCGTGCGAGAGTAATATCCAATACCGCCCCATACCATAATACCCGGTGCAAGACCAGTGTGACGGTGCATAATGCAGCTGTCCAGCATCCTCTCTCCACGGTGTCTCCACACTCGCATCCGACCATCGTGGTGCTGCAGACAGAAGCGTGCCTCGTCAGTAAAGACAACGTCATTCCATTCTGCCGTCCACATCCCTCTGTCATCACACCATTGGCGACGGAGACGTCTGTGGTTCTGCGTCAATGGTAGACGAAGCAATGGACGTCTTGCGGACAGAACACTCTGCTGTAAACGGCGTCGAATGGTACGCGCAGATACTGGATGATGCGTTACAGACGCAATGTGCTGTGCTATGGTTCGGGATGTCACTGAGCGATCCGTCACTGCCATGCGCACAATTTGCCTATCAGCACGTGCAGTGGTGCACCGAGGTGAATGCGATCGACCACGTCGGTCCGTCGTACCCTCCTGCATCCAACGGTCACATATCCGCATTACAGTTGTTTGGTTTCGTCCAACACGACTAGCGATTTCTCTGTATGATAATCCACAATCTCGGTAAGCCACTATCCTTCCTCTGTCGAACTCGGATACTTGATCAAACGATGTTCGCTGTTGTCTACGAGGCATAACTGATCGTCTTGTGAAACAACCACAAGGTAAACACACGTGCCGAACGTACACTCGTCGAAATCGCCAAGCCTTAAATGGCGCTATGAGGTGGCGCCACAGGCGCGCGTGATGTGCGTCTGCGCTGAAATTCTAATCAGTTGCATATCTCATCGCTGCAAACCCATGGTGTAAATTTCAGTTGATTCGGATGCTTCCTTCAGGGTGTTGCATTTACGGTGGCCAGCAGTGTAGAAGAAACGTATTCAGGCGACAATTCGTAAGTTTAAATAAAGAAAATCAACAATGTAACACTGGAATTTGCTTAATTTTTCAGCTCTTCCAGGAACTCCTCGACAGAATAGAAGGAGTGAGCCATGAGGAAACTCTTCAGTTTAGACTTAAAAGCGTTTGGGCTACTGCTAAGATTTTTGAGTTCTTGTGGTAGCTTATTGAAAATGGATGCAGCGGAATAGTGCACTCCTTTCTGCACAAGAGTCAAGGAAGTGCATTCCACATGCAGATTTCATTTCTGCCTAGTATTAACTGAGTGAAAGCTGCTAACTCTTGGGAATAAGCTAATATTGCTAACAACAAACGACATTAAAGAAAATATATACTGTGAGGGCAATGTCAGAATTCCCAGACTATTGAATAGGGGTCGACAAGACGTTCTCGAACTTACACCACATATAGCTCGAACAGCCCGTTTTTGAGCCAAAAATACCCTTTTTGAATCAAAAGAATTACCCCAAAAAATAATACCGTATGACATGAGCGTATGAAAATATTCGAAGTCGACTACTTTTCGTGTTGAACTGTCACTTATTTCAGATACTGTTCTAATGGTAAATAAAGCAGCATTTAGTTTCTGAACAAGATCCTGGACATGGGCTTTCCACAACAGCTTACTATCTATCCGAACGCCTAGGAACTTGAACTGTTCCGTCTTGCTTATAATATGCCAATTCTGTCTGGTCAAAATATCAGTTCTTGTTGAATTGTGAGTTAGAAACTGTAAAAACTGAGTCTTACTGTGATTTAGCATCAAATTATTTTCCACAAGCCACGAACTTATTTCATGACTACATTATTTGATAATGTTTCAATATTACACACAAGATCCTTCACTACCAAGCTGGTGTCATCAGCAAACAGAAATATTTTTGGATCACCTGTAATACTAGAGGGCATATCATTTATATAAATAAGAAACAGCAGTCGCCCCAGCACCGACCCATGGGGAACGCCCCATTTAACAGTGCCCCATTGGGACTGAACATCACTACCACTCTCAATATTGCGGAGAATTACCTTCTGCTTTCTGTTCTTAAAGTAAGAGGCGAACCAGTTGTAAGCTACTCCCCTTACTCCATAATGGTCCAACTTCTGCAGTAATATTTTGTGGTCAGCACAGTCAAAAGCCTTCGTTAAATCAAAGAAAACACTTAGCGTTCGCAACCTTTTATTTAATCCGTCCAAAACCTCACAGAGAAAAGAGAATATAGCATTTTCAGTTGTTAAACCATTTCTAAAACCAAACTGTACATTTGACAGCAAATTATGTGAATTTAAATGCTCCAGTAACCTTTTATATACAACCTTCTCGATAACTTTAGCAAACACTCTCGATAACTTTAGCACCGCTGTTGGTGCTGCTCTCTCTGTTGTCTGGTCAAGGGAAACTGTAACAACGGTCACGTACCTTACAGTCCATGTAGATACCTGTCTTTCTGCAAAAACAAGTCAATTTCATGACTCAGTTTGCGTGATGTGGCTGTACGACCCTGTACAGACGAGTCAACAATATGTCTGTTATCTCGGGCGCCAGTCGTAGAAGACTTTGAGACCCTGCATGCCGTTGAGTATTAGCCCACCAGGACTAATACTAGCCATTACAGTCGTGGCATTCCAACCGAAGTGAGCAGCAATATCGCAGAACGACAAAATGCATAGGCTACGATTCTGCCGATGACAACTTCCGATATGTGCTGGTACACATTTTTCGTTTTTACACGAGGCGTAACACCATCTTCTCACAAGCAACGAATATTAAAAGACAATTTCTCATTGAAAAACCCGGTGTGTAATCATTCCTTGTATAAGAATGTAGATAGCGTTGCTGCTGAGTACTTGTTGTGGTATGGTAATCATTTGTATATCTAGTCATACAGGGTGAGTGCGGAGGAAAGGTACATGCTTTGAGGGTGATAGTATTGGTGGTTATGACCAAAAAACTTCATATGGACATATGCCCTGTTACGAACGGTTTCCGGGATAAAATACATTTAATATGCCTTGTTATTTATTTTCTACGTTATTCGGACGCTATCATTGTTTAAAACTTATCACAGTAGTGTAGCGGAAGGTGTGTCGAACAATTTGATGATGTCCATCTGAAGCTTTTGGTTCAGGATCACTATCACTCCTCGAAGCACGTACATTTCCTCCTGACTCACTCAGAATAAGTACACTTCTCGGCAATCTGGAGTTTTTTGCTTGCCCTGTTGCAATTTTAATGGCAAGTATTACGTTTTTAGGCTTCCTTATCTCAATCGGTAAAACTGGAGCCCTTATAATATCACTTGTTACCTGTCTTTCTGTCTGTCTGTATGTCTGTCCTGTTTCTCATAAACTGGTAGACGTATCAAGTTGAAATTTATGCCACATTCTAAGGCATACTGGGCTTGGCAGTGTAAAAAATTTATTCGTCTAAGTCAATGCAATAAAAAGAAAAGGCCATTTATATCACATGTTTTGATACATGCAAACTCATTCATCAAAATTTATAGGGTACTTCCATTTGAAATAGAATTATGAAATATGGTAAGAAGAAAGGTTTCAAAGTATAACCAAAGGAAAAAAATCCGAAAATTGTTAATTTGAAACTATGTCACACGAAAAAAAATCCATGAAAGTATTTTTGATCCGTCGTTGCAACTACAAACTGATTTTTTCACCAGACGCGTTTCTCGTTATTGAGGTAAAGCATCATCAGTGGTCTGTGATTAAGTTTTTTTGCATTTTGATTTGCTTTTTAGCTCGAAAAACAGTTCATTAAGAATAGGTTGATTTGTACTTACGGTGGGTTTTCGGCTGCTTTCTCGCTTACATAAGGAAATGACGTCTGCTAGCACATCGTTGATTTTCCGTGTTAGACACTGATACTTTTCGTCTACTTTTTAGATGTTCTGACGAAAATGAAACTGTAGGGTGGAATTCGCTAGAGATACAGGTGAAATATGTGAACTAATACGCGGAAATATGTTAAAAATATGTCAAATATGTTTTGACATGTGCACACGGGAGCAAAGCCACAGGTAAAAAGTTCATCCTAAACCCCTGGAACGATTTCATCCAAATTTGGTAAAAAAATTAGTTACTAGAAAGAAATACTGTGGGATGAGGAGGAGGAGACGAACAACAGCGAGATGGAAGGAGGAGCTGGATACGAATAGGGGGAGGAGGGAACAGAGAGAGAGAGAGAGAGAGAGAGAGGGAGGGGGGAAATGGACAGGAGGGAGAGGAAGAAGGGGACAGAGAAAGGAAATGGACAGAGACAGGGGAAGAAGAGAGAGGTAAAGAGAGGGGGAGAGGAGATGAACAGAGAGGGGGCAGGAGGAAATGGACAGAGAAAGGGAAGCTGAGGAGATGAAAAGGGGAAGGAGGCAATGAACAGAGAGAAGGGTGAGTAGGAGATACGTAGAGTGTGGGAGGAGGAGATTCTCAAGAGGGAGAAGGAGAAAATGGAATGAGAGGGGGAGAATGGGATGGACAGAAGGAGAGGGAGTCGACCGACGGACGAGGTAGGGGTAGATGGACAGAGTGGGTAGAAGGAGATGGACAGAGTGGGGGGCAGGAGGAGATGAAGAGATGGAGAGAGAGGAGGAAGGTGAAGGAGGTGGACAGAGAGAGGGGATGGAGGACATGGACCGAGAGGGATTGAAGAATGAGATGAACAGTGAGAGGGGGGGGGGAAGGAGGAGGTGGACTAATAGAATGAAATAATTGTATACCTGGGCAACGTTGATTTGCTCAGCTGGTATATACACACTACTGCTGGTCGATTAATTCTGATGACGGTTGGCACGATGTGTTGCAGGAGCTGGTGTCGTCGGGCCCGAACGAGCGCAACTGGCGCGGCATCCTGATCGCGCTGCTCGTGATCGTGCTGGTGCTGGCCATGATCGCGCTCTCCATCGCCATGCTGTCGCCGCCAGACGAGGGCCCCAGGGTGCGCGGCGCCAAGCTCACGCTGGACGACGTCCTGGGGCCGCGCCTAAGGGCCCCGCCCTTCAACGGCTCCTGGGTCTCTGGTGAGTACTGCCAGCTCCTACTGCTGGCCACAAGCAGATTTTCCATAGGCGGGGGTTTCTACGTCTGTGCCCTGCAAACCGCTGTGAAGTAAATGCCGTATGGTACTTTACGCTGTGCCAGTTATTAGTGCTTCTTCCAGCTCCACTCACATTTGGAACAAGCTAGCAACGACTACTTAAATGCTTCTGGGTGAGCTGTAATTTATCTAATCCTGCTGTTAAGTTCCCGGACATTGCGTCCGTGTTACTGTCAAAAGTAAACAGTGTTTCTACGAGGCAGCTGCTCGTCACTGCAGATGTGACTCTTGGCTGGCTTTTGCGGCTCGCCAGATTATACGCTGACTTGCTAGAAAAGAGCAGGTGACAAGAGGCGGGTCCAAATGGTTCAAATGGCTCTGAGCACTATGGGACTTAACATCTGAGGTCATTAGTCCCCTAGAACTTAGAACTACTTAAACCTAACTAACCTAAAGACATCACATACATCCATGACCGAGGCAGGATTCGAACCTTCGACCGTAGCGGTCGCGCGGTTCCAGATTGAAGTGCCTAGAACCGCTCGGCCGCACCGGCCGGCTCAAGAGGCGGGGCTACAACGTAAGTGTGAGTTCTGATGCTGACGGCTCATACAAGTGACTCCGTACTCTGAATGAAGACTTCCCTTTTTGATGTTCTGATGATGGGCTGTGCTCGAAACACGTCAGTAGATAACTATTTTTGAGCAGTAAGTGAACAGTTATTCTAATGATCTATTCAGCAGTGGCATAAAGCCTCCTTAAGTTTACGTTGTGGTAGCAGGCCTCCTGCGCGACTTCATGTCGCACCTTAACTTATGTATCGCTAGTACACAATCGTAGTACAGCAGTCTCACCGTTTTTTTTTTTTCAAACTCACAATCAAAATGGTACACTATATGACACGCCGTGGAAATACACTTAACAACAGTTTTGGTGCAGTCAGATTCCTCAACGTCTCGCCGCGCTTCTTTACACGTAAACTCATTCAAGGCAAATCCACCTGTCCTGGCACACTCCGCAGCATAGTAAGCTAGATGACCAAACTCTAATACTACCAATGTTTACCAGTACCAAATACGGTATGCAAAAGCACACATCACTTTATCCTCTGCCCTGTCTCAACGAAAACAGACTCTCCACTGTACTTTCTCCCTGACTACGAGCTGCCATCTTGTTCTGGACGCTAGCAGAAAGACACGCTTCTCCAGCTCGATGGTGTCTCCATTACAACTGACCACGACCCGCGCTGACAATTGCAGTTCATTGCGGTTGTTTCGCCGGCCGGTGTGTCCAAGCGGTTCTAGGCACTTCAGTCTGACCCGCGCTGACAATTGCAGTTCATTGCGGTTGTTTCGCCGGCCGGTGTGGCCAAGCGGTTCTAGGCACTTCAGTCTGGAACCGCGCGACTGCTACGGTCGCAGGTTCGAATCCTGCCTCGGGCACGGATGTGTGTGATGTCCTTAGGTTAGTTAGGTTTAAGTAGTTCTAAGTTCTAGGGGGCTGATGACCTCAGATGTTAAGTCCCATAGTGCTCAGAGCCATTTGAACCATTTTTGCGGTTGTTTCTATGCCGCTCGCCGATCCACGTATGTTTTTCTCTGAGGCAGTCAACAAACTCCCACACACGCTGCGTCCAACTGCGATCCGCTGCGACTTCCTAGGCCAGCCACGCCGACGCAAAACAAACGCCCCAGCGCCGCTCCACAACCAGCCAGCCGCTGCCCAAGAGGACTCCAATGCTGGATCAGCTGGATTCGCTACTCCCGTCTGGTACTGTAGATTACCCAACCGCTGTATCATACCGCTCTGGCAAGCCTCGTCTTGCTGCTGCCTCAGCGAACTCGCCACCACACGTTGAGAATTGCGCGTATGATGCGCACTGGTGTGAGCAGCAAGACGGGCCAGAAATAATTTGTGCCACCAAATTCAATTTCACACCTCCGACTCATCCTCTAGGCATACCCCACCACAAAAGAGGGAGTGACAAGCACCAGATTCCTACTGATACGTGTTACAAACCGGACACAATGGGAAGGACCAGGCCCCTTTGCTTTTTTCTTTTATCACTCTTTTATTACATCAGAGAAATACATATTTTAAGACAAAATTTAAGTACATGAAATATTGCTCCCAGTAAAGGTTAACATAAGCAGTGATAAAACTTAGTTGTCATAAGGGTTTCTGCTGGCAACAAATTTTAAGGAGGCAATGTAAGGTTTATATCATTTTAGCTCAAACACGTAGCTAGTGATTGAATCACTGCACAGACATTTCAACAATTTCGGTAACAAATAAAGAGCGCGAATTTGTACTCACAGTAAACAACTAATCAACAGCCTTGCCACTGAATAAGTAGTAGGCCATTTGGAACGAATTAGCAACACCCCGCAACTAGGGGAGTTAATACCAACAGTCTTTAAATGTCTTGCTCCCCATTAAATAAACAAACTCACAGTAATTAAATGAATAACAAATCAAACACACTACGCTCCACTGAAACTCTTCAGTGGAAGCCAAGCCAAAATGAAGATTCCATTAACTGACTAGCACTGAAGTCACACTAAAGCTCATCTCTGTGTTCCCAGACAAACATGGGGCAAACTTATACAAGACAAGATTTTGAAGGGAGCACATCAGTAAAACCGGTAGTGGAGCTAACTCGTGCCACTGAAAATTAAGGTACTAGACCGGGGCACAAGGTGGTATACAATGAGGTTGCCTTAGTGCTACACTGCACTCCAAAATATTAATTCAAATGGCCAATTCAAAATTAAGTACACATAAACCAGCATTAATTAACGAGGAGTGACACCAGGTCGCTCGAAGGGATGACAACACTTAATTGAAAAGACAAATGCCGGAAGCGGCAGTAACATCAAACACCTTCCCCGAGTTTTAACCAGAAGTCACTTCCCGCTATACAAGTAAACATTTAACCAAGCACAAAGAAGGAACCCCAAAGACAAGATTCAAATAAAACCCCCAAAAGATTATAAAGGACAGGGAACCCCAACTATTTATATTTAAAAGAATTAGCTCTCCCCAAAGGCAGTGTAAACGCGAAGGCCACACTTAAGAGGCCACCAAAATTGGTTACAAAAGGTCTTATACATTTGCTCCTTTTCTTTAAAGAAACACAAGGCTGCTTAATTTCTGCTAGCTTCTGCTGGACGTCCGGTATGGCTCGTGTAGGATACACCAGGTAGCAACCCAAGCTAAGCGGTCGCAAGGCACGGCGAGCAAGTCCGCAGCTCGTGGTCGTGCGGTAGCGTTCTCGCTTCCCACGCCCGGGTTCCCGGGTTAGATTCCCGGCGGGGTCAGGGATTTTCTCCGTCTCGTGATGACTGGGTGTTGTGTGATATCCTTAGGTTAGTTAGGTTTAAGAAGTTCTAAGTTCTAGGCGACTGATGACCATAGATGTTATGTCCCATAGTGCTCCGAGCCACTTGAACTATTTGAACGGCGAGCAAAATCAGGAGAGCAGACAGGCAGGCAGCCAACACATATCCTCCATCCTGAACCGGCAGACCGCGTACAACCAACTCCACATATACGTGGTTGCTTCCACCTCGTACCTCGCGGCGTCTCAGCAGGTAGCCCGAGCAAACGTCAAATGCCACTCGCACCGCGGATGCGGAAAACAACGTGACAAGCAAAGATAAGAAACATCGAAGGATCGATAATAGACATCCGAGGGACTGGCGCACCAGTAACGAGCGCCATGGCTCAGCTGCTACACAAACAAAACAAGTATTACAAACACAAGGTCAGCAACCACTGGTGCACTAATTAAAACAAACAATATAATCAAGTTGAGAAAAGGGAGGATATGGCCCAGCACTCGCTGTCCATGACAACGACCACCCAACATCCTGCGCCGTCCCCAAGACTAGAGACTCGACAAGCAAGACCACAAGACAACATACGCAAACAGCTTACTAATAAGAGGAGGCTACGATGTTCGGGTCACGGATTTACTTCAAACTTTGTACACTTTTAGTAGTCAGTTAAACAACATAATGTGCAAGTAGTAAGGCGTCCTACTTGTCTGAATTCGATAACATCGCAAGAGAAGTTTAACCCGTCAATGTTGCACCGCTGCTTTGCGACCCAGAGCACGACATAGCGGCGGTCAAGTGCTTAGCATTCAGGTTCCGTAATCGGTGGATTATTATATCGAGTTCCGTTCACGATTTCTCAATTTATTTTTACAACACTAGTCAAATTATTTCATACATATTACATTTTTTGTTTAGGGACGGACTTGAAAAGCCCAAGTCAAACTTCGATGAATAAATATACTTATATGGATATAGTTCTGGCAATACCGGCCATGACCTTCTTCTTTTGCGCGGATGCACACATATTACCCGAACCCTTACGGGCCTTGGTAAGAATGTCTTCCACGAGAAATGAGTGTGTTGGGTAGGGACACTACGAATGTAGTGTGTGGACATATAAGGTGAGAATGTGGGACTCGCGGGAGGCGTGCGCGAGATGGTCCCTGCAGTCGCACTATCCTCTGTGCCTTCGGTGGCTGAGATGGATAGAGCGTCTGCCATGTGAGCAGCAGAGCCTGGCTTCGAGTCCCGGTCGGGGCACACATTTTCACCTGTCCCCGTCGACATATATCAACACCCGTCAGCAGCTGAAGGTAGTAATATATAATTCTAATTTCGATAAATAAAGATGAAAACAACTTTACTCATTAATGCAATAAGTTGCTACAAGCCAGAACATGGGAGTAATGTACGATTAATCGTCGGCTGTGCTTTAGTCATCACAAGTTGCGGAATGATATTTTTCATACAGACAAGGAAAACACAAATTATAACGGCATCTACTACATCGAATGAATGCAATTTTCCCGCATGCACAAGGAATCTTGAGAGTTTCTAAGGAAAAACAAAGCTCGTTGACATTCTGAAAAAATTCTCATTCTTCCAACAATTTGGATACAAACCATACGTAACGCAACATTTTCGTAAATATTAAAAAAGGCTCTGAGCACTATGGCACTTAACTTCTGAGGTCATCAGTCCCCTAGAACTTAGAACTACTTAAACCTAACCAACTTTAGGACATCACACACATCCATGCCCCAGGCAGGATTCGAACCTGCGACCGTAGCGGTCGCGCGGTTCCAGACTGTAGCGCCTAGAACCGCTCGGCCACTCCAGCCGCCAATCGTAAATACCGTTGCCGAAAATTGGCGATGAACGATTGAGTATATGTTAGGAGCATCTTCAAGACAAGCAGTCTCTCGTTAGCTGTCAATCAAATCTGAATAAGTTTGAGGGCGCTTGAGAAAATTTTTAACTTGCCTATAAAAATAAAAGATGCGTAATGTCTGCTGTAAGAATAAAATTTAGTAAACATCCAAATAAAATTGGAAATTCAATAAAACTTTATGCAAATACACGTGTTTTCATCATATTACGTTTCAAATATAGCATGTAAGAAATAATATGACTAGTGTCGAAAAGAAAATAAATTTAAAAAAAAAATGACCGGGACTCGACCCAGTGATCGACCGATTACGGAGCTTGAACCAGAGGACCGCCGCCAGCTCGTCCTCAGTGTATGGAAGGCACCGATGCGACACTGACCCGTGAAGCTTGTGTTGCGCTTTTCTCAAAATCGGCTAAGTGGCACGACCTACTATTTGAGCTTTATATTGTCATAATAGACTGTTAAAAGTGTACTAAGTGTCAAATAAATTCGTGATCCGAACGTCGTGGCCTCCCCTCGTAAGGTCAAACTCTGGTGCCCCTACTACACCCGCCTGATTCATCCTACTATTTTGCAGGAACTACGCTGACAAAAATCACTTTCATTCAATTAAGATGAGCAATAGTTACAGAAATCACTGAAAAGAATGAAGAATCTAATGAGTACAGAATATAGATTGAGAGGCGACTGAAGAACGGTGAAGGTAATGAGGAGTAGCAGAAATGAGATTAGCAAAAAACCTAACATCAAAACTGGTGACCCCGAAGTAAATGAAGTGGAGGAATTCTGCCACCTTAGATGCCAAGTAACACATGTCAGACGAAGCTACGTGGACGCAAAAAGCAGACTGCCACCGGCGAATAGGGCATTCCTCGCCAACTAATATCCTGGTCTACTAATATCGAATATGGGCCAACTAATATCCTGGTCTACTAATATCGAATATGGGCCGACACAGCATTGTGTGGTGGTGAATCATGAACCGTGGGAAAACCGGAAAAGAAGAGGATCAAAGCGTTTGTATATTGGTGCCATCGAAGGATGTTGAAAACTAAGTGGACAGGTAAGAGCAGGAGGAGGTTCTCCGCAGAATCGGCACAGAAAGAAAAATATGGAAAGCAGTAACAAGAAGAATGAACGGAATGATAGGGCGTGTTTTACGACATCGGGGAACAGCTTCGATGGTACTAGAGGGAGCTGTAGAGGGAAAAATTGTAGGGGAAGACAGAAATTTGAATATATTTATCAATAATTGACAACATAGGGGTGCGCCTACGATTAATGTATGGAACACCTCCTGGGAGTCAGTAGCTTCTTGCCGATGCGCCACTGCCACATTACTGTAACCATCGTACCCTTATATTGACTATTTAACACAGAAAAAGCGTCGCTATTCAACACTTAAAGGATCCATGCTGACTTCTCCCAGTGCGAGTAAAGCGCCTATGGTCCACCTATGGGACTTCTCTTGGGATTCATGTAGCTTTTATTTTGATGGACCACTGCCAGATTACTGTAACTCTAGTACCCTCACACTGACAATTTAACACAGAAATTGCGTCGCTAATCAATACTATAGCATCCATGACGACTTCCCCCGAGCGAGTAACGCACATACGGTCAACATATGGAACACCTCCTGGGAAACATGTAGCTTTTTCCTGATGCACCTCTGCCAGGTTACTGTAACCCACGCACCCTCCCATTGACGATTTAACACAGAAATTGCGTCGCTATTCAGTACTAAAGGATCCATGCCGACTTCTCCCAGAACGAGAAACGAGCTTACGGTCAACGTATGGAACACCTCCTGGGACTCATGTACTTTTTTCCGATGCACCACTACCAGTTTACTGTAATCCTGGTACCCTCAAATTGACGATTTAACACAGAAATTGCGTCGCTATTCAATACTAAAGGATCCATGCCTGCTTTTCTCCGAGCGAGTTACGCGCCTACAGTCAAAGGATGGTACACCTCCTGGGAATCATGTAGCTTTTGTTCGATTCACCACTGCCAGTTTCTTGAAACCCTCGCACCCTCACATTCACGATTTAAAACAGAAATTGCGTCGCTATTCAGTACTAAAGGATCAATGCCTGAGATGAAGAGGATGGTTCAGGAAAGGAATTCGTAGCGGACCGCAGCAAACCAGTCAGAAGACTTGAAGACCAAAAAAATGTTCAAAGTGACGACCTCCGGTCTAAATGTATACATTACAATGGAACCGAGCTCAAAATCATTTCGCCCCCTTGCTTGTGCAGGTCATTTGTGATGACAGATGTGTAAAAACGGTTCCACTTGTGCTTTATACCCTTTATTTCCAAGTGATCATATCACGCGGCGCAAGTTGCCTGCCCAGAAGTCTTCTCCCAAGCTATTCAATACCATCTTTTCGAATGCTACTGTAAGAACAATTCTTTATCGAGAGCCCTCATAAACGTTAACAATGGAATAAATTTCTCGCAAATACGAGGGGCGTTCAATAAGTAATGCAGCACTTTTTGCTGAAAGAAGATTGACTTAATTCAGGATTCCAATATGCCATATTATTCCCGTCGTATTCTCGTCGGCACTATGGTTTTGTATCGTGGAAGCAAGGGAAAGGATGCTGTTTGGTAGCCAGTATCCTCATTCTACAAAACATTTAAATTAACAGGACGCCACTTAACTTTAAGAATCCATGAGTTGTGGTACAAGCTCTTCGCTAATAATCCACGATAGCCTCACTGCTGCTGAAGTACAAGTCCTCCTAAGCGATGAATGACAATCACCAGCCGCGCGGGATTAGCCGAGCGGTCTCAGGCGCTGCAGTCATGGACTGTGTGGCTGGTCCCGGCGGAGGTTCGAGTCCTCCCTCAGGCATGGGTGTGTGTGTTTGTTCTTAGGATAATTTAGGTTAAGTAGTGTGTAAACTTAGGGACTGATGACCTTAGCAGTTAAGTCCCATAAGATTTCACACACCTTTTTTGACAAACGCCAAACTGGGATGCATGGTGTGCGCCAGTGACTGAGCTACTAATGAGACTGAGACGGAACAAGTGACTGACACGCAGACTGAGCTAATGACTGAAACTGAGACAGAATGAACCCTCCGGTCAGCGGCGAGGATCTAAATACACTACTGGCCATTACAATTGCTACACCACGAAGATGACGTGCTATAGACGCGAAATTTCACCGACAGGAAGAAGACGCTGTGATATGCAAATGATTAGCTTTTCAGAGTATTCACACAAGGTTGGCGCCGGTGGTGACACCTACAACGCGCTGACATGAGAAAAGTTTCCAACCGATTTCTCATACACAAGCAGCAGTTGACCGGCATCGCCTGGTGAAACGTTGTTGTGATGCCTCGTGTAAGGAGGAGAAATGCGTACCATCACGTTTCCGACTTTGATAAAGGTCGGATTGTAGCCTATCGCGATTGCGGTTTATCGTATCGCGACATTGCTGCTCCCATTGGTCGAGATCCAATGACTGTTAGCAGAACATGGAATCGGTGGGTTCAGGAGGGTAATACGGAACGCCGTGCTGGATCCCAACGGCCTCTTATCACTAGCAGTCGAGATGACAGGCATCTTATCCGCATGGCTCTAACCGATCGTGCAGCCACGTTTCGATCCCTGAGTCCACAGATGGGGACGTTTGCAAGACAACAAACATCTGTACGAACAGTTCGACGACGTTTGCAGCAGTATGGACTATCAGCTCGGAGACCATGGCTGCGGTTACCCTTGACGCTGCATCACAGACAGGAGCGCCTACGATGGTGTACTCAACGACGAACCTGGGTGCACGAATCGCAAAATGTCATTTTTTCGGATGAATCCAGGTTCTGTTTACTGCATCATGATGGTCGCATCCGTGTTTGGCGACATCGCGGTGAACGCACATTGGAAGCGTGTATTCGTCATCGCCATACTGGCGTATCACCCTGCGTGATGGTATGGGGTGCCATTGGTTACACGTGTCCATCACCTCTTGTTCGCATTGACGGCACTTTGAACAGTGGACGTTACATTTCAGATGTGTTACGACCCGTGGCTCTACCCTTCATTCGATCCCTGCGAAACCCTACATTTCAGTAGGATAATGCACGACCGCATGTTGCAGGTCCTGTACGGGCCTTTCTGGATACAGAAAATGTTCGAATGCCGCCCTGGCCAACACATTCTCCAGATCTCTCACCAACTGAAAACGTCTGGTCAATGGTGGCCAGGCAACTGGCTCGTAACAATACGCCAGTCACTTGAACTGTGGTATCGTGTTGAAGCTGCATGGGCAGCTGTACCTGTACACGCCATCCAAGCTCTGTTTGACTCAATGCCCAGGCGTGTCAAGGCCGTTATTACGGCCAGAGGTGGTTGTTCTGGGTACAGATTTCTCAGGAACTATGCACCCAAATTACGTGAAAATGTAATCACATGTCAGTTCTAGTATAATGTATTTGTCCAATGAATACCCGTTCATCATCTGTATTTCTTCTTGGTGTAGCAGTTTTAATGGCCAGTAGTGTACTAGTGGCCGATAGGTGTGCTTGACCCAGCGCCTACTATCGATCTTCTTGCTACATCTTTGGCGACCGATGTGCTGGTGACAGCCTACGCCAGCACAATACCCCACTGTTTTGGATGTAAAACACTATTTTTCAACACAATCTCTGTTCAATGTGACGGCCTTATGGCACCTTACTGGGACGACCTGTAACTCTACTGCTCGACGCCGCAGCCAACGTCTTGCTGCGTCATTAACCTATCCAGCTTCCGTGTACTGCTTCCTGTGGAGCGTCCTTCATTAGGCCAAACGAATGGCAGTAGGAACGCGAGGACCCAAGCTGGCACACACCTTTGAGTTCCCCGACTGGTGAGCGAGTGTGTCAGCACTACCAACAGAGGCGTCCAGCTATGCAGTGAGGTGTTTGACGGTGATCCGTCGATC
The DNA here is from genome assembly GCF_021461385.2 of Schistocerca piceifrons. NCBI lineage: Eukaryota > Metazoa > Arthropoda > Insecta > Orthoptera > Acrididae > Schistocerca > Schistocerca piceifrons. Next base: position 196,554,645 of record NC_060143.1, read on the forward strand.
ATCTCTGAAGAGAGTGCCCGACGTTCCATCGTCAAAGGAGTCGCCGCTCTGTGCGGCCGGCCGGATATCGGACCCTGTTGCAGTAATGACAGACACCTCGCCCAACGAATCACCATAGGTTTTTTCTCTTACCAAGTCTCCGTAGACATTCTGAAGGCTCCTATGAATACATGAGATCCTCTGATTTTTCGCAAAAGAAATTGAGTGACATTTCTTTGCTTGGGACGCAACTCCATTACAGACGCCATTTTGAAGGCTACGTATAACACCACCATCTACCGAAACTTCATGAAACTATAGGGGCCGAAGGAGATGTCCCACAACAAATTCCGCATTTTCCAACCGAAATTGGGAGAGAAAAAACTGTGTAACAAAAAAATGGCTCTGAGCACTATGCGACTTAACTTCTGAGGTCATCAGTCGCCTAGAACTTAGAACTAATTAAACCTAACTGACCTAAGGACATCACACACATCCATGCCCGAGGCAGGATTCGAACCTGCGACCGTAGCGGTCGCTCGGTTCCAGACTGTAGCGCCTAGAACCGCACGGCCACTCCGGCCGGAAAATACTGCGTAACATTACATATCGAACGCTCCTCGTACGATGACATGTGTTACAAAATTTTCTCCGTGCATTGTTTCGCTCTCCCGCCCTCTAACCAACTTGCAGTTTTTTTTATATATCTCTAGGGGACTTAACATCTGCTGCCCTTGCCCTTGACATTACCAGTCTACATTTTATATCATCTCTACTTTGATCATCATCAGTTATTTTGCTCCCCAAATAGCAAAACTCCTTTACTACTTTAAGTGCCTCATTTCCTAATCTAATTCCCTCAGCATCACCCGACTTAATTCGACTACATTCCATTATCCTCGTTTTGGTTTGTTGATGTTCATCTTATATCCTCCTTTCAAGACACTGTCCATTCCGTTCAACTGCTCTTCCAAGTCCTTTGCTGTCTCTGACAGAATTACAATGTCATCGGCGAACCTCAAAGTTTTTATTTCTTCTACATGGATTTTAATACCTACTCCGAATTTTTCCTTTGTTTCCTTTACTGCTTGCTCAATAAACAGATTGAATAACATCGGGAATAGGCTACAACCCTGTCTCACTCCCTTCCCAACCACTGCTTCCCTTTCGTGTCCCTTGACTCTTATAACTGCCATCTGGTTTCTGTACAAATTATAAATAGCCTTTCGTTCCCTGCGTTTTACCCCTGCCACCTTTAGAATTTGAAAGAGAGTATTCCAGCCAACATTGTCAAAAGCTTTCTCTAAATCTACAAATGCTAGAAACGTAGGTTTGACTTTCCTTAATCTTTCTTCTAAGATATGTCGTAAGGTCAGTATTGCCTCATGTGTTCCTAGATTTCTACGGAATCTAAACTGATCTTCCCCTAGGTCGGCTGATAACATAAATGTGTTGAAACGTGTTCGGGCAAGAACAGTAACACAAGACAAAATTTGTAGTTTGTGCAAACGAGAGGAAGCCAGTTCCACAATTTGTTCTGAAAACACTCTTGTTGTTAGGGAATCAGGAAACAAACGAATGATTACGAAGTGTTTCAGTTATATTTTTCTCGTATTCAACGAAAAATATGTTTCGTTTTTGAGATCTGACTCCCTTCAGAGTCTAACCGCGTGTATTTGGCAAATTTAAATAATTCATGATCTTTTTATCTCAGCTGCGCCACATTCATGAACACTTGTGTATGTTCTCCTGATACCGATTATCGCTTAGGGGCTTTGAGCAGTGATAATGTGAATCTTTCCTTCGGTGCTTTGGAAGTACTTTAAACAGGGTTAACTGTCAGATTGTAGTTCAGAAGTAAATTGAGGTTCTTATGCTACAGTGTACGGAAATAACGCTCCTTTCCTCATACCACGAGTATATGCACCACTTGCGCCCCCTGAGGCGCCAGATCGCCGGTTACAGTTCTGCTCGTACACAGATGCAGCAAGTAAATACAGCGCGCACTTGTTTTGAGAGCAAACACTGCAGCTGCAGCTGCTGTATAAGGTAAATACGCGGAACGCAGTCTCTAGTGGCTCACCGAGTACCAGTGTGTAACTGCAAGAAATGTTGTGCAGTTGGACGGTCCGAGATTAGCCAGCGCCCAGTTAGGACACGTAAACAGTATTCGCAGTCTGTAGTGAAACATCAAAGAAATTCACTAAAATTTGCATGCGGTACAGATTTTTTCCAGCGAAATTTTTTCTCATACATTTTCTTTTCACCGGTATGGGAGTCCTATGGTGATATAAATAAATAGCACTCTTTATCTATTATGGCCGTTGAAATTTTAAAACTGACACAAGAATTTACACCGTGTTTTTATGCAATAATCTGTATATGACAAACTTTTATTTATTTATTTTTTCAAGTAAACCTAACCCAACGAGTTGCAGAAACGGCGGGACCGTCTTCATAATGAAAATATCTTTTCATCTGAGTCAATTATTTCCATTTTAGTTTTTTGGCAAATTTCTAACGTATCGTTTCTGCTTTGAAACATGTGCATTCGTTCATTAGGAAACATAAGCTGCACTCGTAGATTAGAAGTCGTTTGAAGTATTATAATTTGTTTTCCCACGAACATTGCTATTGTAGGCCCAGAGATGCCCATTAGACATTTCTCTCGTTTCCCGTAACACAGTGATTAGTTCATGTCTGAAAGCGAAAAGTACGAGGGTTGTCCAGAAAGTAACTTCCTATCGGTCGCGAAATGGAAACCACAGTGCAAACCAGAAACGTTTTATTTGCAACAGTTAGGTGCATCTTCCACCTACTTCTCTATATAGTCGCCGCTCCAACATCGAGTGTTGTAGTAGTGTTGTATCAACTTTCCAGTATCCTCGTCATAGAAGGCAGCCGCCTGTGCTTTCGGCCAGATATCTGTACTTGTCTGTAGCTCATTGTCTGTGGAAAAATTTTTGTCTTCATAGCCAGCGGTTCTTGTGAGCAGAGATGAGACTCAGGGGTAGCCAATTACGGACTGTATTGTGGGTGATCAAGCACTTCTCTTAACGCTGCAGTAGCGTCTTCATTGCCCATGCAGTGTGCGGTCGAGAATTGGCATGAAGAAGGAACTGCTCGACAGTTGTGTTATGTGGGCTGCATGACACAGGCGAAATCTCTAACAAGGCCCTCATACTTGGCGGGAGACGATATTCCCTACGCATCTTTACGTCCTCACTGTTCACTCAAAAATGAAAAGAGCGACGCTACACGATCGACAGGCATACTAGAGACACTGCCCAACACATCTGTGCAAAGCTTTACCGGATTTTGCCCGTGGTTTCCATTCCGCGACCGATCGGAACTTACTTTCTGGAGAACCCTCGTATTCAAAAATGGTTCAAATGGCTCTGAGCACTATGGGACTTAACTACTGAGGTCATCAGTCCCCTATAACGTAGAAATACTTAAACCTAACTAACCGAAGGACATCACACACAACCATGCCCGAGGCAGGATTCGAACCTGCGACCGTAGCGGTCGCGCGGTTCCAGACTGTAGCGCCTAGAACCGCTCGGCCACTCCGGCCGGCCCAACCCTCGTATTTCTAGTTCCTCTAAATTTGATGACAACCAACCTTTTCCTTCTAAATGCAATATATTCAACTTGTCTGTGACGCATATTTGCTATTTCATAGACATACAGATGTTCAAAGGTCTTTGATTCGACAGCTGGTATTGCAGTCTTTGGTAGGCAAATTGCAGTTGACCTTCGTTAGACTGTGAACTGAGTTCCCTGAGAGTATCAGGCACCACCATTAATTACAATCGCTACAGCATGGCATGTAGAAAGGAGGGTCTTTTATGTCGAATAACGCATTTTTGCTGCTTGCGTGTTTTTACTGTGCCTAATGGCGTAATATTTTAAGTGTAATACTACACGGACAACGTAAACATATGCCAAATACGTGCATGTTAATATGTGAAATAATGCCAAATAATCATACGTGCTGTGTCCTTGTTTATGGAACATGATAACTGCTTCAAGACTTCCCGAAACATCTTGCGGAAATTACATAAATCACACATTCGGACAGCTGGTGGGTCATAATCTCCGTACTGATATCGTGATATTGTTGCGCTATTGCCTCATAACATAAAACCTGAAACTTATATAGCATCATTACCTATAACGCGTAATAGCCATAGTAAAGACCGATCTCAAAAATTTTTATCACGTTAACATCGCTGTTTAGCGATGAATGCAGGTTTACTGTCGCCACTAACTGTCAAAACTTGTGTCAGTGCAGTACATTCGTCCCGAACAGAGAATGTTAAGCTAGAAATTACGCTGATGCCACCCAGTGCTAGTTCATAGCAGCATCAGGCATTTTCCATCATATACCATGTGCGCATGGAACGCTGGGAAAATAACTGTCTAAATTGCCCAGAACGCACTCAAATCCCTCTTATCTTTTTCTCATGGTGTTTCGAGAGATACAAGATGGTGCTACCAACCGCTTCATCAGATACCTGTCCTCTAAATTTACACATCTTTTCATGAGACCTACGTTGCCTTTCTGCCAGACATTGACAATTAAGATCTCTGAACATCTCTCTCTCTCTCTTTCTCTTTCTCTTTCTCTCCCTCTCTCTCTCTCTCTCTCTCTCTCTATTTTAAATTATCAGTCTTCTGGCTGGTTTGATGTTGCCCGTCACGAATTCCTCTCTTGTGCCAACTTCATCTTGGAGTAACATTTGCAACATACGTCCTCAATTATTTGGTGGATGTATTCCAGTCACTGTGTTCCTCTACAATTTTTACCCTCTACAGGTCCCTCTAGTACCATGGAATTTATCCCTGATGTCCTGTCATCTCCCTTCTTCTTGTCAATGTTCCCCATATATTCTTTTTCTCTCAATTTCTGCGCAGAGCCTCCTCATTCATTTTCTTATCAGTCCACCTGATTATCAACATTCGCCTGTGGCGCCAGATCCCAAATGCTTCGATTCTCTTCTGTTCCGGTTTTCCCACAGTCCATGTTTCACTACCATCCAACGCTGTGCTCCACACATATATTCTCAGAAATTTCTTCCTCAAATTAAGGCTTATGTTCTATACTAGTAGATATCTCTTTTTCCTCATTTTCCTCGGAATTTCGAACATCTTTCGCCATTTAACATTGTCGAACGCATTTTTCAGGTCAAGAAATCCTATGAACGTGTCTTGATTTATCTTTAGTCTTGCTTCCGTTATCAACCACAACGTGAGAACTGCCTCTCTGGTGCCTTTACCTTTCCTAAAGGCAAACTGGTCGTCATCTAATACAATCATCAATTTTCTTTCCGTTCTTATGTATATTATACTTGTCAGCAATTTGGACGCATGAGGTGTTACGCTAATTGTACGATCATTCTCGCACTTGTGAGCACTTGCAGTCTTCGGAATTGTGTGGATGGTATATTTCTGAAACTCGGTCGGTTTCATACAATCTACACACCAACTTGAATGGTCGTTTTATTGCCACTTTCCCAATGATTTTAGAAATTCTGATGGAAAGTTATCAATCCCTTCTGCCTTATTTGGTCATGAGTCTTCCGAAGCTCTTTCAAATTCTGATTCTGATACTGGATTCGCTATCTCTTCCATATCGACTCCTGTTTCTTCTTCTATCACATCAGACAACTCTTCCCCTCATAGAGGCATTCAATGTACTCCTTCCACCTATCTGCTCTCTCCTCTGCATTTACCAGTTCAATTCTCGTTGCACTCTTAATGTTACCACCCTTACTTTTAATTTGACTGAAGATCGTTTTTACTTTTCTACATACTGAGTCAATTCTTCCAACAATCATTTCTTTTTAGATTTCTTCGCATTTTTCATGGAGCCATTTCGCCTTAGCTTCCCTGCAATTCCTACGTACTACATTCCTAAACATTTTGTATTTCTGTATTCCTGAATTTCCCTGAATATTTTTGTACTTCCTTCTTTCATGATCAAGTGAAGTATTTCTTCTGTTAACCATGGTTTCTCCGCAGTTACCTTGTTTGTACCTGTGTTTCTCTTTCCAGCTTCTGTGATTCCCCTTTTTAGATATGTCCATTCGCCTTCAACTGAACTGCCTACCGAGCTATTCCTTATTGCAGTATCTATAGCCTTAGAGATCTTCAAGCGTATCTCGTCATTCTTTAGTACATCCGTAGTCTTGAAACGTCCCCTTAAAACAATTATACAGGACTGTCCTTAAACTGACATATAATATTTTGTTAGCGCAACGCAATCTGACTTTCAATAATTCGTACAAAAGAATGGGCCCTGACTAACATTAACCTATACCTTTCACAAATCACTTACCTCACAAAAATCTTCGCTGCTCAAGCTACTGCAATACAGCGAGCGCCACTACTGCCAGCTAAATAAAAGATTCAAACTACTGAAGGCACTAACTACTGATAGGGATAGTTAGCAAATGAAAGATATTAATAGAGAACAAACAATGTATTTACCCTGATATTATCATATATAAATATATCAGTTCATGAAAAATTACAAAACTCCGCCATCTCTCTCCCCACATCCACCACTGCTGGCGGCTCACCTCCAACTGCGCAACGCTACGCGCTGTTCACAGCCAGCTGCCGCTGCCCAACACTACAATGGCAGACAACAATGCAAACTAGCCACAGACTGCACACAGCACAGCCAGTGATTTTCATATTGAGCGCTACGTAACGTTGCCAATAAGAAAACATAAACAGCCTACTTACATAGAGAAAACATAAACAGCCTACTTACATAGAGAAAACATAAACAGCCTACTTACATAGAGAAAACATAAACAGCCTACTTACATAGAGAAAACATAAACAGCCTACTTACATAGCCCCCATGCTCCCCACAAAAATTTTACAAAATATTTTTTGGGCAGTGGCCAATAATGATTTGATAAAATTTTTCATAATTACAATAACAAACATGTCAAATGCACACACTTATTGATACAACGTTGGTCAAAAGCTAAAATTTTCTCACAGTCCATAAAGACAGTCCTAATCGTACATAAGAGTAGAATAGCAGTGTTTTTTCTCAAAGTCTGAGCAGTAAAAGAAAATGCACACGGAAGTAGTGGATTTCCATGCAGTCTTGAAGAAGTAGTGTTGTCCTTCCAATGGAAAGACAGTGCTGACTCTTGATATGCATACAGGTAATGGGCCACAACAGAGCAAACCCACAGCAGAGTCAGTCGAAATTTTGAAGAGTATTGGTAGGTAGGTCATCACAGAGCAGACCCACTGTAGTCCTGGTAGAGATTATGGTATTGGTGGGCCACCAGAGGTGCAGACCCACTGCAGTCCTTGTAGAAATAATGGTATTGGTGGGTCATCAAAGATGCAGACCCACTGTAGTCCTTGTAGAAATAATGGCGTTGGTGGGTCATCATAGATGCAGACCCACTGTAGTCCTTGTAGAGATAGCCAGCAGCCATCTGTTGTGACTGTGCAGGTGCACAATCACCACTGAAGAGTCTTGCGGAGAATATAGCAAGTCCATAAACCACCACTTGTGCACTCACAAAGTTTTTGGAATTGTCCTTAGAACCAGCAATGCTGTTATCCAGTCCCTTGCTGAATTATTAACACACTTGCAAACACTAACAGTCCCTACTTCTCACATATTGTCCATATACTATGACCAACAGAAACGTGTGCAGTGAAATGTAACTTACAAGTTAATAATGTCATGAACTGGTGACAATTACAATTTTATAACATAAGAATACAATTACAAAGGTACAAAATACATCATTAAAAACATAATAATACAGATAACATTTGTAGTACAGGCTTTACAAAAGAATAGAAATAAACATATACATCAGTGTTACAAAAATAGTGACATAAGTACATACATAAAATAATGAGAATAGTTTTCGAAACATTAATTTCACACATGAACATTGAAACAGAACAGAATTGTAAACAACTTTACAAAGAAAATAACATATTATTAATGCAACTTATATTTGAGGATAACAGTATTCCTCCTCATAGTGAATATAGCTTAGTATTAGAAGAGAAAAAAATTCTATGAAACAGTACGCAGAGACAGGAAGAAAACAAATACTCAAGGGTACACAAACACATAGTGGGATAACACCAATAGGAAAGGACATGGTTCGTTTTCAGTGTAACATTTGGTACTGCAGTCCAACCCAAAACTTCATATATCTTTCCTCTTATTTCATCCTTTGTTTCCACCAAAAAAAATTCTATCTAAGCATGCTTTCTGTGTTTATATGTTCACACATTTCGTACCTCATTTTTATTTTCCATTATCTTACCTCATCATTTATTTCCAAGAAAATCCTACCTAAACCTGTTTTCTCAATGCATTTCTTCCAATTCATCGCAACTCATTCTCTTAGAGGCTACCCCCTCTTAAGCTAACTTAAATCTACTGAGCTCAGATGCTAAACTAAGGGACGAGGCAATGCAGCATCACATAACAAATCAACACAAACAGCAATGCAAAAAATGCAAATTGGCAAAGCTAGCAGCATAAATGAGCAAAAGTCAAATTCAATAACACTATGCCTGGCAAACAGCAGCAACTTATACCTAAACATGACATAGCGCAAGCAGAAAAAATATTACACTAAACAACAATGCAGATAAGGGAAATGTATATTCACATCTTAATGTCTATGTAATTAAAGTGGTGCACCACAAGAAGTTATTCTACCAAAAAGTTACCAATTACTTGAAAAGAAAATTATGAATGCAGTTACTAGTTCCTTCTTATTGTTCTTTCCTTTCCAAGTGCTCCTTTTTTAAAGAATGTGGATCATAAAATAATTATTTAATAGATCTGTTGACAGAAAGTGTTCACATTAGCAAATGCATTTCATTTTATAAAAGCAATGCTGCAACACAGCTGGAAACCAGATATCAAGTGAAATAAGCAATTACGCAAACCAAAGCATAGAAACATCATTCAATAGTCATGTGGCATTTCGTAAGTCAGTAGCTCTCAACTCTCATAGAAAGACACTTGTCATTATCAGGTTTGCAGATGTACGAATATTTCCCATCAATTCATAAGCATTTCAGCAATTAGCACAAAGTGCGAGTAATCATATGTTTTCAAGTAACGAGGGTGTCGCATTAGCGATGAAAGGTACACCCTAATGGCTTGTTCTCCAGGTGTTTTCCTGTGCTCTGAAAGGCACGCGCTAATGGCCTTTTCTCCAGGTGTCTGACACAGCTGGGTGCCCACGACGCATTATGTGTAGGTGGTCCGTTAACTTTCTTACGGAAATATTTACGACAGCAGTTTCCGCTACAGAGACAGTCGCATATAAAGATATTTCACAGGTCAAGAATTTGCGTTACAAATCTGTAGAAACAAAATGCTATTGATATAACAGTGTCCAAAAAAAATTTTCGTCTGCATTGTAATACATTCACGCATTTACGCACATTTCATAACTCTTAAAGTACGATTCTTGGTTTCCAACAACCTTTTCCACAAATCAGAGTCCCTAAACACTACTCATTATTCCTTACCTCATTATACATAAACATATTCGTCGACACTTCTTCAATATTTCATCATGAGAAATACGTAGCATAGTAAACATTCCTCAACAACATACTACACATCGTCGTCGTAATAATAACATCATAACACCTCAGTCAAATCTCAAAATCGTCGTAACTTCCTCCAATAATTTCCAAGCCTAAAAAAATTCTCTGCTCATGTCAAAAGTGTCAGCTGCCTCAAACGTACTTTAAAAATCATGATCTCATACCAAATACATCATTCAAAGCTCTCATAGTATCACAATGATTCCGAAAAAATATGAACAGTTTGCAAAGTACAGACAAAATACAGTTTCATAAGTGTGAAGTTATCCAACTGTGTAATTACGTAAACATCTGTCACTGATATAGTAAAATAAATGTTTGTCTCTCTCAGTTAAATGATCAGATAGCTGTGTAATTTGTGTGTTAGAGAAGTATGGTACCGATGTGTAAAGTTGTATAAGCAAATACCATATTAGCTAGGGTTCCTTGTGGTTGCCACACACATGGTACACAAAGTAGGCATGTACCCCCCTGAGGATAAATGTAATTATACCCTCAGGTGTTACAAATTACAGCAATGGAATGAAATGTATCACGGAAAGCTTTCTTTGTAATTAAAAAATCTTTGAAAATAAGTGTTTTAAGTATAAGATTAATCACTCAAATGCGTGTCCTGTAGCGCTAAATGCGCGTCTTGCTGTAAGATAATTCTGTGGAACTGTCGTAGTTATCGTCCTCTGTAAGCAAAGTTCTGCTAAAGTCAATGTACTTACCTCATGATACACAAAAGTGAAATGCTTTGCGTATAGATATCTTAGTTATTACGCTTATTGCCGTGATGAGGAAAGTACTGTACAGTAACGTATTGTTATGCCACGAAAAAGGCTGTCTCATTGTTGCTATACCACAAAAGTTACTACTAAAACATGTTTTTCTTCCTAGAAGAATTCAGAAAACTGTGCAGATATAAAACAGAAACACTGCAAAAGCAACATTGTAAATTGTCACTCATTAGTAGCGTCGTGATAAAATCGTGTAGCTGTCACATAAACTAACCACTGTGCCATCTGGTATCTCACTGAAAGTACTTTAAATCCAGAATATATTTTCAAGTAGACCAAAATGTTGCATTAAAATCTCATTAGCAGTACCAGTATATGTTCTAATCGTACAACTAACAAGCAAGAATGTACACACACAATTACACTGTGTCGTCAGTTCGCAATAACAATGCATTCGTAATTTCTGTTTAAATAATTTCTCTTGGTTCTTGGCTGGATATTGAACTTCAAACATTGTTGCATGGTAACAGTTTCTAAAGCATACTAGTAACGTGAAGTGAAAAGTTATATGGCAAAGACAAAGGTAAAAAGCAGATTATCTCTCAATAAACGGTTTTACATGTGGAATGTGGTGTAAACCTTTACTCTTCATAGTACTCAGAGTTTGAACTTGAATGCAATTGTCAGGCGGTATACGTCGGTAAAGAATACTGGAGTTTTTCTCAAGGTTAGCGTCTATGTTATTTTTCTCTGAGCCACCGGGCGCACGCGGCTGCCTGCGGTGTGAGTCATTGTCTGTTTCTTTGTTGGCGCGCGCCGTTACTGGGATTAGGAGGCCTAACTTCCACAAATTCGCCTTGCCCAGAGGGCCCAGCTCTGTTTAAAGCTCGCCAGTTCTGATGGAATTCAGGTCTGTCGTTATGTCGGTAGTTGACATAGTTTCTTGTTTGTCGGTCATGTGGTGGAGAATTTCTCCCGGAATCGTAATTGCGTGGTGGACCGTTGCGTCTGAAGTTATTCTGTCTCCCTTGATAATAATTATTTTGGTTCCCATATTGTCTGTTTCTCTGATTGTCTCTGTGATAGTCATTACTGCGGCGAGGTGATCTTTCCCTGTACTTATTACTACTCTGCCAGCGGTTGTCATACGGGTGGTGTCTATTTTGGTCACGATTTACGTTGTAAGAATAGAATTGTCGTGTCCAGTTATTGTTTCTGTCGTCACGGAATTTTGACGGATGTGCCCTGTAGTGATTGTTTTGCTCCTGTTTTCGCGTTCCGCGGTTGTCAGTGTCAATTTCCAGTTCTTGTAACAGTCCCTGAAAAGCTTCAATGTCATCTTTGCAACGTCCTGCCAAAATAATATGCCGTAAGTGTTCAGGCAGTTTGATTAAGCAAATGCGGATGAGTTCTGAGGGGCTGTATGGGTTTGATAAGTACTGATTCTTGTGCAACATGTCTTCAAAATATTTGACAAGACTGGAAAATTCAGATTGTTCAAAGTGTTTCATCATCATGATGCTATGTTTTACGCGGTCTTGTGTAGCTTGAGACCAATATGCTGAGAGGAAGGCGTGGTAAAATTCTCCTTCACTGTGACAATCGTGAATGACCGATCGCATTCTTACAGCTGGTTCATTCTCCAAGTAGCCACACATAAATTCTAATCTGTGTTCTAACGACCAGTTGGGAGGAAAACAATGAGAGAATTGATGGAGCCATGCTTGTGGATGAATGTCGTTGCCAGAATTCTTAAATGTTTTGAATTTACGTGTAGTAATGAACCGCTTATAGTCAAAATCGTCATGTCGGCGAGTCGCATATCGGTCATTGTTAGGTCGTGTCGGCCGTTCCATCTCAAAATTCGGTGCACATTGCCAATTTCTTTCATAACTTCCGAAATGCCCTGTGTTATTATTTTGCGGCTTTTCCGTGTTTCTAAGTCCCTCTTCCCGTGTTGGGGCGCGAGTGTCCTCTGAAATACGTAATTCTTGTATTACCTGTGTCAGCTGATCTTGTACTTCCCGGATTTCTCTTTGGTGTTGCGTATTAATTTGATTCTGATTTTGTTTGAATTTCTTGATTTGTTCATACACTTCTGTGTCAGTGAAGGCTACAGGTGTTGTGTCATTCAGATCATCATCTACCTTTGTAGATAAATTAGTGAACTGATCTGAAAGTTCGGCTACTTTATCCGATAGTGAAATCATTTCCTCTGTATGTTTTTCTGAACCAAGTTTCAGAGTGTCCATTTGTGTTGCAATCGTCTCTACTGTGACCTTTAAGTTTTCCTGAGTTTTTGCAAGTTGCGTAACCGAATCGGTAGATGCAACTGAGTCAATTTTAGCTTGCAAGGTGTTGTGATTTTCATGAAAAATAGTTTGCAGTTCTTTTATGGCTGCTTCATGATTCTGTAATGCATTTTCATGCCGCGAAAAAATAGGTTGGAAATGCTCACAAATTTGTGATTTTACGTCATTACAGACTTTTTGACATTTCGATTCAATGTTATGTAACTCACTAGTTAAATCTTCACGTGTTTCTTCAAGTGTGGTGTCTAACTTTTGAAGATTTTGTTCCATTGTGTCTAACTTTTTGAGATTTTGTTCCACTGTGTCTAACTGTTGCTGTGTTTGTCTCTGATTTTGTTCCATTTGTTGCATTAATTGCAATAATAATGTATTAGTGTCTGGAATCTGTTTCTCTACGCTTTTCGGCAGTGCATTTGCACCGACAACATTCACATTTTGACAAGCAGAAAATGTGTCTTGACTTATTTGAGAAAACGGTGATGACCCAAAACCTGAATCTACAGTATTTGCGAAATTGTGTCCTGTCATTTCGGATTCCTGAGGCGAGCTGTTGCCGACCGATCGATCGATAATGCTTCCCTCTTCACTAATTGTTTCACTGTCCACGCCATTGTTTGCCGCCCGCTCCATTTCCCTATTCACAATTACCAAATTACTACTTTGAACATCAGTTAATTCACTACTCGGTGGCGCTAACACACTGCTTTCGTCTTCACTGTCATTTCTCAGTTTACTTTGGAGCCTAGTATTACGTTTTTCACACGCCATTATTGTCACAATATTTCACACGACAACACAGAAAAACTCAATTTGAAGATCAAAAATAAGAGAACACATTAACATAGCACTGAAAATAATATCTAGTTACTTGCAAGCGCAGCTGCGAAATACTTGGTGCAAATCTACATGCATGCCACAACTGTTTTACTCTACAACAATGAAAAACTACAACTACAAAGGAAATTCTCTCTACAATTACGCGCTAGCAATAAACAAAAGCTACACTAAATACACAAACTACAAGAAAAAATCAGAAGATTCCAGTGAGGTATCCTAGGCTAAGGGTCGACATATGAAACGTCCCCTTTCAACAATTTTACATGACTGTGCTTAACCTGACACACAATATTTTTGTTAGCGCAACGCAATCTGACTTTCAATAATTCGTACAAAAGAATGGGCCCTGACTAACATTAACCTATACCTCTCACAAATCACTTACCTCACAAAAATCTTCGCTGCTCAAGCTACTGCAATACAGCGAGCGCCAATACTGCCAGCTAAATAAAAGATTCAAACTACTGAAGGCACTAACTACTGATAGGGATAGTTAGCAAATGAAAGATATTAATAGAGAACAAACAATGTATTTACCCTGATATTATCATATATAAATATATCAGTTCATGAAAAATTACAAAACTCCGCCATCTCTCTCCCCACATCCACCACTGCTGGCGGCTCACCTCCAACTGCGCAACGCTACGCGCTGTTCACAGCCAGCTGCCGCTGCCCAACACTACAATGGCAGACAACAATGCAAACTAGCCACAGACTGCACACAGCACAGCCAGTGATTTTCATATTGAGCGCTACGTAACGTTGCCAATAAGAAAACATAAACAGCCTACTTACATAGAGAAAACATAAACAGCCTACTTACATAGAGAAAACATAAACAGCCTACTTACATAGAGAAAACATAAACAGCCTACTTACATAGAGAAAACATAAACAGCCTACTTACAGTCTATATTTGCTCCTGGATATGCCTTACTATCCAGTATCTGATTTCGGAATCTCTGTCTGACCGTGATGCAATCTAACTGAAATCTTGCCGTATCTCCAGGCCTTTCCCAAGTATACATCCTCCTCTTGTGATTCTTGAACAGAGTATTCGATATTACTAGTTGAAATTTATTACAGAATTCAATTAGTCTTTCTCCTCTCTCATTCCTAGTACCAAGCCCACATTCTCCCGTAACTCTTTCTTCCACTTCTTCCCCTACAACCGTGTTCAGTCCCCCATACTATTAGATTTTCTTCGCCTTTTACGTACTGAATTACCCGTTCAATAACTTCATATACTTTACGTCTTCATCTTCACCTTGCGACGTCGGCATATATACCTGAACTATCGTTGTCGGTGTTGGTTTGCTGTCGATTCTGATGTTCACTGTAACACACTCTCTGTCCTACCTTCTTATTCATAACGAGTGCTACTCTCGTTATACAATTTGCCGCTGCTGTTGATATTACTCTTACTCATCTGACCAGAAATCCAATTTGTATTCTTTCCATTTCATTTCACTTATTAGTTCAAAGGGTGTCGAGGTAGAATGAAACAAAAAAAAAGTGTCATAACTTTTCGTGTGTTGATAGTCCAACATTTTATACATTACTGGAAATAGTTCTCCCCAGACATTGTCCCCCGGATAAATTACTGCGGACACTTATAGTCCCATCATCAAAAAACAAAATAATATAAGAGAGACGCATTTCCACCTAGTCAGCGCTTATGTATTACGCTACGGTATCTTGGTGTTGGCAATGCTTTCGAAGGCGTGAAATTTACAAGTGGAATTACACCTTACATTATTTGAGGTACAGTTATGGAAACGTATTATACAGTAATACGTGCACCAAAGGAGTGTATTCGGATAAGTAATGTATTACGCAGAGATAAACAT
The DNA here is from genome assembly GCF_021461385.2 of Schistocerca piceifrons. NCBI lineage: Eukaryota > Metazoa > Arthropoda > Insecta > Orthoptera > Acrididae > Schistocerca > Schistocerca piceifrons. Next base: position 196,569,984 of record NC_060143.1, read on the forward strand.
CTACATACTTTTATTCATAACTTTGCGTTAATTCACTTTTTTGAAAACATCTTCCTACGTCGCCATTCCCTATATTTTCAGAGCAAAAAAATCATACAATTCATCATTTTTAACACTTTTGTTTCAGTTCTCATTTGCCGTGACACTCCACAATGCCGGCAATGATTAACTCATTTCAGTGTAATCTAATAATAATGTTCTTTCGTCTTGTTTTAAACTCATTTTCCACACAACAACATCAAACCTAACGTTACCTAATTTCCTTGATCTGTGTAGCACGCGAGAGACTGAAGGATGTTCTCAATACTGCCCACAGACTGCACACTATTTCCATGCAGTGAAATGCATTTCCAAAGTTTTCGACATTATCAGTATTATTGCGCAACCTCTCAATGTCACTCCTAGGCGATCAATATTACTGCGTATCCGGGAAATACCGCCGTCTTAGGGACCGGTTTAGAATCTATCGCCAGAACTAACCTGTTTTAGTCTTGTGGTCCAATACCTTACTTGCCCTGTATGTTGTGTCGATACAGCGCAGATCTGACCTCTCAAAATGGTGGTTAATAACGTCAGCTGCGCCAGTTCTTCACACTCTTGTTTCGGGATTATCTTCTACTCGTCGCAACTCACGCTGCTTTATATAGGGCGTGCTGATGGACGCCATCTTTGTTACGAATGATTCCATGTCTGCAAGTCAATGAAACAACCTGCGAATATTTAACGGAGAGAATTCTGCGTTGAGGAGATATTTCGGAATACATGACACTTGCATGCCCATTTAACTCATAACGCTATAACAAAATAAAATGCCAGATATTTCCCGCGTGGAATAAGAGGTCACAGTTCCACTGTTTACGTTCAACGCACCGTACGGAATCACTAACCTTGTTTTGATGTCAGCATAATATCAAAACGATGTATAATGAATAGCTGATGTAAGAAGCAGTTGTAAATGCCAAGCACCACAGTCAGAGGCCAAAGTACAAAGACAAACACAACCTATAACAAATTATTAACAAATGTCAACTTCAAAGCAACTTCAAACCAATGAGTATTTAATGTTCTACACGCATCTAACATCGCTCATTAAAAATGTATCAGGGTAACTAAAGTGATTAAAAGTTCTCGTAAATGGAAAAGGGAAACTTGTTTAATTATCGTAAAAAATATTATAGTAATTTTTTGGAATGCAATTACTGCAAGTAGTACTTGCTTTCCACAAAAATTACCCCTATATTTTATGAAGAATAATTAAAAAGTACAAAAACACCAACATCTTGACCAGAACAAATAATACTAACAGTGCTATTGAAAGTAAGATCCAAAAATAATTCAAGTTAAAGAACAAGAAATAAATCACAACAAAAGAACAAGACAACTGTAATTCAGTGGGTTTCATCTCACTGTGGCTTGGATGGTCATGAAAAGCAGATTTTCTTGGCAAAGAGGGCACAAACATAAAAAGATTGTAAAAGCTAACATATATTTTGCAGTGAAACGCACTGTTAACATCGTACTTCGAGAAGAATTAAAACGATCCAATAAAATTTCATGCAAGGGAAAGATCTGTTAAAATCTCGTTGACAGCTCATTATGCCTGATGGACCAAGAGAAGAAGCAGCAGCCATAGTCCGCTTGATTACTGGATGTGACGGTTTGGCAGCCCACCTGCATAGGATCTCCATACTGCCGTCTCCAGAGTGCGTAATGTGTCACAAGATCGGTTCGATCATTAGCAAGTGATTGTAATCCGGCCTAGTTAAGAAGCAAGAGAGCGAATGAGGTTAAATGCCAGAACAATATAATAATAAATAATAATAGTGGAAACCTTTGTCAGAATAAAACACTAAATTTAGAAGGCTTTCAAAAAACAGAAGAATTAAGAAATCGGGAACAATACAGACAGAAGAAACGAAAAGACAACATGGGGAGAAAATGAGGAAGTATTATAAGAACAGGAAACAACAACAGAGAAAGAAAAGGAATTGAAGTTGTTACATGATACTAGTGGTCAACAGGAAAATTTTAAAAAAATGAAATTATGTGGAATATTATGAAAGGAGAGACGGTTCAACCAGCTAGTGTACAAGATAGCTTCAAAGTTAATGTAAATGATCGTGCAGTGGCTGATAACTCACTCATTGGAATCAGTTTTAATGACCAGTTTCTGGATATTGCACAAAACCAGGGTCAAATAATTCAGCTAAAGAGGCAAGGGCACATGGTCAAAAAGTGTCAGTTCTAAAATACCTTAACCTAACAGAAATAGCACCAAAATCTTTCACTGCACTTAATCTAATTACAAAAGTTCTTGAAACAAAAAGCTCCCGTGGACTTGATGCAATACTGAACGACATACTGAATAGTTGTTCCACCTTAATAAGTCATTCCCAGAGAGGTTAAATTATGATACGATTAAACACATGGGAAAGACAGATATTATCATTTAATTTCATTACTAACACTTTTTCCAAAATAACTGAGAAAATTTCTTATGAAATATTAGTGTCAGACGCAAGCACAACCAGTTTATTTAGCACATGACAACTTTGGTTTCAAGAGGGTTCCTCAAGTATGAAAGCCGTTCATTCACTTACTCTCCAGATATTACAAGAATTAAGTAACAGTGTCACCAGTTGGTAACTTTTGTGATCTGTCCAAGAAGGGATAATTTTAGCAAGTATGAAGAAAACTAGAAACGGAGTCCTACGATTTTCGTTTTTGGGTCTATTCCTATTCCTTGTATAAGTGAATGGCATATCAGTTAACATATACTGCTAGATAAAATAATTGAAGCACCCAGAATATGTTAGTGTAAGTACGTACACACCATCGGCTGGTGTGTAAATGATTATAGAGTTGCAGTTGTCTGTGACAGGTAGAACGGCCTCCAGAGTGCATTAGTGTTGTTCACGTTTAGTGTTGTTGCCAGGCCTGGTAGGGTACATCAGGAACGTGCACAGCGTGCACAAGATGCTTAATGGTCACTGTGAAGAACACAGTTATCTAGCGTCTCTTGCAGGACACTCTCATCTGCCTCACTGTAGCTTTCCATAGTCGAATAGTCCTATATCCAGATTTCTGGAGCATTCTGAAGTGCCAGTGGGTCGAAGATCGATTGCCTGGGAATGGAGGATCACAGTATTGTGCACCTAGCACTTCGAAACCGCTCCACATCTGCTGTCCGGGAAAAGGTACGTAATGGTCATCTTGCAACATTGTATATCATCCCGCGCTATTAGTCAGAGACTAGCATCAGCTAGAGTAGGGGATTGCCATCCCAGGTTGTTGTAACACCAGAATACAAACTGTTGCGTCTGAAGTGGTGCTGTAACTATGATGGTTGCCCAGAAAGTAGTGCACCGCATTTTTTTTTCTTCAACAGTTCTTTATTGAACGTAAGGAGAATTACACCCACGAAGGAATGATGTTTCATCTTCACACTCTCCATCCCGTTGTATGTCCTTTCTGCAGCGCGAAACAAGGGCGGTGTATGCCCTGTTGGTACCAATCCTTGTTCTGATAGCGGAGCCAGTGCTTCACTGTGTGAATCACCTCTTCATCTTCATCAAAATGTCTTCCACGAATGCCATTCTTTAATGGCCCAAACAAGTGGAAGTCCGAGGGGGCTTGGTCAGATGTGTCAGGTGTGACAGCCGTGGATGACTGCTGCAAATCGTGGAGGTCCGCCTTCCGTTGACCTCACCCTCCATGCCGAGCGACTAACTGTGCTTCTGTCGACAGCAGATGCTCCATAGACTTGTGAATGTTCGTCACAGTTTCTTTCTCCGCAGTGAGAAATTCAATGACGGCACGTTGCTTGTAACATACATTACCTATAGACGCCATTTTGGAACTGTCCTGCAGCTACGCGATTTGTCAGAAGGGACGGAAACTTGGTGCGCGCACTCAGGAGACTTCCCATAATACATACGCAATGTTTCGGATTCGTAGCATTGTTTTCGGCCGAGAACAAAAATGCGGTTCATTCCTTTCTGGGAAACCCTCGTAGGAAGCACGGACTGCTGATGAATGGCGTCGCGTAGTGTGCAAGAGCGGATGACAATAATCGGCGAGGCCGAACGGTTCTAGGCGCTTCAGTCTGGAACCGCGCGACCGCTACGGTCGCAGGTTCGAATCCTGCCTCGGGCATGGATGTGTGTGATGTCCTTAGGTTAGTTAGGTTTAAGTAGTTCTAAGTGCTAGGGGACTGATGACCTCAGATGTTAAGTCCCATAGTGCTCAGAGCCATTTGAGCCAATCACTGGCGAGTATAGTGGCGACTTTGAGAGACGTCCCATTCCTCCTATATCTTGGAAACATAGCAGTGTTACTGCGGGCGTCATGGTGTGGGGAGTCATCGGGTGTTTCAGGTCATGGGTTATAGTGACTGTGGAACAGTGACAGCACAACTGTACGTCAGGGACACCCTGCGTCCTCATGTGTTGCCTCTCATGCCACAGTGTTGTGGTGCCATTTTCCAATATGACAAAGCTCTTCCACATACAGCATGTGTCTCTAAAATCGTCTCGTGATGTTGAGGTAACCCCCCTGGGTGGTCAGCAAGATCTTTACATCTGTTCCCTATAGAACACGAGTGAAACCAGCCTCAACGGCAATATCCAGGAAATCGAGGACCACTTACAACAACTGTAGGCAAAGCTTACCGGATACAGCGGCTCTATGACTCCCTTCCCAATCAGTGCACGCACCCGGGCCAAGGGTGGTACAACGTCGTACTGGTAGGTACATCCGCACCAAAGGTGATTCAGTATTATACTAATAAATAAGCTCGTACTGCCGAGTTCATTGTAAATTTGGCTTTTTCTGCTATCACTGAACATCACATACACTCTTAACCTGTGAAATTTCATTTTGTATTCCTTTCCCCTTCCGCGTGATACATTTTCTTTTATCAGGTTGTGTAAACGGAGCAAAACTGGTACATTTTGTAGATGCATTACGTTGTAATTAATTTTATTATGAAGACAACACAAAAAATTGACAATAGTTTTACCCAACTAATTATGAAATGTTTCCCTGCAATTCGACTCTACGTCTACATCTATACGAATACTCTGCAATTCACACTCAAGTGCTTGGCAGAATGTTCTTAGAATCATTTACATGCTATTTCTGTACCGTTTAACTCTCGAACAGCACTTGAGAAAGACGAACACATAAATTTCCCCAAGCGACGTCTGATTACGTTATTTTATTGGTTGGTTGGTTGGCTAATTTGAGGAAGAGGACCAAACAGCAAGGTCATCGGTCCCATCGGATTAGGGAGGGTTGGGGAAGGAAGTCGGACGTGCCCTTTCAAAGGAACCATACCGGCATTTTCCTGAATCGATTTAGAGAAATCACGGAAAACCTATATCTACATCTACATCTACATACATACTCCGCAATCCACCATACGGTGCGTGGCACAGTGTACCTCGTACCACAACTAGCATCTTCTCACCCTGTTCCACTCCCAAACACAACGAGGTAAAAATGACTGCCTATATGCCTCTGTTCGAGCCCTAATCTCTCTTATCTTATCTGGTCTTTCCGCGAAATGTAAGTTGGCGGCAGTAAAATTGTACTACAGTCAGCCTCAAATGCTGGTTCTCTAAATTTCCTCAGTAGCGATTCCTCTAGAGACTCCCACCCGAGTTCCTGAAGCATTTCCGTAGCACTCGCGTGATGATCAAACCTACCAGTAACAAATCTAGCAGCCCGCCTCTGAATTGCTTCTATGTCCTCCCTCAATCCGACCTGATAGGGATCCCAAACGCTCGGGCAGTACTCAAGACCAATGAACCGAAGACGGCTATCCGTCTTCCCCACAACTGCCATTACATGCTAGTCCCACTTCATATCGCTCTGCAATGTTACGCCCAAATATTTAATCGATGTGACTGTGTCAAGCGCTACACTACTAACGGAGTATTCAAACATTACGGGATTATTTTTTCTATTCATCTGCATTAATTTACATTTATCTATATTTAGAGTTATCTGCCATTCTTTACACAAATCACAAATCCTGTCCAGGTCATCTTGTATCCTCCTACAGTCACTCCACGACGACACCTTCCCGTACACCACAGCATCATCAGCAAACAGACGCACATTGCTATCCATCCTATCCAAAAGATCATTTATGTAGATAGAAAACAACAGCCGACCTGCCACCCTTCCCTGGGGCACTCCAGATGATACCCTCACCTCCGATGAACACTCACCATCGAGGACAACGTACTCGGTTCTATTGCTTAAGAAGTCTTTGAGCCACTCACATAATTGGGAACCAATCCCATATGCTCGTACCTTACTTAGGAGTCTGCAGTGGGATCAGGATGGTTGCAAGGGCACAGCCGATTTCTTTCCCCATCCTTACTTAATCCGAGATTGTACTTCGTCCCTTATGACCTTGTTGTCCACGGGACGTTAAACATTAATTTCCTCCTCCTCCTCCTCCTCCTCCAAATCAGGATGGCCGGACGCGGGTTTGAACCGTCGTCTTCCCGATTGTGAGTTTATAGTGCTAACCACCGCGCACATCGCTCGGTATTATTTTATTATAATGGTCATTTCTCCTTATGTAGGTGGAAATTTTTCGGCCTTCGAAGGAAAAGTTTGAGTTGAAAATTTCGTGAAATATGACCAATACAGAGAAGGCACTCTAAATGATCTCGTCGCAACTGAAAACGCCTCTGTTTTAATGATTACCACACCAGCTCGCTTATCAGATTCATGACATTCTCTCCCCTGTTTCGTGAAAATACAAAAGAAGCTGCCCTTCTCTGAAGATTTTCTTCGTTCTCCGACAACCATATCTGCTATGGATCCCATACCACGCAACTGTATTCCAGAAGAGAACGGACAAGCGTAGTGCAAGCACTCTCTTTAGTAGATTTGTTGCACTTTCATAGTGTTCTGCCGATAAAATGCAATCTTTGGTCCACTTTCCTCACAAAATTGGTTTCAATTTAACTTGTTTGTGATCGTAATCCCATAGTATTCAGCTGAATCTACAACCTTTAGTCATGTGAATTATATTGTGGACTAACTTAAACGTAATTTTTAGTACTGATCTAGAGGACCTCACACCTTTAATTGTTCAGGATCAGTTACCACTTTTCGCACCATACAGATGTAAAATCATTCAGCAGTTCATTTTGATCTTCTGATAACATTACTGGTAAGCGACGGCATCATGTGCAAACAATCTAAAAGGGCTACTCAAAATGTTTCTTGGGTAACAACTGATATCACCTTCGGTTCACTTGATAACTTCCCCTAAATTACTACGAACTCATGAAGCCATTCACACAAATGAGGCAATATCCCATAGGCATGTAATCTGACTGGAAGCCACTTTCGACGAACTGTGGCAAATGCTTTCTAAAATGTGGACTCAACTTGAAATCCCTTGTCGATGGTACTCATTATTTTCTGTGAATAAAGAACCAACTGTATTTCATAAGAATGTTTTCTGAATCCGTGCTGGTTATGTGTCAATAGATCGTTCTCCTCGAGGTATTTCACGATGATGGAACACAGTATATGCCCCAAAATCCTACTACTAATTGACGTCACTGATATGAGTCTATGATTCAGTGGACTACTTCCATTACCTTTCTTGAGTATTGATGTGACCTGACCATCTTTCTAGTCTTTACATACAGATCTTTCTTCTAACGAGCGCTTGTGTGTGACTGCTGAAAATGGAGCTATTTCATCAGCCTACAGTGAAAGGAACCTAGTGGGTACATAATCTGAACTGAACTGAATGACTTGCCTTTATTAAGTGACTTAAGTTGCTCCGCTGCTTCCAAATTACTTATGTTGGTAGCTATTCATGACTCGAATTCTGGAATGTTTACTGCATCATCTTTGGTGAAGACTTTTGAGAAACCATATGTAGTACCTCCGCATCAGTAGCGCTGACGTAGTAAAGTTATTGCGTCCCGCCACTAGCGTATTTACGTACGACCAGAATCTCTTCAATTTTCTGCAGATTTTGAAACAGAATTTTGTTGTTGTGAAACTATTAAATGCACCTGGTATTGAAGTGCACACTAAGTTTCGAGCATCTGCAAACCGTTGCGCCTTGCACTTATTTCCTTGTTTTAAGTCTGGCGTGCTTTCTGCGTTGATTCTGCAACAGTATTCTGAACTGTTTTGTGTACCGCCGGTGATGTGATCCGTTTGTTATTATTGTAATTCCTATAAAACTCTCATTTGCCGTCCCATTATTTCTTTTTAGTCACATTTGGCCAGTATTTGAATAATTAGTGTGGAAGGAACAGAAACTGTCTCTTGGCATAAAGCGGTTTAGTTATATACATATTATGCGCTTGGTTTTGGTGGATTTGCATCTTGCAGTATTCAGTCTTGCTACAGCAACCTTATATTGCCGATTCTTGGGCCCATCAAAACGCTCCCTATTTGTTCATGATTGTTTGTCGCTAAGAGATTTAGTATATTACCGCAACCTCTTACACTTCGTTGACTTTCTAAAATACAAAGTACGTTCAGCTATGCCCGTACAAACGGAACACCAACAATAATTAACGTAGCACTTGAGCAGTTGTCTGTAAATACGCTAATGTGCTCTAAAGTCAATAAAACGTTTTACAAAAGTAGAAATAAAAAGAACTTTGATTACAGCACAAGCATGCTGAAACTTGTATGAGTCTAGCCAGATACTGCAAAGTCGAACGAGCTATAATTCCAAAATATGTTTACGACTGTTTTTCGTGCACAATTGAAGACATGATTTGCACTATCACAAAGCCATTCGAATCTCATTCGTAGATGACTGCTGGTAGACGTAGTTAGGATGAAAATACCATCACAACTTCACAGTTAAAGTCGAGTTAGAGGAGAGTTCTCAGGCAGTCCTTCCAGTCCAAAGTTCCGCAGACTGTTCATCAAAACGGTGTCGTATGGCCAGCTCTAGTGCTGAGGGGTACTGCCTGCTGAAAGCATCCCAGGAAGTTTGTTTCTGACCTCAGTAAGTGTGGAAATGGTTCCTCTCGCGGTGTGTTGAAGAATGCATCGTCCGATGCGTTTTAAAAATAGATTGTGCATTGCACAGACGTAAATTAAATCCATTCTTACAAATAATGAGCCTAGAAAATACGAAAGTTTTGTAAACCAGCTGATGCGTTTTACATCTTAGCAAGAACTTGTAATTAACTTACTGTTACATGAGAATCAACATATGTCGCTTACTGTTGCAATGTCGTTCTTCGTATTTTGAAGTCGTGTTCCGACGAGGATTTTCTGATGACTTGTTCCGAATGTTCTGACGACTGACCTGCGCAGACGGATGAACTTCAGTTTCTGAAGAGGATATTCGTGATAAACTTCTCATTATTCTCACACTGTTTATTTACCGTTTCACACAACGTATGTGTCTCATCATCGTTTAAGCGACGATTAATCTGAATGCTTGTTGTAAGGACGCACATGTCCTCTCGGACACGTGACTCTCTTAAGGGAACACAGCCGCGAACAGGCTCAAAAACATCGAATTTTTTTAAGTCTTAATCTATGCTCCAATTAGTTGGCTACAAAATGCCGTTTGTTTCATACAAATCTGATTATTAGATTCGGAGTTATTAATTTGTTCGCGAAGCATGGTAACTAGCGCCACGTCCATTTTTGCTGTGTCTTGCGCAGTAGTCAGCATTGACTGTAGTACAACAATCATTTATGTTCCACGGATATAAATACTCTTTATTTGGGTTGCAAGAGAGAATTGTTATTCTGATGTTTGCCAGCCTGTCTGCATTGTCGACTATCGTTTGTCAGTTTCTTCATCCTACTTGTTTACGTTTTGGTGATACAAATGTAATGATTTTGTGAAACGTTATAACACAATGGGTAGAATAAGGAAGTTTGGATATAAGCCTAAGTTTCGTGGAAATAAATATGTAAAAATAAACCGCGAAACTGCTAGTTTTGAACAGAGAGCAGAAAATAAATAAGTCAGTGCGAGTGTCAGTGCTTCAAGCAAGAAGCTTCTAGGTGCTACCGTTTTTCCAAGTGCCTCTCAAATGCGTGACAATGCAATATGTAGTGTGAACACTGTTTCTGCTGTTACTGCCACAAACATTCTGATCTCCATGAGATTATTACGTGAACTTATCGAAAAACACACAAATTGCAAAAACTGTGGTGGAAACGTTACTTTGCACGAAGATGTGGTGAAAACCAAGGGAACTGTTTGTAATTTAGTTTTGACACGTTTGGAATGTAGCTGTACTGCCAGTACAATGTCATCCCACGTAACAAGAAGCAGATTATATGAAAACAATATAAGATTAGTATATGCACTTAGATCTATTGGAAAAGGGCGAAGTGCAGGCGCTGTTCTTTGTGCATTGATGAACATTCCTCCACCTCCAAGAAAATTTGATGTTTACAACAAGACTATTGGTGCAGTTGTAGCTGAGGTAAGTGAATCTACAGTGTTGAAAGCAGTCAAATAAGCCGTTCAGTTGAATGATATGTAATCGGACCCAAGGCAAATTTCTGCTGGTTTTGATGGCAGTTGGCAGAAACGTGGGCATACATCCCTAAATGGCATTGTGTCAGCAACTTCTTTTGATTCTGGGAAGGTTCTGGATATTGAAACTATTACTAAGTTCTGTGACATCTGTAGCAAAAATCCCACTATACAACATGTGTGCAAAAAGGACTATGATGGTTCTAGTGGAGCTATGGAAGTGGCTGGTGTTGCTAACATTTTCAAAAGGTCTGTGCAGTCAAGAGGTATCCTCTATACAGACTATCTTGGGGACAGGGACAGTAAGGCTTATCAGAAAGTGGTAGAAGATAAACCTTATGGGCCTAGAGTCAAAATTAATAAACTGGAATGTATAGGACATGTACAGAAAAGAATGGGATCACGACTTCTAAAGATATGTAAGGAAAAAAAGTTAGGTGGTAAAGGGGGCCTGACAAAGGCTGAAATAGACAGGATCCAGACTTATTATGGTATGGCCATTAGAAATAACTGCAACAATGTAGAAGCAATGAGGAGAGCCATCTGGGATATATTCTTTCATAAAATTTCAACAGATGAGGAACCACAACATAACCTTTGCCCACAGGGACCTGACAGCTGCTGCAAATTCAACAACCCAGCTACATTTTCCAGCTATAAGCACAAACATTCAATTCCAGAAAAAATCCTACTAGCTGTGAAACCGATTTTTAGAGACCTTAGACAACAAGAGCTCTTGAAAAAGTGTCTCCATGGAAAAACTCAAAACCCAAATGAAAGTTTGAATTCTGTCATTTGGACAAGGCTACCAAAAACTGTTTTCGTTAAAAAAGAAACACTAAAATTTGGTGTTCATGATGAAGTGATGTGCTTCAATGCTGGTGTGTCAAAGAAGACTGATGTATTAAGACTCTTGGGAACAAAGGATGGTATCAATACTGAAAGGGGACTGAAAATTATTGACATGGACCGTATCCGTTATGCTGATATTTCTGCAGGAAATGCTACCAAGGAGGCCAGGATAGCCAGAAGATCAAAGAAAAGAAGAAAAGAAGATAAAGATCAAGAAGCTGAGGCACAGTATAGCCCTGGAATGTTTTAAAAGTGTTTCTGTATGACGCTGTACATTACTTTCTTGCATGTAAAACTTTAATACCATTTTTCTCAAAACTACATTTTTTGACCTTCTGGTACACTCTTCTCAAAAACTAAGACTGCTACAGACATCAGACTTACAGTATTTCTTGTTAATACAACGATGATTAATTAGATAAAAAATAGACCAGTAGTGATAAAAATAACAGACTTACAAGCTCCAAGGTGTTTAGAAAAGTTTTAATTTTTTGTCTTATAGAACAAAAACAATTACTCATGAAATATATAAAATACATTAACCATTTTCATGTGATTTGAGAATGATGTTTCAGCTGTGCACTGTAAAAGTTTCAGGTCTTTATCTCCATTAGTTACTTCAGAAAGTGTACCTGACGTTTGCTCGTTTTAGCATTGATTCCTTATGGGAGTTCCCTCGCGACTGTGTCCTCTTACTATGAGTCATCGAGCGCCTTTTAGGTGTGCCAATAATCTTCGTGCAACAATTAGTTGCGACTCATTACCCCCGAAGATTTATTTTACAATTAAGTACTTTTTAAGCTAATCGATATCAAATGTTGGTATTTAAGTAGCAGTTATTTCATCTCGGCTGAATACTGGCAATCATCATCTGTGAATAGAATAAGATCTGAGTTATCACATACTTTGATTTGCAGAGTAGACGTGCGCCAGACTATAAACAGGACAGAGATTGTCAGCGGCGCGCGCAGGTGGCTCCATCTATTGGCCCAGTGCGCGGCTCCGAATGGCCCTTTTGTTTGCGAGATGAGGCTGCGCGCAGCCATCAATATTCCTGGCGCCCCACATCCGTCACAGTCACACTCGCTGCCGCTCCCCACCACCCCCCCCTCCCCACCCCCGCCGCCACGTTCCCCTCCTACCGTTGCCATAGCAACCCAGCCTCCCCGCTTTATCGACAACCGCAAGCATCCGTTGCCATGGCAACTCATGAGCTCGTTCTATCGACAGGCGAGCTAGTCTCAATGACGTCACAAATGCACAGCGAAGAAGCTACTGTGCGTGAAATACCAGCAGACTCCTAAAGTGCACCAGCCAAATAAAGGGTATCAACAGAATAAGATGCGGCGCGGCACGTTACTTTTTACCGCCCTGCCAATGTCCAGCAATGTTCATTTGTCTAGCTGAAAGCTATAGTAGAAAATACTAGACCACCACTGTCTACTGCATGTCGCAACATACATAGAATTGTCCGGTAAACGGGATGGGGCTAGTACTGATATAAAAGTTTTAACTTGGCAATGTGAATTTTCAGGTGTATTTTTACGATAAATATTACAGTTAATACTGCCAAGTCCGTACTAAGTGTCTACACAATGTAAAGCTCCCACGCACACCACAATCACACACGTAGCCAGTTTATGGTATTTACACCCGTTACCGAAGTTAATAGAGTTCACTAGATCGTTTAGTTATGAAAATGCTCGCTCAAATGTTGTGCACTTTGCTCTACACGTAATACCTGTTTACACGTAATACCTGTTCCAGTCTTAGAACGCACAACACACCACGCGGTTTTAACTAACAGTCAAAAGCAATAATTTTGATATTCCGTCCGAAATTCCACACGACTTGCACTATACCGTTCACTTAAATACGCTTTGTACTACTTCGCGAACTCGTAATTAGCATTTTTCCGCGATTTTACAGTACTTTCGTCGGAGCTGCTTTCAATGAGATGTTACTAGTTCGAACCCTCAGCCCCGACTTCTCTAGATCACACCAAAGGCTTTGTTCCCAGCATAGATTGGCGCGAGCCTGCATTTTTCTGATTGGCTGATATCACAAACAGCAAATCAGGTTGCAGTATTATCCCGTGCTAACCCGCGCTTTACTTCAGTGACCAATCATAGAAAAACATTGCTTTCTATGGCAATTGCTAAATAAATCAATTTAGAAAAGTATCAAATATAAAATTACTCCTTCCGAAATTACCGATTAATTTGTGTTCTACTCACGATTTATTAGTACCATCAACTGACTGCACATTTAATTATAGTAAATCCCCTGTATAGTTTAACTGGTACTTCGTGAATAAACAAAACAATTTTCATTTACTTCTGTTCTTCTTCACTCATACAACACTCACACTGCTAATTACTACACATATAAAACAATTATAATTATGCAAATACATTAAATATTAATCAAACATAACCGTACAACATTTTTTTGACTACGACTGCTAGCACTGTCCGTCAACTGCTGACCTTTGCCGCCTACTAGTACAACTACGTACAGCTCCTTAACTCAGGTCCATGTCAGCTGGTGACATCTGTCGATGACTCATGCCTAAAACGATACCGTCCTAGCAAGTGACAGGAGCGATGCAAAGGCGCCATGCCTCAAAGAGTCCTGTATTAAACTATCAATCTTCAGCTGCATTAGTATTATTAATGTGTGGTGTTCCACAAGGTTCCATCTTACGACCCTTACAGTTTCTTCCGTAACTAATGACTTTTCAACAGAGACGAAATCAGGTAGTAAGTTACTTTTATTTGCACACGATAAAAACATAGCGATAAAAAGAAAATCAAAGACAAAATAAGAAAGGGATATTACCAAAGTTTTCAAGTACTTAAATATTTTCTAGCCATTTCACCGGTACTGGAGTGTGAAAAAAACTCAGCCGAATTGGAACTATTAATCTATGTGTCCCGCAAGGCTCCACCTTACGGCTCAGTAACTTCTTCTGTAAATTAATGACTTTTCACCACTAACCTAACCAGATGGTAAGTTTCTTTTATTTGCACACACTATAAAACATTACAATAAATAGAAAATCAGTGCTAGATTGATGAAATTTTTAAGTACTTCACTGTTATTAAAGTTTGAAAAAATTCAACCGAACTGGAACTAGTAATGTGTGCTGTCCCAGAAGGTTCCATCTGATGACCTCTACAACTTCTTCTGTGACTTAATAATTTTTCAACAATAACGAAAGCTGCTTTAATTTGCGCACGATAAATACAAAATCAAAGCTAGGTTAAGAAAGAGATGTTACTGAAGTTTTCGCGTACTTTAATAAAAGTTTCTAGCCACTTCACTGTTATTTAAAACATTATGAAAAAACTCACATTATGCAGTTTAGAACCTACAAAAAGTTTCCACCCAACACGGTTATTTCTTAAAATGTAACGATACACAGGTAGAAGAGATTTACAGTGATTAATTCTTGACATTGCAAATTGTTACTTATTTGGGATTGTGGGCCCGCCTTGATGCAAAGCAGTTCGTTTTATTTTTATTTTCTTCCCGGAAATAGTTAATTTAGTTAAAAGGAGCATATCAAAGAACTGCTAACACACCTAACCAAACCTTTGAATGAGCTGTTACAGATATGTGTGATGTAAAAGTAAGACGCTGGCATACACTTCTGACTTACATTTTATAATGCCATTCGATGTCATATTTTGGGGTACCTCATCAAATAAAGGTTTCTTTCTCCAAAAGAATGTAATATAAATTATTTGAAAAATATAAACGCTTGTGGAACATATGTGATGTGTGACTGAACTGCAAGAGTTCGTAGCAAATAGAAAGCAGCCTGTCATTCTCAACGGGAAGAAATCTTCAGACATAAAACTTCGGGTGCACCCTAAGGGTGTGTTCTAGGACCGTTAGTTCTAACCTAGTGGTTAACGTCAGGATTTGCATGAGGCTTTTCGTGAATGATGCTTTTGTATACAGAAAAGTCTCAAAGCTAAAAAAGTGCAGCGAAATGCAGGAAGACATGTAGAGGATCGACGCTTCGTGCAAGGATTGGCAGCTGACTCTGAACGTAAACAAATGTAGCTATTGCTCACGAATAGGTAGAAATATTCATTTTTGTAGGGTTACACGATTGGAGAACAACCACTGGAAGCAGTCAGATGCATTAAATATCTGGGAGTATGCGAGTGGAGCTCTTTAAGATGGCACCACCACGTGAAACTAATCGCAAGTAATGCAGATGCAAGACTGTGATTTATTGGAAGAATCCCCAGGAACTGTAGTTCACCCATGAAAGAGGTCTTACAAAACCTTCGTCCGATCAATACTTTAGTACTGGTTGTCGTCTGGTACCCATACCAGATAATGATGATACAGGAAATAGAGATCCAAAGAAAAGTAGCGCGTTTCGTTACAGTTTCTTTAGCAAAGTGCGAAAGCGTCACGGGAATGCTCACCCAATTTCGGTGACAGACGCTACAAGAGAGGCGTTGCGCATCATGGTGTAGTTTACTGTTAAAATCCAGAGAGCTTACATTCGTAGAAGACTCGGCCAATATATTAATTCCTCCTACGCAAATGAAGTGTAAAGACTAAAGACTGCGAAGGTAAAATGATAGGGATTCGGGCTCAGACGGAGACTTACCATCAATCGCTCTTCCCGCGGACCAGAAAAATGGATGAGGAGACACACACCATAACGTAACTTGCGGTGTGTAGATGTAGATGTAGATGTAGATTTGTGGTGTGAGTTCAAAAACGTCTTGCAGAAGACTTTTGAAAAAACTGGACACACTGACTGCTGCTGCTGCACACAATTATTGTTTAATGCAATTTTTCATGAAAAACATGATCTCTCTGTCAAACTTGCAGCTCAGTTCTATGAATACGTACTAAGACTAAGAACTACCTTTGTAAAGACTGAAGTCGTACATTTTGTTCCAGAAAGTTGTTCATTATTCAGGAACACAAATTCTCAAAAAATAGTTCAAATGGCTCTAAGCACTATGGGACTTAACATCTGAGGTCATCAGTCCCCTAGACTTAGAACTACTCAAACCTAACTAACCTAAGGACATCACACACATCCATGCCCGTGGCAGGATTCGAACGTGCGACTGCAGCAGCACGGTTCCGGACTGAATCGCCTAGGACCGCTCGTCCACAGCGGCCAGCACAAATTCTCAAACTGTCAGAAAATGCAGAAACTGGACGTTAGCTGTTCTGGGACGTGGAGTGTGGAACGACAACCGCAATTTTGTCTCCTTTCAAATGATAAAAGGCGTTTTGTGTACCAGGGCCATATGAAGCATTTAATCCGCAATGTGTGGAGGATGTAGCTCAACCGGGGACGATTCTGTGAGTGTCGGGATGTTTTTCGTACAATAAATTGTATTAGACTTCGGGTTGTCACTAACATCAACCAGGATGTTTACGGGGGGCGTTCAATAAGTAATGTATCACTTCATTTTCTCGCCTAATTTCGTTTCAAATAATGCGGAATTTGTTATGAGGCACAATGGAATAGTCCCGCTTCGGCCCCTACAGTTGAATGAAGTTCCCGTAGATGGCGGCGCTATACGTAGTCTTCAAAATGGCGTCTATAACGAAGGTGCGTTCCAAGCAGAGAGCTGTCATTGAGTTTCTTTTGGCGGAAAACCACAGCATCGCCAATATTCATAGACGCTTGTAGAATGTCTATGGAGACCTGGCAGTGAACAGAAGCACTGTGAGTCGTTGGGCGCAAACCTGTCAGGTCTCCCGCGTGTCGAGCGGCCGCACACAGCTGGGACTCCTGCAGTGTTGGAACGTGCGGACACTCTCATTCGAGGTGATCCACGGATCACAACCAAACTCGTCGCTGCTCAGCTGGGCATCTCTGTTGGTAGTGCTGACACTCTCGTCCACCATTTGGGGTACTCAAAGGTGTGTGACCGCTGGTGCCTTGCCTAACAGAACATAAAGAACAACGAACGACCATCTGTGCGGAATTTCTTGCGTTACGAGACTGAGCGTGACAACTTTTTGTCGAATATCGTCACAGACGATGAAACATTGGTTCATCATTTCGACCAGAAACAAAACGGCAGTCCATAGAGTGGCGCCACACCACCTCTCCTCTAAAGAGAAACTACAAAAGCGCACCTGCAGGCGGTAAAGTCACGGCCACGGCCGTCTGGTACTCTGAAGGAGTTATTCTGTTATGATGTCCTCCTTACTGGTTCAAAGACCAACTCTGAAGTGTACTGTGCCACACTCAGGAAACTAAAGAAACAGCTTCAGCGTATTCGTCGCCACAACAATGCAAACGAGCTTCTCCTTTTCTATGAGAACGCAAGGCCCTACACAAGTCCGTGAACACGCGAGAAGCTCACAAAATACATTGGACTCTTGGTATCAGACGGATGCCATATTCCTTGACTTCCGGAAAGCGTTTGACTCGGTGCCCACTACAGATTCCTAAGGTACGACCATATGGGACTGATTCCCAAGGATGTGAGTGGCTCGAAGACTTCTTAAGTAATAGAACCCAGTCCGTTGTCCTCGATGGTGAGTGTTCATCGGAGGTGAGGGTATCATCTGGAGTGTCCCAGGGAAGTGTGGTAGGTCCGCTGTTGTTTTCTATCTACATAAATGATCTTTTGGATAGGGTGGATAGCAATGTGCGGCTGTTTGCAGATGATGCTGTGGTGTACGGGAAGGTGTCGTCGTTGAGTGACTCTAGGAGGATACAAGATGACTTGGACAGGATTTGTGATTGGTGTAAAGAATGGCAGCTAACTCTATATATATAGATAAATGTAAATTAATGCAGATGAATAGGAAAAAGAATCCCATAATGTTTGAATACTCCATTAGTAGTGTAGCGCTTGACACAGTCACGTCGATTAAACATTTGGCCGTAACATTGCAGAGCGATATGAAGTGGGACTAGCATGTAATGGCAGTTGTGGGGAAGGTGGATAGTCGTCTTCGGTTCATTGGTAGAATTTTGGGAAGATGTGGTTCATCTGTAAAGGAGACCGCTTGTGAAACACTAATACGACCTATTCTTGAGTACTGCTTGAGCGTTTGGGATCCCTATCAGGTCGGATTGAGGGAGGACAAAGAAGCAGTTCAGAGGCGGGCTGCTAGATTAGTTACTGGTACGTTTGATCATCACGCGAGTATTACGGAAGTGCTTCAGGAACTCGGGTGGGGAGTCTCTAGAGGAAAGGAGGCGTTCTTTTCGTGAATCGCTACTGAGGAAATTTAGAGAACCAGTATTTGAGGCTGACTGTAGTACAATTTTATTGCCGGAAAGACCACAAAGATAAGACAAGAGAGATTAGGGCTCGTACAGAGGCATATAGGCAGTCATTTTTCCTCGTTCCGTTTGGAAGTGGAACGGGGAGAGAAGATTCTAGTTGTGGTACGAGGTGCCCTCCGCCACGCACCGTATGGTGGATTGCGGAGTATGTATGTAGATGTACAAGCAGTAGGTGGATTATAGGGAAGTTATTGATTCAGTAGTGGGCTGCCATGCGGGCATACAGGCCCTCCCAGGAAGGTGTTGTAATGCTGTCGCATTGAAAGGAGATTATGTTGTAAAATAGTGTTTCGTAGCCGAAAGAATGGGGAATAATGTGGTGTACTGAAACCCTGAATAAAACCAACCTTCTGGCAGAAAAAATGTGTTGCACTACTTATTTAACGCCCTTTGTATTTCAACTGCCTCGGCGCCTAAGTGTTGCCCTTTCTTCCACGTCTTCATGATGATTATTCAGTGGACACTCGCGTCCTCAAGGTAGCAACAGCCGTTTCCACAAGGTTGCACGCATACGGTCCTGGTTTAATGAACACTCAGGCACCCTATCGCACTTCGACTGGCCTGCTCAGTCATTTGATTTTAATCCAGTAAAAAACGTGTAAGCTACACTACTGGCCATTAAAATTGCTACACCACGAAGATGACGTGCTACAGACGCGAAATTTAATCGACAGGAATAAGATGCTGTGATATGCAAATGATTAGCTTTTCAGATCATTCGCACAAGGTTGGCGCCGGTGGCGACACCTACAACGCGCTGACACGAGGAGAGAATCCAACCGATTTCTCATACACAAACAGCAGTTGAGCGGCGTTGCCTGGTGAAACGTTGTTGTGATGCCTGGTGTAAGGAGGAGAAATGCGTATCATCACGTTTCCGACTTTGATAAAGGTCCAATGACTGTTAGCAGAATATGGAATTGGTGGGCTCGGGAGGGTAATACGGAACGCCGTGTTGGATTCCAACGGCTTCGTATCACTAGCAGTCGAGATGACAGGCATCTTATCCGCATGGCTGTAACGGATCGTGCAGCCACGTCTCGATCCCTCACTCAACAGATGGGGACGTTTGCAAGACAACAACTATCTGTACGAACAGTTCGACGACGTTTGCAGCAGCATGGACTATCAGCTCGGAGACCATGGCTGCGGTTACCCTTGACGCTGCATCACAAGACAGGAGCGCCTATGATGGTGTACTCAACGACGAACCTAGGCATGCGAATGGCAAAACGTCATTTTTTCGGACGAATCCAGGTTCTGTTTACAGCATTGTTTACAGCATCATGATGGTCGCATCCGTGTTTGGCGACATCGCGGTGAACGCACATTGGAAGCGTGTATTAGTCATCGCCATACTGGAGTATCACCCGGCATGATGGTATGGGGTGCCATTGGTTACCAGTCTCGGTCACCTCTTGTTCTCATTGACGGCACTTTGAACAGTGGACGTTACATTTCAGATGTGTTACGACCCGTGGCTCTACCCTTCATTCGATCCCTGCGAAACCCTACATTTCAATAGGATAATGCACGACCTCATGTTGCAGGTCCTGTACGGGCTTTTCTGGATACAGAAAATGTTCGACTACTGCCCTGGCCAGCACATTCAAGATCTCTCACCAATTGAAAACGTCTGGTCAATGGTGGCCGAGCAACTGGCTCGTCACAATATACCAGCCACTAGTCACTACTCTTGTTGAACTGTGGTATCTTGTTGAAGCTGCATCGGCAGCTGTACCTGTACACGCCATCCAAGCTCTGTTTGACTCAATGCCCAAGCGTATCAAGGCCGTTATTACGGCCAGAGGTGGTTGTTCTAGGTACTGATTTCTCAGGATCTATGCACCCAAATTGCGTGAAAATGTAATCACATGTCAGTTCCAGTATAAAATATTTGTCCAATGAATAGCCGTTCATCATCTGCATTTCTTCTTGGTGTAGCAATTTTAGTGGCCAGTAGTGTATTTAGAAGAGCTCGTATACCCTGCGATCCAACATACCCACTATTTGGTACCTGTACGAGATCTGCTTCTCCATGAGTGGCTTCAGCTGGATATACGCTGAAGATCCAAAGAAACTGGTACACCTGTCTAATATCGTGTACGGCCCCCGCGAGCACGGAGAAGTGCCGCAACACGACGTGGCATGCACTCGACTAATGTCTGAAGTAGTGCTGGAGGGAACTGACGCCATGAATCCTGCAGGGCTGTCCATAAATCCGTAAGAGCACGAGGGGGTGAAGATCTCTTCTGAACAGCACATTGCAAGTCATCCCAGATATGGTCAATAACATTCATGTCTAGGGAGTTTGGTGGCCAGTGGAAGTGTTTAAACTCAGAAGAGTGTTCCTGGACCCACTCTGTAGCAATTCTGGAAGTGTGGGGTGTGGCATTGTACTCCTGGAATTGACCAAGTCCGTCGGAGTGCACAATGGACATGAATGGATGCAGGTGATCAGATAGGATGCTTCAGACAGGATGCTTATGTACGTATCACTTGCCAGAGTCGTAATAGACGTATCAGGCGTCCCACATCGCTCCAACTCCACACGCCCCACACCATTACCGAGCATCCACCAGCCTGAACAGTCCTCTGCTAGCATGCAGGGTCTATGGATTGATGAGGTTGTCTCCGTTCCCTCACATGTTCATCCGTTCGATACAATTTGAACGTGACTTGTCCGACCAGGCAACATGTTTCCAATCATTAATAGCCCAATTTCGGTGTTGACGGGCGTAGGTGAGGCGTAAAGCTTTGTGTCCGCAGTCATCAAAGGTACTCGAGTAGGCCTTCGGCTCCGAAAACCCATATCGATAATGTTTCGTTGAATGGTTTGCACGCTGACACTCGTTGATAGCCCAGCATTGAAATGTGGAGCAATTTTCGGAAGGGTTGCACTTCTGTCACGTTGAACGATCTCTTTAGTCGTCGTTGGTCCTTTTTCCAGCCGCAGCGATGTCGGGGATTTGATGTTTTGCCGGATTCCTGATATTCACGGTCCACTCGTCAAATGGTCGTAAGGGAAACTCCTCACTTTATCGCTATCTCCGAGACGCTGTGTCCCATAACTCGTGCGCCGACTGTAACACCATGTTCAAACTCACTTAATTCTTGATAACCTGCCATTGTAGCAGCAGTAACCGATCTAACAACGGCGCCAGACACTTGTTGTCTTATATAGGCCCTGCCGACCCCTGCACCGTATTCCGCCTGTTTACATCTCTCTATATTTGAATACGCGTGCCTATACTAGTTTCTTTGGCTCTTCAGTGTAGCGTATCTGAAGATATTTGTCGGCACATTTCCGCGCCGAATTGTCGCCATTGTCAAGGCTAGAAGAGGTGTTAGCGTGATGTCTGAAAATGACAAATTCTTTGTCCGATGTGCTTAAGCAATGTGCGTTTTTGTTTCTCTTACGTGCTTAACACCTTCGAGAGTTTCTTCACTATTGACCTCCGGGAAGAACAATATACAGGGTGGAGAAAAAGTGACGCACTTGGAGGTCGCCAAACGTTTCTTCATCCAGATTCAACGCAAAAGTTTATCCAGCAAAGTCTTTTAGCGTGCATTTTGATAATAGTTGTATGAAAACGAAGAGCTGGAAGCACTGTCACGTCGTACAGCGCATCTGAGTGTACAGAGGATCATGTATCACCCCACACTACCCTAGCAGCCATCTAGCTCAATGGGTGTCCTGCTGGGACGTGAAACCCACGTCCACCATGGAGCTATGGTTCGAATGCTCGTCAGGTTCCTTTCTACAACTACATCTACATACATACTCCGCAATCCACCATACAGTGCGTGGCGGAGGGTACCTCGTACCACAACTAGCATCTTCTCTCCCTGTTCCACTCCCAAACAGAACGAGGAAAAAATTACTGCCTATATGCCTCTGTACGAGCCCTAATCTCTCTTATCTTTGTGGTCTTCCCGCGAAATGTAAGTTGGCGGCAGTAAAATTGCACTGCAGTCAGCTCAAATGCTGGTTTTCTAAATTTCCTCAGTAGCGATTCACGAAAAGAACGCCTCCTTTCCTCCAGAGACTTCCACCCGAGTTCCTGAAGCATTTCCGTAACACTCGCGTGATGATCAAACCTACCAGTAACAAATCTAGCAGCCCGCCTCTGAATTGCTTCTATGTCCTACCTCAATCCGACCTGATAGGGATCCCAACCGCTCAAGCAGTACTCAAGAATAGGTCGTATTAGTGTTTCATAAGCGGTATCCTCTACAGATGAACCAGACTTTCCCAAAATTCTACCAATGAACCGAAGACGACTATCCACCTTCCCCAAAACTGCCATTACATGCTTGTCCCACTTCATATCGCTCTGCAATGTTACGCCCAAATATTTAATCGACGTGACTGTGTCAAGCGCTACACTACTAATGGAGTATTCAAACATTACAGGATTATTTTTCCTATTCATCTGCATTAATTTACGTTTATCTATATTTAGAGTTAGCTGCCATTCTTTACACCAATCACAAAACCTGTCCAAGTCATCTTGTATCCTCCTACAGTCACTCAACGACGACACCTTCCCGTACACCACAGCATCATCAGCAAACATCCGCACATTGCTATCCACCCTATCCAAAAGATCATTTATGTTGATAGAAAAAACAGCGGACCTACCACACTTCCCCGGGGCACTCCAGATGATATCCTCACCTCCGATGAACACTCACCATCGAGGACAACGTACTGGGTTCTATTACTTAAGAAGTCTTCGAGCCACTCACATCCTTGGGAACCAGTCCCATATGCTCGTACCTTAGTTAGGAGTCTGCAGTGGGGCACCGAGTCAAACGCTTTCCGGAAGTCAAGGAATATGGCATCCGTCTGATACCCTTCATCCATGGTTCGCAAGATATAAAGTGAAAAAAAGGGCGACTTGCTTTTCACAGGAGCGATGCTTTCTAAAGCCGTGCTGATGCATGGACAGCAACTTCTCTGTCTCAAGGAAATTCATTGCATTCGAACTGAGAATATGTTCGAGAATCCTGCAACAAACCGATGTTGAGGATATTGGTCTGTAATTTTGAGGATCCGCCCTTCTACCCTTCTTATATACAGGCGTCACCTGCGCTTTTTTCCAGTCGCTCGGGACTTTACGTTGGGCAAGAAATTCGCGATAAATGCAAGCTAAGTAACTCTGCAGTAGAGTACTCTCTGTAAAACCGAATTGGAATCCCATCAGGACCTGGCGATTTATTTATTTTCAACCCATTCAGCTGCTTCACAACCCCAGGGATGTCTATCACTATGTCCTCCATACGGGAATCTGTACGAGACTCAAACGGCTGTATTTTTAGATGACCGTTCCCAAGTTTCCGTCTTTTATAGGCAGGATATCGTTTTATCACATGACAAAGACTATCACCTGACAGTGGGATCCATTAAACTGCATGCATATGTCTGCGCAGCGCACAACTGCAACTGATCCTGTCAAGTTTATGGAAGGGGCCTTCCCATGAACTACAAGAACGATGAATATGCTGCTGACATGCTTCTGGCGCTTCAGGTATCTGATAAACAAGCTGCAGTGCTGCTCGTGCGTATGCTGCACGGTACCCATAAAGGCACCACCCCGATAAGAATCTTTCCCGTCGCCTGCAGAAACTCCTTCGAGATGCCTGTAATATTCGTCCACAATACGACACAGGTCGTCCAAGGGCTAGAAATATTCCACAAGCAGAGGACGCGATTCTTGAAACCGTTCACCGGTCACCTCGTCAAAGTACCCGTGATATTGCAAGACAGTACCAGATATCTCGAAGACTGATTGTTGAAGTGTTGAACGACGAAGAACTGCATTCATATCATTACACGCTAACACAACACCAGCGGCCAGAAGACCGCATTCCACGAGTACAGTTTTGTGAATGGCTTTTGCACCAAGTAGAACAAAATGAACAGTGTATAAATAACACGATATAGACCGACTAATCAAGTTTCACCCGTGAAGGTATTTTTAACCTCGACGACCGTCATTATTGGTCGGAACACGACTCACATATTGTAAGTAGGCTGTTTAGGTTTTTATGTTGGTAACGCCATGTAGCGCTCTATATGAAAATCACTGACTGTGCTGTGTGCAGTCTGTGGCTGGCTTGCATTGATGGAAATTGGTATTGTAGTGTTGGGCAGTTGGCTGTTAACAGCGTGTAGCGTTGTGCAGTTGGAGGTGAGCCGCCAGCAGTGGTGGATGTGTGGAGAGAGATGGAGGAGTTTTTGAGAGCGGATGATCTGGACGTGGGTCCACCAGAGACAGTAAATTTGTAAGATTAGATGTCACGAACTGATATATATATATTATGAATTTTGAACACTATTAAGGTAACTACATTGTTTGTCCTTTATCAAAATCTTTCATTTGCTAAGTACGCCTGTCAGTAGTTAGTGACTTCAGTAGTTAGAATCTTTTATTTAGCTGGCAGTATTGGCGCTCGCTGTATTGCAGTAGTTCGAGTAACGAAGATTTTTGTGAGGTAAGTGATTCATGAAAGGTATAGGTTATTGTCAGTCACGGCCATTCTTTTGTAGGGATTATTAAAAGTCAAAATATTGTGTGTCAGCTTAGTGATGATAAGGGGTTTACCAGCACAATCATTCATAAATTTTTCTAAGGGGACGTATCATATGTCGACCCTTAGCCGAGCCGGCTGGGGTGGCCGAGCGGTTCTAGGCGCTACAGTCCGGAACCGCGAGACCGCTACGGTCGCAGGTTCGAATCCTGCCTCAGGCATGGATGTGTGATGTCCTTAGGTTAGTTAGGTTTAAGTAGTTCTAAGTTCTAGGGGACTGATGACCTCAGAAGTTAAGTCCCATAGTGCTCAGAGCCATTTTTGAACCCTTAGCCGAGAATACCTCACTGGAATCTTCTGATTTTTTCTTGTAGTTTGTGTAATTAGTGTAGCTTTTGTTTATTGCTAGCGCGTAATTGTAGAGAGAATTTTCTTTGTAATTGTAGTTTTTCATTGTTGTACAGTAAAACAGTTGTGGCATGCATGTAGATTTGCACCAAGTATTTCGCAGCCGCGCTTTCAATTAATTGGATATTATTTTCAGTGCTGTTTTAATGTGTTTTCTCCTTTTACTCTTCAAATTGTGCTTTTCTGTGTTATCGTGTGAAATACGTGATAATTATGGCGTGTGAAAAACGTAACACTAGGCTCCAAAGTAAATTGAGAAATGATAGTGACGACGAGCGTAGCTTATCAGCACCACCGTGTAATGAATTAACAGACATTCAAAGTAGTAATTTGGTAATTGTGCATATGGAAATGGAGCGGGCGGCAAATAATGGTGTAGACAGTGAAACAATTAGTGAACAGGGAAGCATTATCGATCGATCGGTCGGCAACAGCTTACCTCAGGAATCCGACATGACAGGACACAATCTTGCAAATATCGTAGATTCAGGTTTTGCGTCCTCACCGTTTTCTCAAATACGTCAAGACACATTTTCTGCTTTTCAAAATGCGAATATTGCCGGTTCAAATGCACTGCCGAATAGCACTGAGAACATGTTTCTGACACCAGTGCATTGTTATTACAGTTAATGCAACAAATGGGATAAAGACTACAAAAGTTAGACACAATGCTTGAACAAAATCAGAAACAAATGGGACAAAATCTTCAAAAGTTAGACACAATGGAACAAAATCTTCAGAAGTTAGACGCAATGGAACAACACCAGAGACAAACACAGCAACAGTTAGACGCAATGGAACAAAATCAAAAACTGTCACAGCAACAGCTTCAGAAGTTAGACACCACTCTTGAACAAACACGTGAAGGTTGAACTGCTGAGTTACTTAAAATCGAATCGAAATGTCAAAAAGTCTGTAATGACGTAAAAACACAAGTTTGTGAGCATTTCCAACCTATTTTTTCGCGTCATGAAAATGCATTAAAGAATCACGAACCCATAGCCGTGCATAACATGTAAGTGATCGCTTTACCACCTGCCGTTCAGGACCAGCACATATGTAGACTTCTAGTATCAAATGTAGAAGAACCCAACTTGAAGAAAGGATTCAAAAGACACTGACGTGTAAGGATCGTAATGTATACGAGTACCGACACTGGTCCTGTTGTGTTAGTGTTTCTTCGTTAGAAGTCTCACAAAAATTAAATAATGTTTTTGATTTTACGATATCTGCAAAATTTTAGCTACGGTTGCACGTGGTCAGCGAAATTATGTTTCTTTAAATATTGCCATCTAATGACGAGTCTATAGTAGCTTCAAAGCTAGCGCAAGCGGAAATAAAAGTTCCTAGGCAATAAGCCGCAACTTGTTGCGATTACCGTACGTACCGTATTTTAAGGACTACAAGACGCACTTTCTTTTTCGAAAAATTACCTCCAAAATTCAGGTGGTGTTATACTCGAAATTAATATAAAAATGTCCTGTGTTTGATTTAAAATTCCCCCAATCTTAAAAATTGCCACATATTCGATGCCGCGGGAAACGTACCTTTATATGGCAACATTGGATTCAACTGGCAGCAGCAGAAATGCAGCAGTGCGACGAAAGTGAGTTGCGGAGATTCACAGTCTTGCTAACACTGTCTCCATCTCGCCCCTCCATCACAAAATCAGAACACTGCCTAACTGCGAGCGTCATTGCAGTCTGCAGTGCAGCGAACTTGAATTGAAAGTGATTTGTGTTATTGGTAACAGTACAATATTTTTGTTAGTAGCTAGTTTCGTAATGGAATGAATGGAATGATTCAGGATATAAATTGATATAAATAGATTATGCAGAGGAGCATAGAAAGAGAATAACTGAGCGGCATTTCGGCACTTCCCCAACAGAAAGTGAGGAAGACTAAATGTGCAAATAGAGGACTAAAGGCAAAAAAGCCAAAAGTAACAGACAACATATTGAAATGGATGTAAGGACACCATCAAAATGGCACTGGAATTAATACAAAAATGATTGAAATATATGCACGTAAGCCAGCCCTACAGTGGAGCTTAACAGACTTTAAGGATGGAGTTGTTGATGCTAAAAGTTTATGAAGCGTCATGGACTTAGCATGTGAACCAAAACCAAAATGTCTCAGAAAATGCCACAAGAGTATGAAGAGAAAGTATTATCTGTCCATCGCTTTATTATTCAACATCGAACGAAAACCAGTGGGGAACTAAGCCAAATAGCGAATATGGACGAAACTCCTCTCATATTTGATGTCCAGAACAACAGAACTGTTGCCATGAAAGGTGCTAAAACTGTACTGTAACAACCAGTTGTCCTATCATGTTGTGCTGACGGTACTAAACTTAATCGAACTTACATTTTCAAGCGCAAAACATGCCAAAACATTCTGAAACACCGCCAGGTGGTGTTGTTCACGTACATTACAAGAGCTAGATGGAAAAGGCTGATACGAAATTATGGATTAACAAAGTGTGGGAGAGAAGGAAAAGTGCTTTATTGAATAAGAGTTCTCTTCTTGTGCTAGACCAATTTAGTCGTGATTTGAAAAATTACGTGACAGAGAAATTGAGGCAGGGAAATATAGACCTTGCTGTTATTCCGGGAGGACTTACTCCACGATTGCTACCTCTTAATGTCCCGATAAATAATCCCTTAAGAGAAAAGCAACAAATGGGCGATGGATGAAACCCAACATAAATTCACGTCGAAGGGAGCTTTGAAACGACCTCCAATCAAACAGTTGTCAGCGGATAAACCAATTGTGGTCTAGCGTGAGAGAAGACGTTATTGTCAAATCGTTGAAAAAGTGCAGCAGTGAAGACTATCAAACTTCCTGGCAGATTAAAACTGTGTGCCCGACCGAGACTCGAACTCGGGACCTTTGCCTTTCGCGGGCAAGTGCTCTACCAACTGAGCTACCGAAGCACGACTCACAGCCGGTACTCACAGCTTTACTTCTGCCAGTACCTCGTCTCCTACCTTCCAAACTTTACAGAAGCTCTCCTGCGAACCTTGCAGAACTAGCACTCCTGAAAAAAAGGATATTGCGGAGACATGGCTTAGCCGCAGCCTGGGGGATGTTTCCAGAATGAGATTTTCACTCTGCAGCGGAGTGTGCGCTGATATGAAACTTCCTGGCAGATTAAAACTGTGTGCCCGACCGAGACTCGAACTCGGGACCTTTGCCCGCGAAAGGCAAAGGTCCCGAGTTCGAGTCTCGGTCGGGCACACAGTTTTAATCTGCCAGGAAGTTTCATATCAGCGCACACTCCGCTGCAGAGTGAAAATCTCATTCTAGTGAAGACTATCGTATATATCAAGAGGACCACGATGACGCTGAAGAGGAAGAAGAAGAATGAAGTGGAAGAAAATTCAGGTAACGATTTTCGGGGATTCTAAAGGTCACTTCGATTTTATAAACTAACAATATTTTTAATCTGGCTCTGCAGTCTAATGATAAAACACTTAAAATATTATTTTAAAAAAATTGTTTAAAAATTAAGGTGCATCTTATAGTCTGTAAAATACGGTAATTCACTGGGAGCAAACACAAATTACTATGACCCTTGTAATACAAGATTCACACATCCAAGGCGAAGAAATAATGAATTTTGTTCCCTAGTATCAGGGATTAAAATAATTCACCGTGTAAATGAAGATGACAGAACAAATAAGTTATGTGAAAGAATATTTTAATAGTGTGTAAAAGAATTAGTAGTTTCTAGCGTCTGTCATACACAGGAATGTCACTAATGTCTAAGCGTTTGCAGCAATTAGCTGTCAGAACATATGGTACAAGATATCCGAAAATCCTAAGTGGTACATACCTTGAAAATATGGATATCAATGTGACGTAAATTGATCCATGTTCTTTCCCAGTATAATGATACCGTTTGTGTCAAAGGCATGGAGCAAGCCTTTCAATTGGATGCCACTTCGGCGACTTGCGTGTCTCTAAACTGTAGTAATCCTACTGGAGAGAGGAGACCTACTGTAATCCGCACCACGTGTCTTTCCTGGGGAAGTTTCGCATCGCTGAGAGGTGAAGACTACGTTAAACGTGGATTGTGATACTCTGGGGTCCGACTGGGATACGATTCAGCGACGTTTCGGCTTCCAGCCACGCGCTTTATCATGGGATTACCGAGCCAGACATCTGCAAATGACTTTAAAATAGTAAATATTTATGTCTTAGTTATTTTTTATTTGTTAACATCGAGTATAGATTTAAGTGTCAGGAAGTCGTTTCTGAAAGTATTTGTATGGAGTGTAGCCATGTATGGAAGTGAAACATGGACGATAAATAGTTTGGACAAGAAGAGAATAGAAGCTTGCGAAATGTGGTGCTACAGAAGAATGCTGAAGATCAGATGGGTAGATCACATAACTAATGATGAAGTATTGAATAGAATTGGGGAGAAGAGGAGTTTGTGGCACAACTTGACAAAAAGAAGGGACCGGTTAGTAGGACATGCTCTGAGGCATCAAGGGATCACAAATTTAGTATTGGAGGGCAGCGTGGAGGGTAAAAATCGTAGAGGGAGACCAAGAGATTAATACACTAAACAGATTCAGAAGGATGTAGGTTGCAGTAAGTACTGGGAGATGAAGAAGCTTGCACAGGATAGAGTAGCATGGAGAGCTGCATCAAACCAGTCTCAGGACTGAAGACCACAACAACAACAACAGTTATAGTTATATTAGGTTGTGTACATCCATAGGTGGAATACTATAAACTTGTTCCTTTAAGTGTCCCCACAAATAAAAATCTAGTGGATTAAGGTCTGGGAAACGTGGAGACCAGAACGTTGGACCGCCATGGCCAATCATTAAATGGTTTTGCACATTCATTCCAAAGTGTGACTGTGCATCATTATGCTGAAAGCACAGCTGTCGCCGAACACCAAGTGCAACGTTTCCAGCCGGCCGTGGTGGCCGTGCGGTTCTAGGCACTTCAGTCCGGAACCGGGTGACTGCTACGGTCGCAGGTTCGAATCCTGCCTCGGGCATGGCTGTGTGTGATGTCCTTAGGTTAGTTAGGTTTAAGTAGTTCTAAGTTCTAGGGGACTGATGACCTCAGAAGTTATTTCCCATAGTGCTCAGAGCCATTTTGAGCAACGTTTCGTCCAAAGCTCACCCATTCAAAGCTTCCAGCTGTTTGTTCTCGGCAATTCCGTCGGTCTATATTTCATTTCCGTACGGCACGCAAAACGTTAACTTTCGGGAACTTCTTCCTCAGCAGCACATCCGAGACCAGTACAAACTATCTGCATCCTTCTAGATGTCGGTGACGGTGAAATCAGCCACTATTAGACTAACCCTATAATGGGCGCGCGAGGTCGTTTCTGTCTACGTGCATGATCCAACGAGTTGCGTCCTGACGCTCCACCTGCCATTGTTTACATTTTCAGTACCTTCCCACTCTTCACAGCAGTAAGACATCAGTGTGTTTCCATCGTCCTGCCAGTCACCATCCAGTATTTTGAGACTCGCAAGACGTGTCTGACCCCGTGTGCCTACTAAGGCTTAATTTCAACACGTACCAGGACATACAAGAACAAAATTGTATTATCTTGGTCTGCGTTTAGAGGTAAAATATCAATTTTTTCAAAGTTGCAATTTAGGCCAATGCACATGCTCCACATTTTTCTAGTGACTACATTCCACCCCAACGAGCTGTTCTGGACGTTCTGCAAAATAGTCATCTACTGTCGCCATAATCTCTTCGTTGGACTCACATGGATTCATCACCAACTTGACCTCACATTTTAAGGGAAGAAAAAGCACACATGAAAACTATCAGTCCCAGTGTAAGCGTATTGTCATATCGCTGGCTTAGTTGAGGAGTATCTTTGCGGGCAACGCGTTTGCAGATTCGAGCACGGGACGCGGAACTGTTATGTTGTGTTGTGGGTAGCTCTGGATGTGAGAGGTATTGTTATTATGGAAGTTCAAGTGTTACTACAAGTGCTGTTACAGTAAAGTGATTAAATATGGAAGTGATTCAGAGGAAAGTGCGTAATGAATAAAAAATGAGCAGTGCCTCCGATAACGTATTTGCGCATCCTCTCGTTGCGTGTCGTACCGTACAACAATCATCCGCGCCGTGTTTGGCCTCTCAGAATGAACTAATGTCGATCAGCAATATAGTTTACCACAAAAGAGAGCAGTCAAGTGCCAGTGTCTTGTAGTGAGCGTGAGAACGTGCGTTCGGTCATCGCGTTTCCGCATCAATAATCAGCCGCGCCGCGACGGTTACGCGCACGCTCGTACAAGTGAGAACTGAGAACTGAAAAATTAACTTTATGAACCGTGTTATATTATTACTAGTGTCAAGGAGGGCTGGTGCCAGTTATCTGTCTATGCGTGACGAGTCTAAGAACTTCCGCGTCATCAACAATCACCCGCGACGTGTCGGTTACGCGTATGCTCGTCCAATTGATATTGTGGACAGATAATCATCTAGAAGTTAATTGGCATAGTCACTTATAATTTCTAGAGTGTAAACAGTGCAACCTGTGATTTTCATATCGTCTCAGAATACAGATGTTCATACCGGACGTAGGGAAGTGTTGTGCTTAACGTTGAGTGGCTCCCTTAAACCCGCTTGCATATTTAAATACATAATTTTAGGCAATCCAGCGGCAGTGTGGAGCAGAACAATACGACCGCCGCGGTATTATCAGGTACGAAACGAGAATCTCTTTTAAAAGAATGCCGGACATTTGCCACGCCGGACATTTGCCACACTTGCCTCTTCGCCAGGTAGCTTGAGTAGCGATCCCTCAGGTAAGGGACGCCCTTCCTCGTACTACTTCTGTCCGCTTTCAAACCGCCGTCTCCACATCTTACTCGATACAACCAGTACGTAAGAGACCTTCTTCTTCGACATCTTGTCGAAATACAGAGCTTCTTTTCCGAAATCCAAATATTTATATCTTTTGGGAAACGAAAGCAATTCCGACGATTATGTCAGTATGTAATTAGTTCTGCCAAGTATAAATATATATCCCTCTGTCTGTACGGTAGCTTCCTTTCACGCTTACTGATTGCGATAGAAACAGTCCATCGCCATGGGAGCAACAAGAAAAGAACGCTGTAAACAGAATGCGAATGTACGCTAATCATTTCTTTTCGATCGCTGCATTTGTGCCTACTTTAATTACTACAACTGCATGCCCAAAAAACAATAAGGAAAGAAGAGATGGGTATGTGAATGTTTGAAAAGAAGAACGACATACTCCATATTAATTTACTCTGAAAAATCCGATATCCCTTGCGGAGAAACATTAGTTAATAAAGTGTAGCGGGACAATGTTCAAAACATGACTGAAAGTCCGTTCATAAACAGAGATAAGAACATCTATGATTGACATGTCATGTAAAGTCGACGTACAATTTTAAAATGTTTGAAATAAGGAAATGAAGTAATACAGAATGCTATGCTTGTACCATACGTTGTTGTTCTACATTGTTTAGCTCTGGTATTTACAAGGTCACAGACAAAGCATCCTAGGTTTTGGAGGGAAAAGCCGTAATTGTAATGATCTCCACTACAACAGCAACAAGAAGCACAACTTAAGGAAAAATAATGTAATGTGTGTTCCAGCTCACAAGCGACATTGAAGCAGGTAGTTCCTGTGACTTAGTATGGACAGAGGTTATATTCGACAACCGGAATAAATTAATAACTGGCTCCTTTTACCAACCCCCGGTCTCAGATGAAACAGTTGCTGAACATTCCAAAGAAAACTCGAGTCTCATCGCAAATAGGTACGCTACTCATACAATTATAGTTGGCAGTGACTTCAATCTACCTTCCGTATGTTGACAAAAATACATTTTCAGACCCTAATGTAGATAGAAAACAACTTCCACAATTGTTCTGAATGCTTTTTATAAAATTATTTTGAACAATTAGTTCATGAGGCCATTCAAATTGTAAATGCTTACGAAAACACACTTGACCTCTAAGCCACAAATAATCCTGAGCATCACGACGGGTACAGGAATTAGTCGTAGCGTGGCTCAATTCCGTAACAAAGAAATCCACCAAAACTAAACGCGAAATATACATATTTATAAAAGCAACTAAAAATTTGGTTGACGTCTTTTCAAGAGACAGTCTCCAATCCTTCAAACTATGTAAGTGAAGACCATATGTGGCTTAAGTTCAAAGAAATAGTATCAACAGCACTCGAGAGATTCATACCAAATAAATTAATATCAGACGGAACTGATCCCCCATGGTACACAAAACACGACAGAAAGCTGCTGCAGGAGCACCGAAAAAGGCACGTATAATTTAGACGAGCGCAAAATCTCCAAGATTGGCGAAGTTTTACTGTGGCTCGAAATTTGGTGCGGATTTCAATGCGTGATACATTTAATAGTTTCCACAACGGAACTCTCTCTAGAAATGTGGCGAAAAATCCATAGAGATTCTGGTCCTGTGTTAAGAAAACCAGCGGAAAGGCTCAGTAAGTACCTATACTGCAGGTCGGGCGGCGAGTGAGGAGAAGGAGAAGGAGAGGGGGCCAAGGGACGCAACCCTTCGGCGCAGGTAAAATCACGGCTAATGTTCGCCGTGGCGAATGTCCGGCGTGTCAAATGTCCCCCACCCCCGCACCCCCACGTTTGTACCCCGGGCGTGTTACACCAGCATTCGATCCCGTGGAAAAATTTGAGTCACAACTCTGTCAGTACACTGTTATGGCCTTCTGAAATTACAGCCTTTAACCCTTTAATGCATACTGTAGCTGATAAGCTACAGACCTCATTTCTTCGATTTATTCCATATGGAGAAACATTTTCGATCAAATTCGTTATGTAGCTAAGTGTATACACTCCGCTGCAGTTTCTAGTAGTTCTTCATAGCGATCATAGATGGCAGGACGAGCTGAAGCAGTTCGACAGTGAGCTGTGTGGACATACTGCCAAGTGTGTGTTTTGGCGGAAAGTTGAGGTGTGTTTTTGGTGTTTGTGCACTGATTTCTGGGTTTGAAAATTTTCTTTTTCATTTTGAAAACGTAAGTAGATATGGTGTAAACAGTTAATTCGAGTGTCTTTGCGATAGATTTGAAATGAGGCCTGTTTTTGTGTATGTAGCTTATCAGCTACATTTTTCATTTACTGCATTTCAGGCGCTGACGTCTCGAAAGAGTCAAGAAGAAATGCTTATGGAATGGTTAGAGATTCCACTAAGCAGTGATGACGATCTTGAGTGTTTCTCTGACGATTCCATTCAAGATGAGACATATGTTGCTCCAGAATCTGTTGATTGTGATAGTGACAGTAGTGACGAAGAAAGTCAAGTACCAGTAATTAGGACTGAAGATGTTTCTGGAACAAGACAATCTGATGTTATAATGAAGGAGTCGACGTCACAGTTGTCTGATAATGCTCTGAAACTGCCATGCAGCAGCAAAAATGTTACCAAAAACAGCAGGAGTGTGGTTTGGAAAGATAAACAGTTGATTATTCCCGAACTGCAGTCAAAATTTCATGGCAATACTTCGTTACCAGAAGAAGTAATAAACTTAAATACTCCATACCAATTCTTCAAACATATATTTCCATCTAAATTGTTTGATCTAATTGTCGAAGAGTCTCATAGATACAGTGTGCAGTGTAATCCTGATAGACCAATAGATTTATCCTGTGATGACATAAAAAAATTGATAGGCATCTGTCTCGTAATGTCAATAGTTCATGTACCTAATACGAGGGATTACTGGGGAGAAGTTACTGGTACTCATCTGATCAAGACAACAATGACATTGAATCAGTATGAGCAAATACGTAAGTTTCTTCACTTCAATGACAACAGTGCAATGATACCCAGGGGTGAAAAAGGTCATGATAGACTCTTCAAGATAAGACCCATAATAGAATTGATGAGATCTCGGTTTCAAACAATACCTGTTGAGGAGTGTGTTTCTGTTGATGAGCAGATATGTTCAACAAAGGCTAGAAGTTATTTGAAACAATACATGCCAAACAAGCCTCATAAATATGGATACAAATTATTTGTTATTAGTGGCATATCTGGTTATGCCTACGATTTTGAGATTTTCACTGGAGATGAAAATGAACCAGAAAAAAGAGTGACTGGGGAGGAAGACTTGGGAGCAAGTGCAAATGTTGTAGTTCGACTCAGTAGGATACTACCAAGAAATATGAACCACAAACTGTACTGTGACAATTATTACACAAGTCTGCCACTGCTTGTATGGTTACATAAACAAGGAATTTACTCACTTGGGACAGTCAGAAGAAACAGAGTGCCAGACTGCAAGCTCCCTTCAGAAGCTGAGCTGAAGAAAATGGCACGAGGTGCATCAGTAGAGCGCGTCGCAACAGTGGATGGTGTTGACATATCAAATGTAGTGTGGAAAGATAACAAGAGTGTGATGTTGCTTTCTACACTTTCTGGACAGCAGCCTATTCATGAAGCAGGGAGGTATGACAAAAAAACAAAGTCAAGAATAACAATACCTTGTCCACAAATAATTAAGCTCTACAATAAACATATGGGAGGTGTTGACCTTCTTGACAGCATAATGGGTCGACATAAAATTCTTGTGAAAAGTCGAAAATGGTATATAAGATTGTTTTACCATCTCCTGGACATGGGAGTAGTCAATTCCTGGCTGTTGTATAGGAGAGTAGCAGAAACCAAAGGGATTAGGAGAACTATGAAACTCTCCGAATTTCGAATGGAAATTGCTCACTGTTTGTGTCGCTCAGGTCAAACTTCAGCAAAACGTGGAAGGCCAAGTAATGAACTCGAAAACCAAATACAAGCTAAGAAGACAAAGGGGCCCACAGCACATGTACCTCCACAAGATGTAAGGCTGGATCAAGTAGGTCACTTGCCTTCGTACTTGCAAGTGAGACAGAGGTGCAAAATGCCAGGATGCAAGGGATTTTCCTGGGTTCAGTGTAATAAATGTGCAGTTGCATTGTGTTTGCACAAACAAAAGAACTGTTTTCAAACTTTTCATGTAAAGTGATTATCACATGCTTGAGTACAAACCTGTTGGAACTAGATACCTTATTGTTCATATATAAAAGTGTATAAAATATACAATAAATGCTCAATATTTACAACATTAATGTCCTATTTATTATTGTAGGATTTTTCCCTTCCTATACAAAGTATTTAATCATAATCAACTATTAAATTACGAGAGATTTGGTCAAAATTGAGGGAGCAAAATAAGCACATTTA
Organism: Schistocerca piceifrons; assembly: GCF_021461385.2. Classification (NCBI taxonomy): domain Eukaryota; kingdom Metazoa; phylum Arthropoda; class Insecta; order Orthoptera; family Acrididae; genus Schistocerca; species Schistocerca piceifrons. The sequence continues at coordinate 196,606,841 of NC_060143.1, forward strand.
TTGTGGCTCGTAAGGTGTTAACTCAAAATGTAGCTGATCAGCTACAAAGCGATTTTCAACAATAGTGCTTTGTTAATTTAATTTAAAAAAATTTTCAATATTTTTTTCGAAATGTAGGCACTATAAACTAAACATGGTAATTTTTACAGCTTGAAATAAAAAATCATGCATTTAAGGGTTAAGCATGCTCGCGCATCGGTTGTTTGACACTTTAACTGCCCCAGTGCAGCCGTTTTATGGCCAGGCGCGAAGTGCTGTACGTTGCTTTGTTCATTGTGGCGACGTGCGCGGTTTCTGACCTGTAGCTGGTGCCAGCGAACCTCTGTTGCGGTTCACAAATTCAATGTAAATGAATGAAATGAACGAATGTGTCGCTAAAAAAGTAGCGTAGCGCTATGTAATTGTTAACATCGCTGTTCTGCGTTATTTCCTGACACTCTTAAAGTTAAGTAAATCTGGAGAACTTGCGCTGTTCTTCAGTGTGAGTGGCTAGATTAAATTGTAAATCCACATCATTATATAAAATGCCTATTTAAACATCATCTGCTTTTATTTTAAACCAAAGTATCGACCAGCTTCAGTCACAGTCAATCTTTACGGATTAGGGTTAAAACAGTTTAAGTCACAACATCATATCGGCCATTACTTAAATAATGGCCACGTCTCATGTCTAGAAGTCTACTTCTGATCTTCGCTTCAGTGATTCTCTGTTTACGCTTGTTATTAGCATTAAGATTATCTTGGAACTCTTCCATTTGGTCCGTGTTTGCATTGAAAAAAATGGTTCAAATGGCTCTGAGCACTATGGGACTTAACATTTGGGGTCATCAGTCCCCTAGAACTTAGAACTAACTAACCTAAGGACATCACACACATCCATGCCCGAGGCAGGATTCGAGCCTACGACCGTAGTGGTCGCGCGGTTCCATACTGAAGCGCCTAGAACCGCTCGGCCACACCGGCAAGCGCATTTATTCGTCCTTGATGCAAAACACTTTGTTAGTAAAATTTGTTTACTAACAGCCGCTCACATGGCTGCAGATGACATGATGTTCGCTAAGTAAAAAGACGACAACAATAAAGAGCGCAGGAAATATGTCGCAAACCGCGCCAATAATTGCTTAAAACATGCTGTAACATACAATAAATAAGGTGGTATAAAAGTATCAATAGAAACTATATTTCAAAAGACGAAATGTAAAAATGTTTTACTGTGTTTGTACGACCATGCCATTTTCTGCATGTTTTAGATTAAAAAAAACCACTGATGATGGTGATATTTGTTGCCGAAACTAGTTTGGGATAATAAAGAAATAAACAAATAACAAGGTGTTTTGCATCAAGGCGGAATCAATTTCTGATATTACTGTTTGTTATTAGCATGTTTGCTTCGAAAAGTCCTGTGTTGTATACTGGAATTCGTGACACATGAGACGTGGCCGTTATTTAAGTAATGACAGACGTGGTGTTTTGACTTAAACTGCTTTATACCTAATCCGTGAAGATGGTCTGTGACTGAAATCGGTCGATATTCGGGTTTAAAATAAAAGAAGCTGATGGTTCAACGTGCCATTTATGCATTACTTGACGGCTGTTGAGAGTCACCTTCCAAAAATGTCCAATCATTGACTTGGTTTCATAATAAATCTTCAGTTGCTGAGATCTTTTCCATATTACGTACTCTCTTCGAGTAAAATAACGTGTTCCCATGTTCTCGAACAAGATTTCGAAACAGGCTCGGCAGACGCGACCCCCTGTCCCCTCTTCTTCCGTGAACAAGAGGGCTGTGTTTGTAAGTCCGCTGCACAGTACTTGAGCTCGCGGATTAAGCAGCTCAGTGGGGGGCAGCGGGTGACAGACAACCGACGAGCACGAAAGTTTAAACGCTACAGTTTCAGGTCATATCTACGTAGTATCACAGCCATAGCACAAAATTTCGCGCGGTATCTATTGCTGGAGCCGGTATATACCAGGTGTACCGGTTTGAAATGAGCGTGAAAATGAAATACTAAGTGTGAACTGAAAAGTGAAAACTTTTTTTTAAAAGTACTGACCGTTGCTTTCTATACATTTTGACCGCCTTTCTGGCAATTTGTGGACACCACGCCAATAGAAATGTTCGTCTTTTGAAGCAAACCAATCAGACACCCAATTTTCGACTTCTTCGTAGGAATCGAAGTGTTCCTAGCCAATGCGTGTCCCATTGATGAAAACAAATGGTAGTCGGAAGGGGCAAGTCTGGTGAATACGGCGGGTGGGGTAGCAGCTCCTAGCCAAGTGTTTTGATTCTTTCCTGCACCAGTTTTGCTTTGTGTGCAGGTGCATTGTTGTGTAAAAAAATTACTTTGCTATGTCTTCTGGCCCATTCTGGTTTTTTTTTCGATCAATGCATAGTTCAAATTGATCATTTGTTGTCTGTAGCGATTAGTATTCACAGTTTCACCGGGTTTTAGAAGCTCATGATACACCACATCTTTCTGATCCCACCAAACACAGAGCATTGTCTTCTTGCTGAATCGATCTGGTTTTGCATTCGATGTTGATGGTTGTCACGGATTAACCCATGATTTTTCCCGTTTAAGATTCTTAAAATAAATCCATTTTTCATCGCCAGTAGCATTCGATGCAAAATTGATTTTCTCTCATGACTTTGAAGCAAAATTTGACAAATGCTTTTTCGGTTTTCCATCTGTCTTTCATTCACTTCATGTGACACCCATTTTCCACACTTTTGGATCTTTCCCATAGCTTTCAAACGGTCAGAAATTGCTTCTTGTGCAACATTTATCATTGCTGTCATTTGATTCCGACTCAAAGTGTCATCTTCATCCAATATTTGCTTGCAATTCGGCGTCTTCGAACTGTTTTGGTGGTCTTCCACGTTCTCCATTTCTTACATCAAAATCATTATTTCTGAGCCTTTGAAACCATCTTTTGTATGTTGCTTCTGACAGAGCATGATCACCATTTGCCTCGACAAACATTCGATGAGACTCTGCAGCACTTTTTTTCAAATGAAAACAAAAAATTAATGCTTTCCGCAAATCATCACTTTCTGGTACAAAATTCGACATTGTTAACACGATGAAAACATATGATGTTGTTTGTTCCATGACTTGATGTATAATAAATATCTTTGACAGATGTCATACTAACCAAACAAAAAAAAAATTAAGGCTCGTTCACAACAAATGTTCTCTATCGACACATTTGTATCTTAACGCTCATTTCATACCGGTACACCTGGTATATTATGTATGCCCTTTTTTCCATTTAAAATATGAGTTCAAGTTGGTGATATTTCTCTGTCAGTACTCTCTCAACCACAACTCTTTTTTTGTATGTCGTAGTAACCCGAAGTCAACGTGTCCCATATTTAGTGAATAAGATGAATTCAAACAATTATCACTACAAGTCCCTCTGTTTCTATACTGCCAAAGAACTTTTGTGGAAAGGTGCAAATCTTGCTTTATTTCTGTTGCAGTCGATTCCTCTTCTCACACATTTGTTCATCGATTTTGTTTATTATTGATTTTATCGCTTCCTTTAGAGCTACTCTCTCTAGTTATGTAATAGGCCGTGTTTTTAACATTTTTTGAATTTTTACATGTTTTGACTGATTACAAAGTTGTGTCTCAACATAATAAAAATGATTAAGTAATAGCAAAAAGTAATGCATATATATTCATAGTTGTGTATTGTATCACTAACAATGTTAGTCGAGAGACTATATGCATAGATATTGGCTGTAATTAATGGAAATGAAAGTTTGTTTGGGAAACATATACAGAGTTCTTGCTAGGGAATGTTTTACGCTTTGCAATTCAGCCAGTAGGAAGCATGAGTCGCATTCCATAATACAATCACAGTAATTGTTGCAGCAGGCGAATTAGTCTTCCAACAACAGATTTGATAGCTTGATGCCATGAAGTTATAAGAAGTTTTTCATATTCCTATTACAGGCTTCTAGGGGTTGTTCTGACAAAGAACCCGTGTCCGTGTCCGGGAAAGTATGGTTTGAATGTAAAATAAATTTGAAGATCAGATCGCTTTCAAATTTCCCGCTTCACGATACCGTACACAATGCTTTACAGAAACCACGGCATGGGCAATGTTTCAAGTACTTAGCGTAGGGCTCTCTTCCACATCACCAAGAACGTCCGCTTGGAAGTCAAGAATGCGACGCATCGTGGAGCACCACTGTCAATCCTGCTAGCTGCAGACGTACCACTTTCTCGCAGTTTTTTAAAGATATTTATTTAACAGTTAACACTTTCACATAATATCAGAAAACAAACTCATTTTAAAAATAATTATATACATCACAACCCATTCACATTTCAGTCTTTTGTATGGAAAGTGCAAGAATTTCTCCATTGTAGCCGGTCGCAGTCAGACGAAAATGGAATGTGATGTCATAATTACAACAGGGACTCAGAATGGGGCTCTCTTTTCATTTTGCTGCTTGCCGTGAAGCGGGAGATTTGAAAGCGATGCCGATTTCAAGCTTATTTTATATCCAAACGTTGTATATGCGGACATGGATCCTTTGTCACTAGCCGAGCGGTTCTAGGCGCTTCAGTCTGGAACCGCACGACCGCTACGGTCGCAGGTTCGAATCCTGCCTCGGTCATGGGTGTGTGTGATGTCCTTAGGTTAGTTAAGTTTAAGTAGTTCAAAGTTCTAGGGGACTGATGACCTCAGACGTTAAGTCCCATATTGCTCAGACCCATTTGAACCATCCTTTATCACAACTTCATCCACTAAAAAATGGCTCTGAGCACTATGGGACTTAACTTCTGAGGTCATCAGTCCCCTAGAACTTTGAACTACTTAAACCTAACTAACCTAAGGACATCACACACATCCATGCCCGAGGCAGGATTCGAACCTGCGACCGTAGCGGTCACGCGCTTCCAGACTGAAGCGCCTAGAACCGCACGGCCACTCCGGCCGGCCCTTCATCCACTAAATCCCCTCTACAATCCCCAGAGGCTGGTAGTAGCAATTGTGAAACATTCTGAACAACGACGCCTCTTCGACAGCAACAAAAGAGGGTCTGGATCTCATTGACTGGAGTAGAATTGTCTTCTGTCATGAGTCCCGCTTCAAACTGCCCCATGATCAACGAAGATGAATCTGCAGGCGCCTCGGACAGCGTTGGGATCCCAACCTGACTGTCGCCTGCCATATGGCCAACCACCAGAAGTGATGGTCTGGGTGCCAATTATTTTCATAGCAGGACCCGTTTGGTTGTCATCCTTGGCACCACGGCACTACCAAGATATTCTATACCTTCTTTGGTTGTTCTTCACGGAAAGCATTTATGGGCTTATATTTCAACAGGATAATGCCCCCCCCCCCCTCCCCCCAGACACACACACACACCACGACGAGAATTTCTGCTGCTTGTCTTCGTGCTTGCCAAACCCTTCCTTGGCCAGCAAGACCGCCGGATCTCTCCCCAATTGAGAAATTTTGGAACACTGTGGGCAGGGCCCTCCAATCAGGTCGGGATTTTAACGATTTAACGTGCCAGTTGGGCAGAATTTGGCACGATATCCCTCAGGAGGACACCCAACAATACTCTCCACGTATCAGCGCCAAGCCGAATAACAGCTTCTGTAAGGGCCAGAGTTGAACCAACGCGCTATTGACTTGCTCAGTTTGTGAAACATGTAACGTCCCCTTAGAAAAATTAATGAATGATTGCGCTGATAAACATCTTACGTTATTTGATTTTCAAACAGCTGAGCAAAACTGAACGTACTCAGACATTCACTAAACTGACACACAATATTTTTAGCGCAACGCAATCTGACTTTCAGTAATCCCTACAAAAGAATGGCCCTCTCTAACAATAACCTATACCTTTCATGAATTCTTACCTCACAAAAATCTTCGTTACTCGAACTACTGCAATACAGCGAGTGCCAATACTGCCAGCTAAATAAAAGATTCTAACTACTGAAGGCACTAGCTACTGATAGGCATAGTTAGCAAATGAAAGATTTTTATAGAGAACAAACAATGTATTTACCTTAATAGTGTTCAAAAGTTATATATATATATATATATATATATATATATATATATATATATATCACTTCATTACATCCAGTCTTACAAATTTACTGTCTCTGTCCAGATCATCCGCTCTCAAAACTCCGCCATCTCACTCTCCACATTCATCACTGCTGGCGGCTCACCTCCAACTGCGCAACGCTACGCACTGAACAGGCAACCGCCCAACACTACAATAGCGACTATTCCAACAATGCCACCCAGCCACAGACTGCACACAGCACAGCCAGTGATTTTCATATAGACCGCTACGTGGCGTTACCAATAAAAAAACCTTAACAGCCTACTTACAAACTCTCTCTTTGAATAAATCATTCAATTTTTCTGAAATTGTAATCATTTGTTTGTCTTCACGTGTAAATCATATCTACCGACTTCCGACCCTTTCCGGTGATTCCTTTCTGATACTTCTTCCTTTTTTTTCCTTAAAGAGTATTTCTTCATTTAAAATGTACAGGGTTCTTTCTTCTGATACGAAAATGGTTCAAATGGCTCTGAGCACTATGGGACTTAACTTCTGAGGTCATCAGTCCCATAGAACTTAGAACTACTTAAACCTAACTAACCTAAGGACATTACACACATCCATGCCTGAGGCAGGATTCGAGCCTGCGACCGTAGCGGTCGCGCGGTTCCAGACTGTAGCGCCTAGAACCGCTCGGCCACCCCGGCTGCCTTCTGATACGACCGTAGATTCAACTGTTCGAAGTTTTCCACAGTAGTTGTACTTTTGGGACATTTTTCACGTTATGACAGATACGATTTCAGTCATAACCAAGATCTGTAACTAATGCTAACCACGTCAAAATATTACGCTATAAAGTTAATGAACATTAGACCGTGAGTGGGATATAACCATAACAATAAATTACTGATGTATAATGGGAATTCGCGTTCAGTTCATTTTCTCTCACCTTGTCATAGTTACGCGCAAGTTCCCGAACTGCCATTAAAACAGCAAGACTTGCACCATGTGGCCGAACAACTCCAGATGGGGTCTCCGGCCAATAGTGTCATACGATCATTTCAGTTTCATGGAGATGGTAGATTTTTATTTAACACCTTACTTAAACCATGACAGCATGTGAAACACGAAATTACGAGGTCGCTGAAGCACTAGAAACAGCCATACTTAACACTATTTAAATAACTTATATGTATTCTACGCTACTGAGGGCGCCTCGCCACTTTTCTTTAATTCTAAAAGTAACTGTACTACCCAACCGTCATATTCTCGCGATACATACATCTACATCTACACTCCACAAGCCACCCAACGGTGTGTGGCGGAGGGCACTTTAAGTGCCACTGTCATTACCTCCCTTTCCTGTTCCAGTCGTGTATGGTTCACGGGAAGAACGATTGCCGGAAAGACTCCGTGCGCGCTCGAATCTCTCTAATTTTACAATCGTGATCTCCTCGGGAGGTATAAATAGGGGGAAGCAATATATTCGATACCTCATCCAGAAACGCACCCTCTCGAAACCTGGACAGCAAGCTACACCGCGATGCAGAGCGCCTCTCTTGCAGAGTCTGCCACTTGAGTTTGCTAAACATCTCCGTTACGCTATCACGGTTACCAAATAACCCTGTGACGAAACGCGCCGCTCTTCTTTGGATCTTCTCTATCTCCTCTGTCAACCCGACCTGGTACGGATCCCACACTGATGAGCAATACTCAAGTATAGGGCGAGCGAGTGTTTTGTAAGCCACCTCCTTTGTTGATGGACTACATTTTCTAAGGACTCTCCCAATGAATCTCAACCTGGCACCCGCCTTACCAACAATTAATTTTATATGATAATTCCACTTCAAATCGTTCCGTACGCAAATTCCCAGATATTTTACAGAAGTAACTGCTACCAGTGTTTGTTCCGCTATCATATAATCATACAATGAAGGATCCTTCTTTCTATGTATTCGCAATACATTACATTTGTCTATGTTAAGGGTCAGTTGCCACTCCCTGCACCAAGTGCCTATCCGCTGCAGATCTTCATGTATTTCGCTGGAATTTTCTAATGCTGCAACTTCTCTGTATACTACAGCATCATCCGCGAAAAGCCGCATGGAACTTCCGACACTATCTACTCGGTCATTTATATATATCGTGAAAAGCGATGGTCCCATAACACTCCCCTGTGGCACGCCAGAGGTTACTTTAACGTCTGTAGACGTCTCTCCATTGGTAACAACATGCTGTGTTCTGTTTGCTAAAAACTCTTCAATCCAGCCACACAGCTGGTCTGATATTCCGTAGGCTCTTACTTTGTTTATCAGGCGACAGTGCGGAACTGTATCGAACGCCTTCCGGAAGTCAAGGAAAATGGCATCTACCTGGGAGCCTGCATCTAATATTTTCTGGGTCTCATGAACAAATAAAGCGAGTTGGGTCTCACACGATCGCTGTTTCCGGAATCCATGTTGATTCCTACAGAGTAGATTTTAGGTTTCCAGAAACGACATGATACGCGAGCTAAAAACATGTTCTAAAATTCTACAACAGATCGACGTCAGAGATATAGATCTATAGTTTTGCGCATCTGCTCGACGACCCTTCTTGAAGACTGAGACTACCTGTGCTCTTTTCCAATCATTTGGAACCTTCCGCTCCTCTAGAGACTTGCGGAACACGGCTGTTAGAAGAGGGGCAAGTTCTTTCGCATACTCTGTGTAGAGTCGAATTGGTATCCCGTCAGCTCCAGTGGACGTTCCTCTGAGAAAACACGTAATCAGTTTATGGACCATGGCAACCGTGTTACATTCACTACCTGACTTAACTATACAGACACCGCTTTGTAATGCCCAATTGACTACTAGATGTCACGAGAGGCGGACCGGCCAATATCAGAGGAGCCGCGGTGGACTGTGTTGTCAGTAGCTAAGATGTAATAGCAAAATGTGTCCGTCTTGATAGCTTAGTGACTTCGAACTTGGCCTAGTCACTGGATTTCCTTTAAATAACAAATCCATCTGGGATATTTCAGTCCTTCTAAAGCTACTGGTGATGTGGTTGTGAAATGAAAACGCGAAGGAATAACCACAGCTAAATCAAGCCCGAGCAGAACTCGTGTACTGACGCACAGGGACCGTCGTGTATTGCCAAAGGTGGTTATAAAAAAACGATTGAAATCAGCAAGAGGAAGCACACTCATGAGTTCCAAAGTGCTATTAGCAGTCGAGCTACCACAATGACTGTGCATGGGGAGTTAAAAAGAATGGGGTAGAATGGTCGAGCAGCTCCTCGTATGCCACACATTTCTGTGGACAGTGCTAAGCGACGTTTGAGATGATGCAAAGAGCAACGCCGCAGGTCATGGATGGCTGGTAGGGAGTGATTTGGAGTGATGAATATGGAAATCCCTTGGAGAACGTTAGCTGCCATCATGTATAAGGACAACAGCGAGGTACGTAGGAGGTGTTGTGAGTGTACAAGGGTGACTTTCGTGATTATGGTACGATCCCCCTACAGCGCTTAAGAAAACGCTAAATGTGGAAGGATATTAAGAAATTTTATAGCATTGTATGCTGTGTACAGTTCGGAGTCGATGACTGCACCAGCATTCCAATGCACCCTTTCAAAGCATAATCTGTGGGGAAACGGCTTGTTGACAATAACATTCCTGAAATGTACTGGGCTGTCCAGAGTCCCTCGCTAAACCCAATGAATGACTTAGAACGTCGACTCCGCTCCAGGCCCGAGCGTCCAATATCACTACCTTTTCAGTTTTCGTCTCTTGTGGAAAACTGGGCTACCATTCCTCCACAGACCTCACTGAAAATGCCTCTAAGGGATTTCAGATCGACATGAAGACGAAGGGCGGTGACACTTGATGTTAATGTCCGCTAATAGGTGTCCTGACACTTTTGATCAGACAGTGTAAATAGCCGATCGAACAGACTTTCTCGGATAGCTTAAATGCGCTCAGAAACGTCTCATCATTATTCTTCTACCTGGTCTACATTACTATCTGTATATTGACAGTCACCTTTCGGCAGGTTGTGGAGGGCACGTCTGCTACCATTAACATTCACTCCAGTGTCTGTTCCAATACCGAATGGTGCGCGATACAAACGACTGTCAGTAAGTCTTCGTATGCGCTCGAATTTATCTGAAGTTCCTCTCGTTGTCAATTCGTGAGACGTGCTTGTAAGGAAGTCGTTGTGCGGTACTCCCAGTGCTGGTGAGGTGTGTCTATCTGAATGACTGCACCAGTGTAGCGCTCTGAAACAACTTCACAATAAAGTAGTCTGAGTCTAGAAAATTCTAGGCTATTATAACCTAGAAATACCTACCTGAGAACGCTGAACACAAGTAAACAATACTTCCAGTAATACAATTTCTGCCTGAGGCTAAGTCCAAACAGCGGTACAGTATTTAACTGTGCTGATTACAGTAACTATCCATCACTACTATGGCGTGTTCCAGGACGGAGTCCCAGTCAGTCCACTATAACTGAAGAACTGCTGATTCTGCTTCCGCGATACAACGCCGGAATTTTACTCCGCGATGTGACTGCTTGATGAGACTCTGCAGCCCTCGGTCGCCTGTTTTTTTTTTTTTTTTTTTCTTTATTGTGATTTCATTCACCTGCCCCATATGGGCAGTGGAGGGCTGTCAGCGGTACAAATAGCCGCTCTTCAGCCGAGTGACATAACTAAAATAAGAATAAAATGTTACACACATAAGGCGATAAAAAAGGGGAACATAAAACAGAGTAATGGGAGAAAATGTAGGTAAAAATAGACTGACATGGAGACGTTCATGGGGGACAGGTAAAAAAGTCACCAGAAAGTTAAAAAAACACAGTTGGCGATTCGTAAAACACAGAGAAGACACTGAATGCGCATGCACAGGTTAAAAGTCGGCCATAGTATTAAAAACACTCCGGAACAACACACTTAAAACCCACTTGGAGCACACACAACGAAAAATAAAACTGCCAGGTGGGACCTGCCGAGGGAAAGGTCAGAGGGGATGGAAAAGGAGGGGAGAGCAAGGGGCAGCAGGGGAAGCGGTGGGATGAAGAGAGTAGGGGCGTCAGCGGGTACACTAATAGGCAGGAGACACGTGGGGCAGTAGATGAAGAGGGAAGACAAGGCAGGAGAAAGTGCAGAGACACTGAAAGGGGGCACAAGAGAGGGAGGGGGAATAGGAGGGGGAAGCCGCTCAGGAGGAGGGAGGGGGAGGAGAGGGAGCCCTGAGGAGGAGGCAGCAAGATGGGGTTAGAGTTGGCAGGAAGGGTAGATGTCAGGGCAAAGCTCATCATCCGGGAGGGGTAGATGGTGGAAGTTGCATTGGGAAACGAGATGGAGGGTGTGGAGATGGAGAGAGGGTGGGACACAACGGTAAAGGCGCGGCAACTGGTTGGGGGTGGAGGGGAAGGAAGACACCAGGTGGTGAGGGGGAGTCGCCTGTTACAACATCGCTCCTATAAATACAGTGGAGTCGCGTGACTGTCAGCGAGCTACTCGCCGGTTGGCTTTCCTGATCAGATGATGTCATCATAGTCTCAGGTGGCGCCTGAGCAGTTCCTCCACTGAAGACGACCTCTGTTGAGCAGCTGGCAGACTCGCGCTGCTCAGTGCATTGCAGGCTGGACAGCAACCGGAACACCGCAGTGTCGGAAGTGATGTATCTGGCAGGGGCATCTGGGTTATCCAAGATAAATAATACGAGGACTATTCGGAAAGTAAGACCTGATCAATCGCGAAATAGAAATCATAGTCAAAATCCAACTAAGCTTTGCGTAAATGTGTTGGACAGTGTCTCTAGTGTGCCCGTCGATCGCGTCACGTCGCTCTTTTCAGTTTTGGGCGCACAATGAGCACGTAAATATGCCTAGAAAATAGTGTCTCCCGCCAACTATGAGTGCCTGTGGCAGGTTTCGCCTGATTTCATGCAACCCACACAACGCAGCTGTCATACATTTCCTTCTTGATGACAATTCTCGGCCGCTCATTGCAGGGGCAGTGAGAACGCTCCACTATCGTTTTGGACGGTAAGTGTTTGCTCTCCCACCATACAGCCCGGACATGGCTCCCTCTGGTTTTTCATCTCTCCTCGCTTGAACCGCTGACTATGAAGACAGTATTTTGACACAGACAACAGGCTGCAGATCAGCGTAGAGAATTGGCATGAAACACAGAAATTGGCATGAAACACAGGCGGCTGTCTTCTATGACTAGGGTATTGGACATTTGGTATAATGCAACGACAAATGTCACAGTCGGAGCGGTGACTATGTCGAGCAGTAGCTGGCAGGTGTTGCTAACTGTTGCAAATAAACAATTTCTATTTTCACTGTAGTTTCCATTTCGTGACCGATCGGACCTCTCTTTCCGGTTAGCCCTCGTATGTTCTTCTTGGAACATTGGCTGTAGGAACTTCAACAGCAAATTTCTGTGCACTGTTCTATACTTGCATTGTAGCGCCTGCCACTGGAATTTAATGAGCCCTTCCGTAACACAAACACGATAGAAACCTTGGTGATAACTCAGCCACTTTCGGAATCTTCACTACATGTTCTAATAACATGGTGAGGATCCCAGACAGGCGACCAATATTCTAGAATAGGTCCAACAGCATCTTTGTAAGATACCCTTATGATGGGTAAATTAATTTCTACACCATCTACATTTATACTCCGCAATCCACCCAACGGTGTGTGGTGGAGGACACTTTACGTGCCAATGTCATTACCTCCATTTCCTGTTCCAGTAGCGTATGGTTCGCGGGAAGAACGACTGCCGGAAAGCCTCCGTGCGCGCTCGAATCTCTCTAATTTTACATTCGTGATCTCCTCGGGAGGTATAAGTAGGGGGAAGCAATATATTCGACACCTCATCCAGAAACGCACCCTCTCGAAACCTGGACAGCAAGCTACACCGCGATGCAGAGCGCCTCTCTTGCAGAGTCTGCCACTTGAGTCTGCTAAACATCTCCGTAACGCTATCACGCTTATCAAATAACCCTGTGACGAAACGCGCCGCTCTTCTTTGGATCTTCTCTATCTCCTCCGTCAACCCGACCTGGTACGGATCCCACACTGATGAGCAATACTCAAGTATAGGTCTTTACCATTGTTCCAGTGAATTTTTTTCGGCATCTGCTTATCCTGTAACTAGTTTTATGTAGTTGTTCAACATCAGGTCGCTGCTGACGATTATTCCCAGTTACTTCACGGTTGTTAATTCCAATGATTTCTCGTCAATATGTAAATGAACAGTAATGGATCTTTCCGCCTATATGTACGTAGTATGTCACTGTTAGTTATTTTAAAGGTGACATACAAGTCCTCTCTCTTCGTGCATTTTACTACAATTTTATAGCATCCTCTGCAAACAGCCTCATAACCATCAAATCCTTTTTATGTACATATCGTGAAGACAGGAAATAAGTTGAATCTGTGGGGATAGAAATGTGTGAGAAACACTGATAGGAAGAAGGGGCAAGATGACAGAACACCTGTTAAAGGTGTCTTGGTACGGGAGAGTGCTGCAAGGGTCAAAACTGTAGGGAAAGACAGGGATTGGAGTATATCCGACACATAATTGAGGACACTGAGTGTAGGTGCTAGTCTGCGATGAAGAGGTTGGCGGGAGAGGGTCGCATCAAACCAATCGTAGAACTGATAACATAAAAAAGAAAACATGTATGTGCGAGTAGGTCTAGCGCGCCGAAGGTATCGTACAAACATAATTATATATGTACACTACTGGCCATTAAAATTTCTACACCAAGAAGAAATGCAGATGATAAACGGGTATTCATTGGACAAATACATTACAATAGAAATGACATGTGATTACATTTTTACGCAATTTGGTTGCATAGATCCTGAGAAATCAGTACCTAGAACAACCACCTCTGGCCTTAATAACGGCCTTGATACGCCTGGGCATTGAGTCAAACAGAGCTTGGATGGCGTGTACAGTTACAGCTGCCCATGCAGCTTCAACACGATACCACAGTTCATCAAGAGTAGTGACTGGCGTATTGTGACGAGCCAGTTACTCGGCCACCATTGACCAGATGTTTTCAATTGGTGAGAGATCCGGAGAATGTGCTGGCCAGGGCAACAGTCGAACATTTTCTGTATCCAGAAAGGCCCGTACGGGACCTGCAATATGCTGTCGTGCATTATCCTGCTGAAATGTAGGGTTTCGCAGGGATCGAATGAAGGGTAGAGCCACGGGTAGTAACACATCTGAAATGTAACGTCCACTGTTCAAAGTGCCGTCAATGTGAACAAGACGCAACCGAGACGTGTAACCAATGGCACCCGATACCATCACGCTGGGTGATACGCCAGTATGGCGATGACGAATACAAGCTTCTAATGTGCGTTCACCGCGATGTCGCCAAACACAGATGCGACCATCAAAAATGGTTCAAATGGCTCTGAGCACTATGGGACTTAACTTCTGAAGTCATCAGTCCCCTAGAACTTGGAACTACTTAAGCCTAACTAACCTAAGGACATCACACACATCCACGCCCGAGACAGATTTCGAACCTGCGACCGTTGCGATCGCCCGGTTCCAGACTGTAGCGCCTAGAACCGCTCGGCCACCACGGCCGGCGATGCGACCATCATGATGCTGTAAACAGAACCTGGATTCATCCGAAAAATGACGTTTTGCCATTCGTACACCCAGGTTCGTCGTTGAGTACACCATCGCAGGCGCTCCTGTCTGTGATGCAGCGTCAAGGGTAACCGCAGCCATGGTCTCCGAGTTGATAGTCCATGATGCTGCAAACGTCGTCGAACTGTTCGTGCAGATGGTTGTTGTCTTGCAAATGTCCCCATCTGTTACTCAGGAACCGAGACGTGGCTGCACGATCTGTTACAGCCATGTGGATACAGTGCCTGTTATCTCGACGGCTAGTGATACGAGGCCGTTGGGATCCAGCACGGCGTTCCGTATTACCCTCCTGAACCCACCGATTCCATATTCTGCTAACAGTAATTGGATCTCGACCAACGCGAGCAGCAACGTCGCGATACGATAAACCGCAATCGCGATAGGCTACAATCCGACCATTATCAAAGTCGGAAACGTGATGGTACGCATTTCTCCTCCTTACGCGAGGCATCACAACAACGTTTCACCAGGCAACGCCGGTCAACTGCTGTTTGTGTATGAGAAATCGGTTGGAAACTTTCCTCATGTCAGCGCGCTGTAGGTGTCGCCACCAGCGCTAACCTTGTGTGAATGCTCTGAAAAGCTAATCATTTGCATATCACAGCATCTTCTTCCTGTCGGTTAAATATCGCGTCTGTAGCACGTCATATTCGTGGTTTAGCAATTTTAATGGCCAGTAGTGTAGATAGTTCATCTATCCCGGGAATCGAGAATCTCGGCGATTTTTGGCCGTTATCGATATCGATACTGACAAGATATCGCTCCCGTGAATTCCAGGACTTTCGAGAATGAAAAAAAAATTCTTTCGTGGGAGATACGGTAGTTACAAATTAACGATTTTTTGATTTTTTTCCTTTTAAGTGTACTTCGAAACTTTGATTGTTGCTGAATTTTATGATTGTAGGTGAACGTGAAGTATCCTATAACTTTTGATGCATTAGTTTGCGAGTATTCAAATATGTGACATAAACGGTCGTATATTTTGGCTGTATTGACTTAGCAGTTTAAGTTTTTTACACTGCTAGGGCACTGTAGACCGTAGTGTGTGACATAAATTTCGACTTGACACATCTGCCCACTACTGAGGAAGAGGGGTCTTAAGAGACGAACAGATAGGCAATCGGACAACAAACGACAAAAAATATTGTTTTCGTGTAGTATGAGGGTCACTCCAAAAGAAATGCACACCATTTTTTTTAAATCCATCTTTTATTCTACATGTTTGAAAGTGTGAAGATACATCCTTTAGGAACAATGTTTTCATTTCTCCACATAATTTCCATCCCTCTCAACTACCTTAGGCCATCTTGGAACCAGCGCCTGTATACCCACACGGTAAAATTCTGGACCAACCTGTTGGAGCCACCGTTTGGCAGCGTGCAGAAGGAAGTCATCATCTTTAAACCTTGTTCCACGAGGAGAGTCTTTCAGTTTCCCAAAGAGATGATAGTCACATGGAGCCGGGTCAGGACTGTAAGGCGGGTGTTTCAGTGTTGTCCATCCGAGTTTTGTGATCGCTCCCATTGTTTTTTGACTGACATGTGGCCGTGAATTGTCGTGCAACAGCAAAACATCCTGCTTTCGCCGATGTGGTCGAACACGACTCAGTCGAGCTTGAAGTTTCTTCAGTGTCGTCACACATGCGTCAGTAATTATGGTGGTTCCAAAAAAATGGCTCTGAGCACTATAGGACTTAACTGCTGAGGTCGTCAGTCCCCTAGAACTCAGAACTACTTAAACCTAACTAACCTAAGGACATCACACACACCCATGCCCGAGGCTAGATTCGAACTTGCCACTGTAGCGGTCTCGCGGTTCTAGACTGTAGCGCCTAGAACCGCCCGGCCACTACCGGCCGGCTATGGTGGTTCCACTTGGCATGATGTCCACAAGCAAGAGTCCTTCGGAATCGAAAAACACCGTAGCCATAACTTTTCCAGCAGACGTTGTGGTTTTGAATTTTTTTTTTCTTGGGTGAATTTGCATGATGCCACTCCATTGATTGCCTCTTCGTCTCTGGTGAAAAATAATGGAGCCATGTTTCATCACCTGTCACAATTCTTCCAAGAAATTTATCTCCACCATTCTCGTACTGTTCCAAAAGTTCGCTGCATACCGTTTTTCTTGTTTCTTTGTGAGCCACTGTCAACACCCTGGGAGCCCACCTGGCACAAACCTTTTTAAAGCCAACACTTTCAGTATTCTGCAAACTCTTCCTTCCCCTATCCCAACGTAGCGTGACAATTCGTTCACTGTGATGCGTCTGTCAGCAGTCACCAATTCGGTAACTCTCTGCACATTGTCTGGAATGTGAGCAGTACGAGGCCTGCCGCTGCGAGGACAATCCTCAATGATGCCGTGTTCGCTTTCATCACTTAACCTGCTTGCCCACCGACTAACTGCACTGTGATCGACAGCAGCATCTCCATACACCTTTTTCAACCTCTTGTGGATGTTTCCCACTGTCTCGATTTCACAGCACAGTTATTCTATGACAGCACGTTGCGATCAAGTGTAGCAGCCATCTTGAAGACATGCTGTGACGACGCCACTCACGGGAACAGGTTGAACTAAGTTTGATAACAAGTGGGAAGGATGTATCTACACACTGTAAAACTTTCACACATGCAGAATAAAAGCTGTATTTTTACAAAAATTATGGAGTGACCCTCGTATAATTACATATTAACACTTTTTGGGTTTTTTCCTTTACTTTTACAGTTAAATCCTGGATCTTGTCAAATTTCATGATTCTACACTGCAGGCCATTAAAATTGCTACACCACGAACATGACGTGCTACAGACGCGAAATTTAACCGACGGGGAGAAGATGCTGTGATATGCAAATGATTAGCTTTTCAGAGCATTCACACAACGTTGGCACTGGTGGCGACACCTACAATGTGCTGACATGAGGAAAGTTTCCAACCGATTTCTCATACACAAACAGCAGTTGACTGGCGTTGCCTGGTGAAACGTTGTTGTGATGCCTCACGTAATGAGGAGAAATGCGTACCATCACGTTTCCGACTTTGATAAAGGTCGGATTGGAGCCTAACGAGATTGTGGTTTATCGTATCGCGACATTGCTGCTCCCGTTGGTCGAGATCCAATTACTGTTAGCAGAATATCGAATCGAGGGGCTCAGGAGGGTAATACGGAACGCCGTGCTGGATCCCAACGGCCTCGTATCACTAGCCGTCGAGATAACAGGCGCTGTATCCACATGGCTGTAACAGATCGTGCAGCCACGTCTCGGTTCCTGAGTAACAGATGGGGACATTTGCAAGACAACAACCATCTGCACGAACAGTTCGACGACGTTTGCAGCATCATGGACTATCAACTCGGAGACCATGGCTGCGGTTACCCTTGACGCTGCATCACAGACAGGAGCGCCTGCGATGGTGTACTCAACGACGAACCTGGGTGCACGAATGGCAAAACGTCGTTTTTCGGATGAATCCAGGTTCTGTTTACAGCATCACGATGGTCGCATCTGTGTTTGGCGACATCGCGGTGAACGCACATCGCAAGCGTGTATTCGTCATGGCCATACTGTCGTATAACCCGGCGTGATGGTATGGGGTGCCATTGGTTACACGTCTCGGTCACCTCTTGTTCGCATTGACGGCACTTTGAGCAGTGGACATTACATTTCAGATGTGTTACGACCCGTGGCTCTACCCTTCATTCGATCCCTGCGGAACGCTACATTTCAGCAGGATAATGCACGACCGCATGTTGCGGGTCCTGTACGGGCCTTTCTGGGTACAGAAAATGTTCGACTACTGCCCTGGCCAGCACATTCTCCAGATCTCTCACCGACTGAAAACGTCTGGTCAATGGTGGCCGAGCAACTGGCTCGTCACAAAACACCATTCACTACTCTTGATGAACTGTGGTATCGTGTTGAAGCTGCATGGGCAGCTGTACCTGTACACGCCTTCCAAGCTCTGTTTGACTCAATGCCCAGGCGTATCAAGGCCGTTATTAAGGCCAGAGGTGGTTGTTCTGGGTACTGATTTCTCAGGATCTATGCTCCCAAATTGCGTGAAAATGTAATCACGTATCAGTTCTAGTATAATATATTTGTCCAATGAATACCCGTTTATCATCTGCATTGCTTATTGGTGTAGCAATTTTAAGGGCCAGTAGTGTATATCAACGGGAATTACCCTGCAGGTTGTGATGAGTGAGTTTGCGAGTATCAAAATATGTGACGTGTATGATCGCATCTTTTGATTTTATCGACTTAGAAGCTTACATTTACTACATCGCCAAGGGACTATAGGCCTTAGTACGTGACAAAAATTTCAAGCTGGTCCGTCTACCGTTCTCCAGAAAAAGTGGTCTTAATAGACGGACGGACATACAGACAGTCGGATAACAAATGACGAAATAGTTTCTTCGTGCGAGATTACAAATTAACAATTGTGGAATTTTTTACTTCGGCTGTTCATTGAAACCTTACTTCTTATCTAATTTCATGATTCAAGGCCAACAGGAAGTACGCTATAAATGTTGATGAGTTTCATAGCATGAATATATGTGAGATAAATGGTCGTATCTTTTCTTGAGGGTATTTTTGTTCTGTCGTTGCAACTACAAAATTGCATGTTGCCTTTCACCAGACGCGTTTCTCCTTATTGAGGTAAAGCATCATCAGTGGTCTGTAATTAAGCTATTTACATTTTGATTACGGGGCCACTGATGATGCTTTATCTCAATAATGCGAAAAGCGTCAGGTGAAAAAAAACACACATTTTTGTAGTTGCAACGATAGAACAAAACTACCATTAAGAATTGTAAAGCAACTACGGACAATATGGCCACACAAATGAAGGCCGTATCTCTTTATTACATTGATTTAGAAGCTTACAGTTTTTATACTGTCATAGGACAGTAGACCTTAGTATGTGACCTAATTTTCAACTTCATACCTCCGCCGGTTCCTGAAGAAAAGGGTTTTTAACAGTCGGACAGACAGACACACACGCGCACACACACACACACACACACACACACACACACACACATACACACACACACACACACACACACACACACACACACACACACACACAGACAACAGAACGATCCTATAAGTGTTCCTTCTTTTACTGATTGAGGTAAGGAACCGTAAAAATCATAAATCTTTAACGGCCTGTTAACAGTTACAGTAGATGAAGACCTTGTCGCCAGTAAGATCGCAATCGATAAGGCAGTTTGCCAAGGTGACACATTTCTCCAAAATAGTTCACGCTTGCATTGCTAAATGTATTCAGATCATTAGACTGGAATAACAGAGGAATAAAAATCATTGCTCATATCTGAACCATCTTCACTTTCCCGATGATGATGACGCATAAGTGAAGATCTGGAAAAATTGAAGAGTATCATCAAAAAACTAAAACTTGCGTCTGCAAAGATTGGCTTGGAAATAAACACATACAGAGCAAAAATACTGAGCTCAGACAACCAACCACTTATAGTCGGAAACCAGTCTATAGAAACTGTTGATGAATAAATCTATCTTAGTCACAAAATGAAACTGGGAAAAAGCAATCAAAATGCAGCAGTTCCTTGCAGAATAGAACTGAGGTGGGCAGCGTTCCAAAAACTAAGATTTATACTGACCAACAAGGATGTTCCAAATAACATGAAGGCTAAGGTCCGAAATATGTACATACTACCATTTACAGCTACGATATGGAAAATATAAGGCAAGTGCTCGTAAACTAAAGCACACACAACGAGCCATTCTATGACAGATGTTAGGAGTCTGCCTCAGGTGTTGGATTCCATAAGAGGACATTAGAAGGAGAACAGAGGCAACAGGCGTCCTACAAAGAATTGCAAGACAGAATCGGCAATGGGACGAACACGTGGCTCAACAAGATCACAGCAGATCGACACCTAGGATTGTTTACTGGAGACCATGGGACCACAAGATAGGCACTGGAAGACCACAAAAGAGACGGACTGACGACTTGAATCTAGTGGTTGCAACAGGATGGTACGAGGTGCCTAGAAATCTAAGACAATGGAAACATATGGAAGGGACCTTCATCCAACAATGGATTAAGATACACTGAAAAAGAAGGACACTCCCTTTGAGCACCCCCAAAATCATTTTTACATTGACGATTTCGACCTCTTAAGAACAACGTGTGGAGGTCTTTCTGCAGGAAGTTCTGAATAAAGTCATAAAGCTGGTCCAGTATTTCTTTCCTTCAGTGATAGTATGAAGCTGCATCTAATGCCTTCCGCCGGCCGCTGTGGCCGAGCGGTCCTAGGCGCTTCAGTCCGGAACCGCGCTGCTGCTGCAGTCGCAGGTTCGAATCCTGCCTCGGGCATGGATGTTTGTGATGTCCTTAGGTTAGTTAGGTTTAAGTAGTTCTAAGTCTAGGGGACTGATGACCTCAGACGTTAAGTCCCATAGTGCTTAGAGCCATGTGAACCGTCTAATGCTTTCCGGAAATAAAGAAACAAGGTATCGACTTGGGTTGCCTTATCTGCTTATATTTGTTTATCGTGGCTGAATAGAGCGAAGTGATTATTTTGGTTGCATTAGGGTTGACAGACACCATATGAGTCCAGCTTAGCGGGCTTCAGATAATAAATGTATTTCGAGCACAAGCTATAGGAACCTGAATAATCATCGGTTCCTGTATCTAAATTCCTTGTTGCAACAGCTTTTCGTTGTTGCTGTTACTGGAAGTCTGCCACTGAAACACTGTTATCAGTCATATGTAGTATGTAAGAAAAAATGAAGAATTCCACAGTAATGTAACAGCAACTTACATTTATTTACAGATACCGAGTTGGTCTTCCGCGACCACTATGGAGGGGTATCATTGTTGAATGCTGAGAATCTCACCACCAGGATCATCATGACCAACTCCACATTCGTAAGTATGCTGCATCGTATTATAATCTTAAACTGTTTCAGTAAAGTTCGAAGTATTACCTCCAACAGGTAGT
Source organism: Schistocerca piceifrons (assembly GCF_021461385.2). Classification (NCBI taxonomy): domain Eukaryota; kingdom Metazoa; phylum Arthropoda; class Insecta; order Orthoptera; family Acrididae; genus Schistocerca; species Schistocerca piceifrons. The sequence continues at coordinate 196,628,562 of NC_060143.1, forward strand.
GAATTTTTCAGATCTTTCCTTTCTGCTGAGAGTTTCAAAAAGTGCAAACAAAAATGTGTTGGAAGTCATTAATAAGAAATAATTTAACCTGATCAGTGCTTTTTCAAACTGAAATCTTACAGTCGAGGTCAGAGAATAATAACTTGACAAAAAAATGTTTCAGAGAAGTAAATATGTTGTTAGCCCGCCTGGCTAGCCGCGCGGTCTTATGCGCTGCTTCCCGAGCGGGAAGGAGTGCCGGTCCCCGGCACATATCTACCCAGCGGCTCAGTGTCGAGGTCCGATGTGAGTGCCGCCCTGTGGAGGGTTTCTAAGGCGGTTTTCCATCTACCTCGGAGAATGCGAGCTGGTTCCCCTTATTCCGCCTCAGTTACACTATGTAGGCCATTGCTGCGCAAACACTGTCTCCACGTACGCGTATGACATAATTACTCTACCACGCAAACATTTGGGGTTACACCCGTCTGGTATGAGAAGTTCCCGGCAGGGGAAGGGGGGGAGGGGTGTCCACTGGGGGCCGAACCGCACAATTACCCTGGGTTCGGTGTGGGACGGCGGTGGGGTAGGTGGACTGCTGTGGCCTGTTGTGAGGTTGTGAACCACTAGGGTCTACAGCGGGACTAAGCCCTCTCTGTCGGTTCTAGGTCCCCAGTTTAATACAAATACACAATACACACAAATATGTTGTCAGTCTTCTCTTCCATTTCGAACAAAGTATCCCAATATTTTACTATTCAAATATATTTATACTGTGCTAATTCTTATTTATTGTCGTGATGTTCTAATCATTGGAACACTCTAGAAGGGCTTGTTTCCATTGCATACCAGGTTATAAAAACTATATCCATTCTATTGTGGGGGCGTTTTGGGTGATTCGGAGGCTGTTAATAGAACTAAGGATTAAAATTGCCCTCTCTTACAAAGTTGTTTCGTCAGTTACGTTCGTTAATTGCTCCAAGATTCACGGTCACATTTACATTTCACCAAGGTCATGATTAAACAGCTTTCTCGTTGAAACGCCATAAATAAATATTACAGTATATTGATGCTTTCATAAACTCTTACAAATAACTTGGTGAGGACGTAATATTTGCTCTTTTTATGTTTCATTTTGTGATCATAGATGCGTTCGGCTCAGACAGCGCTAAGGTCACTGAATTTAACTTCCGACAAACTTTTGACAAAAATAAGTGCAACGTTAAGGAACATTACAAAACTGGGAGAACTTCAACTGGGTTTTAATAATTTGCACTCCAAACAGCATAGCGTACATAGTGTACATCTACATATTTTCATAAACTCGTCTCTGTACACTGATGAGCCAAAACATTATGACCACCTGGCTAACACCTTTGGAGCGCAACAAAACAGCAACCCTTCTTGGCGTGTATTCGATGAGTTACCAGAAGTATGTGGGACCAGATGCTTACATACGTGTCAAGCATTTCCGGTAAATTCCGGGTTTGTGGTTTATGGGCAGTAGCAGGCTCCCAGTTGGATCCTAGATGTGTTCCATCAGAATTCCTTCGAATTTGGTAGCCAAGACGTCAATCTGAGTTCACGATCATGCTCCGCATTGTAACACTATTCTGGGCTTGAGAAATGGACAGTTATCATGCTGATGGATTTCCACGTCGTTGGGGAAGATATCAAATATTAAGGGGTGCTGGTGATCCGCAATAACACTCACGTAGCCTTCAGTTGTTATGGTGCATTCGATTACTATCATGCATCCCATGGAAGCTTCCATCGGCCTGCGTTCGTGGTGCGTACATTTTTCGACCAGCCATCCATCTGGATCACCAGGCATCCAGATGAAACCGTCGAAATGGTCTCACAAGAAATACGATTCTTCCGAACGAGCGAGGTGGCGCAGTGGTTAGTACACTTGACTCACATTCGGGAGGACGATCATTCAAATACGCGTCTGACCACACAGATTCAAATTTTCCTTGATTTCCCCAGATCGCTCGAGGCGCATACCAGAATGGTTCATTCGAAAGGACACGGCCGATTTTCTTCCTGATATTTGAAACAATCCAAGCTTGGACTCCGTCTCTAATGACCTCGTTGTCAATACTCTTCCTTCCTTCCTTCCTTCTTTCCTTCCTTCGGGTCCGCCTCATTAGCTGAACGGTCAGCGGCTTCGTTGAATGGTTCTGAACAGTCCCTGATGGTTCCATCCTGTACACGAAACCAAGAATTGCGGTCGCGCTGCACTCCCAAGGGGTACGATCACGTTCAGTGGAGATGCAGCCTCACAATGTACTTAGAGAAGGGCTGAAACTTCAGAGGGTATCAGCAGCGTCAATGGTTGTCAAGAACATCTTCGTGTTGCTCATCGCACTACGAACTGTCGTTTTGGAGCGCAAAATGTGTGGTGATCAATGCTCCACCCTTGAGGACTTTTCGCGTTGATTCTGAGCGGTGGTGTGTCTGAAATATTTTACCCGGCCACATACAGGGTGCGTCAAACAAATGTACAACACTTTCTAGAAGGTTAAATATCACTGAGACAGTAATGTTATGTTTCTTAAACAGGTGGCAGCAATGGCAAGGAAGTAACTGCAACATGGCGGACGTGCGTTTGAGCTTTGAAGCGCGGAAGCAGATAATTAAGTGGTACTGGAAGTTTGAGAATGTAGCTGCGGTTCGAAGACAGTGGAGAAGTGAGTATGGTACAGAACCACCTTCGAGGTTAACAATCACGCGTCTACGAGACAAATTCGAAATTCATGGGACAGTGTGTGATGTGCATGAAGGTCGATCAGGGCGACATCGTACAGCCACAAGTGATGATTCCACAACTGCGGTCTTGGAACTGTTTCAGTGTTCGCCTCAAAAATCTTCAAGGCAAACGGCACGTGAGAGTAATGTAAGTGCTAATAGTGTGCTACGCATTCTGAAGAAAGGCAAGTTTCGTGTGTACATTCCAAGGCTGGTGCAACAGCTAAGTGACGACGATCCAGATCGAAGGTGAGAATTTTGTGAATGGGTTCAGGAGATGGTGAGACGTGAACCGGGATTTATGGGTAGCATAATTTGGTCAGATGAAGCCCAATTCAAACTCAATGGAACTGTCAGTAGGCACGACTGTGTGTACGGGCTGAAGGTAATCCTCACATTACAGCTGAAAAGGCTGTGAATTTTCCTGGTGTAAATGTGTGGTGTGGTTTGCCTGCAAGTGGACTCATTGAGCCTTTCCGCTTTGAAGGTACAGTTACTGGAGAAACGTACCTAACAATGCTTGCTGACTCCATATTCCCTGCCCTTCGTGCATTATACGGTAATGATGAGTTTTATTTCCAACAAGATGGCGCCCCGCCGCACTATCATAGGGACGTACGAGCATACCTGGATCACAATGTGCCAGGCCAGTGGATAGGACGCAAGGGACCAATCGACTTTTCTGCACGCTCTCCAGACCTCATGCCGCTGGATTTCTTCTTATGGGGCACAGCAAAAGATGAGGTGTACAAACGTAAACCACGTAACCTGGACACACTTTGGAATGAGATTCAGGCGGTGTGCGCAGAAATCTCATTGGACACTTTTGTACAATGTACGGAATCAATGGTGACTCGTACTCAGAAATGTATTGATGCTGAAGGCCACCAGTTTGAACATTAATCTCATTTGCAAAGTACATTTATTTTTCAAATTGGGCTTTAAGCTTTCCATTTCCAGAAATTTAACAGTGTAGAACAGGAAATAAATTTTCTATGATGCTTCAAAGTGTGTGTACATTTGTTTGACGCACCCTGTATAATAAAACCACGCGATTTCAAAGCTGGATGTCGCAGTACTGACCTCCATCGCAGAGGCATCAAAGACAGGGTGAAATGCGTGTAAGAGGATCTGTGACTACCTTCTTATCGTGTGACACGTCCACAGTTGCGCTGGACCGGGTTGTCGTACAATTTGGTGCCCATATGACATCATTAATCCATCTTACAGCTTACATGTACTTTTGAGCAATAGCGTTTTTTCGCATATGTCGACACTTTTCTATTTGAAGTGTCGCCGAGTCAGAGGGTGGCTTTGCTGGTCTCTACTCTTTTGCACCATTATAGAGAAGCGTTTTAGGCACGTCTGAGCCAATGTCCAAACCTACGCGTCGCGGTGGGGGCAGTTACGGGGTTTCGAAAAAGTGAGCTTTTAATTCTGTTGTGCAATGTGATTCAATAAACGTTGACGTCTTGATATGTGGCACACAAGGGAAAGCAGGAACGATTAAGTACTTAAACTACATTTGCTGCACTTTTGCAATTATGTTTTCTAATTGTCAGAGGCCTTTAACGAATTAAGCTTTGTGGTTCAAATGTTATAACGAATGTTGGTTCATAAAATTCATTCATTACTTCGTTAGGGACTTGGCCTGTTCAGCTAACTAATTAAATATCCAGACTTCTGCTGGATGAAATTCTCTACACATTTTTTCTACACGAGTCTAGCGTTATTAAAGGAATATTAATTTAGACAGAAATTGGAAAAGCAGTTATAAATTAATGTGAAAAATTAGGTCTCATTTCATAGAGTATTTTACAGAATATTGCGGTCCAACGGTAATGAAGTCCCATTAAATCGATACGCTGAAGTTCATAAACGTTGCGCTTTCAACTGAGAGATCCAGTAGATGTGTGTGACCATGCAAGAGAGAGTAACACCGTTCAGTATATTGCTACATGAACGCTGTAGCCCGTACGTAATATGCTGCATGCCCGCGCTCGGATATTCATACTTGGCTGGTTCCTAATTTAAAAAAAAAAATTATACACATGATGAAGCCTACGACTCATGTCTCAGAAATTACTGAATTTTTAATTGACATAAAATGCCATCTTTGTAACTTACAAACTTTGAGCCAGTGACGAATACTTATGGACAGTTATTGATTTAGGAATTTACTGAACTCTGCAAGGCAGAAAAAAAGGATTCATTTTGCAATTGGCTACAAAAGAATTAGCATACTGAACTCACTTTTAGACAGGAAGTCGTTTCAGATTCGATAGACTCTTCTCAGAATTGTCAGCGCTCTGCATACTTTTTAATGGTTACTAGCTGAAAAGCGCTCGCTTCCTTTGGTGTTTTCTTCAGTTTGTCTTCTGAATCAGAGAAAAAGTTGTCATTAATCGTCACATTTGTGTTATATCTAACTTATTCAAAGTATTTTGTCATATTCTACATCTGGATTTTTGCTTTCGGTGCAAAAACTAATAAGTTTTTTAGTTGTCCGTTATATGAACACGTTAGGTATAAAACTTCCCGGCATATTAAAACTGTGTGCCGGACCGAGATTCGAACTCGGGACTTTTCCCTTTCGCGGGCATGTGCTTTACCATCTGAGCTACCCAGGCACGACTCACGATCCGCCCCCATAGCTTCAATTTTGCCGGTTTCTCGTCTCCTACCTTCCAAACTTCACAGAAGCTCTTCTACGAACCTTGCAGTCTCGGTCCCGCACACAGTTTTAATCTGCCAGGAAGTTTCATGTCAGCGCACACTCCACTGCAGAGCGAAAATCTCATTCTGGAAACAGTAGCTATAGTTGTCCGTGCAAGAAACACGATTCTCTTAAAGTTATTCCACGACTTTGGAATGTTTGCCCTTATGCTTTATTGAAAGTTTTTTTGCGAAGGGCGCAACGGAAACATTGGGTGAATTTAGGAATTTTGTCGGGCACTTCACTCTCTCGTCTTGGATCACCTTTGTATCAAAGGATTTAAATTTTTTTCCGTTTCCCTGGGGCTATATTCTATATTAGCAGATTACTTTGTTGAACTACGTCTTTTTTGTTGCTAAAATTGTTCGTCCGTACAGCCATTCTCTGTTTCCGCAGTTTCTTTCCATAAACGGTTACAGTTTTTTGATGAACCGTTCCTCTGTTTTTATTAAGCTGCACAACTCATCAGTTTAAACGATTTTGGTTGAGAGCGGATCAATGCGACATGTGCCACTTCCAAGTTGCATTCTAGAACGTTCTAGAATATTCGATAAGATGCGTTACATTCGAGAATATTCTAAAACATCCGTTACAATCGAGAATATTCGTAATACCTAGAGAACATTATAGAATTCGAGTTGTTCCCCTTAAAAAATACATTTCTGTGAAAGAGACCGACAAGGTGACAGCAGCCAGCCACTTCACTCGTATCTCCAAAACCACAAAAGCTACCACCGCACAAACACTACAGTGCGCAACGGGGAAACCAAGGGTACCGCCAGATACAAAAACTAATGATTGTCAGTAGTGGTTTTGGAGGTACTGTCAACTTCGCCCACAAACACTTTAATTTATATATACCATGTTTCAGCGTCTTTGCATCAAATATCTGGAGGTGAGAGATCTCCATTTGGAGAAAAATTGTTCACTGATATTTCACAGTGACAACAGACATCTTTTAATCATTTATTATGCACTGATAGGTGGCAGGGCATGTGCATCCGCAGCGTGTGTATGCAGCGTGTGTTGCCTATAATCCAATCATCTGCTCTGTATGAAACAGTGTAAGCAAACAAAATTAAAGCTCCCGATTAACTTCTAAAATAGCTTTTTCCACTCAAAGAGACTTTTTATTAACTCTCTGTGTGTCCATCTTCATGCAGATGGTTGCGGGACCTCGGCTGTTTAATAAGCAGTGTCGAATCATATGTCTGTCTGACAGTCGGCAAGTCCTGATCAAAGGAGTCGCTGCGTTAATAATATTGAATGCTGGCTCTTAATTTAACTGGACCAAAAGAGGGCATCTTTCTACACGTCGGTCAGGGGACCGGAAGAAGATAGCGTAATCCGTCGCTGATACTGGCTGCTCAGTAAAATAACAATTGAAAATTTAGTTGGCTGAAAAGTGTTTTGATTCGACATTCTCTACTCTTTCTTAAGGTTTCCTTCCTGAAAACCACTTTACCAGTTTACTGGGGTAGCTTAGTGTGCAGACGCAGCACACACATGGTTAGTAGACTCTGCCAGTTTGATCAAATCTCATCGTCCCTGTTCTCTAAATTTCACCAACTGTGTTTCATGAGAAGAATGTGGTCTTCCGTCCAGTGATTCCCATTTGAGTTCACGAAGCATCTCCACGATACTCGCATTTTTATCACATCTGCCGGCAACAAATCTAACAGCACATTTCTGAATTACTTTGATGTTGAGAGGGTTCGAGATTTTTCGCTACTTTATTGGTAAGAATTTCAAAGAAAGGAAATCATTTGAATGATAAGAAAAAATCTTTGACGTATAGATTAACAAGTGTACTTAGTTATGCGTGTTGGTAAAGTTGAGCAGAAAGGTCCTCTTTTGCTTTGTCACGTCCTTTCAAGAACGAATTTCAAAACTTTTACCACAACGTCAGGATTTCTTCCTTTGTGAGGGTCAGCGAATTTCTTTCTACCGGTAGTTAGAAATAATGCCATTTTCTGTTTCTTCCAGTGGCGAACGTTACTCTCAGCTACATTGAACTCGCGTCCCGCCCACCTGTTAGCATATTCTTCAGCATAAAGAATTACTTTACGATTGAGAATAGCATCGTAAGATGTTCTTCTCTGCTTGCCTTCCATTCCGCTACTATCTTATGCAAACACACTACGCAATGATATGCCAACAATGATGTGAAGAAGTTTAGAATCACACCAATCCATTGTGACATGAGGAACAATACCTAAATTTCTGTGATGTTGCCGATGACCGACGGTTTCAAGTTTGTACTGGAACGTTATGCGCCATCGAATCTTGAACGCACACCAGTTTTCAATACTACATATAGTAAAAAAAGTGCACATTAGATTCGCGTAAATATGGTAATTGTAGACCATTACAATGTTTAGATTACGTTGTTGCGAAAACCAAAAAACATTTAGAACTGTCTTTCCCCAACACAACATCTAGTCCTGTCACGATAAAGGCCACGTATAACACTACCGACTATTGTTAAATTAGTGATCAGCCGCTAACGTTATTTCTGTGAAAGTCTTTTATATTTTGTGGCCGTGACTGAGTGTGATGGAATGGTGTCGGACAAAATTTGTTTCCCTAAAGATTTGTATTGAGGAAAGCAGTGGCAAAGCAAACGGGAGTCGAACCGAGGTTCTATTAGCAATCAAGCAAACTGTAATTTCGTAAAAAGAAACGGTCGACACCCTAATTAGGCAAGGTTGTACCCAATACTGGCATGGTTCATAAAGAAAGTTGACTTTTCTTGATACTGAAATCCTGTTTTGTTGATATGATAAGAGACAGTAGCACAATTTGGCAAGTAAGGTACCAGTGATTTGACTTGAATTTGCACAGGAAGATAATTAATGCGTTTAGGCAACAACTGGTTCTCAGTAACACTTACTACCTGCACATGACAATAGGAAAATAATGGTAATTATAGATAAATAATTACTAATGGTGAAGCACTACTGATTTGGACAAGAGGTTCCTTTGTCAGCTTAATACTAGGAAATTACTACTGTTGAAATAGTTGTAAAGTAATAGTATTTTTTGTACTGATTATTATTTTTCATTCTCAAGTAATATTCACTGCCTTATATTATTTAGCTGAAATGGAACATGTGACACTTGGATCTAGTACAATTTGGATAATTGTAGCCAGTTGCTTATTCTTAATTGCTGTTATTGTAATACGACATTTAAATTTGGCTCAACTATTACCATAGGGACACAGAAACTAATCTACAGAAGACTCTGATCCAGGCTGAACCCTTTAGTCACAACACAACATGGGTAACACTGTTAACCACATACCACATGAAATTATAAACACTATTATTTCAATAAGAATAATATTTGAACTGGATACTTTAACTCTACACATATGAAAACTACATCGAGTATTTCAAAACTTATGCTCACTAAATAATTATGAACTTTACAACTCCACAAAGTTTAATAACTTTTGTTAAAGAAGATGATTATTTTCCAGTTCAATAAAATAGGATACTGGGATTTATCGTAGCATTGTGATAGGACCCTGTCTATGTAAATGACTAAGGATGCAACACAGTGTTCAACACAAAGTTTACGGAACGTGAACTTATTACTGAAAACGAAACCACACAAGTGGCTCATGAAATTATTCAGTACTCAACTGATAATTTGAGATAAAGGTGGTGGCAGCGTCGATCTCCTGTTCCATTCAAAAAAGATGGCGAAAGTATCCATGGCTCTTCCTGTGCAACAAGTGCCGAGGATTTCTTTTCTTAGCGTCGGATTTTCATAGTACAGAGCTAACCAGAGTATGCCATGAATAATAAGCCGCGTTACTTCCGCATCTGAGGCTATATTATAAGAGGGTTGGAACTTAAATAGTGGCAACCGTTTATTCACAACCGATACGAAAGAGTTACATGTCTGCACTGGTTACTGTCCTTCAAAGTTGTGTAGAACCCGTTGCCAGCGATATGGAAGGCGTAGTATACCGTCAGCATAGCCTGTTCTGTTGATGGTGCGAATGGAGCTGTCTACTGCCTGTCGAATCTCTGGAACAGTTCTGAAGCGAATGTCACGAAGTGGTTCCTTCATCTTCGGAATCAAATCAAAGTCACAAGGACTTAAGTTCGGGGAGTATGGTGGATTGTACAGTGCTTCCCAGTCCCATCGACCGAAGAGAGCAGCCACAGCTTGCGCTGTATCCACCCGCGCATTGTCGTGCTAAATGCTGGGTGGGTTGCGCAGAAACCTACAATTATATTAGGAATAACACCATCACAATCACCGAGCGAGGTGGCGCAGTGGTTAGACACTGGACTCGCATTCGGGAGGACGACGGTTCAATCCCGCGTCTGGCCATCCTGATTTAGGTTTTCCGTGATTTCCCTAAATCACTCCAGGCAAATGCCGGGATGGTTCCTCTGAAGGGGCACGGCCGACTTCCTACCCCATCCTTCCCTAATCCGATGAGACCGATGACCACGCTGTCTGGTCTCCTTCCCCAAAAACAACCAACCAACCATCATAGTCGTACGTGAGAATCACATAACTTTCACCATACTGGGGCTCTGACACACTTTCGACTTTCGCAGCGACCCATAATGACGCCGTTCGTTGGATTGGCGTTTCGGTTTTGGCTCGTACGATGTGGCCCATGTCTCATCCAGTGTTACGATACGGCGTAATAAAACCTCTCCTTCGCGCTCATAGTGCTCCAAGTACGTCTGAGCAGCGTCGTAACGCATCCATTTCTGCATTTCCGTCAAGTCATGCGGAACCCATAGTGATGCAATTTTTCGCATGCCTAGGCGTTCCTTCACGATGCGAAGCACAGTCGTATGCGCTAATCCGGTTTCGTCGGCGAGCTCACGAATGGTATGGCGTCGATCACTGTCCACTAACGCGGCAACAGCATGCACTTCTTCTTCAGAGAAGTTACGACGACCTGCCCTTTGCATGTCTGCCACAGTTCGTTGAAGGGTTTTACCCAACGTGCCACTGTTCTGTACCGTAATGCCGATTTCCCGCACGCCTCTTGAAGACCTTGATGACATTGTCTTGCTGTACGACCTCTGGCACTTTCAGTCTTGATCCAACTCGGTTGTTGCTGTTTCACAAACATGGTGACACCGTTACGTTAGACCGCTCGCCCACAAGTGCATGTGTTTCCCTCGATTGTGCGCACGCCGGTGACGTGGGACGGGCGAGTCCATTTCCTCGGAATAAGGTACAAAAGTAGATTCCATTGCGTAGTGTCTCCTTAGCAGTGTTTCCACTATTTAATTTCCAACTTACGTATAATCTTGCACTTTTTCTCACGTCTTTCAGTTCACAAGATGCGCACCTATTGCCTGCTAGTCACCGACTCTCTCATGCCACACAGGACCCTTGCAGTTTGGCGCCAGATCCAGCTTTTCTATTCCCGCTAGCCAGTTCCGTTGCGGAGGGACTTCCCTTCAAGTTCTACATGATTACAAACCTACTTTTCCTATGCATGAACCAGTATAATAAATAAATTTTAAAGTTTTACGTTATTTTACAGCATACTACTTTTGAAATTAAATTCATAGATTAATTACAATTACATAAATTATCATAAATAATGAATAAAACATTTACATGGATGTTACATCAAAGAGCGTTGTTATACTGAAGTAAAAGTAAAAACAGAAAGTAAGTTTGATAAGACCGTTAATGGTAACATCGATAATAGTATTACTCATTTCGCACGACTTTTCTTTAGGATCTACCTGTACTTATCCGTATGTTCTGCAGCAGATATTGTCTGCATCGGACAGTGATTACCGAGTGCTCCTCAAGAACCAATAGCTCGCATGTCTAGCCGACACGTAGTAGTAGAGACGGAGTTTTCTCACGAGAGACTTGCTTATAACATAGAAAATTCAGACTATTTTGAATTCTTGCCAATTTTTTCTTTCCTGTCTAAGCCATCTGAAGTCTAATTTCCGTGCACGTATTGTGGTGATGGGCAGTTCATTCCCATCAATATACTGCGAACTTCATACCCATGCTCACAGTGGCTTGCAGTTTGTTTGTTCATCTTTTTGACCTCTATAGTTATTCGGCAGAGTTCATTGAGATGTAATAGTCCATGTTGTTTACTATAATAATGTGAGTTGTTTCTTCATATACAGTACTCAATGAACAAGAGACGAAAAACTGTCTGTTAATTTGCCCTGCGTATTGAACCCAACAATATTTCGCTATTCTAAATCCGAAAAGTTTCCTTAGATAACACAAGATATTTGATAGACGTTGATCTCTTTTCAGTAGGAATCTCTTGTGTTTCTGACAGGACAGCGGCCGTGTCCGATGAATACCGCTGTCTGAAGAGAGCTGAGAGAATTTCAAGAATTCACTGTGGTGAGAGGCGTTCGGCCTGTTATGTAAAACACTGGTTTTAAAATGCCGTAGAAGAAACTGAAACCCTGACATTTTGGCGATAGTTATTTGCAGTACTTTCTTAAGCCTCTAGGCTTTTGAGCTGAGTATATCGCTTGACTTGTGTATCATCTTAAGCGAGAAATAAATAGCTAGGTAGTTCAACTTGTGGTTAACGAATGTGTAACACTCATGAAAACGAAGATAAAAGCGCATGCATTTTTAACACCAGTGAATGGCGAGTAAATAAATCTACTTCACTATAGTGAATAAAATTGAGCACTCCGGTTTGGTAGCCGTTTTGGACTGTACGAGGCACTGTACATCTTATGGAAAGCATGCTTCACAAGCCTTAGTGATTTATGCTTGTACCTGAAACTATCCTTTCTTTACAATAAAAATTATTATTAAATACGTAATTAGTGATTTTCTTACTCCATTGTTTTTCATCACAACCGTACAGCACGATTTATTTTAAAGGTGATTGCATCTCTTTGGTTTATTTCACAGTTGTATTCTTCATGTCATGGCAAAATGAATAGCTCCAATATTATTACAACGTAGCTCATTTACGAATTCCTGACTTTTGTAGTATTTTCCACCCTTGCACATTTGATCTATACAAGTATCTAGTAACTTTCACTAGCTTTCACTTATTTCTGCAGTACACTTTACTGTCTTGCCTGCAGATACAGTACTTCCTGTAGGCATTTAGATGCAGTACTTCCTGTAAGCATTTACTTAAAGTATATGTTCTCCATATTCTTCATAATATATGATATTTCTTTGACAGCGCACAATATTTCTTCTGCAAAACTGATTCCTTATGTACATTAATCTTCGTTTTGTTTTTTGTTTCCCAATTCTCGTCCATGAATTCAGTTCTATTTATTTGAGTGCCTGACTTCCGATTTATCTAGAGCTATGTCTTAGTAATGTAAGTCCGCCAGTTGCCTGAAAATTGGTTCTTATTGAGCCGGTATGTGATGCAGAATGTACACATTCAATGAAAAACTTAAATACAGATAGCTGACGCATTTCTATTAATAAAATATGTATCTTCCGCAACGCTGCCTACGACTGATAAATGAAACCCATATGGATTTGTTAAATTGTGTGAAGAAAATTTATAATCTTTTAATGCATTATAAAGGCGTCAGAAGGCAAGAATGTACAGGGTGTTCGTGAATTATCTCGACAGCTTTAGACTTCAGTAACTTTAGAATTATGCTATATAACAGTGGGGACTCCGAATTTGAAGTGATCAGACGTGATGCAATGAAAAGTTCCAGTTTGCGTCCTCCTATGTTTCTGAAACGCATAATTGATATTCAACAAGAATTGTCAGATGATGCTAATCTTTTCCCTTTTTGCAAATAAAAAAAGTTTAGGACCAAAGAGCGGTGCCACATCTCTTACTGAAATGACAACAACTGAAATATTTGAAAACGTCAAGAGACGGTTCGGGAACAACGGATTATGATAAAATTTTGACAAGACTCAGTAAATGTCATGATATTCTACGAGCTATAGAAACAGTGTACGCAGGTAGTGAAATACAATAAGAAAAAAAAGTTAAGATTCAAGACAACAGATATCACGACCTTAATTACTAAACCAACATACTATAGTTAATAAATGCCTTAGTTCAATTAAATTTGCAGTACGCATGATTCCCGGTCTAGATGATTTAGGAATGAAGAAACTTCTCTATGCTGCTTATTTCCACTAATGAGTTTTGGAATAATTTTTGGAGGAACTCAGATTAGTGGGATACTATTTTCAGAATAGAGAAGTGTGTCATAAGAATTATATCTAGAATCAGTTCTGGAACATAATGGAGAGATCTCTTCAGAAAAATTATGTTTTGATAATTGCTCCACAAAACACATACAATGTATCCATTAATGTTCTTGATTGTTTAAACATTTATCTTTCCTCGAAAAATTATGCAAACCATGAATACAATACTAGTACCAAAAATAACTTTTACAAAGACTTCAGGAACTTAACACTCGTACAGAAAGCAATAAGATATATGGGTACTCATGTGGTCAACAATCTACTAGAGCTTATCAGTTACGTAGCTAACGTAATGGAATTTAAGACTGAATTAAAGAAATTTCTTTTCGACAACTCCTTCTATTCCAAAGGAGACTATCTTCACACAAAAATCAATGTTTCAAATTATTTTATAATTAACATTAGCACTGTAATAGAATAATATTTCGAAATTTTTCATCGTATTTTACTTAAACGAAATGTACATCTAAGACCTTTCTTCCATGTCCCACAAACCCTCGCAGTGGGATCCATGGTATACGACTAACGTAATATAATATACTGGTACATTTGATGACACTTGTGTTCGTTTTTGTGTGTGTGTGTGTGTTTCATTACAAAATACATCACACATATGCACACAATTTTATACTTTAATCCCCTGCGCGGGAAGTAGTTAATTGAGAGTGCTCTCCACCAATTGCAAATATTCAAATAAACTGAAGCTAAACGCCGCTTCAAATGAATATATGGCCAAGGCATAAGCACATATAAAAGCTGTATTCCACAAACTGCAGTCACGAAGCAGTACATGCAACATCCACAATTTCTTCTCAAGCTTAATGTCAGTAACAGTTTTCTTCTGTTGTCAGCATAATATCATGGCTTCTGTCGTTTCAGAGACAGCTTAACGCCGTCGATTACCGGATCTCGAGCGACCTGAAGTACGTCCTTCTCATCTACAACAGGAAAAAGGTTAGTTAAACGGTACATCACAGTTTTTCTTCGCAAGCAATAATTAAATTTGTTTCAATACGATGTTCTGTGTTTGTACCATTCTTTACTTTAGTATGCAACAAATGTGATCTGAAATTTATCAAAACTCATATGTGAAGTCAAGGCAAAGCAGATACAGCATCTGGGTCAATTTTTTGATCACTAAGTTTGGTGCCTAATGAATACGTTGACAAGCTTAATATTTTACGGAAACATATTGTATTACAGTAAATGTTAGTGACAACAAAGCATGAAGTTCATGTTCATGTGTATATAAATTCCTCTTCAGACAGAATGATTTTCTTTATTTCCGATTTAAACGATGACACCTTAAGGTGTTTCGCCATTACGCCTTCTACATGAGTAAATTATATGTAAGATAATGTTTATATCGTTTAGTGCCCTGATGTTATGTGCTGTGATTCACAGCTATATTGATTTTATCGCTATCTGCGTTTCTGCAGTCATTTTCCGATGTCGCATCGGTAAGGTATGCCTCTATCCTTCTTACAGCACTGGTTAGATGTATTGAGACTGACTGGAGTAACGTCACCAAACCAGTACCATACCATTCTGTGTAAAGTATCTGCTCCTACTGTCCCTCTATCTGGTCACTTGCAACACTGTCGTATGTTCTGACTAACAACAGACAAAATTATCCAAATAATTAAGTTCGACATGAATATGAAGCAGTGGGTATCAGTAAATGATGGCGATGATGATGATGATGATGACGACGATGAAACGAATTATTTTGTTAGTAATCTATAAGGGGAAAAGTACGAGTGATTTTTCTGACTGATCTTAGTGAACGTGATAAATACACAGCTATAAAACAAAACGTTCTTTTCATCACATATTACGACAGTTCTGGCGAACGAAAATTTCGTCCGTAAAATAAACATGAAGACCGTAAACAGGGACCTTGCGAGACTCAGCTTGCTTTGTTTGTCGGTTAGATCCGAAGTGCCGTAAGCATCAGCGCTCGGGTTGACGCCGTGTTCCTTGACTTCAGCAAGGCGTTTGATACTCTTCCACAGTGTGGTTTAGTGAAAAAAACGTAATTACCGAGTATATGGCCGGTTCTGTAGTTTCAGGAGTACTGTGATAGGATTGTGACTGTTAAAATATATATAAGTGATCTAGTACAAAGCATTGGAGAGTCCATGAGACTGTTCGAAAGTGATGCAGTTGTTTGTAAGAAAGTAGAAATAGCAGAAGACTCTAGCGAACTTGAATGGTGCGGCGAATTGCTATAGACACTGAACGTAAATAAATGTAAAGCATTGCGCATACTTAGGAGAAGAAATAGACTACAACACAATTACACTGTTGATGGCAAATTGCTGTAAACAGTAGCTTCCTGTAAAATACCTAGGACCGCATAACACAAGTAGTAGGGAAAGCAGATGCCAGACTGAGATTCATACGAAGAATCATAAGGAAGCGTAACTCATCCAGGAAAGAATTTTCTTAGAAAACAATTGTCCAGTCGTTTCTTGAGTACCGGTCATCAGTCTGGGATCATTACTAGGTGAGATTAATAGCAGAGAGAGAGAGAGGATTCAACGAAGAGCGGCGTGTTTTGACACTGGATCGATTAGTCCGCGCGAGAGCATCACGGAGAAACTCAACACACATCAGCGGCAGATGATGAAAGAGAGGTGTTGTGTGTCACGGAGAAGGTGGTTGTTGAAATTCCGAGTCGTTATTTTTCCGAAAGAGTCGGAGAAAATATTACTTCCTCCTACATACCTCTCTAAATGACCACAACGAGAAAATTCGAGAAATTACTGCTAATACGCCTGGGTGGTCAGCGTGGCTGACTGCCATAAGGGCGACGCGGGCTGCAGGGACTTTGCTTGGTGAGAGGACTGGTATGGGCTGCTCTAATCAAGAAACCTGACTACGAGCGGGAGACCCGCGTACTGTCCACAAGTCGATTCAAACCGCATGTGATGACGCCACTGGCAGAGGATGACACGGCGGTCGGTCGTGTACGATTCGCACGTCAGAGCCAGAGCGCGTAACTTTACCTTTATCTTAGAGCTAATACAGAGATTTACCGACAATCATTCTTTCCACTCGCCTTTCGCGATTAGAACAGGGAAAGGGGGCGAGGAATCAGATAGTACCAGAAGTACCTCCGTGACACACCGTCATATGTGCTGCGGAGCATAAATGTAGTTAGGAAACAGCTACATGCACCCACATTTGTAATGGAGGAGAAAGTCAACCTGCGTTAGCTGTGCAATTCAGTAGATCGCTGTCAGGACAGGACAGCGCCGACTGTGTACAGAATTCAATCTGGCCTCAGGTCACGAAGGGGCATTACAAGCTTAGGCGGGTGCGCAATTTGACCTCAGGGCAAAAAAAAGGTTTGTCAGCACATGACATTCCCGGTCGAACTGGCGTACAGAGCAGCGACGTCATAAGAGTATTCAGTGGTTATCGTGAGACACAAAACATTGAACGTCTGCCTTACAGTAGCCGCTCGAGATCAGCAAGAATCAGATGCCTTTATACGAGTACCTCGAGAAGAAAGCAACAAAACAGCGTGTTGCGGGAAGCCGCGACATGGAGGGCTGTGTCGCCCAGACGGTATGCAACCACCTACACATAACCAGTCTGGCCTTCAGGCACCCATTACGAATAACATTACAGAACTCCAGCACCGTGCTGCGCAAAGAAGTTGAGCGTAGGAACATCTGGAATGCAAACTGGTTCGAAGATATTAGGTTCTCTTCACCGGCGAGTGCTGGAATGTACTAATGCCCGAAGTTCGTCAAAAAAGAGTGTCGAGTGATCTGGTAAGCAACCTGTGTGTCTCAGCCATGCAGTCCAATGGGTTCAGAAGGGAGGTGGCTCTGTTCATTTTTTGGGCCAGCTCACGTACGGATTCCAGATGACTCCCATCGCTATCGAGAGTAATTTGGGCGCTATGAAGTATCTGAATAGTATTACCAAACTTTTTGTCCAGCGCTACAGTCAACACGTCGGCGATAGGTTCAGCTTCCACGACGATAATACACGATCACACAGCGTCCATCTCTTGAACCCCTTTCTGCAGTAGACTGGAATCAACCGAATGAAATAGTCTGTGGAACCTGCCCACATAAACCCGCCCGAACATGTTTGTGATAAGTTGAAAAGTGCAGTGCGCCAGAGCAGGAACGCTACTTACACACTGGATGACTTCAGAAGAGTCATTCGAAGAGACTGCCTCTAACTGGTTATTCCGTCACTACTGTCAACCCTTGAATTTACGACCACACAATATCGTAGATATGCCGCTGGTGCAAAACGTGCAGTTTAAATTTTGGATTCCATTCACATAACAAACCAAAGGACCCTATAGTAGAGGATTAGTCAGTTTTACATAAATATTTCTAACGGCATAATTGGGACATTTTTACCGCTGCTATCTTCTTTCCGATAATTCATAATCGTGGTGCATTAGAAGCATGTCAGAAAAGCGGCCATACAATTCTTCACATTAACTAATACATACCTGAGTCCAAACAAGGTCCCGGGAGTAGACAACATTCCATTAGAACTACTGACGGCCTTGGGAGAGCCAGTCCTGACAAAACTCTACCATCTGCTGAGCAACATGTACGAGACAGGCGAAATACCCTCAGACTTCAAGAAGAATATAATAATTCCAATCCCAAAGAAAGCAGATGTTGACACATGTGAAAATTACCGAACTATCAGTTTAATAAGTCACAGCTGCAAAATACTAACGCGAATTATTTACAGACGAATGGAAAAACTGGTAGAAGCCGACCTCGGGGAAGATCAGTTTGGATTCCATAGAAATGTTGGAACACGTGAGGCAATACTGACCTTACGACTTATCGTAGAAGAAAGATTAAGGAAAGGCAAACCTACGTTTCTAGCACTTGTAGACTTAGAGAAAGCTTTTGACAATGTTGACTGGAATACTCTCTTTCAAATTCTAAAGGTGGTGGTGGGGGGGGGGGGGTTAAATACAGGGAGCGAAAGGCTATTTACAATTTGTACAGAAACCAGATGGCAGTTGTAAGAGTCGAGGGGCATGAAAGAGAAGCAGTGGTTGGGAAAGGAGTGAGACAGGGTTGTAGCCTCTCCCCGATGTTATTCAATCTGTATATTGAGCAAGCAGTAAAGGAAACAAAAGAAAAATTTGGAGTAGGTATTAAAATCCAGGGAGAAGAAATAAAAGCTTTGAGGTTCGCCGATGACATTGTAATTCTGTCAGAGACAGCAAAGGACTTGGAAGAGCAGTTGAACGGAATGGACAGTGTCTTGAAAGGAGGATATAAGATGACCATCAACAAAAGCAAAACGAGGATAATGGAATGTAGTCGAATTAAGTCGGGTGATGCTGAAGGAATTAGATCGGGAAATGAGACACTTAAAGTAGTAAAGGAGTTTTGCCATTTGGGGAGCAAAATAACTGATGATGGTCGAAGTAGAGAGGATATAAAATGTAGACTGGCAATGGCAAGGAAAGCGTTTCTGAAGAAGAGAAATTTGTTAACATCGAGTATAGATTTAAGTGTCAGGAAGTCGTTTCTGAAAGTATTTGTGTGGAGCGTAAAGTGTGGAATTGAAACATGGACGATAACAAGTTTGGACAAGAAGCGAATAGAAGCTTTCGAAATGTGGTGCTACAGAAGAATGCTGAAGATTAGATGGGTAGATCATGTAACTAACGAGGAGGTATTGAATAGGATTGGGGAGAAGAGAAGTTTGTGGCACAACTTGACTAGAAGAAGGGATCGGTTGGTAGGACATGTCCTGAGGCATCAAGGGATCAGAAATTTAGCATTGGAGGGCAGCGTGGAGGGTAAAAATCGTAGAGGGAGACCAAGAGATGAATACACTAAGCAGATTCAGAAGGATGTAGGTTGCAGAAGGTACTGGGAGATGAAGGAGCTTGCACAGGATAGATTAGCATGGAGAGCTGCATCAAACCAGGCTCAGGACTGAAGACCACAACAACAACAATAACAACAACTAATACATATTATATTTCCATCCGCAGCTCTATCTCCCATGTGCTAGGACATAATCTTATTAGTGCTGGGAACTACATAGTGTTGGGCAAATACGTAGGGGCTTAATAAAATAAGTTAAATATATTCTCCAACCTTATACCGTTGCGCACTAGCAGTGGCGCATTGTCAGAAAAGAGTACATATTCTGGCTTCCCTGCAGACGCAGGAGCATCACAGTGTGCGACTGAAATGACACGGCAATTGGAAACGCGCTCCAAAGTTGAAGTACGCGAGACAGTATGATTCTTTTGGGCAAATGTCTAAATTGCATGCACATTCACCGTGAAATTGTGACGATATATGGACCAAATACAACGTGCCGTCCAGGCGTAGTGAAACGGTGCCAATAATTTGACCAAGACCGCAAGACGTGGGAGATGCCAAGCGGGAAGTCATTTTGCACTATGCGATTTCCATCTTTTTGGGAGCCTGTAACACTACGGTCGGGCGCACGATACTCTTTAAAGCCTGTACTATGGTAAGTTGACGGGCTTCACCTTATAAGAAAGGATTTTGGTATATATGTTGACCGCGTGTACCTGAATGGAGGCAAAATCAGACTTACACCCACTCAGTAACAACAATGATACGTCAAGCAAGTCTGAAGTGCAACTACACGTTAGGACGGACAAGAAACAACACAGCAGATGCTACCAATTGTTAATAATACGGTCGCCAGCCTAATTAGGCATTAACTGAGTTTCTTCCCTGTACAAGTGGATGTACATTCAAGCATAACAACACGTAGTAACACTGCATTATATGGTAAATTTTAGAACCGGAAAATCTACTGAACTGATAATTTCACTTTCTGTACTAATATGGACAAGCCATAAATACACAACAATACACTATAATGTTTACTACAAACTTCGTACTGTCTATTGATCTGATTAAAATCGGGCATAGGTTACCCTAGAAATAGCACTTTCGAAACACACATACAATGTCAATTTTGAAAAAGGTAAAACACTGATAAATTTTGGTTTTATATTGACTTTAACTTTGCTGGTCAAATCAGTTCAGTACACTTCAGAATTCAAATGAATAGAAAAGAAAAAAAGGGGGGGGGGGGGGAGAGACCCTGAAACTGTTATGATCACTGTATTGAAAATTTTGATTATTGGCTTCATTAAGCACTCTAGATTTCCAATATATGAGTTACTACTCTTTTTAGCTTATTTCCTGCTCATTTAACTGCCATTATTTTTGTCTCAAATTAATTAAATTTCATTACTAAACCAATTTCAACATTATCTTCCAACTTTGTCAGACCTTAGTTATTTGCCGATATATTCATTAACAACAAAGTTCTTTAAACATCATTCTAACATAGATAGGTCTGCAGGTAATTATTATTAACATAAACTTTGAATCTTCATTTCGGGACACTCGGATTGCACAACATGTGCAAAGGACCCTGTCTAGGTTAATTGTGATGATAATTAACTGATAGGACAGTTCTGGTAATATTTAAGTTGTTATTGAACAGTATGAAACAAAAGTAACACTGGTCCACACGAATACAGTACTAAAAGTTTCAATCTGTTCGTATCGATGCGGCGGTCGGCAGGCGGCGAGATGGCGAGGCACAGAGCACACATACAATCACAGCAATGGCTCTTGATGTATCGGCACTTTGCTTCTTCTTAGCGTCGCAATACTTTTCCGTTTAGTGCCTATGGAATATAGCCATGCTGTATAGGCGTCGGAAACGGCACATCCGAGGCTCAACGAAATCACGTTTTCCAGGAGAGCCTCCTCGAGCCAGAACGTGTTTCTCAGACCGATGCCCAACTCCGACGACTACTGCTGAGCCCGTTATGCCGTGCCGCGCCCGTGTGCATTTTCCTGCGCTCGCCTGCCATCTACCTTTTACCGCTCCCCTACAGACAGGGTATTCACCAAAGGTTTTGCACTCCACATATCCTAATACATTGCCTACGTATGGACCAGGCGCACAATTACAACTTTAACATCTTACAACAGTTTCAACGTTTCTTACATTTCCATTTTGTTATAATATTGCTTGCAATTTAACATAAACATTAATATTCTCATCGAAAATTGTTTACAGTTCCTTTAACATAATGGCATGAAACAAAAAAGAAATGAAATCAGAACATCGATTATACTAATTTATCGAAAAACAGAAGCAAAAATTATTATATGTACAATAGTATAACGTTGTTGTTGTTACAAGCCTTAAAGAACATCTGGGAGGAGAGGCATTTTTCAACGATGAGATTGTTCACAAAGTACTTGTTGATTGGCTCCGTGGCCAAAAAGGAGATTTCTATAGTCCAGAAACTGAACGATTTGTATAACGTACGATCATTGTTTTACAGTGTCTTAGTCTACGTTGAAAAGTAGTGTCCTGTATCTGCGCCACTTTGAAGTGCAGTGCAGCGTTCAATAAAAGTTAGTTGGCCTGGCGTAATAATATGTAACTTACTTGTAACCCATGATGAACCGAGCAAGAGGGACATAAAAAGCGGATTAGCACAGGCAAAAAGGGCATTCCTGGCCAAGAGAAGTCTACTAGTGTCAAACATAGGCCTTAAATTGTGGAATAAATTTCTAATAATGTACGTTTGGAGCACAGCATTTTATGATAGTGAATAATGGACTGTCGGAAAGCGGAACATAAGACAATCGAAGCATTTGAGATGTGGTGCTTCAGAGGAATGTTGAAAATTACGTGAACTGATAAGGTAAGGAATGAGGAGGTTCTGTGCAGAATCTGCGACGAGAGGAACATATGGAGAACTCTGACGAGATGAAGGGACAGGATGATAGGACATCTGTTATGACATCGTGGAATAATTTCCATGGTACTAGAGGAAACTTCAGAGCGTAAAAACTGTGAAGAAAGACAGAGACTGGGACACATACAGCAAATAATTGAGGACGTAGGTTACAAGTGTTATTTTGAGATGAAAAGGTTGGCACAGGAGAGGAATTCCTGGTGCGCCGCACCAAACCAATCTGGAGCCTGAAGTACTCTCATGCATACAGTCGGTGTTTTTTATTTTAATTGTGGACATTGTTCCAGCGAGGAATCACATTTAACTTTAGAAAATGTCTTTTATTACAGTCTGCTTTCGCACATGTTTCACAATGATGACCGTTTACACTCAGTTCAGAATATCTCCAGAAATATGTGGACGCTATGTACAGCACCTAAACTGCTGGTTGCCCTGCAGTGACCTGTGGCCTAAAGGAGTTCTGTAACCGAACGACAGCAGCTACGATTGGGCAAAAGTGCAATAACAGACGATAATAAAAACATTTTAATGATTCAGTTGTTTTCCACTTGATAGTATACCAAGCCTTCATACATTCATTTTGGATAAAATAATTTTGGGTATTGGGCTGCATCACTGAAATTACTAACAGCTAAATTTCCGACGTTTCGGTCGACTTGCTGCGATCCTCTCCAGGGCGGTTCACACACTCATGTTTCTTCAATGAAATGATCCCCTCAGATTTGAATGTAACTGCCCTTTTCTCTGAAGCTTCACCCACACATGGTTCTGCACATGTATTGAACACAACTCCTTCTCTCCATCTCTTTGTACACCCCTTCCCCC
Organism: Schistocerca piceifrons; assembly: GCF_021461385.2. Taxonomy (NCBI): domain Eukaryota; kingdom Metazoa; phylum Arthropoda; class Insecta; order Orthoptera; family Acrididae; genus Schistocerca; species Schistocerca piceifrons. Next base: position 196,651,814 of record NC_060143.1, read on the forward strand.
ATCTGTTTGTCCACTTCACACTCCCACCTCTATCTGCTTACCTATTCTCTACACTCCTCTCTCTCTACATCTTCTCCTCCCCCTCTCTTTGTCCGTTTCCTCCAACATCTCTCTGACTATACGTTCCACTCCCACCCTCTGACCACATGCTTCTCCTTCTCTGTCTTTACTTCTCTGCCTCTCCCTCTTCCTCTTACTCCTGCCAACTACCCCTTAAAGCCTTCCACCTCCCTCAACCATCTTCCCCTTCCTCCCTTATCTCTGTCCATTTCCTCCTTTCCCTTGCTCAGTCCACGCCCTCCTCTGCTCATCTCAGTCTGTTGCTAGCTGTGCTCAACAGCATGTGTAGCCCCTGCAATACAGTTCAATAAAGCAGTTTGACGGTGTTCTCACAACACACCTGCTTTGCTAGGCAGGCTACACATCAGGGGTCTGAAAATCATTTATTTGCGCCTGACACACAGGCTGCCATGCAAATCGGATTGATAAAGCACGCCAGTACTACTCCAACACAAACACACCAGTCATGCAGGGCAGCCTAAACTTTGGGGTGTGGGAAACTGTTTCTTCCCCTTGACATGTAGGCGAAGCTACTTGACTGGCAGGCTCATACTGTTCGCACGCAATATGCCTGTTTGGCAGGGCAGCCATCTGCCAGGGGATGTAGAAAACACTTTTTTGCCTGTTTCTCGACTCCTATTGGAGCTAGGAGGTTATAAACCCCACAGTGCTGATATTTGTTCGGCCTGCTGTTTCTGTGCCAAGTTCAGTTGAAATCAATACTGGGGTTTGAGAGGAGACACTGGGCAACACTCATACATTATATTTTCAACATTTTGCGGCCCTGTCAGCACTTGTATAAATATTAATTTTAATTTTAAGAATCAACAACCTCAGTTGCACCGTTTACCTAGAATTTACCTAGGTTTCAGTTGGGATAACCTAACCTTCATCAGAATAACAGTAACTACCGTTTGTCCATGGTGGACATCGTCAAGCTAAAACTACAAATCCATAAATTGTCATCAGACTGTAAGAACTTATCTGAAACTGCCTCGACCCCACTTCGCGACCACATTTTATGGATTTGTTGTTTTAGCTTGACGATGTCCACTATGGACAAACGGTAGTTACTGTCGTTCTGAAGAAGGTTGGATTATCCTGACAGAAACCTAGGTAAATTCTAGGTTAACGGTGCAACTGAGGCTGTTGATTATTAAAATTAAAATACTTACATTATACTTTATATAGTTAACAGATTAATTGGCAGGGATAAATACTGCTGCAAAAAATGGTGGAGCATGTCTTGCACCAAAACATATTTCTTCCAGGTCAGTAAATTTGGTATAATTGTGTCGTTTATTATGGGGAAGCAAATGTTTGTCCACAATAAGAAGTCTAAACATGCAAAAATAAAAATATCATGAAACTGTTTTGTTACAGGTTTGGCGTTACTCATACCAGGCGAGCTACCAGGTGTATGAGGTGGAGGCTCAGTAAGTACACATGAACTGTCTCGCTATTTACTCTCTCTCCTGTCTTACAAAGTGTGTTCCAAATAGGTGTAGCTAAAATTGTAATTTTTTCTGCGTCTTGTTTTGACCTACCACCTAACATCCTTTAGTGAGACAGTATCACATTTGGATACAATCGGAACTTAACAACACTTGAAAAACAATAAAGAATTAATACAGAGCGAAGAGATTGTTAAATATCTGCATGACTTAATATGGCAAAAGAATAAAAAAATTACTAGTAAAGCAAACCACTGCTTAATGTTATAATAAAATAACGATAATAAATAATATTTAACGTAGTGCCTATGGAACTAGACCATCAAAAACTGGTCTTGAAACAGTCTAAGTAGTCTTTTGTTTATACCTGCTGAATGCTTTTGGTTAAACCATATTCGAACTTACTTGTAAATAAAGGAATACAAAGGTCTATTAAAATGTTTGTAAATTACTGTACTGCAAGAAACATCAATGCATAGAGCAGCCTTCAGTCTCCATGGTAAGATTGCAGCATCGATAGAAATGAGAGGTTCTATTTTAGACTAAGTGCTACTCAACTGTATAAAGTAAACTGTTTGTTTACTTGACATATCAATTAGATAAACTTTCCTCAAAATTACAAGTGAAACATTAATCGTAAATTTTGTCTCACACACGTCGGACATTCCCACTATAAAAAACTAACCAAAAATCGATTGCTAAAATGTGTGTCATATACGAATCTGCACTATTTTTCCACCAACTTTCACGTGGTGCTCTTTTGTTTTCGGCTAGACTACTTACTTTGAAATTTATTGAAGAATTTTCGGGTTTATTCAACAAAATTAGTATAACCTTAATTACATTTATGGGTTCTTCTGTCACTTAATGGTAGCATAAACTCGTATCTAACGTTAAGCTGCGTTTTTGTTCTACTAATATTTGTCGTTTTTGTTCTACTAATATTTGTTGATTTGTAACCGGTTTTTGGGTTATTGGGTCTTCATCACGAGACAACTGACTAGCGTCTATAAGAGACAATAGTATGTAGGAAACCAAACATAAGAAACAAAGATACTATCAATAGAGACAGACCATTTGATCACGACGTTAGATGAAGAATGTCAAACTGAGCGTTCATTGTTCGTGTTATGAACCAAACATGTTAAATTACCATTTACAAGATCAATGGTATCAAACACTGCATATAACAAAAATACACAATATGCAAGTTTCATGGTTATGATACTAAAGCTTCTATGGGAAAAAAGTAAGGTGTAATAATGATTATATTATTGTGGTAGAGGTTTGCCCAAATGAATGTAATGATTGTGATCGAGGTCAAGCTGGTCCATTTGATCGTGTACTATGTGATCAAAAGTATCCGGACACGTAGTTGAAAATGACTTACAAGTTCGTGGCGTCTTCCATCGGTAATGCTGGAATTCAGGAAGGTGTTGGCCTACCCTTAGGCTTCGTGACAGCTTCCACTCTCGCAGGCATACGTTCAGTCAGGTGCTGGAAGGTTTCTTGGGGAAAGGCAGCCCATTCATCACGGAGCGCTGCACTGAGGACCGGTATCGATGTCGATCGGTGAGGCCCGGCACGAAGTCGGCGTTCCAAAACGGTGTTCTATAGGATTCAGAGCAGGACTCTGTGCAGGCCAGTCCATTATAGGGATGTTATTGTCGTGTAACCACTCCGCCACAGGCCTTGCATTATGAACAGGTGCTCGATCGTGTTGAAAGATGAAATCGCCATCCCCGAGTTGCTCTCCAACAGTGGAGAGCAAGATGGTGCTTAAAACATCAATGTAGGTCTGTTTTGTGATAGTGTCACGCAAAACAACAAGGGGTGCAAGCTACCCCTCCATGAATAACCCTACCACACCGTAACACCACCGCCTCCGAATTTTACTGGTGGCGCTACAAACGCTGGCAGATGACGTTCACCGGGTATTCGCCTTACCCACACCCTGCCACCGGATCGCCACATTGTGTACCGTGATTCTTCACTCCACACAACGTTTTTCTACTGTTCAGTCGTCCAGTGTTTACGATCTTTACACCAAGTGAGGCGTCGTTTGGCATTTACCGGCGTGTTTTGTGGCTTATGAGCAGCCGTTCGACCATGAAATCCAAGTTTTCTCACCTCCCGCCTAACTGTCATAGTACTTGCAGTGGATCCTGATGCAGTTTGGAGTTCCTGTGTGATAGTCTGGATAGATGTCTGCCTATTACGCATAACGATCCTCTTGAACTGTCGGTGGTCTCTGTCAGCCAACAGACGAGGTCGACCTGTTCGGTTTTGTGCCGTACGTGTCCCTTTACATTTCCACTTCAATATCACATCGGAAACAGTGGACCTATGCATGTTTAGGAGTGTGGAAATCTCGCCTACAGACGTATAACACAAGTGACACCCTATCACCTGACCACGTTCGAAGTCCGTGAGCTCCGCGGAGCGCCCCATTCTGCTCTCTCACGATGTCTAATGACTACTGAGGTCACTGATATGGAGTACCTGGGAGCAGGTGGTAGCACAATGCATCTAATATGTAAAACGTATGTTTTTGGGGGTAACCAGATATTTTTGATCACATAGTGTATGAAGCTTAAGAACAAGGATGTGCTTAGTTGTCACTGATCTCTCAGTAATATCTGGGTCTTTTGTACTAAGTGCTTGTTCACATCAAGTGCTTCTAACAGGCTAAGTTTTTTTCCTTTCTTGGTCATTCTGTGTCGACTTTGTGTCTGTCACCCTTCTTGAGCAACTGTTCAGCAGAAGCTTAATCTGGCTTACATAATCTCTGGATACGTTCATTTCGCTGTCAGTCCGTCATACTTAAAGCTTGTTTCGTGTCCACAATGTGGCCCTTTCCAACTTCTGCCAGATGCTGACAATGCTGTTTCCCACAAGTGTGCGGCATCTCTGCGTCCTTCACAGCGACCACTCAACAGCTGACGCTGTTACCCTTACAGGCGTGCTTACTACATTAAACAATAGCAACACTAATGCAGTCTCATATGGGGTTTACCTGTCGCAGTGAATTGCAGCTATAATCATTTACTAACCTGCCGACGGTTTGCAGGTGTTTGGGGTTACAGTTACATCCGACCATGTCTTCTGAATGATTCACTTTTATTAGCAGGCAGCGAATATTTTGTCTCATACCTAAATTAGATTAAATTGACCGGATCAAATAATATCGCTGCTCTGTCGTTGTCTGGCAACACTTTGTTTGTTGCAACCAGATGAAGTGTTTAGAAGTTGCTCTATTTTAATTGTTGCAGTTTGTCCAACCTTCTCTGTACATACTATGTGCTAGCAGATATTTTTATTTGTGACTGAGCACAGTGTACTTAACAACATTACAGCAGTATTAACTTCATTTGCAGACTAATACTTATAGCCAATACGAGTAGAATATTTTTAGGTTGGTTAGCACCTCCAAGCACATGTGGCAAAAGCAAGCCATTGATGCATGCATGAAACGTCATATAGTAAATTATGTGACATGTTTGTGAAAAGACGGTTATATGCTAAGAAAAAACAACTAACAACTGAAGTGGGTACATATTAAGGTACCAATGTTCATAATATCTGCACTTACATCCCTAACGCCCTGTATAATGGATGTGATTATTTCATTGTGGTAACTATGAAATCATTTGTAATCATTGCCATTTCTCGACACGCCTGTAAGGTCCAGTGCAACCGTTGTTGCTGTCTGTCCATCCATCTTGTAGTAACCCTTCATACATGCTGACCAGCTTACTTGGTATGTACAGCCATCCACCAATGGACTGCGACTCTGTAGGCATGGGTTGTGCCTATAAAGCGATAACTAGTGCTTCCGCCACCTCTCTGGAGTGCATGTACACTATCTGATTAAAATTACCCTGATGTCTATCAGTGTGCATTAATACGGAGTATGTCCACACTTAACCTTCACAGCAGCTTGAATTCTGCTGGAGTCTCTTCCAATACCTAGACGCTGACGTATGGAGTGAAATCGACGTTCTAGTTCATCCCAAATGTGTTCCATTGGGTTTAGGTCGGAACTCTGCACAGGCTAGTCAATCTCAGGAATGATATTATCCAGAAACCATTCCCTCTCAAGTACTTATGACAGGGTGCGCTGTCATGCTGATCCAGAAAATCATCGTACCCGAAATGTTCCTCAACTGTAGGTAGTATGCAATGCTGTAAAACGTTTTCATGCTTTTCGACAAATACCGTTTTCTTAATAGCAATAAGAAGACCACACGCTAACCACAGAGAGCGATCCCATGCCGTAAGACTATCTCCACTGCACTTCACTGTTGGCACTACATATGCTGGTAGGTAACGTTCTCCAGGAAATCGCTAAATCAAACCCTTGTCCTTGATTCCCACGAGGCATAGCGTGATTCGTCACTGCAGATCACTCGTTTCCGGTAGCGTCAGTCTTTACACCATCTCAACTAGCATTTAGCATTACGTACATACATATGTAGCGTATGAGGAACCGCACGACCATTTCCATTCTGAACTCCCTTGCACATTGCTTCCTCCTTGCAGTTGTGCCTTGAGAATGGCAGGGTGTGCTACGGCGGTGGTCGACGACGTCACCCGGCAGTAAACCCGTAAGTTATTTAAACAACATTCAAGTAACTTCCTTTCTAGACGAAAATGTGCTCCGAACATGACGAGTTCTTCACTTCAAAACCACGTTATTTCTACAGTCGCGGCATCGAAATGTTACTCCAGAGAAGGGAAACCGTTGTAAATAGTGAAGGAGAATATATTATTGATGACTAAAGTCTCTGATATGAGTATCCGTTGAGTTTATTAAACTTACGGGAAAAAGTTACGAACTTATGCCCCATCCCGATACTTAAGTGGAATATGATGCAGTAGGACTGTAGAATACCATGCTTGCTAGGGGTGGGGGTGATATCAGACAATTGCAGCTAGGCAGGAGGAAGTGAAATGGAATCGTTGTGGGAGTAGAGCTGTGTGGTGGTGGCGCGTAAGTGAAATACACTACTGGCCATTAAAACTGCTACACCAAGAAGAAATGCAGATGATAAACGGGTATTCATTGGACAAATATATTATACTAGAACTGACATGTGATTACATTTTCACGCAATTTGGGTGCATACATCCTGAGAAATCAATACCCAAACGACCAGCTCTGGCCGTAATAACGGCTTTGATACGCCTGAGCATTGAGTCAAACAGAGCTTGGATGGCGTGTACAGGTACAGCTGCCCATGCAACTTCAACACGATACCACAGTACATCAACAGTAGTGACTGGCGTATTGTGACCAGCCAGTTGCTCGGCCACCATTGCCCAGACGTTTTCAATTGGTGAGAGATCTGGAGAATGTGCTGTCCAGGGCAGCAGTCGAACATTTTCTGTATCCAGAAAAGCCCGTACAGGACCTGCAACATGCGGTCGTGCATTATCCTGCTGAAATGTAGGGTTTCGCAGGGATCGAATGAAGGGTAGAGCCACGGGTCGTAACACATCTGAAATGTAACGTCCACTGTTCAAAGTGCCGTCAATGCGAACAAGAGGTGACCGAGACGTGTAACCAATGGCACCCCATACCATCACGTCGGGTGATACGCCAGTATGGCGATGACGAATACACGCTTCCAATGTGCGTTCGCCGCGATGTTGCCAAACACAGATGCGACCATCACGATGCTGTAAACAGAACCTGGATTCCTCCGAAAAAATGACCTTTGCCATTCGTGCACCCAGGTTCGTCGTCGAGTACACCATCGTAGGCGCTCCTGTCTGTGATGCAGAGTCAAGGGTAACCGCAGCCATGGTCTCCGAGGTGATAGTCCATGCTGCTGCAAACGTCGTCGATCTGTTCGCGCAGATGGTTGTTGTCTTGCAAACGACCCCATATGTTGACTCAGGGATCGAGACGTGGCTGCACGATCCGTTACAGCCAAGCGGATAAGATGCCTGTCATCTCGACTGCTAGTGATACGAGGCCGTTGGGATCCAGCACGGCGTTCCGTATTACCCTCCTGAACCCACCAATTCCATATTCTGCTAACAGTCATTGGATCTCGACCAACGCGAACAGCAATGTCGCGATACGATAAACCGCAATCGCGATAGGCTACAATCCGACCTTTATCAAAGTCGGAAACGTGATGGTACGCTTTTCTCCTCCTTACACGAGGCATCAAAACAACGTTTCACCAGGCAACTCCGGTCAACTGCTGTTTGTGTATGAGAAATCGGTTGGAAACTTTCCTCATGTCAGCACGTTGTAGGTGTCGCCACCGGCGCCAACCTTGTGTGAATGCTCTGAAAAGTTAATCATTTGCATATCACAGCATCTTCTTCCTGTCGGTTAAATTTCGCGTCAGTAGCACGTCATCTTCGTGGTGTAGCAATTTTAATGACCAGTAGTGTATGTACGCAGATGCTTATCGCAACCTTTCTTTTTACTTGGGGTCCGGATCAGTTTTTACGAGAGAAACGCAGTGGAGGGCTGTGGCTGTAAAATTCAGCGATGCGCCGCTGCCGGCCACGCGTCGCTCCTCATTAAGCGCCTGCCTGCACTCCACAGCAGACAGCGGACAGCCGCCTCACAGGCACACAGCCCGGGCCTGCTTTAATAATCCCCAGCTGCGCACCGCGGACGCCGGCAGATTCTATAGGTAGCCAGCGCGCGCTACAGGCCCGCCAGCAACAGCACTCACGTTCGTCATTTTCTGGCTTCATACGAGAGTACGGCAGCTGCAGCGGCGACCTATGTGCAAAAGAATTTCTTCTGAGAGATATGAAACGTCACACAACAAATGTTTTAAAATGTTGTACATGGTTGGAGCAGCAACCGTAGAACATTATCTTCGTGAAGATATAATAAGCATCCAATCAGATGTTCATGGAAGCAAAAATTATTCAAACTTACTGGGTTACAAGTTGTAGCGTCTAACAACCCTACCACAACAAAGGTCAAAAATTAATTACGATTGTAGTGTTGCTCACGCTGCTAAATATTGGATTTTCGGGCAACAACAAAGTTATATTATGTGGCAGGTGTCATTAGAGCACAGATAATAGAGTCATTTCTTGAAATAATGGATAAACTAGGGACTCATATTTTCGTGTTTCCCACAATGGTCTCGTGGTGAACTCATGGCTCAATCGTCGAAAATCTACGTAGTGATGATTCCAAGCTCGGATGCAAAGAGGCCTAGGTGATATTCTGCGATATTCAAAAGTTTTCTAGATGCATTTCATAAACCATTCTTGAAGATTAAACTTTTGCGAGTTAGAACAATGGTGATGTAAAAAGTAATCAGCACTCCGAATTTACGTTACACTTCTTTTTTATTACTTTTGTTGCAACATCACTTCACAACATAAAACATACTTGAAAATATCTTCCTTACTGTTAAAGTTCACATTTCATAAACTGACTACAATTTGCGACTTTTCAACATGACAATCAAGACGTGACTCTCTAATAACCGCTTGACAAGTACGTCAAAGATCATAGTGACAAAAGAAAGAGTACACATAAGAATAATATCATTGCAATATAAACATATCGATGTATCAAAGTACCTCTACATTAATGAAATCAAATCCGAATGTTGTCACAGAAATATGTTGACTATTTTACAGAAACACAGTAGAATATTGCTGGTATCGAGAGGTTGAGGTGAGGTGCCATAATGGTTTCGTAATTCAAGTACCATTACAGGCGGAAGTACCTTAAAAATAGCCAAAAGGCGTCAGTAAAATATAACATTTCATCTCCATAATATTAAAAACATGCCCAAGATGGTGGTCGTTATTGAGTAATTCGTCACCAATACACAGCTCATTCACTACCGTCGTGTACGTAACGTTTGAGCTAAAGAAAACTTTTGCCGAGAGATGGCACTAGTAGCATACGCGAGGATGATGTGCATTAGTGAATTAACGTTATCATGCTAAACTTTTTTGTATTATTAAATTATTACAATAAAAATCAGATCATTTTTAACTATTAGAAACAATTATTGTAGTAAAAACAAATTACATGCACAATGAGATAGCGTAAATACTATACAATACAATTTTTGTTCCCTTCTATTACACTACCACTAACTCATCCTTCCCCCGATTCCTTAAAGAATCCAACTCCCACGTATAAAACAGCTGCAAACGTCTGATTAGTAACAGGTTAAACATTTGGCGTTAAGCGAGAAAAAGCTTAGAAAAGATCTGAGAGTGTTTAAGGTTTGCTGGAAGTTGCTAAGTGCTCTCATTATCAAACACTGTATGAGTATAGTCTGGGCAATTGGCGCTCCATTTTAAGCAAAAGGTATTTTCCCACGCATCTCAACGTTTATGACGTCATTTCTCCAGAATTACGTGTCGTGCAACTACATAATTTTGCAGGAGCATTCAGTAATACGTATGGGTAGAATAAAACTGTGTGCCGGACCGAGACTCTTGCCTCTCGCGGGCAAGTGCTCTACCAACTGAACTACCCAAGCACGACTCACGCCCCGTCCTCACAGCTTTAATTCCGCCAGTACCTCGTCTCCTACCTTCCAAACTTCACAGAAGCTCTCCTGCGAACCTTGGAGAACCAGCACTCCTGGAAGAAAGATTATTGCGGAGACATGGCTTCGTATCAGCGCACACTTGGCTGTAAGTGAAAATGTCATTCTACGTATGGATACAGCCTGCGAAATGTGTTGCGGATAGTTAGTAGCAAAGATGAAATAAATTCAAACGTCATGCCTGTTGCTGAAGTTTTACTGCATGAACAGCGAAACTGTAGTTAGCAATTAATTTTTTTTCCTTCGTGGGGATGAAGGGCAGGGGCTCAGGGTAAGTGTCGTAAGGGTTTCAAATTATTTGCGAAGTTTGCTGAAAGTCGATAGGTGCTCTCCTTCTCAAATACTGGATGAATATAGTCAGGGTAATTTACGCGCCAAGAGTTATTCTGCCTCAGAAGATATACACAGTTTCTAACTTCAATACTGGTGGTACTGTATCACACCTTTATCATAAGATTATACCTCTTAATGAGTAAGTTACGACAGCACTTTAAATTTTTAAGTGGCGTCAGTAATTGTGGCGTGCTTACTGTAAGACCTTCGGTACACACACCGTCAGATTATTTGACTTGTCGCTCTAACGAAGTAGGCGAGTGTCAGCAATATGTCTTGTGGTCTTATCGTGGCGTGTTTATCTTCTGCCGTTAGGTCAGACGATAGAAATGCCACTTGCACGCTCAGAGTAGCAGATTGACAGTGACCTACTTTAAACAGAACTTGATTAATTTTCACACACATTTATTAAAATAGTAACAAGCATAAACCTACATAACTTGATTCTGGATGCTATTTACAATTGACAATCTGAAGTTCCTTTGGTCTTGGTACGTTAATCTTATTCTCACATTTCTCTGATACTTGACAAAGTGTCTATACATTTCTCTTCATGCCTATGTACAGGAATATGATAATCTTATTAGGCGCAGACTGAAACTTGACTATAGACTGGTACAGACTAATGCAGACTGGTACAGACTGGTGCAGACAAATGCAGACTGACTAATCGGAGGTCTGTACACTCGTTATAATACCTCGCGCGTTCAGGTATCACTGTGCGAGTGTGATCCGCGAGGAGAATAGGTTCTATGTTAGCAGCAATCTCATTGGCTGCGTTACATATTAACACGCAGATCGGCGGAAGCAGAATTTGGTCCGTCTCTAAGGCAGCGCCATCTCGTAGTGCGGAGACGGACGAGCGCTGCGCCTGCGCAGTTGTGCTTAGCGGGGTGCGCTCTAGTGGGAAAGTTGTGTATGCGCTGACTACGCAGAACTATGTACACAACAATAATATTATATGAAATACTGAAGATCAAATGTTTGTTGCCCTTGAAAGCCGTGAGATAGGCAACCTGCAACTTTTGAAGTGCACCGCGAACCTGGTTAGCGGTTTAGTGATGCAGACTCTACTTAGATCTTTACAACAACAATTATGCAAAGAAGGGAAATCTGAAAAGTGAAAGGAATATACATGCACTACCACAAAAAGTATGTTTGAAAAGACGACATCGGTTTTTGTCCTATGTCGGCATATACCACCTGAGGTATAGTAGATGTACTGATAATGATTTCAACGTCGTCCGCCAACAGACAGAGTATTGGCACAGCTACCAGAGCGCCATCTGTGTCGAACCACTAATGGGGAATGCTCACAGTGCGGTGCAAAAGTGTGAAACAGGTAGGCAACCGTGCCGTGGAGACACACTAGTGCCTCCTACAGCCAGCTGAGCGAGTTTGGAAGGGGTCAGTCTGTGGCCTTCCGAGTGGCGGGATAGTCATTTCGGAGAATCGCCACAAAGTTGGACGTACTGCGTCGATTGTGCAACGACGCCGGTATCAATGGTCAAGTGAACATTCTCACGCGCGCAGACGAGGTTCTGGACGTCCACGTAGCACAGACTCCCGCCAGGATTGTCGTTTTATAAGTGCAGCATTGGCAGATCGTACATCTACCGCAGACAGATCAGAGGGCTTGTGAGTCAGGACGTTTCAAGACGAACTGCTGCGAAGCAGTTATTTGCACTGGAACTACGGGTACACAGACCTCTAGACCGTCTTCCAGTCAAGCCACAGCATCAACGTGCACGGCTCGACTTGTGCCGCCAGAGAGGGTCACTTGGAACTTGGAATGTCGCGCCGTGGTCTTGAGTGATGAAAGCAGATTCTGCCTGCGCGCAAGTAATGGTCGTTTGCGTGTCCTACATTGACCTGGTGCGCACTGTCTCGTAGAGTACACTCGTCCAAGCCCCACCGAGGCTTTATGGTCTGGGGTGCGATAAGCTACAACTCTCGTTCACCTTAGGTGTATCTGGAGGGGAAGCTAACCAGCGTTAGATACGTGCAGAATGTCGTTCGACCCGTTCTTTTGCCGTTCTTGCAACAGGAGTGTGATGTGTTCTTCCAACAGGATAATGCTCGTCCACATACTGCACATGAACACAATGTGCCAATCTGTAACCATTAAAAAAAAACTCCTCGCATGGTTTGGTTACTTTCTGACACTGTATCTCGAAAATGATATCACTGTCTCGATGAAGCAGCACGCCGGAGTGTGTGCGTCGCCCATGCTTGTAATGAAAGCAACTGTGTTCGTTTACTGTCGATCTTCTTCACTTGCAAATGTAGCGACTGCACCACTCGATAACGCGATGCCTCCATTGACCTGAAATAACCAAAAGTCCCTTGCGTGTTCGCCACAGACCCTTCAGTTTACGCAAACTTGCTGACTCTAGTTCTTATGTCCGGTTTGAGAATGGCTATTCAAACGTTAACAAGTAGTGTCTTGAATCATCATTCCATCACCCAAGCCGGCCGGAGTGGCCGAGCGGTTCTAGGTGCTACAGTCTGGAACCGCGCGACCGCTACGGTCGCAGGTTCGAATCCTGCCTCGGGCATGGATGTGTATGATGTCCTTAGGTTAGTTAGGTTTAATTAGTTCTAAGTTCTAGGGGACTGATGACCAAAGTAGTTAAGTCCCATAGTGCTCAGAGCCATTTGAACCATTTGAACCATCACCCAAGCCGAGGCCACATTCTGAATTTTGCGAGGATATTAAGTTGTTAAGTATTATTCCGTCGTCAAGGCGTCGCTACGTTGCGTATTCAACAACTGCACGACGTAACTCCAGAGATAACATACCCTTGAACAATGTTCAGAATGCGTCGTAATTTTGGTGTAAAGTTATTGCTGTTCACATTTAAATTATCACTAATTTACTGGGCGCTTTTATGTTATCAGAATAATCAGTTAATTTCAAGAATACACTTTAAATGTCCATGAAATGATGTAGGCGACACGGAGAGTTAAAGTTGAATTAAGGGGTATTGTTCTTCGCAATTATTGTCTGTCCCTAAGCTGAGCGCACACACCGATATGTCATTTAGGGAATTATGTCCATTAACATCAGTAATCCTGACTTTGACGATAACTTGTGACAATACGACGAATAATCTCTTCGTGATTGCCTTTAGTTGTGGCCTACTCAAGTCTAATAATCGAGTTTACGTCGGCGATCAGTCTCTTTCTGCGTCCTTTGAAGTTCGTGACTATTAAGTACCACGAAGGCTAAGTTCCACCACAAATCAGTAATCACACGATTCACTTTTCAGTCACATGCATCAAAACTCGTTATATGTCTAGCGGTAAAGAAGATCCTACTTTAGTCCGACTTCTGACTGATACTTCCAGTCTACAGGGTGGTCCATTGATAGTTACCGGGCCATATATCTCACGAAATAAGCATCAAACGAAAAAACTACAAAGAACGAAACCTGTCTAGCTTGAAGGGGGAAACCAGATGGCGCTATGGTTGGCTCGCTAGATGGCGCTGCCATAGGTCAAACGGATATCAACTGCGTTTCTTTAAATAGGAACCCCATTTTTAATACATATTCGTGTAGTACGTAAAGAAATATGAATGTTTTAGTTGGACCACTTTTTTCGCTTTGTGATAGATGGCGCTGTAATAATAAAAAACGTACAAGTACGTGGTATCACGTAACATTCCGCAGTGCGGGCGGTATTTGCTTCGTGATACATTGCCCGTGTTAAAATGGACCGTTTACCAATTGCGGAAAAGGTCGATATCGTGTTGATGTATGGATATTGTGATCAAAATGCCCAACGGGCGTGTGCTATGTATGCTGCTCGGTATCCTGGACGACATCATCCAAGTGTCTGGACCGTTTGCCAGACAGTTACGTTGTTTAAGGAAACAGGAAGTGTTCAGCCACATGTGAAACGTCAACCACGACCTGCAACAAATGATGATGTCGAAGCAGGTGTTTCAGCTGCTGTCGCGGCTAATCCGCACATCAGTAGCAGACAAACTGCGCGAGAATCGGGAATCTCAAAAACGTCGGTGTTGTGAATGCTACATCAACATCGATTGCACCCGTACCAAATTTCTATGCACCAGGAATTGCATGGCCACGACTTTGAACGTCGTGTACAGTTCTGTCACGGGGCACAAGAGAAATTACGGGACGACGACAGATTTTTTGCACGCGTTCTATTTAGAGGCGGAGCGTCATTCACCAACAACGGTAACGTAAACCAGCATAAATGCATTATTGGCCAACGGAAAATCCACGATGGCTGCGACAAGTGGAACATCAGCGACCTTGGCGAGTTAATGTATGGTGCGGCATTATGGAAGAAAGGATAAGTGGCCCCCATTTTATCGATGGCAATCTAAATGGTGCAATGTATGCTGATTTGCTACGTGGCGTTCTACCGATGTTACTACAAGATGTTTCACTACATGACAGAATGCCAATGTACTTCCTACATGATGGATGTCCGGCACATAACTCGCGCGCGTTTGAAGCGGAATTGAATAGCATATTTCATGACAGGTGGATTGGTCGTCGAAGCCCACACGTTCACCGGCTCTCACGTCCCCGGATTTCTTTCTGTGGGGAAAGTTGAAGGATATTTGCTATCGTGATCCACCGACAACACCTGACAACATGTGTCAGTGCATTGTCAAGGCATGTGCGAACATTACGGAAGGCGAACTACTCGCTGTTGAGAGGAATATCGTTACACGTATTGCCAAATGCATTGAGGTTGACGGACATCATTTTGAGCATTTATTGCATTAATGTGGTATTTGCAGGTAATCACGCTGTAACAGCATGCGCTCTCAGAAATGATATGTTCACAAAGGTACATATATCACATTGGAAGAACCGAAATAAAATGTTCAAACGTACCTACGTTCTATATTATAATTTAAAAAACCTACCTGTTACCAACGGTTCGTCTAAAATTGTGAGCCATATGTTTGTGACTATTACAGCGCCATCTATCACAAAGCGAAAAAAGTGGTCCAACTAAAACATTCATATTTCCTTAGGTACTACACGAATATATAATAAGAAATGGGGGTTCCTATTTTAAAAAAGGCAGTTGATATCCGTTTGACCTATGGCAGCGCCGTCTAGCGGGCCAACCACAGCGCCATCTGGTTCACCCTTCAAGCTAGACAAGTTTCGTTCTTTGTAGTTTTTTCGTTTGACGCTTATTTCGTGAGATATTTGGTCCGGTCACGATCAATGGACCACCCTGTATATCGTAAAACTTTAAACTTCAAGTCAGTTTTAAAACAATCTAGCAGCGCTTAACATACGTACTACTGTTGCAGAGTAGAAGAGAGAAATGATGTTAACATCTCCATTACTGACAAGGGAACCTCCCCATCGCACCCCCCTCAGATTTAATTATAAGTTGGCACAGTGGATAGGCCTTGAAAAACTGAACACAGATCAATTGAGAAAACAAGAAGAAGTTGTGTGGAACTATCAAAAAAATAAGCAAAATATACAAACTGAGTAGTCCATGCTCAACATAGGCAACATCAAGGAGAGTGTAAGCTCAGGAGCGCCGTGGTCCCGCGGTTAGTGTGATGAGCTGCAGAACGAGAGGTTCTTGGTTCAAGTCTTCCCTCGAGTGAAAAGTTTACTTTCTTTGTTTTCGCAAAGTTATGATCTGTACGTTCGTTCATTGACGTCTCTGTTCACTGTAATAAGTTTAGTGTCTGTGTTTTGCGACCGCACGGCAAAACCTTGCGATTAGTAGACGAAAGGACGTGCCTCTCCAATGGGAACCGAAAACATTTGATCGCAAGGTCATAGGTCAACCGAATCCTCCACAGGAAAACACGTCTGATATATTCTATTCGACACTGGTGACGGTATGTGCGTCACATGACAGGAGTATGTTGTCGACCCACCTAACTTGTACACTTGGCGAATGGGTAAAAAGATTCTTCCACCTTGCCCGATTTAGGTTTTCTTGTTGATGTGATAATCACACCCAAAAAAGTGATGAAAACATAAGAGTTTGTCACATTAACTGCAACAAATGAATGCAACAGTTTCACAGTCACACAGTTTTCCCTGTGCACTGTCAAAACATATGCTTTTAACGTTTTCAAATTTTTTCGTGTACCGACGGACGGACAGATAATAATTGCCTGAAAATAGAAACTTAAACTCTTCACGCGAGGGATGACTTGAACCAAGGACCTCTCGTTCCGCAGCTGCTCACGCTAACCACGGGACGACGGCGCTCGTGAGCTCACACTCTCCTTGATGTTGCCTATGTTGCGCATGAACTACTCAGTTTGTATATTTTGCTTATTTTTTCGTAGTTCCACACAACTTCTTCCTGTTTTCTCGACTGATCTGTGTTCAGTTTTTCAAGACCTATCCATTGTGCCAACTTATAACTATATCTGAGGGGGGTGCGATGGGGAGGTTCCCTTGTGAGTTACATTGTAGTCACGGCGAACTTACAGTTCGATGCGGGTATAACTCTCTTCTAGGATAAATGTTATTTTTAGTCGATTTATGGTCTGGGCTTTAACCTCCGTAAATAATAATTTTTGAATTCTTTCTTTAAAGTTTCTATTTTGTATCACATGGTATTCTCTCATTCAGTCATTTCTTTATGATAAGCATTAGTATTTATATAACATCCCTGTCAATCAAACTGACAAGAGTGTAAATTTTGTTGTCAGAGCTGCCGTCACTGCCAGGATGACTTATTTTGCTATTTCCTTTGCAACAAAAACGATGGTAATTATGTGTTCTATATTTTGGGTGTTACATGATGCAGATGTACACTACTGGCCATTAAAATTGCTACACCGCGAAGATGACATGCTACAGACGCGAAATTTAACCGGCAGGAATAAGATGCTGTGATATGCAAATGATTAGCTTTTCAGAGCATTCACACAAGGTTGGCGCCGGTGGCGACACCTACAGCGTTCTGACATGAGGAAAGTTTCGAACCGATTTCTCATACACAAACAGCAGTTGACCGGCGTTGCCTGGTGAAACGTTGTTGTGATGCCTCGTGTAAGGAGAGGAGATGCGTACCATCACGTTTCCGACTTTGATAAAGGTCGGATTGTAGCCTATCGCGATTGCGGTTTATCGTACCGCGACATTGCTGCTCGCGTTGGTCGAGATCCAATGACTGTTAGCAGAATATGGAATCGGTGGGTTCAGGAGGGTAATACGGAACACCTTGCTGGATAGCAACGGCCTCGTATCACAAGCAGTCGAGATGACAGGCATCTTATCCGCATGGCTGTAACGGGTCGTGCAGCCTCGTCTCGATCCCTGAGTCAACAGATGGGGACGTTTGCAAGAAAACAACCATCTGCACGAACAGTTCGACGACATTTGCAGCAGCATGGACTATCAGCTCGGAGAACATGGCTGCAGTTACCCTTGACGCTGCATCACAAACAGGAGCACCTGCGATGGTGTACCCAACGACGAACCTGGGTGCACGAATGGCAAAAAGTCATTTTTTCGGATGACTCCAGGTTCTGTTTACAGCATCATGATGGTCGCATCCGAGTTTGGTGACATCGCGGTGAACGCACATTGGAAGCGTGTATTCGTCATCGCCATATTGGCGTTTCACCGGGCGTGATGGTATGGGGTGCCATTGGTTACACGTCTCGGTCACCTCTTGCTCGCATTGACGGCACTTTGAACAGTGTACGTTACATTTGAGATGTCTTAGTAGCCGTGGCTCTACCGATCCCTGCGAAACCCTGCATTTCAGCAGGATAATGCACGACCGCATGTTGCAGGTCCTGTACGGGCCTTTCTGGACACAGAAAATGTTCGACTGCTGACCTGGCCAGCACATTCTCCAGATCTCTCACCAATTGAAAACGTCTGGTCAATGGCGGCGGAGCAACTGGCTCGTCACAATACGCCGGTCACTACTCTTGATGAACTGTGGTACCGTGTTGAAGCTGCATGGGCAGCTGTACCTGTACACGCCATCCAAGCTCTGTTTGACTCAATGCCCAGGCGTATCGAGGCCATTATTACTGCCAGAGGTGGTTGTTCTGGGTACTGATTTCTCAGGATCTGTGCACCCAAACTGTGTGAAAATGTAACCACATGTCAGTTCTAGTACAATATGTTTGTCCAATGAATACCCGTTTATTATCTGTATTTCTTGTTGGTGTAGCAATTTTAATGGCCAGTAGTGTAGGTGGGGGTGTACCAGGGCGGGCAGTGGGTGGAGCTGCGCGCTGTTGCAGGACCAAGTACCCGCTGTCGCCGGCGGGTCTGGACGGGTCGGTGCCGCGGCTGCAGCTGGCCGTGTGGGCGCCCGCCGGCTCTCGGCTCGCCTTCGTGCACGACAACGACCTCTACTACTGCGACGACCCCCGGCGTCGGCCGCCCCTCAGGCTCACCACGACCGGCGTGCCCGGCGTCCTCTTCAACGGCGTGCCCGACTGGCTGTACGAGGGTGAGCAGGCTCTTTTATCTTGGCGGCTCGCGCATGCCCGCCCAGACGCGGGAGATTGCTGCGTTGCCAGTTGCATACGACGCACCCGCCAAGAGAAGCAGCGCCATAATATAGTTCGCAAATTTACGTTTAGGGAGGAGCGCGCAGTTTATGAAGTAAAGCCACCACGGGCGCATTAACCTTTTCGTTGCTACAGAGACGTGCTCCCCGCATTCCGCGCTGTGCGCGATTTTGTCATCACTGCACTGCTCGCCTGTGCTGACACGTGGTGTTCCGACTGCTTTGACACACTTATCATTCGATTTCACAAGAACTATTTGGCACAAAAATTTGATTTTTATACGTCTTCTTGACTGATACCTTCCCCCCATAAATGACTTAATTTTGTTTCGATGTTCAACACAGTTATTGTGCAGCATTAGATGTAGTAAACCATGGCACGAAATTTTGAAGAGTTTGCAGAGGTATAAGTCCATAGCGTATACTTTCCGTATGGTCGATCTTAGTTGCCACAATGTTGAGAATGAAATGTGGAGAAGATACCTAAATTTCATATAAAATTTACTTTATAACAATATCTCATTTAATTTAAGTACCAGATAGGTGTCGTATATAATATTGAGAAATATTCCGTCTCTCGCGACTGTAATAAAAGTTTTATTTATACCAGAGTCATTTCGCTTTTTTCTAAAAAGTTCTACCGAGCGAGGTGGCGCAGTGGTTAAACACTAGACTCGCATTCGGTAGGACGACGGTTCAATCCCGCGTCTGGCCATCCTGATTTAGGTTTTCCGTGATTTCCCTAAATCGCTCCAGGCAAATGCCGGGATGGTTCCTTTCAAAGGGCACGGCCGACTTCCTTCCCCGTCCTTCCCTAATCCGATGAGACCGATGACCTCGCTGTCTGGTCTCCTTCCCCAAAACATCCCATCCCTAAAAAGTTCTGATTAAAACAAAGTTGGCGAAGTACACGAAACGGAATTCTGGACGTACTAAAACATAGAAACTAAAATATATTGTCAGTGAGGCGCAGCGCGCAAACAATTTGTGTTTGTCACAACGGACAGCAAATACTTGCCAAAACATAGATTAGTCGACGAAAACATTGAATATGATGATGTTGCCAAAGCAGCGAAGCAAAGAATTGCGTCAGACAGTCAAGTAGCTCGGCAACGTACGAGCCGAAATTCTGCTCTAAATAATACTTTTAATACTGTCCCAAAAGAATATATGTCAATACGAATAGTAAAACAGCGACTGCGGAAGAGAAGATATACAAACACAACAGATAACATGAATATTGTATGTGCGCCTTTTCATTCTTTTCAATTGCTGTGAAAAGAAATATTGGAGGACAAAATTAGAAAAATCGAAAACTTATTATGATTATAATGAAGAGAAAAAGCACTAGATATTTCAAAAAATTACATTCAAACGAATAAAATTCTTGAAGTAAGAAACTTCGACATCCTTTTTTTTAATAAAAAAAATATTAAGCTCTGAACAAGGTTTGATCATAGAACCTTTCGCTCTGTAGCCAAACACCTTAACCATTACGCTAACGCAGCTCATACTGTAGCAGAAATCATGGAGGACTCGAAACCATCACGCAAAAAACCGACAAACACGGTTGGTATGACTATGAATTTCTCACGTTTCGTTGAAGTTCAATAGGAAATCAACAATTACCGCTGTTCTTTACTGCGAAAAAGCGGTTCGTGAGAATGATACAAACACCTTTCCTTGCTATTGCCTGAATTAGGAAGCTTATTGCTTGTTTTGTTTAATTAATTAATAGAATATGAAGCAACTGATATAAAGAATGCTTTTTCCAAACTTTCTATAAAAGAAAGTCTGCTATCAAGACATTGCTTTTGTTCAATTACTTTATTTATGACTGAACGTTTCTAAAACTGAAAACACTCATATGTGCTCTGCACTGCAGTCGAGCTCTGGCAACGTCGTTCTCTGTTCATTGGCTGACTGTGTTTTGTGACGTCAGGTGCGCAGAACGAACCTAAACTCGGCCGCCGTCGTAAATGACACGCACTATAACAGTATACAATCTTTTGGCTAAGTAAAAACCTGCCACTCGAATGATAGCTACTTTGGAGTCACCGTACGAACTGTGCTGGCAGAACCAGTAGCGTAGGGGGAGCTCCTGGGTAAATATGAATCAACCAGTTCCTCCTTAGGCAGTCACTAGGTGCGCTTACACCATGCGCCTAGTTCTCATGCGCTTGTACACGTCCAGTCACATTAATGTGACCTGACCCGTGCGTGGTTCATGTTCCCGCCATCATGTACTTTACACCCTGTTTTTAACGTACATCCACCTCACTACGTTAATTTAAATTACTACTGGCACTCAGCTGCTGCTTTGCCTGACCGTGAGCGGCGTTAGCAGCGCGTATCGATATCCCAAAGAAAGCAGGTGTTGACAGATGTGAAAATTACCGAACTGTCAGTTTAATAAGTTACAGCTGCAAAATACTAACGCGAATTCTTTACAGACGAATGGAAAAACTGATAGAAGCCGACCTCGGGGAAGATCAGTTTGGAATCCGCAGAAATGTTGGAACACGTGAGGCAATACTGACCCTATGACTTGTCTTAGAAGAAAGATTAAGGAAAGGCAAACGTACGTTTCTAGCATTTGTAGAATTAGAGAAAGCTTTTGACAATGTTGATTGGAATACTCTCTTTCAAATTCTGAGGGGCAGGACTAAAATACAGGGAGCGAAACACTATTTACAA
Source organism: Schistocerca piceifrons (assembly GCF_021461385.2). Lineage (NCBI taxonomy): Eukaryota > Metazoa > Arthropoda > Insecta > Orthoptera > Acrididae > Schistocerca > Schistocerca piceifrons. The sequence continues at coordinate 196,673,433 of NC_060143.1, forward strand.
TTTGTACGGAAAGCAGATGGCAGTTACAAGAGTCGAGGGGCATGAAAGGGAAGCAGTGGTTGGGAAGGGAGTGAGACAGGGTTGTAGCCTATCCCCGATGTTATTCAATCTGTATATTGAGCAAGCAGTAAAGGAAACAAAAGAAAAATTCGGAGTAGGTATTAAAATCCATGGAGAAGAAATAAAAACTTCGAGGTTCGCCGATGACATTGTAATTCTGTCAGAGACAGCAAAGGACCTGGTAGAGCAGTTGGACGGTATGGACAGTGTCTTGAAAGGAGGGTATAAGATGAACATAAACAAAAGCAAAACGAGGATAATGGAATGTAGTCGAATTAAGTCGGGTGATGCTGAGGGAATTAGATAAGGAAATGAGACACTTAAAGTAGTAAAGGAGTTTTGCTATTTGGGGAGCAAAATAACTGATGATGGTCGAAGTAGAGAGGATATAAAATGTAGACTGGCATTGGAAAGGAAAGCATTTTTCTGAAGAAGAGAAATTTGTTAACATCGAGTATAGATTTAAGTGTCAGGAAGTCGTTTCTGAAAGTATTTGTATGGAGTGTAGGCATGTATGGAAGTGAAACGTGGACGATAAATAGGTTAGACAAGAAGAGAATAGAAGCTTTCGAAATGTGGTGCTACAGGAGAATGCTGAAGATTAGATGGGTAGATCATGTAACTAATGAGGAGGTATTGAATAGAATTGGGGAGAAGAGGAGCTTGTGGCACAACTTGACGAGAAGAAGGGATCTGTTGGTAGGACATGTTCTGAGACATCGACGGATCACCAACTTAGTATTGGAGGGCAGCGTGGAGGGTAAAAATCGTAGAGGGAGAAAAAGACATGAATACACTAAGCAGATTCAGAAGGATGTAGGCTGCAGTAGGTACTGGGAGACGAAGAAGCTTGCACAGGATAGAGTAGCATGGAGAGGTGCATCAAACCAGTCTCAAGACTGAAGACCACAACAACAAACAACAACATCGATATATGCCCTCTCGTAGTATCTTTGCTCGACTGCTGTTCCTTCCCGGTCGTTGACTGTCATGAGGATTTCGGGTCGCGAGTTCGGGCGGCCAGTCAGTTGGAACGCGCCTGGAGCGTAGTCCGGACCTGCCGGTCGGGGAGTTGCAACGCTTCACTAGTGCAGTCGGGTTGGAGCAGCAGTGAGGTCTGCGTCGACACGGCTCGCCTGACCTTTGCTGCCACGCCATCACTTGAGCCGGGCCACGGTCTTGGTGGATGGCCGTCGGTCGTCCTACCGAACGACGCGTTTTGGCTCGCCGACCATTCGTGAGCCGGCTGTGTGTGTGTCTGCATCGACTCCCAATTCGTCTTCAAGCGTTCTTAGTTAATATTGGGTATCGTTCAGGTCTTCGTGCAAGTGTTTGTCAGGTTGTGTGTGCAGTTGGCGCTATTTCCACTGACGACGTTTTTAGATGTTGTCGGCATTCTGAGGGGAGTCGGTCGGTTGCTGCGGTGCAGTCGGATGGGTCCACTGGGGGTCCGTGCGCAGTGTTGGAGCGTATGTGGAGCTGTCCGATCGCTACGAGCTTCGTGGTTCACCGACCCAGGACGTCAAAGTTGAGTAGTGGTTTCATCTACCCACTTCACGTCCAACCATGTTGTGTGGTTCGTTTCGGTGGTTCGCTGTTGGGGAGGTTTTCCTGTGAGCAACACCGAGTGTTTCTGTTGCTGAAATTTAGCCGGCATGCGGTGCTATTAACTATATTGCTTGACTACAATTCAAGTGCACCAGCGGAATTTTCTGCCTTGTGGCCGTTAGTGTTTTGGTTACCTGCCCTGGCCACTGACATAAATTCAGGCACTGTTCCTTTTGGATGAAGTTAACTATATCAACCGTATTTCAAATTCAAGTGTACCAGCGGAATTTTCTGCCTTGTGGCCTTTAGTGTTCCGGTTACCTGCCCTGGCCACTAACGTAATTTCAGGCAGTGTCCTTTCCTCACCTGTTGTCGATAATCACGTTCGTAACTTTTGTGTTTGAGTTCTGAGTTCTCATGGGCGTTCATCCACTTAAATCCTTACTCTGAAAAAAAATTGCGGCCTTCTGCCTTTTAAAGGTTATGGTAATTTGTTTTAAAATCTTGAAAGCTTTATAGTGGGCCTTCAGCCGTTTGTATTGCATGTTGTTTATGTTTGTCTATTCACCCTTGCCTTCTTGAGGCTCTCAGCCTCGTTATATATATGAAATTGAAATAAGAACACCGTGAATTCATTGTCCCAGGAAGGGGAAACTTTATTGACACATTCCTGGGGTCAGATACATCACATGATCACACTGACAGAACCACAGGCACATAGACACAGGCAACAGAGCATGCACAATGTCGGCACTAGTACAGTGTATATCCACCTTTCGCAGCAATGCAGGCTGCTATTCTCCCATGGAGACGATCGTAGAGATGCTGGATGTAGTCCTGTGGAACGGCTTGCCATGCCATTTCCACCTGGCGCCTCAGTTGGACCAGCGTTCGTGCTGGACGTGCAGACCGCGTGAGACGACGCTTCATCCAGTCCCAAACATGCTCAATGGGGGACAGATCCGGAGATCTTGCTGGCCAGGGTAGTTGACTTACACCTTCTAGAGCACGTTGGGTGGCACGGGATACATGCGGACGTGCATTGTCCTGTTGGAACAGCAAGTTCCCTTGCCGGTCTAGGAATGGTAGAACGATGGGTTCGATGACGGTTTGGATGTACCGTGCACTATTCAGTGTCCTCTCGACGATCACCAGTGGTGTACAGCCAGTGTAGGAGATCGCTCCCCACACCATGATGCCGGGTGTTGGCCCTGTGTGCCTCGGTCGTATGCAGTCCTGATTGTGGCGCTCACCTGCACGGCGCCAAACACGCATACGACCATCATTGGCACCAAGGCAGAAGCGACTCTCATCGCTGAAGACGACACGTCTCCATTTGTCCCTCCATTCACTCCTGTCGCGACACCACTGGAGGCGGGCTGCACGATGTTGGGGCGTGAGCGGAAGACGGCCTAACGGTGTGCGGGACTGTAGCCTAGCTTCATGGAGACGGTTGCGAATGGTCCTCGCCGATACCCCAGGAGCAACAGTGTCCCTAATTTGCTGGAAAGTGGCGGTGCGGTCCCCTACGGCACTGCGTAGGATCCTACGGTCTTGGCGTGCATCCGTGCGTCGCTGCGGTCCGGTCCCAGGTCGACGGGCACGTGCACCTTGTAACGGAACTGAAATGATGGTGGGCTGACAGTAATTTGGAGCCCGCGCGTCGGAAACGGGCGCGCTGGTGTGAGACTGCCAGGGAGTGCACCCTGATGCCATCTATTGGCGAAACTGGGAATTAGCGCTGCCTGTCAGACAATGCACTAAGCTCTCGGAGTAAAATGTATTCTTTTTCTTGGTAATTATAAGCTATTACTGTATGATTTAATGTTATAAAGCGCTAGTAGTAAATTATTATGACTGGTATGAACTCCAGGGTAATAAATATAAATATTCTTAAATACTAAATGATTTCAGTGAAAAGGTGGTAGGGGAACGCCCCCACTCTTGGTGATACGAGCGTAGCTAGGGGTAGCTGGAGACACAGGGACTGAACAATGGAATGGCCTGGGGAGTGTTGACGTGACCGGACGTGCGTAACTGTGCTCACGCAAAAGTGATTGTGCAACAGCGAAGAGGCGAATATCGTCGCCGTTTGTGGAGTAGAACACGACGAATGGTTGTCGAAGCCGTCTCTATGCCACTGGGGCTGATTGTTAGAGTTCCTGCGCCCAGATTTTATGGCGGACGTGCAGTAGCTTATACGAGTGCTACAGCTCGTAGTTCCAACCGCCATTGAGGGCATGAGGCGTGAAGAGCTGCGTTAGCCACATGCATCTCACCACCAGCACCGACACGTCTACCCAAGGCAAGACTGCTTGCAATTGTTAAGTCGAACTTTGTATACATGTAAAAGGAGAATACCAGTTTTCTTTGTGCAAGTGCAGAAGACAGAATATAGTAATGAGTAAAATTACGACGCATGTTGTTCATTGTAAAGTGTAGTAACCTGAAACATAGTGTAGTGAAATCAGACTGAGGCCACCATCGCCTCTTTCATTTACAATTCTTTTGGGTGTAGAATACTTTAGCGTATAAGAATGTTGAAAAGAGCAATGGTCACACCAGAATGAGTCGCCTATTTATAGTTACTTAAATTTTCTGAGTAACCTTTCAAGTAAAGTCACTTAACTAATTCTATATCAATCGTCCAAAGAGTAATATCCCAAAATCATTAAAAAAGTTGAAGGGTAGAAGTTTGTTAACCTAAGTTGCTTAAATTGTCTTGGTGGTAATTACCAAGCCAACTCACAGAAATTGAGAGAGTATTTGCTTTGTAGAATCACCTAGAATGATCAGAAATAGTAATATTCAGAATTAAGTTTAAATTCAACTCAAGCCGTTTCACTTTGAAACGAGCCAAAAAACTGATTTATTCTTTTGCTCCTTCAGAGCTGGCGACCGTAGTTATAAGTATTTTCAGGAGGATTCGACGGTAAGTCTGCTGCTCTCGTCGTGCTGATAGGATTACCCACTGCTGCTAGCAGTGGTGATTGGATACATAAGCTCACTACCAAGTTAAGTGGGTCAGGTAGGCAGTGTTACCGTGTGAACTGTAGGGCACTGTAGGCCTTGGATCGAACCCGTTCAATCATCACAGCTCTTTGGGAAATAGTCCGGTTAGGAGTGTACTAATCATTAGGTAAATACTGGCGAGTAACGGTCAAAAATGTATACGCAAATGAATTTAGCAAGGTCCATGTAGCACCTAATTAATGTGGTGCAATGGCGAGGGTAGGAGTGGAGTAAAAGTGAGCTGAGCTTGTGGCAGCTGTGCTGTCTTCAAAGATTAATAACGTGAATTCACTACTACCTCTTATCATTAGGGCTGAGCTATTTACGGTTAAAATACGTAGCAGTAAGCGCAAAGGCGTGACAGCTACAAGTCCGTATTGGCTTTATACATACGGAAGTAGGAAGCGGGTCATTCCGTCAGTGGAGGGGTTAAAACAACCGAGTCAGTTGAGAACATACCCCATTTACTGATGGAAAGATTCGGTGGTTCGGTCGCAACCTTCCGCCGACCACTGGCGACAACATCGATGTACTGCGGAGACCTCACGCCCCACGTGTTGAGCAATTCGGCGGTACGTCCACCCGGCCTCCCGCATGCCCACTATACGCCCTCGCTCAAAGTCCGTCAACTGCACATACGGTTCACATCCACGCTGTCGCGGCATGCTACCAGTGTTAAAGACTGCGATGGAGCTCCGTATGCCACGGCAAACTGGCTGACACTGACGGCGGCGGTGCACAAATGCTGCGCAGCTAGCGCCATTCGACGGCCAACACCGCGGTTCCTGGTGTGTCCGCTGTGCCGTGCGTGTGATCATTGCTTGTACAGCCCTCTCGCAGTGTCCGGAGCAAGTATGGTGGGTCTGACACACCGGTGTCAATGTGTTCTTTTTTCCATTTCCAGGAGTATATATATATATATATATATATATATATATATATATATATATATATATATAATTTGCTATTTTAACTGCATGTTTTACCACTTGAGATTTATGTTGTTGCTTTAAGATTTCTTGTTTGGAGGCCTTCAGCCGTGAAATAATTGCCTTTTTGGAAACTCGTAGTTCTAAAGGTTCGCCGGCCAAAGTGGCCAAGCGGTTCTAGGCGCTTCAGTCTGGAACTGCGCGACCGCTACGGTCGCAGGTTCGAATCCTGCCTCGGGCATGGATGTGTGTGATGTCCTTAGGTTAGTTAGGTTTAAGTAGTTCTAAGTCCTAGGGGACTGATGACCTCAGATGTTAAGTCCCATAGTGCTCAGAACCATTTGAACCATTTTTCTAAAGGTTCAGCTATGTGCCAATTTGGTATAAAGGTGTTATTAAATTACAATAAATTACAATTTTGAGTGGACCTGACCGACACTTTATTTGGCCCTATCCACAATCATAATCACCTGTTTTGCCCAGCGGCTTTAGCGGGCGTTTCATGACTATCTGTCAAAAGTCTGAATAACCACCTTTTGCGGACCGCCACGAGACGAGCAGGAATCAAGACAGCTAGGTTCTGGAAGGTACCGTCAGGGATGTGGGGCCATATTGACTCCACTTCCGCAATCAGCTGCACTAGCTTTCTCAGCTTAGAACCCACGACACAAACAACCTGATCGAGGTGGTCCCACCGATCCAAGAGAGGATTTAAATCCGGGGACTTTGGAGGCCAGGAGAGCACAGTAAGCTCGTCCTGGTGCTCTTCGAACCAAGCACAGACACTGCTAGCTATGTGACACGTTGCTTTGCCCTGCTGGCAGACGCCATCGTGCTGAAGTAAAACAAACTGCTTGAAGGGTTGAACATGGTCCCCAAGGATAGATGGGTACGTGTTGATCCTTTTTGCGTTTCAGAATGACGAGATGACCCAGGGAATACCACGAAAACATTCCCTAGACCATAATGCTCTCTCGTCCAGCCTGGACCCTACCGACGATTGTCGCAGGTTGTTTGCTTTCAAACATTTCACGCTGACGGAGCATTAAACGTGATTAGTGGTTAGATACTGGACTCGCATTCGGGAGGACGACGGTTCAATCCCGCGTCCGGCCATCCTGATTTAGGTTTTCCGTGATTTCCCTAAATCGCTCTAGGCAAATGCCGAGATGGTTCCTTTCAAAGGGCACGGCCGACTTCCTTCCCCGTCCTTCCCTAATCCGATGAGACCGATGACCTCGCTGTCTGGTCTCCTTCCCCAAACAACCCAACCCAGCCCAATTAAACGTGATTCATCTGAAAAGGCCACTCAGTGGGCATCCACGTGTGGTATTGGTGTGAAAATTCCAGTCTTCGTCACAGATGAATAGCAGTCAGCTTGGGTGTATGAACTAGCCACCTACTGCAGAAGCTCATACGCAGCAATGATAGCTGAACGGTCGTTAGGGAGACATCTTGGTAGCCCCTTGGTTCATGTTGGCCATCAGATGCTCAACAGTTGCACTTCTACTCGCCCGTTCACGTCTCTGCAGCCGATGTTTATCCTGTCATGTATGACCCTTTGTGCACCATAGTAGTCTCGACGATGGTTTCTGATAGCGCCCTTTTGCCATGAGCGGTATAGTTTAACCACGGCGGCGTGCGAATGGTTTACAGATGTAGCCGCTTCAGAAATGCTTCGACTCTTAACCCGAAAGCCAATGATCATGTCCGTTTGGACGGCAGATATGTCCTTCCGCTTCCGCATTACAACAGATTCACTGTACCAGTGCTGCCCCCTGCCATTTATTTATTTATTTAAATGTCAAGTTCCGTAGGATCAAATTGAGGAGCAAATCTCCAAGGTCATGGAACGTGTCAGTACATGAACTTACAACATAAAAAGTAATAACAGATAAAAATAAATGTTCATGAACCTGAAAGAAAATCAGTCCATAAGTTTAAGCAAACGCAATACAATGAGAATCATCTTAATTTTTCAAGGAACTCCTCGACAGAATAGAAGGAGTGACCCATGAGGAAACTCTTCAGTTTCGATTTGAAAGCGCGTGGATTACTGCTAAGATTTTTTAATTCGAGTGGCAGCTTATTGAAAATGGATGCAGCAGTATACTGCTCACCTTTTTGCACAAGAGTTAAGGAAGTCCGATCCAAATGGAGGTTTGATTTCTGCCGAGTATTAACCGAGTGAAAGCTGCTTATTGTTGGAAATAAACTAATATCAGTAATAAGAAACGACAATAAGTAATATACATATTGAGAGGCCAGTGTCAAAATACCCAGACTCGTGAAAAGAGGTCGACAAGAGGTTCGTGAACTCACCACTTATTGCCCGAACCGCCCGTTTCTGAGCCAAAAATATCCTTCTAGAATGGGAAGAGTTACCCCAAAACATAACACCATACGACATAAGTAAATGAAAATAAGCGAAGTAGACTAATTTACGTGTCGAAATATCACTCACTTTCGATACTGTTCGAATAGTGAAAATGGCAGTATTAAGTCTTTGAACAAGATCCTGAACGTGGGCTATCCACGACAGCTTACTATCTATCTGAACACCTAGGAATTTGAACTGTTCAGTTTCACTAATCATATGCCCGATCTGTGAGATTAAAACGTCAGGTTTTGTTGAGTAGTGTGTTAGGAACTGTAAAAACTGAGTCTTACTGTGATTTAACGTTAGTTTATTTTCTACAAGCCATGAATTGAGGTCATGTACTGTTCTACTTGAAACCGAGTCAATGTTGCACACAACATCCTTTACTACCAAGCTAGTGTCATCAGCAAACAGAAATATTTTAGAGTTACCCATAATACTAGAGGGCATATCATTTATATAAATGAGGAACAGGAGCGGCCCCAACACTGATCCCTGGGGCACCCCCCACTTGACAGTACCCCACTCAGATCCCTTATCACAGCCGTTATCAACATTGTGAATAATGACCTTTTGCTGCCTGTTGCTAAAGTAAGTAGTGAACCAATTGTGAGCTACTCCCCTTATTCCGTAATGTTCCTACTTCTAGAGAAATATTGTGTGATCAACACAGTCAAATGCCTTTGTTAAATCAAAAAATACACCAAGCGTTCGAAACTTTTTGTTTAGCCCATCCAGTACCTCACAGAGAAAAGAGAATATATCATTTTCAGTTGTCAAACGACTTCTAAAGCCGAACTGTACATTTGATAGCAAATTGTGTGATATAAAATGATCAATTTACCTTACATACACAGCCTTTTCGATAACTTTTGCAAACACTGATGGCATAGAAATAGGTCTAAAATTATCTATACTATCCCTTTCTCCCTTTTTATAGAGCGGCTTTACTACTGAGTACTTTAATCGCTCAGGAAACTGACCATTCCTAAAGGAAAAATTACAAATATGGCTAAAAACAGGGCTAACATGTGCAGCACAGTACTTTAATATTCTACTAGACATTCCATCATAACCATGAGAGTCCTTAGTCTTCAGTGATTTGATTATTGTCTCAATCTCCCTCTTGTCTGTGTCACAGAGGAGTATTTCAGACATCAATCTCAGAAAGACTTTTGCTAAGAAATTTATATGATTTCCTGTCGATACTAATTTTTTATTTAATTCACCAGCAATGCTCAGAAAATGGTTGTTAAATACTGTACATATATCTGATTTATCAGTAACAGAAATATTATTACTGCAAACTGACTTTATATCATCAACCTTGTGCTGCTGACCAGACACTTCCTTCACAACTGACCATATGGCTTTAATTTTATCCTGTGAATTAGCTATTCTATTTGCATACCACATACTTTTTGTCTTGCTAATAACATTTTTAAGCACCTTACAATACTGTTTGTAATGGGCTACTGTAGCTTGATTGTGACTACTTCTAACATTTTGATATAATTCCCGCTTTGCTCTACAAGATATCCTTGTTCCATCAGTCAGCCAACCCGGCTGTCCATTACTGCTAGTACCCCATTTAGAATGTTCTGATGGAAAGCAAAAAGCATGAGAAATGTGTTATGGAAAGCTTTGTATTTATCATGTATATTATCGGCACTATAAACATCTTGCCCCTCTTGTTCCTTGACAAGTTTTGAAAAACTCTCTATTGCTGTTGGATTAACTTTTAGTGTTAAAATTTGTGCGTCATGGTCTGAAAGGCCATTCACCCTTTTACTAACAGAATGCCCATCTAGTAATGAAGAATGAATAAAAATATTGTCTATGACTGTGCTACTGTTCCCCTGCACCCTAGTTGGAAAAAACACATTTTGCATCAGATCATATGAATTTAGGAGATCTACCAACATCTTTTTTCTTGCACAATCATGTACAAAATTAATATTGAAGTCACCACATAGAACTACTTTCTGGTGCTTCCTACAAAGTGAATCAAGAACCCTCTCTAGCTTAAGCAAAAATGCTCTGAAGTCGGAGTTAGGGGACCTATAAACAACAGCAATTAGAAGTTTAGTTTCACTAAATTCAACTAATGCTGCACAACTTTCAAATATCTGTTCAGTGCAGTGTCGAGATACGTCTATGAAATACTGCTTTTTACATACAGAGCCACTCCCCCACCCCGCAAGGAACTCCTTGAGAAACAGCCAGCTAATCTGTAGCCTGGTAAAGGAAGCCTCTGAATTATCAAATTATTTAATCCACTCAACTCTGACAGTTGGTCGTATCTATTGCATGTATGCAAAGTAAATTTTATTATACCAATAATTTCAGAGTTAACATCTATTAGCAGTTCACTAACTTTATCTCTAATACCTCTTATATTTTGATGAAATATGCTAATTCCTTCTCTACTTGGAAACATTACATCCTCTGGAGGTGAGCCCTTAGAGACACTTCCTTTAAGCAGGTATACCTATCAGCTGACTTCAGTCTAAAAAAGGTGCAGCTCTAGCACCAACTACTATAGGAATTTTTCCATGAGTGATACCACTACCACCACCACCACCCACTACACTGTCACCTATAAGCTTCCCATACCTATTGAGGTGCAGGCCATGCCTAGTGAAACCCCATCTACTGATAGACCCAACTGGCACCACTGAGATGTGATCCATGCCCTCCGCCATCAGTGCCCTCCCCAGCCCCACATTAACGCGCCTAACAGCCGCATTAAGGTGAGGCCGATCATGACGCTGAAACAGTTGCACGAAATGCACAGTAGTACCACCAGTTTGAGTAGCTATCCTAACCAAGTCACCACTGAAATCATATTCCCCGTCCCTATCGAGACTGTTCCCTGCTCCACCCACTATCACTACCTGATCCTCTTTCGTAAAATTCTTACATAACTCCCCTATGCTTTCAGTCACCTGAGCCAACCCTGCACTAGGCTTCACAATGCTGGTGACCTGGTACTCACTCCCCAACACTTCCTACAACTGCTGGCCCACACCTCTACCGTGGGAACTACCTAGCAGCAGAACCTTCTTTCTGCTAGACTTTGCAACTAACCTAGGCCTCCTAATTGCTGAGGACTGCTGCAAGTTACCTACATCTACGGCTACACGAGGCTCCTCTCCACTCAACTCTGACAGTTGGTCGTATCTATTGCATGTATGCAAAGTAAAACTGTCTGAGTACTCCTCTTCCTAGCTACCATCTGTAAGTGTTTATCGCACGTGACATCGAACGTGAGAGGCAATCACATTAACGTGATTGTACCCTGTATTTGTCTCATACATGACAAGAGATATGTATGTAGGTGCGCGTAGCTGTCTACAATGGCATGAACGCACACTTTGAGCAGATCAAGAAACCATAGCAAAACGCGAGTTTTCGTTGAAAGCTTTTGAAAGTCTCTTCGAGTTTGCTGCCGGATCCTAAAATCAACTTGACTCGATATTTCAACGATCCAACTGGTCGCCATCTTCAGGAAAACGCTGCTTCTGCTGATGAGTCCCGCTGAGAACTGACGCCAGGTTGCAAATCGACGTCCTATATAGGCCACCGTTCAGTACACGGCGCATGCGCCGCCCATCGCGGTTTCTGCCTTCCAAGACAGGGAGGTGGCGCCGCCCTTAGTGAAACACTGCTGGCAACGATATATCGCAATTAAGGCCGCATCGAAAAACGTTCAGTTTTGATGCGAGATAATACAGGATTCCACGTCTTGCTAAGAGGAAACCCATTGTCTCTGTTGATTAAATTATCAGCCAATCTAATTTCAATCGCCTCTTTATAGACACTGTTCCAAAAACCGGAAATGTTCCTTAAAACTGGTCCAATCTTAAACTATAAGCCCCCAGCATAAAGAAGAAGGCCACAGATCTATGTTCCTCTTCATGCACCTCCGGAGATGGTCCAAACTCCATAGTCCGACGAATCTGCTTCTTGGAGTATCCATTTTCCTTAAAAACAGCCATCAAATGCGCAAGTTCTTGGGTTAAGTTATCAGCGTCAGAAATGGCATATGCTCTCCGTACCAAACTCCTAAGGACACCACTGCGTTGCTGTGGTGGATGACAACTCTTAGGATGCAGATACCAATCTGTGTGCGTCGGCGTTCGGTGAGCACTGTGTCCCGAAGTACCATCTGGTTTTTTTATAAACCATAACGTCTGAAAATGGAAGCATCCCATCATTTTCAACCTCCATAGTAAATTTGATGCGGGGATGAAGACAGTTGAAGTGGTCCAAAAAGCAACCAAAGTGCTTCTGGAGATACGTGAATGATACCTTTTTCGCCTGGCCGCATGGACGTGATGCTCTTAATAGATTTTTGGGATCGCCGAAATATCGAGTCAAGTTGATTTTAGGATCCGGCAGCAAACCCGAAGAGACTTTGAAGACTTATTACGCCGGGAAAGCCTACGTAATCACTTCGTTGAAAGCTGATTATCAATGATCTACTGGGAGACCAACACAACGTTAGCTATATACTCTCCGAACACCATCTTACAAAGATTATTCAGACACCTATTAGCTGACATGAATTAAAACGGGTGTCTACACCTTTCGCCTTGACACTGAGGTGACTTAAGTCATCGGAGACCGATACGCACATGTAAAGATGGCGGTAGTATCTCGTGCACAAGGCATAAAATGGAAGTTCGTTGGTGCAGCTGTCATTTGCACTCTACTAATTGTTAAAAAGTTTCCGACGTGATTGTTCCCGCACGACGAGAATTAACAGATTTCGAATGCGGAACGGTAGTTGGAGCATAGGACGTACAATTTCAGAAATCGTTAGGGAATTCGATATTCTGAGCGCCATAATGTCAAGAGTTTGCCGAGAATATCACGTTTCAGGGATTACCGCTCACCACCGACAAGGCAGGGGCCCACGGCCTTCACTTAACGACCGACAGCAGTTCTAACAACGTGAACAACAGCGTGAAATAACCGCATGAGCAGTGCTAACAACGAGAAACACAGCGTGAAATAACCGCATAAATCAATATGGGACGTATACTATGTGATCAAAAGTATCCGAACACCCCCAAAAACATACGTTTTTCATATTAGGTACATTGTGCTGCCACCTACTGCCAGGTCCTCCATATCAGCGACCTCAGTAGTCATTACACATCGTGAGAGAGCAGAATGGACTGATGACCTCAGATGTTAAGTCTCATAGTGCTCAGAGCCATTTGAACCATTTGAGAGCAGAATGGGGCGCTCCGAGGAGCTCACGGACTTCGAATGTGGTCAGATGATTGGGTGTCACTTGTCTCACACGTCTGTACGCGAGATTTACAAACTCCTAAACATCCATAGGTCCATTGTTTCCGGTGTGACATTGAAGTGGAAACGTGAAGGGACGCGTACAGCACAAAAGCGTACAGGCCGGCCTCGTCTGTTGACTGACAGTTGAAGAGGGGTCGTAATTTGTAATAGGCAGACATCTATCCAGACGATCACACAGGAACTCCAAATTGCATCGGGATCCACTGCAAGTACTATGACAGTTAGACGGGAGGTGAGAAAACTTGGATTTCATGGTCGAGCGGCTGCTCGTAAGCCCCACATCACGCCGGTAAATGCCAAACGACGTCTCACTTGGTGTAATGATCGTAAACATTGGACGACTGAACAGTGGAAAAACGTTGTGTGGACTGACGAATCACGGTACACAAAGTGGCGATACGGTGGCAGGGTTTGGGTATGGCGAATGCCCGGTGAACGTCTTCTGCAGATTGTGTAGCTCCAACCGTAAAATTCGGAGGCCGTGGTGTTATGGTGAGGTCATGTTTTTCATGGAAGTACTTCCACCCCTTGTTGACTTGCGTGGCACTATCACAGCACAGGCCTACATTGATGTTCTAAGCGCCATCTTACTTCTCACTGTTGAAGATTAATTCGGGAATGACGATTGCATCTTTCAACACGATCGAGCACCTGTTCATAATAGACGGCCTGTGGTGGAGTGGTTACACGACAATAACATTCCTGTAATGGACTGGCCTGCTCAGTGTAGAGACCTGAATCCTATAGAACACCTCTGGGATGTTTTGGAACGCCGACTTCGTGCCAGGCCTCACCGACAGACATCGATATCTCTCCTCAGCGCAGCACTCCGTGAAGAATGGGCTGCCATTCCCCCAGAAGTTGTAGAATTTTGGAACACGTATTTTGTTTGAGTATAATGACTTTTCTGGAGACTAGAAATCTACTCTGTAGGAATCAGCATTGGTTTCGAAAAATTCGATCGTGTGAAACCCAGCTCGCGATATTCGTCCACGAGACTCAGAGGGCCATAGACACAGGTTTCCAGGTTGATGCAGTGTTTCTTGATTTCCGCAAGGAGTTTGATACAGTTCCCCACAGTCGTTTAATGAACAAAGTAAGAGCATATGGACTATCAGTCCAATTGTGTGATTGGATTGAAGAGTTCCTAGATAACAGAACGCAGCATGTCATTGTCAATGGAGAGAAGTCTTCCGAAGTAAGAGTGATTTCAGGTGTACCGCAGGGGTTGTCGTAGGACCGTTGCTATTCACAGTATATATAAATGAACTTGTGGATAACATCAGAAGTTCACTGAGGCTTTTTGCGTATGATGCTGTAGTATATCGAAAGGTTGTAACAATGGAGAATTGTACTGAAATGCAGAAGGATCTGCATGAATTGACGCATGGTGCAGGGAATGGCAATTGAATCTCAATGTAGATAAGTGTAATGTGCTGCGAATACATAGAAGGAAAGATCCTTTATCATTTAGCTACAATATAGCAGGTCAGCAACTGGAAGCAGTTAATTCCATAAATTATCTGGGACTATGCATTAGAAGTGATTTAAAATGGAATGACCATATAAAATTAATCGTCGGTAAAGCAGATGCCAGAATTAGATTCATTGGAATAATCCTAAGGAAATGCAGTCCGAAAACAAAGGAAGTAGGTAACAGTACACTTGTTCGCCCACTGCTTGAATACTACTTACCGGTGTGGGATCCGTACGAGACAGGGTTGATAGAAGAGAGAGAGAGAAGATCAAACGGAGAGCAGCGCGCTTCGTCACAGGATCATTTAGTAATCACGAAAGCGTCATGGTGACGATAGATGAACTCCAGTGGAAGACTCTGCAAGAGAGACGCTCAGTAGCTCGGTACGGGCTTTTGTTGAAGTTTCGAGAATATACCTTCACCGAGGAATCAAGCTGTATATTGCTCCCTCCTACGTATATCTCGCGATGAGACCACGAGGATAAAATCAGAGAGATTAGAGCCCACACAGAGGCATACCGACAATCTTTCTTTCCAAGAACAATACGAGACTGGAATAGAAGGGAGAACCGATAGAGGTACACAAAGTCCCCTCCGCCAGACACCGTCAGGTGGCTTGCGGAGTATGGATGTAGATGTAGATGTAGAAACCTGCCAGCACCTGAATGAACTTATGCCTGCGAGCGTGGAAGCAATCATCAAGGCTAAGGATGGGCCAACACCATATTGAATTTCAGTAATACCGATGAAGAGCACCACGAACTTGTAAGTCATTTTCAGCCAGGTGTCCGGATACTTTTGATCACATAGTGTATGTCGAACGTATTCCTTAGGACAGTGTAGTGAAATTTGGCGTTAATGGGCTGTGGCAGCAGACGACCGAAGCGAGTGCCTTTTCTAACAGCACAACATCGTCTGCAGCGCCTCCCCTGGGTTCGTGACCGTATCACTTGGACCCTAGACAACTGGAAAATCGTGGCCTTGTCAGATGAGTCTCGATTTCAGTTGGTAAGAGCTGATGGTAGGGTTCAAGAGTGACGCAGACGCCACGAAGCTATTGACCCAGGTTGTCAACAAGGAACTGTGCAATGTAATGGTATGGGCTGTGTTTACATGGAAGTAACTGGATCCTATGGTCCAACTGCACCGACCATTGGCTGGAAATGGTTATGTTCGGCTACCTGGAGACCATTTGTGGACTTCATGTTCACAAACAACGATATCATATCGCAAGGCCACGATTGTTCGCGATTGGTTTGAAGAACATTCTGAACAATTCGAGCTAATGTTTCGGCCACCCACATCGCCCGACATGAATCCAATCGAACATTTATCGGACACAATCGATAAGTCGGTTCGTCCACAAAATCCTGCACCGGCAACACTTTCGCGATAATGGACAGCTATAGAGGCAGCATGATTAAATATATCTGTGTGGGACTTCCAATGATTTGTTGAGTCTTTGCCAAATCGAGTTGCTGCACTACACCGAGCAAAAGGAGGTCCCACACAACATTTGGAGGTATTCCGTGACTTTTTTCACGTCAGTGTATGATCTGAACTTTGCTGGGGATGCTTTCAGTGAGGTGTCTGATTGTCTGTGGAGGGACGGCAGCCCATTCCTTCTCAAGATCGAAGAAGGCAGTGATGCTGGACGCTAGGCTCAGGAGCGCCATGAAACGTTCTACTTGGTGCCAAAGGGGTTCCACTGGGTTCGGGTCAGGGCTCTAGGCAGGCCAGTCCATTTCAGGAATACTATTTTTCACAAATCATTGTCTCACATATGCTACTTTATGATAGTTTTCACTGTCATGCTGATACAATCATCGTCTCCAAAATGTTCCTCTACTCTACGCAGTACATAAACTCTACAGTAAGGGGAACACACACTAAACACCAAAAACATCCCCATACCGTAATTCCACATCGTTCATACTCCACTGTTGGCGCTACATACGATGGCAGGTAACGTCCTTCAGGCATTCACCAAGCCCAAAAACTTCCACCATCACTCTAAATCACTCGTTTCCGGTCATCCCCTATCCAGTGGCGTCGCCCTCTACATCACCTCAAGTGCAGCTTAGCATAGAGTACAAAAATCTGTGACTTATGAGTAGCTTCTCGACCACTGTACCCAATTGTTTTCGACTCCCTATGCGCAGTCATTGTACCAGGTGGAGTGCTGGTAGCACTCTGGAATTAATGTGTGATCCCTTATGTTGGTTTAATGAGATTTTCTACACCAGTCACCATGTTTGACTGTCCATGTCCGTCAAATCGTTCAAATGGCTCTGAGCACTATGGGACTCAACTGCTGTGGTCATAAATCCCCTAGAACTTAGAACTACTTAAACCTAACTAACCTAAGGACATCACACACATCCATGCCCGAGGCAGGATTCGAACCTGCGACCGTAGCGGTCGTGCGGTTCCAGACTGTAGCGCCTTTAACCGCTCGGCCACTCCGGCCGGCCATGTCCGTCAGTAAATAAGGTCTGCCTAGTCTTGATATTATACGAGGGTCGTCCACAAAGTAAGTTCCGTTTCTATTTCTATCCGTGGCAGCACTACGATCGCAGTTCCGAGCATGCATTGCAGTTACTCTGAGTCAAGAAGAAGACAAGAACTCCATTTTCAGATCGCTGTTGCCGACGTGTGCTTTGTAGTGCTTCTTTATAACGTGAGCCGTAATTGAAAACGACACCGCGTGTGAAATCAGATCTGTGATTCGTTTTCTAAATGCAAAGAAAGTTAAACCAAAGGAAATTCATCGGCAAATCTGCGAAGTTTATGGACAAAATGCTATGAGTGATTCAATGGTTAGAAGATGGGCCTGACTGTTCAATGAAGGACGTGATCAAGTGCACGATGAAGAACAAAGTGGACGCCCGTCTGTGGTTACTGATGAACTGCTTCACACAATTGAAGAGAAGATTAAGCACAACCGTAAGTTTACACTTAGTGCCCTTGCTGTGGAAGTTCCACAAATCTCACTATAACTAATTCACGAAATTTTTACTGAAAAACTGAAATTTCGAAAACTTTGCTCACTTTGGGTACCCAAAATTCTTACTGAACAACACAAAAAACAACGGATCGGCAGTGCACTTCAGTTCTTAACACGCAACAATGAAGAAGACGATGATTTTCTTTCTCGGATAGTCACGGGGCATGAAACTTGGGTATCATACGAACCCTCTGAAACAAAATGGAAATCAATGGAATGGAGGCAAACTTCATCCCAAACGAAGGTTAAGCCTAGAAAAATCTTGGCACCTCGAAAAGTCATGAGCACCGTTTTTTGGGACAGAAAAGGCATTTTGCTGATTGATTTCTTACCACGAGGCCAAACAATCAATGCACATGGTTACTGCGAGACCAATAAGAAACTGCGCCGTGCAATACAGAACAAGCGCCGAGGGTCACTGTCAAAAGGTGTTGTTTATTTTCACGATAATGCCCGACATACACGGCGAATGTGACCAAACAACTCTTGACGGGAATTTCACTGGGACGCGTTCGATCATCCTCCGTACAGCCCGGACCTCGCTCCTAGCGACTTTCATCTCTCCTTACACCTAAAATCTGTCCTTGTTGGTCAACACTTCAACGATGATGAGCTGAAAGAACATGTTACCACATGGTTGAATACACAGGCGGCAACCTTCTATCAATAAATATTTTTTTTTCTGTATCTGTACACGTTTGTTTTATACAACCAAACGGAACTTACTTTGTGGACATACCTCGTATAACAATCATTTAAATCCACAAGCACAGTTTAAATAACATCGTTCAGAAGTTCACATAAATGAAATATGTTTACATAGTCAAAGAATTTCCATGTCAGATACAACATTGTATGTAAGCAACACTACAAATTGACATAGAAATATCGATGCAGATACAAAATAGGTCGAAAATAGGTGTTAGCTGAGGTTGTTTCTTCGCGTTTACACTTCACAATAACATCACCAAGAGTCGACTAAGGCAACTTTAGAACGGCTGAAATGTCCCTCCCTTTAGTTACATTCAGTGACCAGTCCACATTTGAAGTCACTGAGCTGTCCTGACCGACCCGTTCTACTATTACTGCTCCTCTGCTGACAACACAATACTCTCCATCTCGTTTTATACTGACACCACTCGTGACGTCTAGTGATCAGTTATACTTTACACAGAGATGTCCTGATACTTTTGATCAGACTGTGTACTTCGAGTAAATCAAAAAGCAACAACAAAACGTGGCTTTTCGTTGACAGTCGATGATAAACGACGTACTGGAAGGTCAAGTCTCCATATAGACCCGAAGACAGTGGGCCGACACAAGATGGCGCCAAGTGGAGACAGGAAGCCAAAAGACCAGACCCGGCTACATTGTGAGACAGACCCTGAGGAAGAATAAGAAGATAAATGCAACCTTGTACGAATTTCTTGCCACATAGCATCTACGTACGATTAAATCCAGCTTGCTGAACGAGTTAGGAAACAAAGCTAGAAATGATCCGCAAAAGATATTTTTCTGTTATGTTAGGTGGACAATGAAAATTAAAAACTGAAATTGGAAAAGAAACAAGAATGAGGGAATTCTGTTAGATAGCAGCTAACAAAAATAAAAACGTTGATTAATATTCCTCAAACTGGAGACAAAAAGAATAAACTTTAAAGAACGCTTTTCCGTCTTTGATGCCATCTACCGAACTTCGTTCGCTTACAAAGCTTCACATCGTATCGTGTTAATGTATTTCTTGCTTCATTGTCATGCCTTCGAATTTTTAAGGTCAAATGACAAATTAAAGCTCAACCAAATGTGATTTGGAAACAATACTTTCGGAGTTGTGTGTATGAGTGTATCCCTTCCCCAAAATTCGACTAGATCGACGAGAAAAAACTAAAACTTCCCTCCAGTTGGTCTGTATAACCCATTCTTAACAGCGTAGGACTGAACCAAGACCGTCTACGCTTTCGGAGCTCTGTCGCAGAATACATAAAGGTGCATTTACACCTGTGTGCCTTGCTTCTAGTTGCCGTGCGTCTGTGTTTGCCCCACACGCCAGAAGAGGATTGCGTGTAGGTGTACGCCTCTTTCTCGACATGTGGGTATGCGTGACTTCATTTACATCTCACACTGTTCCAGTGATCAAAATAACCGCTTCCCTAGAAGCAACTGTCACCGCAGCTGGAATATTTTAAGAAAACACGAAATCGTGGAAAGAATGAAAGAATGTGTATGTCTTTGTGGTTTATGGGCGCTCAACTTCCAGGTTATCAGCGTCCTTAGAGATATTAATAAAAACCTCTGTGTTTAAAGCGTCGTAATACTAGGAAGAGTAAATGTTACCCAAATATACTCTCTCACTCCCAACCTCACGATCATCCGCACATTCACGTTATCTCACACATATGAAGGCAGTTTTAAAGTGAGCAGATGTTCTAAAACTGGCACCTATAACAGAAGTGAGTTAAGAGGATGCTAAAGTAAATATTTTCAACATTTCGCGCCCTGTCAGCAACTGTATGAATATTAATTTTAATTTTAAAAACCAACTGCAACTGAGGCTGTTCGTTTTTAAAATTAAATTAATAGCTAAAGTAGTTACAGAGGAAAATATGACAGGCTGATAATTTACAGAGAACTTGGATTAGCCACCCTGGTAGCAGATAAAAAACTTCTCCCTAAAAGTTTAGGGAATAATTCGGATACGAGGATTGTCCAGAAAGTAATTTCCAATCAGTCGCGAAATGGAAACCACAGTGATAACCAGAAACGTATTATTTGCAAACAATTACGTACACCTTCCACCTACTTCTCTACAAAGTCGCCGCTCCAACTTCGAGAATTGTCATAGTGTTGTATCAACTTCCCAATATCCTCGTCACAGCAAGCAGCTGGCTGTGCTTTCGGCCAGTTATCTGCACTGGTCTGCAGCTCGTTTTCTGTGGAAAAAAATTGCCTTCATAGCCAGCCTTCTTGTGCGCAGATATGAGACTCAGGAGGAGACAATTACGGACTGTATTGTGGGTGATCAAACACTTCTCATCGGAAACGCTGCAGGAGCATCTTCATTGTCCCTGCAGTGTGCGGCCGAGAATTGGCATGAAGAAGGAACTGCTCGACAGTTGTGTTATGTGGGCTGCATGACACAGGCGAAATCTCTAACCAGGCCCTCATACTTGGCGGCGGACGCTATTCCCTAAGCATTTTTACGTCCTCACTGTTCACTCAAAACTGAAAAGAGCGACGCCACACAACCGACGGGCATACGGGAGACACTGCCCAACACATCTGCGCAAAGCTTTACCGGATTTTCCCAGTGGTTTCCATTTCGCGACCGATCGAAACTTACTTTCTGGACAACCCTCGTATTTCACAAAAGTTTAAAAGTCGTACCACATTCGTGTCAGCGTCAGTTGAAATGGTGGGCAAATCTGTCGGCCTCCCTCTGATTTGATTATACAACTTAGTCTACTAAAATGTGGTGCACCGTGACCTGTACGACACAAGCACCACATATCGAAGGGTCTTCTCGCTGCAGCAAGAAGCCATGCGCCATAGGGCTGTGTCCTATGCAAAGGCGAGTGACAAGGACCCCATCCCGCCTGCATGACTGGAAGGAGGTACGCCACGGCCGCGCTGTTGACTTTGCTAGGCGCAGCTTATTGTCTGGCACTCCCCACCATTCTGTTTCCCATCTACGCACCACCCTGTACCTCAACAGCATGTAGAAGCATGATATACTGAACTGTCTGTCGCGATACACCTTCTTGGCTGCCACATCCGCCATTTCGTTTCCCTTAATACCCATTGTAACGTGCGCGTGGGGTACACAATACTCGTAAAAGCCTGTGCTATGGTAATTGAGCGGGGTTCACCTTATGAGAAAGGATTTTCTTACAGATATCGACCGCGTGTACCTGAATGGTGGCAAATCAGACTTACACCCACTCTGTAATGACAATGATCCGTTAAGTAAGTTCAAAATGCAATTACACGCCAGTATGTACCAAAAGCAAACTGAAGATGCTACCAATTTGATAATAATACGGTCGCCAGCCTAATTAGGCATTAACTGAGTTTCTTCCCTGTACAAGTTGATGTATATTCATGCAAAACAACACGTAGTAACACTGCATAATATAGTAAAATTTAGAACCAGAAAATCTATTGAACTGATAGTTTCACATTCTGTACTGATATGGAAAAACAATGAATACATAACACTACACTATAATGTATACTACAAAACTTCGTAATGTCTATTGATCTGATTAAAATCAGGCATAGGTTACCCTAGAAATAGCACTTTCGAGCCACACACAAAATGTCAATTTTGACAAAGATAAACACAGATAAATTTTGACTTATATATTGACTTTAACTTTTGCTGGTCAAACCAATGTGGAACACTTCAGAATTCAAATGAGTAAAGGGGGGGGGGGGGGGGGGGGGGGACCCTGAAAATGTTATGATCACTATATTAAAAAAATTGATTACTGAAATTATCATGCGTTCAAGATTTCCAGTATATGAGTTACTACTCTTTTTATCTTATTTACTTCTCATTTAAATACCGTTATATCTGTCTCGAAATAATTAAACTTCATTACTATATCAATATTAAAGTTATCTTTCAACTCCGCTAGACCTTCGTTATTCATTTACTGGTTCATTAACAAAACAGTTCTTTAAACACCATTCTAACATAACTAGGTCTGCAAGTAATTATTATTAACACAAAATTTAATTTTTCATTTCGGGACACTCGGATTGCACAACATTTGGAAAGGACCCTGTCTAGGTTAGTTGTGAGGATAATTAAATGAGGGGAAAGTTCTGGAAAAATTTAGGTTATTATTGATCAGTTCACTCTATGGTCCATACGATTACAGTACTAAAAGTTTCAACCTGCTTGTATCGATGCGGCGGTTGGCGAGCGGCGAGATGGCGAGGCACAGAGCACACATACAACCACAGCTATGGCTCTTGACGTATCGGCACTATAAGTCTTCTTAGCGTCGCATTCCATTTAGTGCCTATGGAATTTTGCCATGCTGTGTGGGCGTTGGAACAGCATACCCGAGGCTCAGTGAAACTAAGTCTTCCAGGAGAGCCTCCTCGCTCCAGAAGGTGTTGCTCAGACCAATGCCAAACTCCAACTACTACTGCTGAGCCCGTTGTGCCGTGCAGTGCCCGCGCTCGCCTGCCATCCGCCTTTTACCGCTCCCTTACAGACAGGGTATTCACCCGAGGTTTTGCATTCTACATATCCTAACATATTGCCTACGTATGGACCAGACGCACAGTTACAATTTTTAAACATCTTACAACAGTCTCAACATTTGTTACATTTCAATTCTATTACAATATTGCTTAAATTTGACATAAACGTTAATCTTCACATTGAAACTTGTTTCCAGTTTTCTTAACACAATGACATGAAACAAAAAAGAAATGAAATCAGAACATCAATTACACTAGTTTATCGAAAAATCAGATGGAAAAAAAATTTACTTATATGTACAATAGTACAGCGTCGTTGTTGTTACACCATACGCTCTGGAATCCGACAAAAAGTCACCTCCTTCCCTAGCGTTGGTAGAGGAGGACGTCCTAGATATCCTGGATTACTTAATTTACTGCGTGCGAGTGTTTTACAAAGTTAAGGGCACTCAGGGAATTGGATTAGACGGGAAATTTAGCAGTTACAATACATCTCATCTACTCCAGAGCCCTCAAGATCGCATGTAATTCAGCATCGAAGACGGTAAAATCTTGAGATAATCGAATCTTGAGGACACGATCAGGGTAAACAAGGTTTTGGGTAATGAATTTGGGAGTAGAGTGGAAGCGGCAAGGATGGGAAGGACTATTCTGTTTAAAAATTGTACTCGTGATTTCGGAGTCATCCTTCATGCTGCTGGACCACTGTCCGCGATGCAAAAGATAAAATACACTCCACCAGGTTAGCTCTGGCACTTCGAATTCTTGCCACCGGAAGCATGCAGCCCAGATTGATGTTCCAGTTCAAGGTATCTGCTGCGTGCTGTCTGCAAAATGTGTTACAGATGGAGATAGCAGCAACGAAGTATAAATATGCACGACGCGATAGTTTCTCTCGCATCTCATTATTTATTATGTCATATCTCCTGAACTATGATATTATAAGTACGTTCAGCGACATATGTGGATACTGTCTGCGAAATTTATTGCGAATAGAGTTAGTAGCAAAGAAGCAATGTGTTTAAACGTCGTGCAGGATGCGGCAGTTTTTCGGGCACCTTGTTGTCTACGACGCCATATCTCGGGAACTATGTGTCATACAATGTTATAATTGTGCATTTGCATTCCGTGGTATATGTGCATATTGTCGCGAATACAGGTTGCAGTAAAGGAGTAATAAATTATAGTGTCATACCTCACGCAGTGCATGAACAGCGGAAAAAAAGTAAGTGATAAATACAGGGTGCGTCAAAAAATGTATACACACTTTGAAGCGTCATAGAAAATTTATTTTCCGTTCTACAATGTTAACTTTCTGGAAATGGAAAGCTTAAAGTCCAATTGGAAAAATAAATGTACTTTGCAAATGTGATTAATGTTCAAACTGGTGGTCTTCAGCATCAATACATTTCTTAGTACGAGTCTCCACTGATTCTGTACATCGTACCAAAGTGTCCAATGAGATTTCTGCGCACACCGCCTGAATCTCATTCCAAAGTGTGTCCAGGTTACGTGGTTTACATTTGAACACCTCATCTTTTACTGTGCCCCATAAGAAGAAATCCAGCGGCGTGAGGTCTGGAGAGCGTGCAGGAAACTCGATTGGTCCCTTGCGTCCTATCCACTGGCCTGGCACATTGTGATCCAGGTATGCTCGTGCGTTCCTATGATAGTGTGGTGGGGCGCCATCTTGTTGGAAATATAACTCATCATTACCGTATAATGCACGAATGGTAGAGAATATGGAGTCAGCAAGCATTGTTAGGTACATTTCTCCAGTAACACTACCTTCAAAGCGGAAAGGCTCAATGAGTCCGCTTGCAGACAAACCACACCACACATTTACACCAGGCAAATTCACAGCCTTTTCCACTGTAATGTGAGGATTACCTTCAGCCCGTACACACAGTCGTGCCTACTGACAGTTCCACTGAGTTTGAATTGGGCTTCCTCCGACCAAATTATGCTACCTATAAATCCCGGTTCACGTCACATCACCTCCTGAATCCATTCACAAAATTCTAACCTTCGATCTGGATCGTTGTTACTTAGCTGTTGCACCGTCCCTGGAATGTACACAAAATACTTTCCTTTCTTCAGAATGCGTAGCACACTACTAGCACTTACATTACTCTCACGTGCCGCTTGCCTTGAAGATTTTTGAGGCGAACGTTGAAACAGTTCCAAGACCGCAGTTGTGGAATCATCACTTGTGGCTGTACGAGGTCGCCCTGATCGACCTTCATGCACATCACACACTGTCCCATGAATTTCGAATTTGTCTCGTAGACGTGTGATTGTTAACCTTGAAGGTGGTTCTGTACCATACTCACTTCTCCACTGTCTTCGAACCGCAGCTACATTCTCAAACTTCCAGTACCACTTACTTATCTGCTTCCGCGCTTAAAAGCTCAAACGCACGTCCGCCATGTTGCAGTTACTTCCTTGCCACTGCTGCCACCTGTTGAAGAAACATAACATTATTTTCTCACAGATATTTAACCTTGTAGAACGGGAAATAAATTGTCTATGACAGTTCAAAGTGTGTATACATTTCTTTGACGCACCCTGTATTTTCCCTTCCATCCTTTTGTAGAGTTTTCCTGCGAGAAACAAATTTCTTAAAGATTTGAATTTACGTCGAAAGTTTGTTGCAAATCGCTAAGTGCTCTCATTCTCGAGTACTTAATGAATAAAGTCTGGGCATTCACGTGTCGCGGACTACTCTTTCTTTTCTCACTTCCACGCCAATTCCTTTGATATATTGATGGTTCTTACCCCCACAGCCATTGGCTCCTGACAGTGACCCCAGTTTGGTTAAAATCGGCCCTGCGGTTTAGGAGGAGATGAGGACACACACACACACACACACACACACACAGGCACGCACACGCAGTCTATACACTTTGGTAATATACTACTGGCCATTAAAATTGCTACACCACGAAGATGACGTGATACAGACGTGAAATTTAACCGGCAGGAAGAAGATGCTGTGATATGCTAATGATTAGCTTTTCAGAGCATTCACACAAGGTTGGCGCTGGTGGCGACACCTACAACGTGCTGGCATGAGGATAGTTACCAACCGATTTCTCATACACAAATAGCAGTTGACCGGAGTTGCCTGGTGAAACGTTGTTGTGATGCCTCGTGTAAGGAGGAGAAACGCGTACCATCACGTTTCCGACTTTGATAAAGGTCTGATTGTAGCCTATCGCGATTGCGGTTTATCGTATCGTGACATTGCTGCTCGCGTTGGTCGAGATCCAATGACTGTTAGCAGAATATGGAATCGGTGGGTTCAGGAGGGTAATACGCAACGCCGTGCTGGATACCAACGGCCTCGTGCCACTAGCAGTCGAGATGACATTCATCTTACCCGCATGGCCGTAACGGATCGTGCAGCCACGTCTCGATCCCTGAGTCAACAGATGGGGACGTTTGCAAGACAACAACCATCTGCACCAACAGTTTGACGAAGTTTGCAGTAGCATGGACTATCAGGTCGGGGACCACGTCTGCGGTTACCCTTGACGCTGCATCACAGACAGGAACGTCTGCGATGGTGTACTCAACGACGAACCTGGGTGCACGAATGGCAAAACGTCATTTTTTCCGGATGAATCCAGGTTCTGTTTACAGCATCATGATGGTCGCACTCGTGTTTGGCGACATCGCGGTGAACGCACATTGGAAGCGTGTATTCGTCATCGCCATACTGGCGTATCATCCGGCGTGGTGGTATGGGGTGGCATTGGTTACACGTCTCGGTCACCTCTTGTTCGCACTGATGTCACTTTGAACAGTGGACGTTACATTTCAGATGTGTTACGACTCGTTGCTCTACCCTTCATTCGATCCCTGCAGAACACTACATTTCAGCCGGATAATGCACGACCGCATGTTGCATGTCCTGTACGGGCCTTTCTGGATACAGAAAATGTTCGACTGCTGCCCTGGACAGCACATTCTCCAGATCTCTCACCAATTGAAAACATCTGGTCAATGGTGGCCGAGCAACTGACTCGTCACAATACGGCAGTCACTACTCTTGATGTACTGTGGTATCGTGTTGAAGCTGCATGGGCAGCTGTACCTGTACACGCCATCCAAGCTCTGTTTGACTCAATGCCCAGGCGTACCAAGGCCGTTATTACGGCCAGAGGTGGTTGTTCTGGGTACTGATTTCTCAGGATCTATGCACCCCTAATTGCGTGAAAATTTAATCACATGTCAGTTCTAGTATAATATATTTGTCCAAT
Organism: Schistocerca piceifrons; assembly: GCF_021461385.2. NCBI lineage: Eukaryota > Metazoa > Arthropoda > Insecta > Orthoptera > Acrididae > Schistocerca > Schistocerca piceifrons. Next base: position 196,700,650 of record NC_060143.1, read on the forward strand.
GAATACCCGTTTATCATCTGCATTTCTTCTTGGTGTAGCAATTTTATTGGCCAGTAGTGTATGTATGGATATATGTATGAGAGTATCGTGATCTGCCTAACTCCCAGTCAATCCACCTCCGCAGCTCACGGTCAGTGTGGCTGCCTACCATGTGGAGGATCTGGGTTCGATTCCCGATACTGCCAGAGATTTTTCCTTGAGCATTGGAACACGGTGCACATGTTCGTTATGACAGATGATGAACTACTCGACCGAGGGCAGGAGCACCCGACAAAGGCGGTTGTGCGGTGTGCCGCCTTCCATACCGCTTCCACATGATGCCATTGCCTGATGGATGACCCAGGGAGCGGTTGGGCCCGATTGATCGTATTTACAAGGCCGCACACTATGTTCCTGATTTGATGAACGTTAGGCCCGTATCACAGTTCGATTGCTCTGTTAATTTACTAGATCTTAATTCCACAGAAAATTTCTGAGACTATTTGCCATGGTAGGTGAAACGTGGCAGTCATCATCTTCGCAGATTAAACTGTGTGCCGGACCGAGACTCGAGCCCGGGAACTTTGCCTTTCGCTGGCAAGTGCTCTACCAACTGAGCTACCCAAGCAATACTCACGCCCCGTCCTCACAGCATTACTTCTGCCAGTATCTCGTATCCTACCTTCCAAACTTTACAGAAGCTCCCCTAATCTGTCAGGAAGTTTCATATCAGCGCACACTCCACTGCAGAGTGAAAATCTTATCCTGGAAACATCCCCCAGGCTGTGGCTAAGCCATGTCTCCGCAATATCCTTTCTTTCAGGAGTGCTAGTTCTGCAAGGTTCGCAGGAGAGCTTTTGCAAAGTTTGGAAGGTAGGAGACGAGATACTGGCAGATGTAATGCTGTGAGGAGGGCGCGTGAGTCGTGCTTGGGTAGCTCAGTTGGTAGAGCACTTGCCCGCGAAAGGCAAAGGTCCCGAGTTCGAGTCTCGGTCCGGCACACAGTTTTAATCTGCCAGGAAGTTTCATATCAGCGCACACCCCGCTGCAGAGTGAAAATCTCATTCATCATCTTCGCAATTTGACAGCCCTCACCATCACCATTAATGAGAGGGTGCAGTTGGGTATAGCATACCCGAAGACACTTGTGGACTCTATTCCTCCCGAAATTGAGGCCGTATCAAGGCTACGGACGGTGTTACGTGGTATTAATATTATGTCTTCTGGCGTGACTAATGTTTTGTCTGCTTTGTTTACCAGAAACTTCTTTTGATCCGACTAACTGTTCACAAAGTATGTGGGGTGTCGAAATTCCGCGATCCACCATACATCACAATTTTTTTTTTCATTGTAGTCTTGATTATTATTTTCCCCACCTTCCTCTTGCTGTTTTTTTTCAGCTATGTTTTTTTTATTTATTTGGGAGAACACTATAGTTACATGTGAAACCTTCCTGTCTCCTCTATATCTCTTTTGTTAATGATAACCTTCCCTTTTACAATAACCTATGTAACCTTCCCTTAGGATTTCTATCTCTTGCTTAATAATAACAAATGAAATCTTCCCTCTGAAATTTATTCTCTTTCTCAATCTCCGCATACAAATTTAATTGCTGCTTATTAAAAGTGATTTTCTGATTATTTCGACGAAACATAGAATGCGTCGTCATCGTGGCCCTCAGTCGTTATCTGCAATAACCCAAAACTGTTCCTTACCTTTTTGTTTACTGTTACTGGATCGCCATCTGAATGCTACATCGAACTGCGACATGAATATCCTTACTCTGGTTTACTGTACTCTATTAACTGCTGGTTGGCTGTCATAATAAGTAGCTGTATTTGTTACCAAAGCTGACGTTATTCTTTATTAGCAAAGCTGACGTTATTCTTTAATTAATTTGACTGAAGTTACGTAATTCATAGTTACACTTTTTCTTGACAACAATAAAATTTTTGCAAAGTTTTATGTTGATGGTTATTGGGATGGATTATAATCAGTAATGCAACATTGCTGGTAAAAATTAATTATATTCTGAAAACGCTTCAAATATTTACTGTTGGTAATGAAATGACTTTACAAACGTTCAGATGGGACTTACTTTTTGCAATAATCTTACAACCAGCATTGCGCAAACATACCCTCAGTAGTCTTGAGTTTCGCAAAGACAATAATTCAATAATATTAGTTCCTCTTATGATAATAGTTAGTTGATGTCTCTGTACATCCGTTTATAATCTCTTGTAAATCATAGCTGGTGGCTGGCAGGCACACTACTCCACTCAACCTCTCGCTTCAGACCTGCTACCAACTCGCTTCACATCTCGCTTACTACTGACATCCTACGAACGCTAAAGTGCGGTCTCTTCTGCCAACAATGCTTTCTGGTGCAGACAATCCCTGCTACCATTACAAAATGTATCAATGCGCGGTCCTTCCCGCTCTTTTCTTAAAATGTATCCATACGCGGTCTCTCCCGCCCTGCCGGCCGAAGTGGCCGTGCGGTTAAAGGCGCTGCAGTCTGGAACCGCAAGACCGCTACGGTCGCAGGTTCGAATCCTGCCTCGGGCATGGATGTTTGTGATGTCCTTAGGTTAGTTAGGTTTAACTAGTTCTAAGTTCTAGGGGACTAATGACCTCAGCAGTTGAGTCCCATAGTGCTCCGAGCCATTTGAACCATCTCCCGCCCTTTTTAAAATTATATCAATTTGCGGTCTCTCTTGTCAACATTACTTTCGTGCAGACATTCCCTGCTACCACAATTCTTTCCAGCATGACAAATATTAATTATTCCTACTTAATCCTATTAATAATATACAGGGCGTTACAGAAAGGTACGGCCAAACTTTCAGGAAACATTCCTCACACACAAAGAAAGAAAATATGTTATGTGGACATGTGTCCGGAAACGCTTACTTTCCATGTTAGAGCTCATTTTATTACTCTTCAAATCACATTAATCATAGAATGGAAACACACGGCAACAGAACGTACCAGCGTGACTTCAAACACTTTGTTACAGGAAATGTTCAAAATGTCCTCCGTTAGCGAGGATACATGCATCCACCCTCCGTCGCATGGAATCCCTGATGCGCTGATGCAGCCCTGGAGAATGGCGTATTGTATCACAGCCGTCCACAATACGAGCACAAAGAGTCTCTACATTTGGTACCGGGGTTGCGTAGACAAGAGCTTTCAAATGCCCCCATAAATGAAAGTCAGGAGGGTTGAGGTCAGGAGAGCGTGGAGGCCATGGAATTGGTCCGCCTCTACCAATCCATCGGTCACCGAATCTGTTGTTGAGAAGCGTACGAACACTTCGACTGAAATGTGCAGGAGCTCCATCGTCCATGAACCACGTGTTGTGTCGTACTTGTAAAGGCACATGTTCTAGCAGCACAGGTAGAATATCCCGTATGAAATCGTGATAACGTGCTCCATTGAGCGTAGGTGGAAGAACATGGGGCCCAATCAAGACATCACCAACAATGCCTGCCCAAACGTTCACAGAAAATCTGTGTTGATGACGTGATTGCACAATTGCGTGCGGATTCTCGTCAGCCCACACAAATTAACAATTTGATCACGTTGGAATGAAGCCTCATCCGTAAAGAGAGCATTTGCACTGAAGTGAGGATTGACACATTGTTGGATGAACCATTCGCAGCTGTGCACCCGTGGAGGCCAATCAGCTGCTGATAGTGCCTGCACACGCTGTACATGGTACGGAAACAACTGCTTCTCCCGTAGCACTCTCCATACAGTGACGTGGTCAACGTTACCTTGTACAGCAGCAACTTCTCTGACGCTGACATTAGGGTTATCGTCAACTGCACGAAGAATTGCCTCGTCCATTGCAGGTGTCCTCGTCGTTCTAGGTCTTCCCCAGTCGCGAGCCATAGGCTGGAATGTTCCGTGCTCCCTAAGACGCCGATCAATTGCTTCGAACGTCTTCCTGTGGGACACCTTCGTTCTGAAAATCTGTCTCGATACAAACGTACCGCGCCACGGCTATTGCCCCGTGCTAATCCATACATCAAATGGGCATCTGCCAACTCCGCATTTGTAAACATTGCACTGACTGCAAAACCACGTTCGTGATGAACACTAACCTGTTGATGCTACGTACTGATGTGCTTGATGCTAGTACTGTAGAGCAACGAGTCGCATGTCAACACAAGCACCGAAGTCAACATTACCTTCCTTCAATTGGGCCAACTGGCGGTGAATCGAGGAAGTACAATACATACTGACGAAACTAAAATGAGCTCTAACATGGAAATTAAGCGTTTCCGTACACATGTCCACATAACATCTTTTCTTTATTTGTCTGTGAGGAACGTTTTCTGAAAGTTTGGCCGTACCTTTTTGTAACACCCTGTATAAACATGTTTCATAAATTGTGATTTGAAAATAGACAATAGAAATATACACGTCTTACACATTGGTGCAGATACAAAGAAGAGCCCCCTCTCTTTTACACAGAGTAAAGTCATTAGAGTGCACTGTTTCTGTTGCCGTTGCAGAGGAGATCCTGCAGAGCGGCGCCGCGCTGTGGTGGAGCCCAGACAGCCGCTACCTGCTGTTTGCCACGTTCGATGACTCCTCAGTGGGCGAGCTGCGCTACCCCTGGTACGGCTCTGGAACCGGCCACGTGGAACGGCCACAGTACCCGCAGCTCAGGAGCCTGCGGTACCCCAAGGTACTTTAATGATAATTCAATTCACAGTCTTAGTAGCAAATGTTTCTCTACTTCCTAGGCAGTAAGGAAGTACTGACTCGATAAATAAGGCAGAAGCGGAGTGTACACCTACATCTACATCGAGGATGGTTTGATGAGTCCGGTAAATTTGCACGAAAGAATGGAACATGTTTGTTTCGCCTTCATGGTTGGTAAGTTTGATTATTCCGAGGATCGTATAAAGAATTTCAACAATGTATAGCATGGGGAAACTACAGCCGTAATCTTTCCCGAGGGCAGAAGGAAAGGCAAGCCTACGTTTCTAGCATTTGTAGACTTAGAGAAAGCTTTTGACAATGTTGACTGAAATACTCTCTTTTCTTCTAAGGGTGTCAGGGGTAAAATACAGGGAGCGAAAGGCTATTCACAATTTGTACAGAAACCAGATGGTAGTTATAAGGAAAGGGAAGGGAAACAGTGGTTGGGAAGGGAGTGAGACAGGGTTGTAGCCTCTCCCCGATGTTATTCAATCTGTATATTGAGCAAGCAGTAAAGGAAACAAAAGAAAAATTTGGAGTAGGTATTAAAATCCATGGAGAAGAAATAAAAACTTTGAGGTTCGCCGATGACATTGTAATACTGTCAGAGACAGCAAAGGACTTGGAAGAGCAGTTGAACGGAATGAATAGTGTCTTGAAAGGAGGATATAAGATGAACTTCAACAAAAGCAAAACGAGGATAATGGATTGTAATCGAATTAAGCCGGGTGATGCTGAGGGAATGAGATTAGGAAATGAGACACTTAAAGTAGTAAAGGAGTTTTGCTATTTGGGGAGCAAAATAACTGAAGATGGTCGAAGCAGAGAGAATATAAAATGTAGACTCGCAATGGCAAGGAAAGCGTTTCTGAAGAAGAGAAATTTGTTAACATCGAGTATAGATTTAAGTGTCAGGAAGTCGTTTCTGAAAGTATTTGTATGGAGTGTAGCCATGTATGGAAGTGAAACGTGGACGATAAATAGTTTGGACAAGAAGAGAATAGAAGTTTTCGAAATGTGGTGCTACAGAAGAATGCTGAAGATTAGATGGGTAGATCACATAACTAATGAGGTGGTATTGAATAGTGTTGTGTCTAGGCAGGACAGCCTAGACACAATGAGAGGAAGCCGAAAGGCACGCGCTTAAACTCACGCAGGCTGGCGTGAGGTCTGAAACAGGATACGTAATGAATGCTATAAAGAAAAGTACGTAGCTTCTGGAATACTTAACTTTAATCCATAATTGTATAACATCGCTCTTGATGATACATGCTTCATAATATTAATTAGCAATGGAATACGGCGCCTTGCTAGGTCGTAGCAAATGTAGTTGAAGGCTATGCTAACTATCGTCTTGGCAAATGAGAGCGTATTTGTCAGTGATCCCCTTCTGGCAAAGTCGTCTGTACAACTGGGGCGAGTGCTAGTATGTCTCTCTAGACCTGCCGTGTGTTGGCGCTCGGTCTGCAATTACTGACAGTGGCGACACGCGGGTCCGGCGTATACTAATGGACCGCGGCCGATTTAAAGGCTACCACCTAGCAAGTGTGGTGTCAGGCGGTGACACCACAAATAGAATTGGGGAGAAGAGGAATTTGTGACACAACTTGACAAGAAGAAGGGACCGGTTGGTAGGACATGTTCTGAGGCATCAAGGGATCACAAATTTAGCATTGGAGGGCAGCGTGGAGGGTAAAAATCGTAGAGGGAGACCAAGATATGAATACACTAAGCGGATTCAGAAGGACTTAGGTTGCAGTGAGTACTGGGAGATGAGACGCTTGCACAGGATAGGGTAGCATGGAGAGCTGCATCAAACCAGTCTCAGGATTGAAGACCACAACAACAACAACAAATGTACAGTTGATCGGTGACAGCCTTCTTAATTGGTCAGTGTGTCGACTGCAACTGAAAATGAAGAGAACCGAGTTTCGTGCTGTTATCAAACATTTTCATTTGAATAGTTGGAATGCCGCATAAATCAAAACAGAACTGGATGAAGCTTACGCGGACTCTGCACCATCATTGAAAACCATTTACTTTTGGACTAATGAATGTAAAAGTGGTCGGACATGCACCAAAGACGAAGCGCGCTCCGGTCGTCCTATTGAGGTCACCACACTAAGGAAATGGTTGACAAAATCCATGATGTGGTAACGCAAGACGGCCGAATAAAAATTCTTGAGATTGCTGAGACTGTAGTCATCTCAACTGAGCGAGTGCATAATATCCTGCACGAAGAATTGGCTATGAGGATGCTGTGTGTGATGTAGGTGCCGCTACTGCTCACAGTCGACCAAAAGCGCATCCAGAACAACATTTCAATACAGTTTTTGCACCGATTTGTAACTTGACGAAACCTGGATCCGCCATTACATACCTGAGTTAAAACAGCAGTCAAAACAATGGACAAAGGCTGGTGAAAGTGCACCGAAGAAGGCAAAGACCATTCCGACAGCTGCTGAGGTGATGGGTACTGTTTTTTTGTGATTCTCAAGGAATAATCCTCATAGTTTACTTGAAAGTGGGTAGAACCCTAACTGGACCCTATTATGCTTTATTGTTGGGTCACCTGATACTTGCGTTGGCTGAAAAAAGTACTCTTTCACCTGGAGAATCCACCAGCCCACACATCAGCGATAACAACGGCGAATGTGCATGAATTGGTTCCTCAAGCGCCCTATGCTCAAAGTGGTGCAAATGGCTCTGAGCACTATGGGACTCAACATCTTAGGTCATAAGTCCCCTAGAACTTAGAACTACTTAAACCTAACTAACCTAAGGACATCACACACACCCATGCCCGAGGCAGGATTCGAACCTGCGACCGTAGCAGTCCCGCGGTTCCGGACTGCAGCGCCAGAACCGCACGGCCACCGCGGCCGGCTGCCCAAAGTGACTTCTCCCTATTCCCTAACTTGAAACTTTGGCTTGCTGGGAAAAAGTTTTCAGCAAATGAGCAAGTATAGTTGCAGTCAATGAGTATTTTGCAGAGTTTGATAGAACCTACTTTTCCGACGGTAAGAAAAAGCTGGAGGATCGCTGGACCAGCTGTATGTCCCTCAAAGGAAACTATGTGGAGAAGTAAGAGTGATTGTTTGTAACACAAACATTTTTTCTTGCCTCTTTTTTTGCCAGGCTTCTTAAAACCAACTCCTACATCCTCCGCAAGCCACCGTGTGGCGCTTGGCAGAGGGTACCGTGCACCACTAACAGTTATTTCCTTTCCTCTTCCACTCACAAACAGAGCGAGGGGATAAGCCTTCAGACGACCTGTAGTTTTTCTTATCTTGTTTTCGCGGTCCTTACACGAATTGTACGTTAGCAGCACTAGAACCGTTCTGCAGTCAGACGCAAATACCGGTTCTCTAAATTTTCTCAGTAGCATTTCGCGAAAAGGACGTCGTCTGTCTTCCAGGGATTACCATTTGAGTTCCCGAAGCATCTATACATACTCGCCTGTTGATCGAAACAAAAGCAGTATGCCTCTGAACTGCTTCGACGTTGCGGCGGCGCGGTTCCTTTCGTCCATTACCTGCAACTACCCGTGAACTCGTTGCTGCAGATCACCGGTAAGAAAACCGAGCAGAAACCTATCTACCGTACTGCAACTCGCACCAGGCTGCATACAACGTAACTATTCCAAGAATAGGTCTCAATTTTGAATGAAAGGTGGAAATACTGGAAAAACTTCGGTATATTCTGAACCTTGATAATGTACACGTTCACTGCCAAGCCCGTGCTAATCTTAACACAGTTATGCACAAACCCTTTTATTCAAGTTAGAAAGTTTATGGCAACATATATCCCGAAATCTGAACAGCTACTAAGCACGGATTGTTCTTAAATGAAAATCCTCGCCATACTATTAAGTTTATCGATGTCTAATGCACTCCAGTTTTTTAGTCACGATCTGCTCAATATGCCAATCGGAATTACTGCCTTTTCTCATACACAAAATTACTTAAAAAGGCCGTACTTTCTAAAAAAACACACACAGGAATAAATATGCCTTCGCTTTAAAACACTTTTGAGACATGTAGCACAACTAAAACCGGCAAATTATAACTTCCTTCGGTGATCATACTACACACGACTGTACCATTCAAAGGCTGTCTCCGCCGGCCGTTGTGGCCGAGCGGTTCTAGGTGCTTCAGTCCGGAACCACACGACCGCTACGTCACAAGTTCGAATCCTGCCTCGGGCATGGGTGTGTGTGATGTCCTTAGGTCAGTTAGGTTTACGTAGTTCAAAGTTCTAGGGGACCGATGACCTCAGATGTAAAGCCCCACAGTGCTCAGAGCCATTTGAACCAAAGGCTGTCTCCGACTACTTAGACAGCTGTAAGCATTCCACATCCCCTAGAGAAAAGATGCGCGAAGAATACTCCGCTCTGATTGGTCAGTTTTCTTTAAGGACAATAGAAAAACATTATCCTCCCGCGTTAGTCCGCACTTTCCATGACTAACCTATCAACAAATAACACACTTTCGATTTGTAGGCCTACGTTTTCCAGAAAAAAATATTTAACATTCTGATATTTTGTTTATACTTTACGTTATTAACTATTTTCATTTGCTCTCGAATTAGCTTTCTTTTTACCATAAACATACTTAACATATTATGATACAAAATTCCCCGTCGTCTGCATTCACACTGTCTTAAAACTCTCTCACACTAGTTCGTACAGCGTTCATCAGTAGAACAATGATCTACATATTTACTTTAGACCACATTCACACGTCATTCACGTTACTAAAAGCATGTACAAAACTGTACGGACATAAATAAACAAAAAAGCCTTCAAGAAATAAACAGAACAATTCACAAAAACATTTTCTTGACCTATTTCATGAATGTCTCTGTGCACTATTGTCCTCTAGCAGATGAAAATTAGAGCTACGTACTCGACTGAACCCGCTTCACACCATCTGTAATTGTGCACGCATGAGTCATTCTCCCGATGCATAGGCTCTAGGCGGGAACCATACAAGGCGCCACGCCTCAACGTCTTCCTTTAATCAGGCTTGATGGAGAGCCCAAACACTCCGTCAATACTAAAAAATGGGTCGCACTAGTTTTCTACATGCGGTCTCCCTTATAGATGAGCTACAGTTCCCTAGAATTCTCCCAATAAAAGGAAATCGACCATTCGCTTTCCCTACCACCGATCTTACGTGCTCGTTCCACTTTCCATCGCTTTACAACGTTACGCCTGTGACTGTAAAGCAGTACACCACTAACACAGCGGTCGTAAATTACAGAATTGTTTTTCCTACTCACCTGTATTTACACTACTGGCCATTAAAATTGCTACACCGCGAAGATGACGAGCTACAGACGCGAAATTTAACCGACAGGAAGAAGATTTTGTGATATGCAAATGATTAGCTTTTCAGAGCATTCATACAAGGTTGGCGCCGGTGGCGACACCTACAACGTGCTGACAGGAGGAAAGTTTCCAACCGATTTCTCATACACAAACAGCAGTTGACCGGCGTTGCCTGGTGAAACGTTGTTGTGATGCCTCGTCTGAGGAGGAGAAATGCGTACCATCACGTTTCCGACTTTGATAAAGGTCGGATTGTAGCCTATCGCGATTACGGTTTATCGTATCGCGACATTGCTGCTCCCGTTGGTCGAGATCCAATTACTGTTAGCAGAATATGGAATCGGGGGGTTCAGGAGGGTAATACGCAGCGCCGTGCTGGATACCAACGGCCTCGTATCACTAACAGATGACAGGCATCTTATCCGCATAGCTGTAACGGATCGTGCAGCCACGTCTCGATCCCTGAGTCAACAGACGGGGACGTTTGCAAGACAACAACCATCCGCACGAACAGTTCGACGACGTTTGCAGCAGCGTGGACTATCAGCTCGGAGACCATGGCTGCGGTTACCCTTGACGCTGCATCACAGACAGGAGTGCCTGCGATGGTGTACTCAACGACGTACCTGGGTGCACGAATGGCAAAACGTCATTTTTTTCGGATGAATCCAGGTTCTGTTTACAGCATCATGATGGTCGCATCCGTGTTTGGTGACATAGCGGTGAACGCACATTAGAAGCGTGTATTTGTCATCGCCATACTGGCGTATCACCCGGCGTGATCGCATGGGGTGCCACTGGTTACACGTCTCGGTCAACTCTTGTTCGCATTGACGGCACTTTGAACAGTGGACGTTACATTTCAGATGTGTTTCGACCCGTGGCTCTACCCTTCATTCGATCCCTGCGAAACCGTACATTTCAGCAGGACAATGCACGACCGCATGTTGCAGGTCCTGTACGGGCCTTTCTGGATACAGAAAATGTTTGACTGCTGCCCTGGCCGGCACATTCTCCAGATCTCTCACCACGAGGCATACTGCTGACACTCGCCTACTTCGTTAGAGCGACAAGTCAAATAATTTGATGGTGTGTGTACCGAAGGTCTTACAGTACGCACACCACAGGTGGGTTTGACATAGGTTGAACAATCCTCGTTCCCCAGGGACTGGAACCCCATTGCTCCCATTCTCAATAGCAACCAGCACCAGTCGACGAACGAGGCGCGAAAATGAGAGGCACTTTATAACTGTTCCTCCTCTGTACGAGAGCTGAATTTGGTACTGTCTGCTGCTCGTTACAATAAAGTGCATTACACCACATTGCAGCAGCTTACAGGAACAGCAAAAGAAGTTCTCCTCATCCTGCGAAATCACACTTAAGCCTAGTTTACACGACGACACTAGGTCGCAGGCAACTGCGCTACCGGCCACTGCGCATGTGTGCCACGCGTTTGCGCAATTCGTCGGTGAAACTAAACAGTTTCGGCGTGTTCCAACTTTGGCGACACTAGTTGCATGGGTTTTGAAGTTATGTGTGTTCGTCGTGTATAGACAAACTGAAATATGAGATGGGGAACGGAGAATAATGTTCGCTTTTTTTATATCTGGCTTTGAGGGTGGTGGGAATTTAAGGAGATGGGACCTGGATAAACTGACTAAACCAGAGGTTGTACAGAGTTTCAGGAAGAGCATAAGGGAACAATTGACAGGAATGGGGGAAAGAAATACAGTAGAAGAAGAATGGGTAGCTCTGAGGAATGAAGTAGTGAAGGCAGCAGAGGACCAAGTAGGTAAAAAGACAAGGGCTACTAGAAATCCTTGGGTAACAGAAGAAATATTGAATTTAATTGATGAAAGGAGAAAATATAAAAATGCAGTAAATGAAGCAGGCAAAAAGGAATACAAACGTCTCAAAAATGAGATCGACAGGAAGTGCAAAATGGGTAAGCAGGGATGGCTAGAGGACAAATGTAAGGATGTAACGACTTATCTCACTAGGGGTAAGATAGATACTGCCTACAGGAAAATTAAAGAGACCTTTGAAGAAAAGAGAGCCACTTGTATGAATATCAAAAGCTCAGATGTAAACCCAGTTCTAAGCAAAGAAGGGAAAGCAGAAAGGTGGAAGGAGTATATAGAGGGTCTATACAAGGGCGATGTACTTGAGGACAATATTATGGAAATGGAAAAGGATGTAGATGAAGATGAAATGGGAGATATGATACTGCGTGAAGAGTTTGACAGAGCACTGAAAGACCTGAGTCGAAACAAGGCCCCAGGAGTAGACAACATTCCATTGGAACTACTGACGGTCTTGGGAGAGCCAGTCCTGACGAAACTCTACCATGTGGTGAGCAAGATGTATGAGACAGGTGAAATACCCTCAGACTTCAAGAAGAATATAATAATTCCAATCCCAAAGAAAGCAGGTGTTGACAGATGTGAAAATTATCGAACTATCAGTTTAATAAGTCACAGCTGCAAAATACTAACGCGAATTCTTTACAGACGAATGGAAAAACTGGTAGAAGCCGACCTCGGCGAGGATCAGTTTGGATTCCGCAGAAATGTTGGAACACGTGAGGCAATACTGACCCTACGACTTATCATAGAAAATAGATTAAGGAAAGGCAAACCTACGTTTCTAGCATTTGTAGACTTAGAGAAAGCTTTTGCAATGTTGACTGGAATACTCTCTTTCAAATTCTAAAGGTGGCAGGGGTAAAATACGGGGAGCGAACGGCTATTCACAATTTGTACAGAAAGCGGATGGCAGTTATAAGAGTCGAGGGGCATGAAAGGGAAGCAGTGGTTGGGAAGGGAGTGAGACAGGGTTGTAGCCTCTCCCCGATGTTATTCAATCTGTGTATTGAGCAAGCAGTAAAGGAAACAAAAGAAAAATTCGGAGTAGGTATTAAAGTCCATGGAGAAGAAATAAAAACGTTGAGGTTCGCCGATGACATTGTAATTCTGTCAGAGACAGCAAAGGACTTGGAAGAGCAGTTGAACGAAATGGACAGTGTCTTGAAAGGAGGATATAAGATGAACTTCAACAAAAGCAAAACGAGGATAATGGAATGTAGTCGAATTAAGTCGGGTGATGCTGAGGGAATTAGATTAGGAAATGAGACATTTAAATTAGTAAAGGAGTTTTGCTATTTGGGGAGCAAAATAACTGATGATGGTCGAAGTAGAGAGGATATAAAATGTAGACTGGCAATGGCAAGGAAAGCGTTTCTGAAGAAGAGAATTTTGTTAACATCGAGTATAGATTTAAGTGTCACGAAGTCGTTTCTGAAAGTATTTTCATGGAATGTAGCCATGTATGGAAGTGAAACATGGACGATAAATAGTTTGGAAAAAAAGAGAATAGAAGCTTTCGAAATGTGGTGCTACAGAAGAATGCTGAAGATTAGATGGGTAGATCACATAACTAATGAGGTGGTATTGAATGGAATTGGGGAGAAGAGAAGTTTGTGGCAAACTTGACAAGAAGAACGGACCGGTTGGGTGGACATGTTCTGAGGCATCAAGGGATCAGTAATTTAGCGTTGGAGGGCAGGGTGGAGGGTAAAAATTGTAGAGGGAGACCAAGAGATGAATACACTAAGCAGATTCAGAAGGATGTAGGTTGCAGTAGGTACTGGGAAATGAAGAAGCTTGCACAGGATAGAGTAGCATGGAGAGCTGCATGAAACCAGTCTCAGGACTGAAGACAACAACAACAACATGCTTTGAGGTGTTTGTGAGATTTCAGTGATGCTGATTACAAAATAAGCAACATATTGCTGTCGCTGAGACGGTCATGCGCGATCATAACGTAGATGGTTTGACAATATCTGAGCTACAGGGCAAAATGTATTGAGTTATGAGCACATATACAACTGAATTAAGAAAATTACAAGCAAACGTAATTCTAGCTGTAGAAATGCTCTTTTCTACAAGACTAAAATCCCATCGTTCGATCTGGCTGACTCTTTTTCTTTGAGGAGTATTGTTGACAGGAGGAAGGTTACACAGATCAAGAAGCTACATTCTTTATTCAATATTCATCTATTTAAAACGTCGCAGCAGTGCTCTTCATTCACATACGTTTCAATTTTGAAATATTGCCAGTGTACAGATCAGTAGTTTGCAAACCATTCTCTTCTGAATGCTACCTGCTTCGAATAATTACTGCTGTTAATGTTCGTAATTATTACTGTTAATATTTATTGGTGTTAATGAAAAAGTGTCATCGCCAACTAAAACCGCATCTTATAGCATGCCGAGTGTTCTCGATTGTAATGCATGCATTATGATATGTAATTTAAGTTCTGGCAACAGTGCTTCATGCATTACAGTATCTTTACTCCTTATCGCATAATTAACTCTGCTTAGAAGAAACGTTAACAGTTCTGGTGACATTCTAAGATAGCTGAAAGAACTTCTTGGGTCTTCCATTATAAATTATTTCATCTAGGATGCTGGGCAACCACCTGACGTCTGTTCTTCATCCTGTCACGAATCGAAACACGTTTCTTATTTTTTTCTTATGCAGCGATTCCACGCAACAAGCTTTAACTCCATCACAACTCGTGTGACGTGCAGCTGCCAAAACTTTCATTTCATACATGACTCAGGAAACCACAAAACGACGAATGTGGAGTATATACTGGTTTCGCCGTGTCTACAGTCAAATATGAAACTATTTGTGTGCAGCTCATTACACGCAACGGTTGGAGCAACCCAACGTCGTCGTGTAAATTAGGCTTTAGAAGACAGGATAATTCCCTGAACGGTGAAGGGAGGCCATCTTAAAACCTCTTTTGGAACCCAGAAAGGTCCTTACTCGCCTAAGTGGATATTGCACTGTTTGCCTCATTAGCTTCGTAGGAAATACTTATTGGACCTGATGGTAAACCCCCATTTCGTCGTGGTTCTCGACTCCAGACAGCTCATTGGTCGCTTCAAGTTTGAGTTCCGGAGGTATCATTCCACTACTGGCCTTTCTAAAGACGGCTGTTCACCTGGTTCCCTTACTAAAGCAACGATTCTTAGGTGTCAGTTCGTCCCTGGGAAGGTGAATATTCTCGGACAACTCCAACAATAGGGCTTCCAAAGACATTCCTGCTACTATAAGCGGTCCTTTCTTTCTCGCCTCTATTTCCAGTACCAAACTGTGTTAAGTGGTGTCCCACAGGCGTGAACAGAAGAGTGACTCTGAAGGGATCACTCTGAGCCTTACCATGTTCTCTAACAGCACGATGAGGGAATTAGGCTCGCCACAGACGCGTATCGGAGCAGTTCCATTACCAGTCTCCGTGCTGAGGCTGGTAAGCCCCCACTACCCATCCGACAGCAATGCGGCAAGCACAAATAACCTTTAAATACTTTTGAAAAAAATCATGATATGCCGCAATTGTTAAAACTACCATTTTCGGTAAAACAGCAGATCATCATCAGAATATTCTTTCATGATTGAACATATATCCTGCAAGTAGGACTAAGGATGATCTGTTGTTTGAATGGCGCTGATAGTTTTAGTAAAGTGACATATTGCAGTTGTGCCAAAACATGATTTTTCAAAAATATTGGTTTTTGTTGGATACAATTCCCAGTCACTTGGTTGAGACAGCATCCAAATGGCTGTTTGAAATTCTCCCAAAGGAAGATCTTGTAGCACAATATATCGACCGGATTCCAATCATTGCGCAGTCTACCATCCTGTATTCAGGCTACCATCCTATATTCTCAAGAGAGCGCAATTTACTTTCAACCTCCTGAAGTACAAAATGACAAGCGCACCGAAACACATATCTGAATTAATATCATATAACATATAATATCGGTACAGTGAATCCGTGCTGATTTCCAACTATTCGTTTGCTCAGAGGGACCATCTTGGCTGATCATTTGTTTTGTCCTAATTATATCCTAAAGATACGTGTCCAAAAAAATTCATCTATATTGCGGAGCTGCAGACGATCTTTAAAACCACAAAATTTCCTATTAGCTCCAATTTCCTGCGTGTACTACTAACCATCCAGTGCGTGTATTCAATTGCTAAACCAGTCATCTGTATAGGAAACTACCCTTCAGGTATAACATGTAAGGGAATAGGTGATATTCTTCTGGATGCCAGGCCGTATTGGAATTCGGGAAGAAGAATTACCAGATAGAGTAGCCCAGGAGGTATACACATATATTTATAGTAACGCAGAATGGCATTACCTGGCGATCAGTTTTCTCGCTGTTCAAGCTCAGGGTTTTTGGAAGAAAGGGGTCTGGAAGGGAGAGATATGCTAAGACTGCACTTAACACACTTCCAAATAGAGAACATTTTTGTGGACTGCTTACTTTTCTGGCCAAACGACCAACCAGCGCGAGCTGTTCGCACAAGAAAGGGTAGTCCACAGTTTGGCCATGGACTTCCCGTCTATGTTTCGTGACGAGGCGCAATTGTGACCACCCGTCTGGATAGCCGTGCATGTTAAAGTGATACTTCCGGGAGGGGGAGGTACGCCGGCCCCGAATCGAATCCTCCTGGCGGATTAACGAGGGTTGGCGTGCCGGCGAGCCTGGATGTGGTTTTTCGGCAGTTTCTCACATCCTACCAGGTGAATACCGTGCTGCTACCCAAGTCTCGTCTCAGTTCCACGATTCGCAAACATTTCGAGAAAACATTCGCTCACTTTCGCGTGAGTAACACTACATGCAGAGGGTAATAATGTGGCAACAGGAAGAGCATCCAGCCATCCCTTAAATTAACCAAGCCAAATCCGTTAATAACCATGCCCACACTGCGCCGATGTGGGACAAAGCCACAAGAAAAAGAATGCACAATATGTGACGCATTTACAAAATATTTGTTTGCCTTCCCCGTTTTGACAGAAGCTATTGGTAACACACAGCATGGCATTCAAATTTGGTTCAACCAGCCAATCCTTTTTATTTGTCTGTGCCCTTTCTCTTTTATTTAATGTTATTTAAGAGGGGATGCATGTAAAATTGGTCAAAAACGTTGAAATTTTTTTGCTATCGTTTAGTTCTGTAGCATGTTGGAAATATTATCTCCGATTTTCAAACTTTAATTCGTGCTACAAATTATATAAAAACCATCTTGTTGGAAACAATAAGCAGTGCCACGTCCCCCTTTCTACACGATTCTGTCCTTGCTTGCGATATTTTAATATTTTCTGCCATCAGAGAAAACACCTGTATAGCATAGAAGGCTTTGAGCCCATTTACGATGTGATTTGTAGTGACGTTTACATGCTGAATAAAGTGTGTGCACGCCCTAGTTTGTAAATAATTAACGTTTTTTTCGTATAGTTCAATAATTGTCACTCTGTGTTTGTTTCTGGCATAAATGCTAATAAAATCTATTTGCTGCTTTTCCGCAACTTTCATTTTTCGTTGTATAAGGAATATTTTCTGCTGAACCATTGCAGGTATGTGAAACTTGCTATAGAATTTGTACACACCTTAAAACATCTTCCTGTGGTATAAAATTTTTATAAGTTCATTACTGTCAAATTTATTTAAATTTTTGTGAAGTATAAATTGCTATATATCATACAGACAAATTTTTAAAAAAATGTTGCGAGAGTTCTAAGACTGATATTGAAAAACTGGTACACACATTTGCTTATCTAATTACTAAGAATAACCTATCACATTTTGAAAGTTATAACTTCTAAAGGTGGCAGGGGTAAAATACAGGGAGCGAAAGGCTATTTACAATTTGTACAGAAACCAGATGGCAGTTATAAGAGTCGAGGGGCATGAAAGGGAAGCAGTGGTTGGGATAGAAGTGAGACAGGGTTGTAGCCTCTCCCCGATGTTATTCAATCTGTATATTGAGCAAGCAGTAAAGGAAACAAAAGAAATATTCGGAGTAGGTATTAAAATTCATGGAGAAGAAGTAAAAACTTTGAGGTTCGCCGATGACATTGTAATTCTGTCAGAGACAGCAAAGGACTTGGAAGAGCAGTTGAACGAAATGGACAGTGTCTTGAAAGGAGGATATAAGATGAACATCAACAAAAGCAAAACGAGGATAATGGCATGTAGTCAAATTAAATCGGGTGATGCTGAAGGAATTAGATTAGGAAATGAGACACTTAAAGTAGTAAAGGAGTTTTGCTATTTGGGGAGCAAAATAACTGATGATGGTCGAAGTAGAGAGGATATAAAATATAGACTGGCAATGGCAAGGAAATCGTTTCTCAAGAAGAGAAATTTGTTAACATCGAGTATAGATTTAAGTGTCAGGAAGTCGTTTCTGAAAGTATTTGTATGGAGTGTAGCCATGTATGGAAGTGAAACATGGACGATAACTAGTATGGACAAGAAGAGAATAGAAGCTTTCGAAATGTGGTGCTACAGAAGAATGCTGAAGATAAGGTGGGTAGATCACGTAACTAATGAGGAGGTATTGAATAGGATTGGGGAGAAGAGAAGTTTGTGGCACAACTTGACTAGAAGAAGGGATCGGTTGGTAGGACATGTTTTGAGGCATCAAGGGATCACAAATTTAGCATTGGAGGGCAGCGTGGAGGGTAAAAATCGTAGAGGGAGACCAAGAGATGAATACACTAAGCAGATTCAGAAGGATGTAGGTTGCAGTAGGTACTGGGAGATGAAGAAGCTTGCACAGGATAGAGTAGCATGGAGAGGTGCATCAAACCAGTCTCAGGACTGAAGACCACAACAACAACAAGTAAAGTAACCTTTGAGAAACTTTTCCTCATTTGATAGTATGTATTCTAAAAATATTCAACAACATACTGATCGAATTATTTGGCAAAAAAATTGAAAAAATACACATTATAGCCAACAACATGATGACAAGTGCAAAATTTGGTTCAATCATGTCTCAAACAGCAAAAGTACATTAGCTTATATGTACACGTGTATTTTCTCATATGTGTCCCCTTAATTTATACCTGTTTTCGATCAAATTTAATTTTGTGATCATGTGCTAACTCATACTGAGATCTAATGACCACATATCTCATCCACCAGTCTAGTTTGACGCACTTGGGAGCATGAATATCTGTGGTTCATTTAACATTAAGAAAGTAATCACAGCTTCTATGTGTTAGGTTGGGACACCGAATCCGGTGGTAACACTGAGAGTGGTGGACCTGCAAGAAACGGCTATGACCACGACATCGACGATATGGCCCGCTTCTGCCATAAAGAATGTGCGGCCACCTTCCCAACTACCTACGTAAGTAAATTACAGACAGTTAAACCAGTATGCTATAGCTGATGTGACGAGTAAAAAGGAAGACGCTTTCCTTGTTCCGGTTACTTGGATGAAATTACAAAACTTTTTCTTCAAAATGCAATGGTGAGCCAAAACACTGTAACAGCTATCCACTGCGAGATTGAATGATGGCGTTACGGGCACGTGGCGTATCCGGTGTTAATAGTAGCAGAAATTAATGGGGGATCATTCCAGCGACGATGCAGGCCACAAAACGTAAATCCTCTGACACAGCCGACTTTGACAAAGTTCAGCTTGTTTGGCCAACATCTGGCAACGAGCATCTCGGAAACGACAAGCATGATTGGCTATTTGTGTGCTATAGTCATGGGCATCTATGGAAAGTGGATGAAGCAATGTGAAACCCCGAGTAAGCAACAAGGTTCGAAGTCCACATCTCATCACAGAATGTAGAGGTCGAAGGCATGTCTACTCTGGCCAGCAGGATAGGCGGCGATCTGTGGCAGACCTAATGACAGAACACAATGCTTATGCAGGCGCAAGTTTTTCGGAGCACACCATTCAGTGCACGTGGTCGAACATGGGACTCTGCAGTAGGCTACCCCTACGTGTTCCTACACGATAAAAAATAAATAAAAAGAAGACTTTACAAGCAAAGATGGCACATCGTGCATATGACAAGGATCAGTAATCACATATGAACCGGGGGTCGCAAATGCCATCCGGGGCTACCAATTGGCGTTGCAATTATTTCGTCATGCGCCACAAGTGGACGACCACCACAGGATATTGCGGCGGCGCGGTTCTTTCCGTCCCTTTAAGACGGACCTGCACCTACCTGTGAACATTGTCTCAGCAGATCATCAGTAGGAAAGCCGAGTGAAACCTACTGTACTTCGACGTGAACCAAGCTGCAATTTAAGCCACTAATCTACGTTTCGGGAGAAAGTTTTCACACAAATGAAAGTTTCGAAATTTTGTCCTCAATTAATATATTCTGAAACTTAGGTGAACAAGTATCACTGCCAAGCCCGTGCTAGTCTTAACACAGTCACTCACAATCCCTTTCACTCACGTTAGCAAGTTTATTGTGTAGCATTTCCCGAAAACGTAATAGCTACAAAAATACTGATTGTTTTAGATCGATAATGCTCGCCAAATATTAAGTCTGTCGGTACCAAATGCAGTCACAGTTTTTTAGCCACCGACCTGCTCAATACGCCACGCGGAATATATGTCTTTTCTCGTCACAAAATTCACTTAAAAATTCCGAAATTTCTACACGCCCATCGGAATAATTATGCCGTCACTTTACCGCACTTTTGATGTATGAAACACTGCTAGATCCGGCAACTTATCGTTTCCATCGGAACTACTGCTACACACGTCCGAACTGTTTCATGGCTAGGCTCCCACTCCTCTCTAGAATACTCTAAGTCTTCCCTTCCAGCAGAGAAAGGCGCGCGAAGAATATTGCTTTACCAATAGTCAGTTTGCTCAACAGCCAATAGCAAAAGAACATTCTCGCGCGTCAATCCGCGCTTTTCATCAATAACCAATCGCAAAATAGTAAACCTAACGACTGCACTTTTTACCGACGTAATTTTCTAATATGCTGCAGTTTTGCTTATGCATAAAGTTATTTACTATTGTTATTTATACCTGAATTAACTTTCCCTTTACCATGAACTTACTTTACAAATCTGTTCTACAAAAATCCCCTTTGTCCATATCCATACTTCTTCGAAATGTTCCCACACCAAATCCCACTACATAACTCGTTAAACAATTCTCTTCATATTAACCTTAAACCACACTCATGCATCATTCATACTGCTAAAACACATTTATAACATTTTACATACACAAAAAGAAATAATAACACTTTATGAAAATACTAGAACAGTTTATGAAAAACATTCTATTACTTTAGTGCACTCTAGTGGGCACAATCGAAACTAAAATCACAGTCCCCCTATCCAATATTGTCCTCTATCGGCTGATACATAAACCACGTGCGCGTCCAGTATCGCGTCACCATCTGTCACTCTCCAGCTCTGAGACACATTTCCCACTTAACCGCCTCCAAGGAAGGATCGTTATACGGCGCTACGCCTCAATATGCTCAAAGTTTTGTCTAGATGCATCGAGACACTCCAGACATCGACGCTGTATTGAACAGCGCACCCTCTCAAAGATACCTGGTGTATCTCGAGGATATTATGCTGCCGCAACAAGCCTGCCCACTTGATCCTCCAGCAATAAAACAGATTTTTCAGACACTCTCACAGGAAAAAAGTCGATCGGTGACATTGAGTCATCGTGGTGGCCATACGACTGGTCCACCGCGACCAATCCAGCGCCCGGGAAAGGTTGCCTGCAGATGTGCTCTCACCAGTCTGCAGACATGTGCGGGGGCTCCGTCGTGCTAAAATCGAATGCAGCGACGAATAGGCGTGGCAATATTACTCAGCATGTCCGGCAGAACCTCCCGCAGGAATACAAGATGCGTGCAACCATCAAGTTGATCCGGGAGAATCTACTGCTCAATTAAACGCAACACCCTTTCGTGACTGTACGCCCTCTCGTTGCATTTGCGACCCCCGGTTCCTATGTGATTGCTGATCCTTGTTGTATGACCGATGTGCCATACCAGTTTGTAAACGCTTTTTTTAATCACCCTGACCCAACGACATTGTCAGTTACCATTGCTGTGGGCACGGGATAGCAAACTCTGGGCCGTGAAGCGATGGAAACTTGTCGCCAGTTCGGATGATTCATGTTCCTCGTTACACCAAGTCTAAGGTCGTGGTCAGCTACCCCACCATCCAGGCGAACGGCTACGCGCAGATGCAGGGTGGTGGGAGTAGTATTATGCTACGCGAGACTTTCACCTGAACTCCCATGGAACCTGTTGTAATAATCGAATGCACCATAACAGCTGTGGACTATGCGCATTATTTCGGGCCATCTACATCCCTTCGTGCTTGATGTCTTCCCCGACAGTGATGGCATTTTCCACCAAGATAACTGTCCATGTCACAAGGTCATAATCGCGCTACAATGGTTTGAGTATCAGGATAATCAACTCGCATCAATATTTTGGTCACCATATTCACCTGATTTGAACCCTATTGAACACATCTGGGACGCTGTTGGGTTCCATCTACGTTCCCACAAATCGCGCGACCTTTATGTAGACGTCTGGTGCTACTTATATTAAGAAATCTATCAAAAACTTGTCTAACCTACGCCACGCAGAATTGTTGCTGTATTGTGTTGCGGAGGAGGACTGGCGCGCCGTTACACAGGAGTTCATAATGTTTTGTTCCATAAATGCATGTATCCTAATGATAAACAATTACATTACAAGAGGTCGGATGCACTTTTGCACGTTCATATTCTTAATAAATCTTACAAGAGCAGCTTAAGGACCTAAGATGCTTTAACAGAGTCCAATACAAAATCCAGTCTTGTCTGTGATATTAATTTTAAGTAAAATTCCAAGCCGCCTTGTGCCTAACCTCTACTTGGTTACCATAACCGCTGACAATCGAATATACAGATACTAGCGGAAAAATGTTCCTATCGGAGCACAAAAAATGAGAATATGATCAGAGTCTTTTAAATAATTAAAATACTCTGTAAAGTGGGGTACCAGCTGCCTCATTCTACCTTCCTCAGCACCCCCACAAATATTCCCAAATATTTTGGCATGCGAACATACTCGGCGTTTTTGTAACATGAATATCATTTCAAACTTCCACAAGCTCTCCTAACCGTAACTCAATCACACCCTCCAGTCCATCGCTGTAAGTCGCTCATACCCATTCACTCCCAGTTGTCCTTTCTCACTCATTCATTCAGCCCAATTCATTGTCATTATCTCATTGTGTCTCTCTGTCATTGTCTCCTGTTTCACAGCCACTGCCTTCTGCGTTCTGTCCTACAAATACAGTTTCCTCTCACTATCACCATCTCCCACTTGCTCTCTTTTACTGCTAATGTCTCACTCCTTCCTTCCTACTGTTGCTGTTCCTTCTCATTTTCGTTATCTCTCTCTTCCTCGTTGTCATTGTCATATACTTTGTCTGTCATTATCACTGGCTCTCAACCAGTTCCACTTTCACTTTCTCTCTCTCCGTGTTTCATCACTTTATAAGCTAAGTTTTCGCCTCACACCAGATTTTACCTCTACAAGTAGGGTAACTTTGTACCTCTTTGTCTCGGAAACGGGTAAAGATATCAAGAAAATTTTCAAAGTTGTTCGAGATCGGGATCTTAGGGACATATCGTAAGAATTTCTGAACGTAGCCGTCATGGAATCTTCGGCTGGATTTTGGTCCGCTGGTGATGGCGAAAATGTAGTAAAGAAACACTTTTTGTGGGGTTTTCCGAGAAACTGTCCATGAACTAATGGTGTTTCCGTACGTCCCATCAAACCCACAGTAGACCACATGAAATGCAAAAAGAACCAACCGATTTTCTCCATTTACCTAAGCACCAGGAAGCGTGAAATATTTATAGTTTGACTCTGTAGTTAAGATAGTGACACTGAAACGATCCTCCTGTTGGATATACAGGGTGTTACATAAAGGTACGGCCAAACTTGCAGTCAGTGCAATGTTTACAAATGCGGAGTTGGCAGATGCCCATTTGATGTATGGATTAGCACGGGGCAATAGCCGTGGCGCGGTACGTTTGTATCGAGACAGATTTTCAGAACGAAGGTGTCCCGACAGGAAGACGTTCGAAGCAATTGATCGGCGTCTTAGGGAGCACAGAACATTCCAGCCTATGACTCGCGACTGGGAAAGACCTAGAACGACGAGGACACCTGCAATGGACGAGGCAATTCTTCGTGCAGTTGACGATAACCCTGATGTCAGCGTCAGAGGAGTTGCTGCTGTACAAGGTAACGTTGGCCACGTCACTGTATGGAGAGTGCTACGGGAGAAGCAGCTGTTTCCGTACCACGTACAGCGTGTGCAGGCACTATCAGCAGCTGATTGGCCACCACGGGTACACTTCTGCGAATGGTTCATCCAACAATGTGTCAATCCTCATTTCAGTGCAAATGTTCGCTTTACGGATGAGGCTTCATTCCAACGTGATCAAATTGTAAATTTTCACAATCAACATGTGTGGGCTGACGAGAATCCGCACGCAATTGTGCAATCACGTCATCAACACAGATTTTCTGTGAACGTTTGGGCAGGCATTGTTGGTGATGTCTTGATTGGGCCTCATGTTCCTCCACCTACGCTCAATGGAGCACGTTATCATGATTTCATACGGGATACTCTACCTGTGCTGCTAGAACATGTGCCTTTACAAGTACGACACAACATGTGGTTCATGCACGATGGAGCTCCTGCACATT
This sequence comes from Schistocerca piceifrons, assembly GCF_021461385.2. Classification (NCBI taxonomy): domain Eukaryota; kingdom Metazoa; phylum Arthropoda; class Insecta; order Orthoptera; family Acrididae; genus Schistocerca; species Schistocerca piceifrons. The sequence continues at coordinate 196,725,279 of NC_060143.1, forward strand.
TCAGTCGAAGTGTTCGTACGCTTCTCAACAACAGATTCGATGACCGATGGATTGGTAGAGGCGGACCAATTCCATGGCCTACACGCTCTCCTGACCTCAACCCTCTTGACTTTCATTTATGGGGGCATTTGAAAGCTCTTGTCTACGCAACCCCGGTACCAAATGTAGAGACTCTTCGTGCTCGTATTGTGGACGGTTGTGATACAATACGCCATTCTCCAGCGCTGCATCAGCGCATCAGGGATTCCAAATGACGGTGGGTGGATGCATGTATCCTTGCTAACGGAGGACATTTTGAACATTTCCTGTAACAAAGAGTTTGAAGTCACGCTGGTACGTTCTGTTGCTGTGCGTTTCCGTTCCATGATTAATGTGATTTGAAGAGAAGTAATAAAATGCGCTCTAACATGGAAAGTAAGCGTTTCTGGACGCATGTCCACGTAACTTATTTTCTTTCTTTGTGTGTGAGGAATGTTTCCTGAAAGTTTGGCAGTACCTTTTTGTAACACCCTGTATAAATGGTCCCTATCCCAAGGGACATCCAAAACATTCGACCCTACCTTTTTGTCACTAATAGAACCCAAGGTATGAGCACCAGAAAATTTCGTTTATATGCACGGCATTTTGGAACATATGATTTCGCATGCATACCGATTTTCTTCACAGTTACCACGACCCTCGCTTGCATAAAGTGCACTGAGTCTCCATTCACAGAGCTTCCATTAACAGGCTGCAGTTCACGCCTGTAGTGTAACATATCATTCCCATACCTTTCTACCCCATAGGCGGACGAGTCTTTCAATTTTACTAAGAAACTCATGTTGGGAGAGGGAGGACGGCAATTATAAATTCTGCACACGTCTTGGAAAGTAAGCTCTCAGAGTTTCAAGAGCACTCCTTGATGTGAATCGTCTTCCATTGGTATACCTTCACTAAATGAAACACCACATGTGAAACTTATAAACGAGCAGTTGGATAATAAAATGAGGTGGCACCATCACCAAGAAGATTAGCTCTGCCTGCTTTGCATACACAATTCTGGTGAGTGTGGAACGCCACCGGAACAGCGAGGAGCTGTCGAACACCCGAAAGCATTAACGAGACAGTGCTATCAAAATAGGCAATTATTGGCCAGATGTACACAGTTGTTTTCCTCACGGCTGACAGTAATGCAGCAGCAGAAGAGTGCCAGCCACACTCATATGCGCTGACACCACACCTCTCATAGTCTCGGCTGCTGTGACAATGGAGGCATGCCCTCAGCACCTCGCAACGTCGTTGCCAACTAGCGCCAGCACGGATGGTGTTGCCCATTCTGCCTCAGCGCCCAGCCAACATGACCAGTGGATTACCATGGCACTATCATTGACGTCATAAACTGGACCCCGGAGAAATAGCCAACAGCTCTCAGGTAGATGCCGTGTTTCTTGACTTCCGCAAGGCGTTCGATACAGTTCCCCACAGTCGTTTAATGAACAAAGTAAGAGCATATGGACTATCAGACCAATTGTGTTATTGGATTGAAGAGACCCTAGATAACAGAACGCAGCATGTCGTTCTCAATGGAGAGAAATCCTCCGATGTAAGAGTGATTTCAGGTGTGCCGCAGGGGAGTGTCGTAGGACCGTTGCTATTCACAATATACATAAATGACCTTGTGGATGACATCGGAAGTTCACTGAGGCTTTTTGCGGATGATGCTGTGGTATATCGAGAGGTTGTAACAATGGAAAACTGTACTGAAATGCAGGAGGATCTGCAGCGAATTGACGCATGGTGCAGGGAATGGCAATTGAATCTCAATGTAGACAAGTGTAATATGCTGCGAATACATAGAAAGAAAGATGCCTTATCATTTAGCTACAATATAGCAGGTCAGCAGCTGGAAGCAGTTAATTCCATAAATTATCTGGGAGTACGCATTAGGAGTGATTTAAAATGGAATGATCATATAAAGTTGATCGTCGGTAAGGCAGATGCCAGACTGAGATTCCTTGGAAGAATCCTAAGGAAATGCAATCCGAAAACAAAGGAAGTAGGTTACAGTACGCTTGTTCGCCCACTGCTTGAATACTGCTCAGCAGTGTGGGATCCGTATCAGATGGGGTTGATGGAGGAGATAGAGAAGATCCAACGGAGAGCAGCGCGCTTCATTACAGTATCATTTAGTAATCGCGAAAGCGTTACGGAGATGACAGATAAACTCCAGTGGAAGACTCTGCAGGAGAGGCGCTCAGTAGCTCGGTACGGGCTTTTGTTGAAGTTTCGAGAACATACCTTCACCGAGGAGTCAAGCAGTATATTGCTCCCTCCTACGTATATCTCGTGAAGAGACAATGAGGATAAAATCAGAGAGATTAGAGCCCACACAGAGGCATACCGACAATCCTTCTTTCCACGAACAATACGAGACTGGAATAGAAGGGAGAACCGATAGAGGTACTCAAGGTACCCTCCGCCACACACCGCCAGGTGGCTTGAGGAGTATGGATGTAGATTTAGATGTAGACCGGCTCACGACACTGGGGTCAACTCGTAGCTGCGAGTCATGTGGCATCAATTACTGCCCTCTCCCAGAATGATGGTGGTTCATCAGCTCGCCAGCCACCATCAGTGAGGCTTTCAGTGGCCTGATGCTGCAAGGCACTGAAGTTTTCCTTCTATCTACAAAGGTGAGACTGAGGCAGCAGCAGCTCTCGGCAGCAAAATCCTTGAGACTTAGTTAGTGGTGGCATTGTAGACTGTAGTCATTCCAGTAGGGCGCGAATGGAGTGTCACTGGTTCCACCTCAATGCCGGTTAGATGCAACACTGAGCTACAACTGAAAAACAAGCTGTGCAAGTCAGAGTATATGTACTTGCCGGGCTGAGCCATCGACGTTATCCTTCCGCGGGGATCACTGAATGTGCTCAGATTTTCTGGGCTCGTCAACACTCTTAGTCGCTTCAAAATGTAGCAACTTCACCGTTCAGACGCTCGTTTTGGCCTTGTCAGAAACTGAATAGTTACACTTGCATTCAGTCTGAGCCTTCTCGCGACACCGTGCACAGTCGCCGCTATGATGATACCCCTCTGTTGCCAAAATGTCATTTGCTACATTGCTTGAGTGCTCAGCCCGTCCATAGCGTTTCAGTAGCTTCTGTGCTTGCAGCTACACCATCAGTGTTTCTATCTCTTGGCATTCTGCCTGGCCATCGACTCATTCTGCTTTGCCTCAGGCATTGCCAGGGAACAACTCAACATTTTTTGAATATTTGCTATTAAATATAATCCACTATTTTATTCTGGGGCGCAACAATTCTTTGCACTGGAGATGCAACAAAAGTTCTTTGCATAATTGCATTCAATACTGTCCTATGACAAAACATTCTGTTAAATACAGCTAAGTTCAAAAAAGTATTAAAGCTACAGAAGTATACACTAAGTATATTACGCAAAGTCAATAACCAAACATCCTGCTGAACCCATTCAGGGACCTTGTACTTATATGCCAACACAAATACTCCCTAATGGTATTTCTGGTTAATAACAAGACAATTTAGAATGAAATGCGAAAATCACAGCCACAATTCTAGAAACAAAAATTAATTCCATGTAGACTTTTGATCTCTGTCTAGTGTGCAGAGTGGAGTCCTAATTTCTGATGGGAATATCTAAAACATATTGCCAGTGGACAGAAGGCAGGGAATTGGAAATTCCAAATGTTTGAAAACAATTCAGGGATACCTTATTAGACATTCGTACAGACTATTTGGACTCAGGGTTGTAATTTCATTACTCATCAGCGTGAGCAGCTCAGAATTAGTTACAATTTGTTGTTAGAAGTAGCCTGCAGCCTCTACTGCTGCCTGTTAATGTGTAGTCAGACTCATTCCACATCCCAGATGGCTTCCTGTCATAATGGGACTTACGGAACACGATGCATAAATGAATTAAGGGGTTCGTAACTTTATGACAGTGACTCTGCAAGACTATCACAAAACATGCAGCTCTTCTTTGATAATTCTGTATCTCTTCCTTTAATCGAACTTACTAATGGGTTCCTTAGTTCAGGGTGTGTTTGCGGTTTATGGGCGCTTAACGGCGAGGTTATCAGCGCCCCTACAGATGTTAAAAGAAACTAATGTGGATAAAATGGCTAAATATGTTATGGCACACAGAGGAATAAACCTACAAAATGACACACTCACTCACTCTCACCTCACCCGTGCCCTTAGTTCAAAAGAAACGCAAGAAATAGATGAATTTCGTAAGTGACCCACTTCGTGAACAGATTTTTCTTATTAATCTATATAAATTTGATCTCTATCAATCTGCGTTCCACCAAACGAGATTTGTGCAATGATTCCATCGCTTTTAAATGAATTTCAAGTGATCCAGTACCAATTAGGTACCATATTAAAAACAAATAAAAAAAACTGTGTCCAAGAGCATGGGCTGGAAAATAGATGAATTACAAGAACGGTAGAGAAAATTACATTTGCTGGCGTCTTGGCTAGTAAGGAGAAACTTGTACTGCGATATTCAGCCTGGAACTTGTGTTTCATTCTGTATTTCATGGGACGCAAGAGATATTTCAACAGCACCACAGAAAAATCATGTACTTTTCCAAACTACATACACCCATACACACACACACACACACACACACACACACACACACACACATATGTATGTGGACATATATGTTATTAACTGCTCTATTTATCCACATTAGTGAGGATGAATGATTTTTTTTATTATTATTTTACTTACGTAACGCGCGGTCTTCTGTTCACAGCGACCATTATCTGACAGCGGCAACGTGGATCTCGAACGCAAAGGTGTGTGCTGTTTGGATGAATCGCGCACAGAACATTTCCCTCATCAGCGTGTGCAAGCCACCACTCTGGAATTGCGAGCAAGTAAGTCAGATCAGCTGTTAAGTGTACTGCTATAAGGGGTCGTTCACATAACAATAAAAGTAAATTAAGTGTTGTGCGATATTGATTTCTTCAGTCTGTGAGTTCAAGAAAACTAGTACAACCCAAAAATGTGCCGAAATTCACTGTACGAGGCTCTCTTTGAGAGATTGTGAAGGTGTCTTGAAGAACAAACTGAGGACAGGAAACCCTATCTGGAAACACCATCTAATGATGTCACGGAGCATTGCTGTTAACGGAGAAAACCCTGCCGCTGGGCCGACCATTCAAGGGCAAACGTGAGTTGTAACGCTGACGAATTGCAGGCCGAACACACACTGCCCGGCATCTCACGCGTTCACGCCTCTCACAACACGTAATGTCAGCTAAGAGCAGTGACTAAGTGACCTCACTGTTACAACTCACCTTTGCTGCCTTTAGTGTGGCTTAGCTGCTGATATTTTCCCCTACATCAGCGACGCTCCGTGGAGCCGACGGATAACATTTCTGGACATGGATTCTAGCTCCTAGTTTGTCCCTAAAGACAACCCTCACAGCCCCTCGAAGTTTGTCGGTATATTTCTGTTACAGGCGTTATAGCAAAAGATATTACAGACGTGAAGAAAGACGAGAGTCCCAAGCAAACGATAATAGCAACACGGTAGAAAAGGTTGAACAAAACTGTTTGGCAATATCTTCGAGAGGGTGTGAGAATAAACGTTGCATATTTTTTAAGAGGCGACTGAAAAAATAAACATTGAAATGTCCCCTAAGAAAAATTATAAATGACTGTGCTTAAACTGACACACAATATTTTTAGCGCAACGCAATCTGACTTTCAAAAATCCCTACAAAAGAATGGCCCTGACTAACAATAACCTATACCTTTCATGAATCACTTACCTCACAAAAATCTTCGTTACTCAAACTACTGCAATACAGCGACCGCCAATACTGCCAGCTAAATAAAAGAGTTTAACTACTGAAGGCACTAACTACTGATAGGCATAGTTAGCAAATGAAAGATTTTGATAGAGAACAGACAATGTATTTACCGTAGCGGATGATCTGGACGTGTGCCTATCAGAGACAGTAAATTTACTGTCTCTGATAGGCACACGTCCAGATCATCCGCTCTCAAAACTCCGCCATCTCTCTCCCCCACATCCACCACTGCTGGGGGCTCACCTCCAACTGCGCAACGCTACGCACTGTTAACATCCAACTGCCCACTACAATAGAGAATTTTTCAACAATGCCAGCCAGCCACAGACTGCACACAGCACAGCCAGTGATTTTCATACAGAGCGCTACGTGGTGTTACCAATATAAAAACCTGAACAGCCTACTTACAACATGTGAAGACATTTTTCCCTACGATACAAAACTTTGATCTTTTTGAAAATATAAAGGCTCTTATTGTTGTTTTGAGCAAGCAAAAAATATCATATCACTTCTGAGTAAAAGTTCACAACAGATATTACTGAATAAAGTACATACAGAGGGTACATAAAAATACTGAAAAACGAAAACATTAGATATTAAAAACAGCTTCCAGTCATCTCGGAATGGATAAATAAGGTTCCATATGATTTTCAAAGCAATCTTACACAGGTCTTGATGTTTAGTTTGTGGGGCGCTCAACTGCGCCGTCATCAGCGCCCGTACAAAGTCCCAGTTTTCACGCAGTCCAATTTTTACACAGTCCAGTCTAGCTACTGTCACGAATGATGACGATGAGGATAAAATGATGAGGACAACACAAACACCCAGTCCCTGGGCAGAGAAAATCTCCAACCCGGCCGGGAGTCGAACCCGGGAGCCGGTGATCCAGAGGCAGCAACGCTAGCCACTAGACCACGAGCTGCGGACTTACACAGTTCTTCCTGTAAAATAGCGGCAATTTCAAATAATTATGACGGAGGTCGATACCTATCACGCACCCTTTCCTCCAAAGTAGGTCCCAAAGGCTCAAAAACTCTGAAATCTGGTGACCTGTAGAGTAACTCTCTTTTGATGAGCCCTGACAAAAAAATGGTTCAAATGGCTCTGAGCACTATGCGACTTAACTTCTGAGGTCACCAGTCGCCTAGAACTTAGAACTAATTAAACCTGACTAACCTAAGGATATCACACACATCCATACCCGAGGCAGGATTCGAACCTGCGACCGTAGCAGTCGCTCGGCTCCAGACTGTAGCGCCTAGAACCGCACGGTCACTCCGGCCGGCACCCTGACACTAGACACAATATTCTAGTACTCACTTCGTATCAAAATCCTAATCAGGCTAAGTTACACTTCTAGGAATGTCTAAGAGCAGACCCTGAACGATTGATTTGGTAGGCAAGCGGCAGCCGTTACGTTGAAGACAGGCGGTGATCGTCGTCTTACTAGCTGGCAGGACGTCGGCCCTGGAAGTAGACCTGCTGATTCTCCAGTTGACTCTCAACTTCCTTCTGCTGGGTTCAAACCCGCGTCCGGCTATCTTGATTTAGGTTTTCCATGATTTCTCTAAATCACTTCAGGCAAGTGTCGAGATGGTTCCTTTAAAGGCACGGCTGACTTCCTTCCCTAATCCGATGGGACCGATGACCTTGCTATTCGGTCCCCTCCCCCAACTCAGCCTATCAATCAATCTGCTGTCGTCGTACCATGTGGAACCCTAAATAGTCAGCAGGCAAATGGATACTGAGCAAAGCTCTGTTTCTAACAATTTGACCGGCGCAGCTAAACATTGCGACAAAGGCGGTGCTAGGGACTGATGACCTCACCAGTTTGGTCCCATAGTAACTCACCATAAATTTCCAAATTTTTCCAAAGGCGGTGCCCTCTGTACGCCAGACCGGAACTATGAGGTGGTCTCGCCGCATACGCCTGCTTTGCAGACTACCCCGCTGATTGTGATGTAATGGCTCTGAGCACTATGAGACTTAACTTCTCAGGTCATCAATCTCCTAGAACTTAGAACTACTTAAACCTAACTAACCTAAGGACATCACACACATCCATGCCCGAGGCAGGATTCGAACCTGCGACAGTAGCGGTCGCGCGGTTCCAGACTGTAGCGCCTAGAACCGTTCGACCATTCCGGCCGCCGATTCTGATGTACCGTGTGGAGCATCTGTTCCCTGTGAAGACCTCCAAGAGCGAAACTTCTATTTGCTTTGACACTTTACTTTTCTTTGTTATTATATACTCCAATCTTATTAGATAAAGGCTGAAAATTATTTATACTTTCTGCGCTGAGACATTGTACTTGAAGTCTTCTAAATAGTTTGTCGCGAGATGTATGGTGTCTTTTTCTGAGTGTGTCTCAGTGAAAAACTTTTCAACATTGTTATATTTTCCTGCTGTGGTGTGCGTACTGTAAGACCTTCCGTACACACACCATCAGAGTATTTGACTTGTCGCTCTGACGAAGTAGGCGAGTGTCAGCAGTATACCTCGTGGTCTTATTGTGGCGTGTTTATCTTCTGCCGTTAGGTCAGATGATAGAAATGCCACTTGCACGCTTAGAGTAGCAGATTGACGGTGACCATCTTTAAACAGAACTTGATTAATTTTCACATACATTTATTAAAATAATAAAAATCATAAACCTTACTTAACGTGATTCTGGATGCTATTTACAATTGACAATCTGAAGTTCCTTTGGTCTTGGTACGTTAATCTTATTCTCACATATCTCTGATACTTGACAAAGTGTCTATACATTTCTCTTCATGGCTATGTACAGGAATATGATAATATTATTAGGCGCAGACTGAAACTTGACTACAGACTAATGCAGACTGACTAATCGGAGGTCTGTACACTCGTTACAATACCTCGCGCGTTCAGGTATCACTGCGCGAGTGTGATCCGCGGGGAGAAAAGGTTCTACGTTAGCAGCAATCTCATTGGCTGCGTTACATATTAATACCCGGATCGGCGGAAGCAGAATTTGGTCCGTCTTTATGGCAGCGCCATCTCGTAGAGCGTAGACGGACGAGCGCTACGCCTGCGCTGTTGTGCTTAGCGGGGCGCGCTCTAGTGGGAAAGTTGTGTACGCGCTGACTACACGGAACTATGCACACATCACCTGCCAACCAAACAAGCTTGCAACTCTTTGCACCACATTTCTTTGTTCACAGTCGACGTTGCCTGTTAATTTGACCTGGTACTAGTCCCGTACACCCGAGCAATATTAAAGTATGGGCAGAACAAGTGTTTTGTATGCTGTCGCTTTTGTAAACAAACCAGTTTCCCAGTATCCTACCAATGAATCATAGCCAATCATATGATTTACCTACAATAGAGCACATGTGATCTTTCCATTTCATATGCACAATCTGACAAAAAAGGTGAAGCATCCAGAAGACAAGGCCGAATGTTAATATAACTTCCAACACGCACACATTGTCGTTGGGTATGACTGGAAGTTTATACCGGGTGAGCAAAAAGTCAGTATAAATTTGAAAATTGAATAAATCACGGAATAATGTAGATAGAGAGGTACAAATTGACACACATGCTTGGAATGACATGGGGTTTTATTAGAACCAAAAAAATACAAAAGTTCATAAATGTCCGACAGATGGCGCTGCATCTGATCAGAATAGCAATAATTAGCATAAAAAAGTAAGACAAAGCAAAGATGATGTTCTTTACAGGAAATGCTCAATATGTCCACCATCATTCCTCAACAATAGCTGTAGTCGAGGAATAATGTTGTGAACAGCACTGTAAAGCATGCCCGGAGTTATGGTGAGGCATTGGCGTCGAATGTTGTCTTTCAGCATCCCTAGAGATGTCGGTCGATCACGATACACTTGCGACTTCAGGTAACCCCAAAGCCAATAATCGCACGGACTGAGGTCTGGGGACCTGGGAGGCCAAGCATGATGAAAGTGGCGGCTGAGCACACGATCATCACCAAACGACGCGCGCAAGAGATCTTTCACGCGTCTAGCAATATGGGGTGGGGCGCCATCCTGCATAAACATCGTACGTTCCAGCAGGTGTTTATCATCCAGGCTGGTGATGATGCAATTCTGTAACATATCGGCGTACCTCTCACGCGTCACGGTAGCAGTTACTGACGTTTTGCTGTCCAGCGCCATCTGTCGGACATTTTGTGAACTTTGTTTTTTTTTTTTTGTCCTAATAAAACCCCATATCATTCCAAGCGTGTGTGTCAATTTTTACCTCTCTACCTACATTATTCCGTGGTTCACAAAGTTTTCAAGTTTATACTGACCTTTTGATCACCCTGTATAAGGAACGTGAATATCGTGAGATGTTCAGTGAGCACCGAGGACGACGCGAAGATGCTATGAGCCACGGGAGACGCTGTTATCAGCAGCTGACAGAATTTGAAAGTGTCCTCACTGTGGGTATCTATTTGGCCATCTGGCCGAATCGTACATTATATCAAGACAGGTGGGGTATTCGGACGTGACAGGGGCCCGATGTTGGGCTGCATGGGAACGTAAGGGCTGGCACACTCTTTGATAACCTTTCAACCAACCAAGTCTGACCTCCACAAGGGAGGATCGCCGAATTGTGCACCAAGTACATCGTAACCTCTTCATATGTGTGCCTGTCATCCAAGAATAAGTAACGGACTCACTGAATATCCTGTCATCGCCGCACCATTGGTTGGAGACTAGCAGAAGCTGGACTAGGGAATCATGTCCAATGTTAACACCACAACACAAACGACTGCTTTTGAAGTGGTGTCATAACCAGGAAGTATGAAGGCTTTCACGACCGGATGACATATCTTCTGGTAAACCTTCCGGGATGTAAGGTCGTGGTCCATGAAACTCTTCAGCTCCTAACGTTTCGTCCAGAGCTGCGCTGGACATCTTCAGAGTCGGCAAGACTCACCGGAGGAGAAACACCCCTCTGAAGATGTCCAGCGCAGCTCTGGACGAAACGTTAGGAGCTGAAGAGTTTCATGGACCACGACCTTACATCCCGGAAGGTTTACCAGAAGATAACCAGGAAGCATGGACTGCTAATGAAAGGTGTTGCATTGTGTTCACTGATGAAGCACGGTTGTGCTCTACCAAGGACGACCATCATCGGCAAGTATGTTGGTGACCTGGGTAGAGGTTGTTTTGGAGAGACGTAGTTGTGTTACTCCAGACGTCATGGTCTGGGGAGCCACCAGGTCACAGCTGGCAGTAAAACGCAGCACTGAAGGCAGAAAAGTGAAAAATTATTAATGTAATAAAAATGTGCTACTGAGACAATAGAATAAATGAGAACTGTTTTAAAAAGGAATATAGTTGCTGATGAGGATGAGTATGACTCGAAAAAAACGGTTCTAAGCACTATGGGACTTAAAATCTGAGGTCATCAGTCCCCTAGACTTAGAACTACTTAAACCTAACTAACCTAAGGGCATCACACACATCCATGCCCGAGGCAGGATTCGAACCTGCGACCGCAGTAGCAGCGCGGTTGCGGAGTGAAGCGCCTAGAACCGCTCGGCCACAGCGGCCGGCAGTATGACGGGATGAATACATTGGCTATAGCAAAAAATGAAATAATCGTATGCCATTAATGGCCGGGAGATCGCGTCTGGGATTGTTCGGTCGCCTAGTGCAAGTCTTTTTATTTGAAACCACTTCGGCGACTTGCGCTTCGATGATGATGAAATGATAGTGAGGACAACACAACACCCAATCCCCAAGTGGACAAAATTCGACCCGACCCAGAATCGAACCCAGAGCCTCAGGATCTAGAGACAACTGTCAGTATGCTGAAAGGTATCCTGGTTGAGCCAAGCCCTCGAGAACTGTCTTTGTAAACATTATAAGGAATTGCAAGAAACTGGAAATGTGAAGTATAAATTATGCTAACGAAAAACAACAGAAACTGCGGAGAGAAAGCGACTTAACATTTCAGCACCCATGAAACACAGTGCACACGCCGCTAAGAGACATCTTGAATGTGCCAGTTGGAGCAGCCAAGGCACTGTTCTGCAAGTACCACATGCAGCTTCGTCGCACTGATTTTCAGAATCGGGTACAGCTCTCCAGACAGAAGAGTGATGTGGCATTTCTACGGAAGATTTTTTTTTTTTTAGCGGATGAAGCATCGTTTACAAAGTATGGACTGAGAGAGCTGGATAAACAGTTATCATGATCTGGCAATGTGCGGTGTGGGTTTTTCTAGATTTTCATCATTGGTCCCTGTATTATTGACATTTCATTGACTCAATTTAGAAATCACTGAAATAACGTCACAAGCGCCCTGAACCCGTGAAGTTTCATTTTGTTTTCTCCTCCACTTCTGAGTGCTTTACTTTTTCTGTGAGGCAGTGTATATACATTGGCAACAACGTTCTGAAGTGGAACGTATCCACTCCTTGAGAGTAGTGCCCATGTTTGTCACCGAAGATTAGACAAATAATACTGACACTCTCCTCCCGTCCTAACAAGTTGTTTGCCAATACCACAGCAGTGTGCGCTCATCGCCAGTACAAATCAAATGTCTCTGAGCACTATGGGACTTAACTTCTGAGGTCATCAGTCCCCTAGAACTTAGAACTACTTAAACCTAACTAACTAAGGACATCACACACATCCTTGCCCGAGGCAGGATTCGAACCTGCGACCGTAGCGGTAACGCGGTTCCAGACTGTAGCGCCTAGAACCGCTCGGCCACCTCGGCCGGCTCGCCAGTACAGAAGCTGCAGTCGCACGTGAGGGTCGCAGGTTAGTATGGGATAAACCAACAGGTCACAACCAATAGCTGTATTTTGGTTCTGAATAACCGGAATTTTTTGCTGCTTGTTTGGTATTGATTATAACTGGTGATTTTTATTGTTTTACGAATAACCGAGTAAAAACACCGATATTACAATTAGCCAGACCAGCAGTACTAAAATTTTTCGTTTCAAAATAAACCTCTCTTAAAATAGAAGTAATTTTTATTTGTAAAATTTGCATTGGTTAAAAACATTGCGTTATTATAAAAATGGAAAAACCGATCAGTGCTATTTTAATAACAATGCCGACAGAAACGAGCAACAAACCCATTGCATAAGAATTGGTACAGCATCGCTGAGACAATAATGCCGCAGTTATCATGTGTCTCTGTTTAAGGCATACGTGTACATGCAGTGTGCAACACTTGCCCCCACCTGCTCGTCTTTACGGTAGTTTCTCGTTGTCGTCACCGGACATCTATTGTATCTCAGAATCGCACCAACTCTAGCCTGGAAATATTTTTACGAAGTAAAATGTAAATGTCTTGTGACTAGGGCCTCCCGTCGGGTAGACCGTTCGCCGGGTACAAGTCTTTCGATCTGACGCCACTTCGGCGGATGAGAATGAAATGACGATGATGATTAGGACAACACAACAACCAGTCCCTGAGCGGAGAAAACCTCCGACCCAGCCGGGAATCGAACCCGAGCCCTTAGGATTGACATTCTGTGAATATACAGTCGCTCGAAGTGTCACAGGAGCCGTTCTCACGCTGTCTAGCAGCGACAGCTGTGCTTATGAGCCATGGCTTTTTTTTGTTCTAAGAATAAATAAAAGAAAAATAAAAACGCGGTTCCTCCGCTTTATGGTCCAACAACGCGACCACTCCTTTTTTTTTTGGGAACAGGAAGCCAGGGTAAACAAACAATCTTTATTCGTTCAATTGTGCTGTCCTAGGGATAAGAAAAGTATCGAGACAGCAAAAACAATTTGGAAACCATAAAAATCAACGCAAAGCCCACCCTCTTAACGGGAATAAAGTAAATGAGAATCCTAGTCACGGGCGGGAGTGAAAATGAAGTTATCATCTGCATCACAATCCCTGCAGCACGGGGTGTCGCATCATAAACCTGACAGAAAGCCATAGAATAATCTTGACCATTTCTGCCAGTGTGGGCGGTATGTATTTGTCCTGCGTCGACCATTCGAAGGACCATTATCTGAGGCGGTTTCGGTGTTTACCATCGTTTTTTTTTTTTTTTTTTTTTGACGTTAACATAATCCAGTCAAAACTGGCGCCAACAGGTAGGGGCCAGTTTTCTTCTCAGTGTGCTATATGCCAATATAATTGAACCGCGCAGTACTGCCTCTAGTCGTTCTGCTGCAGGAGTCTTCTCAGTTCTGGGACACCCCAGCTGTTGGGTGGATTGTGAAAAACACTTCCTAAAAAATTGGAAAAGTAAGTCCTGTATTTCGTATGACTCCGTATGACCTCGTGTTGTTCTTGTAAATACATCCAATAATCCATCACGGACTTAATATCGTACGAATACAAATATTTCGTCGCATCTCCAGCGATCCAATTGACCGCATACGTCTTTTGTTTGGGAAAAAAGGTCTTGTCCGGTAGAAAAAGTACATCCGATGTGATTTCTGTGTAGTTAGTGCGCCCAAGGAAGGCCAGTATTCGACGCGTCAGCATCCAGACGTCCCTCGCTGCGCCACACACTAAATCATGTTCTTCCGTTGCTAACAGTCCACAGTTTGTGCAAAGAGGAGAATCGACCATATGAATTGTATGTAATCGACTCCTTGTCACAAGTTTACGGTTTATAAGAATATACCACATCGATCTCGCTGCTGTTGACAGTAATGGAGTATGCACTGCACACCAAATGTTGTTCCACGTTCTCGACGGGTATTTGAATTCCATTATGTTGCGGCCATGGTGATCCATCAAGCATCTATAGATCTCCCGAGTCGTGGGTATTCTCGTCGAAGGTACTTTCAGACGGACATAACTGTAATCGACAAGAAATGAGGCAATGTGTGCAAGAGAAGGCGAAATATTGCCCACCGCAATAGGGGGTTCGTACGAAGGCAGAACAAGTACTTCTATCAGAGCTGACGTTATGTTATGCTTTCTTTGTTGCCAGTTTCGTATCATCGCTCGCATGTAAAGCGCCAGAGCTTTGTTTCGCACGTTTGTGAGGTTGAGGCCACCGTTCCGGAACTGTAGCGTTAACGTATCATATTTTATCTTAAATAACATCCTAGTACTAACATAGTAACCAAAGGCAGCCATGAGGCGGTCTGCAATACCCTTCGGTATTGGTAGGATCTGCGCTAAATGAGGCAGTCGTGACGCTATGTGAACGTTGGTGTATGCCACACGTTGGATCATGTCAAAGGCTCTCAGTGAGTTGCTGCGTATGGTCAGACGAACATTCTGCAGAAGCCGCCGAGAACTCACCGCCGCTGACCGCCGTAGTGAACGGGTAAATGTAATCCCCAGACATCTCAGCGATTCCACCGTCTGAAACGGTCCCGGTACGTCTTCCAGACCCCGTCCAATGTGCATAATTTTGGATTTCGTCATGTTAACGACACTGCCCGCCGCCGTCCCGTAAGAGTCTAGATGTTCAACAGCCTGACGCACTTCATGTCCTGATCTGACAAGAAGGATCAGGTCGTCCGCATATGCGCGACAAACGAAAGAGTTCTCATTAAGCGCTATCCCAGTAAGTGAGCGCCTCACAACACACATCAGCCGCTCAAGCGCTATCGCAAACAGCATCATGGAGAGTGGGCACCCTTGTCGGACTGAGCTGTTAATAGGAATCGAGCCCGCTTCCCGACCGTTTACAATCACCTTCGATGTAGCCCCTCGTATTAGCCTCATAACGATGGAGAAGAAAACAGGTGGAATCGCCGTCCGGCTCATGACTGACGCCAAGAAGTCATGGTTTATCCTGTCGAACGCACGATCGAAGTCCACAGTTATCATCGCTGCTCGCATTTTACACGTTTCCGCAAGGGCGATAACGTCACGGTATTCACTTAACGCCGAGGAGATGTTGCTTCGCACCCCTAGGTAAGCCTGATCAGGGGATATTGTCCTGGATATCGCCAGCTTGAGGCGAGACGCTAGTAGTCGTGCAAAGATTTTATAGTCGGTGTTTAGCATATGAGAGGCCTATATTGATTAACACTGAGGCTCTCCGCCATCTTCGGGATGGGAAGAAGAAAGACCGTCACAAAATCCGACGGTAGGCACATGTCCGGACGCATCGCCTCATTGTACATCGACACCAACTGTGGCATCATCATGTCCACGAATTCTCGATAAAACTCTAGCGTAATCCCATCTGGCCCTGGTGATTTATGGGCCGCTCCTTTTGTGAGTGCCACCTTTATATCGTCTTCTGTGAGTGGCTCCATAAGCGCTGCCTTATCCGTCTCTGTCAGTGTCGTTTGCAAATGTTGCAGTATCTCTTCCCCCAACCAGACGGTCCGTCGGTGTACCGGCATATAGGTGGCGGAAATGCTCTAAAAATTCATTTGCAATGTTCTGTTGTGTTGTCAGTTGACGGCCATCTAAACCGTGGAGCACTGTTACCAATGCCCGGCGGTAACGTTTATGTTCCCGCGACACATGGTGCATCGAGGTACGTTCCCCAGTGATGGTGTCGAGACATCTTGCCCGTATTGGGATGCCACCCATTCGTCGTCGCGTGATCGATAGGATTTGTGCCTTGACACGATGAACTTCCGCATGATGTTCTGCAGACGGCACCTGGAAGGACAGCTCACGAAGCATGGTGTAATAATAATCAAGAGTGTCTCTTTGCCATCGCGTCGTATCCCGACCATACTGTATGAGAGCTCTTCTTATTGCCGGCTTAGTACACTCGAGCCACCATTGAAGCACGGAGGTATATGTTGGTAGACGGCGTTGACATGTGGCCCATACCTCCTCGACTCTCTGACGACATTCGGGGTCCGCCAAAAGTGACGAATTGAGCTTCCATGTCCCGCGGCTTCTCCACACACGTTGCCTAGGGAGTGATATGGTACAAATGTAAGCCAGATGATCAGTAAATGACGCAGGCCATCGTTCCGCGTCGACCACCTTATCCTGTAGGCCAACCGAAACACATATTCGATCGAGTCTGCTCGCCGAGTGACTGGTATAAAAAGTATATCCCTCACGGTTCCTATGAATCATGTCCCAGGTGTTCTCGTTGTCGTCACCGGACATCCATTGTATCTTAGAATCGCACCAACTCTAGCCTGGAAATATTTTTACAAAGTAAAATGTAAATGTCGTGTGACTAGGGGCTCACGTCGGGTAGACCGTTCGCCGGGTACAAGTCTTTCGATCTGACGCCACTTCGGCGGATGAGAATGAAATGACGATGATGATTAGGACAACACAACACCCAGTCCCTGAGAGGAGAAAATCTCCGACCCAGCCGGGAATCGAACCCGAGCCCTTAGGATTGACATTCTGTCGCGCTGACCACTCAGCTACCGGGGGCGGACATTTTACGAAGTCACGTAGCAATGAAGCACACTGCTTCATTTGCTTTAAAATATTAAAGATTTTTCAGCTATTTCTATGACCTAATGAAAGATAAAGAAATTTACGGTAAAAGTAATAAACTAAAAAATTAACACTAATTCATTCATAGTATGTAATAAAGACAGAAAGTAGCTGATCTGCAACGTGTGTTACGAAATACGGCTTCAACTGCTTATAGCCCTCGAAAACGGACAAATTAACACGAAAAACAGAGTTCTTCAAATTCAGGTTTCACCCTTCAACACTGGCTTTTCGAAATGCCCAAATAGTGATATAATCGCCGATTACAACATGATTTCTGAGCAGAGTTTCAAAAAAGCTGAATCAATAGGAGAATACTGGTGATTTTTTGTAGTATTCAACCACTTATCACTTTTCAAGAAAAGAAATGAACGGTGGACGAACTAAGTTTTCTTTTAATATGCCTATTTCACTTAATATTTTGATTACATGTACCTTGAAACAGAAAGAGCCAAAGTTTTTCTGTCTTTCACTTAAAACATCCGGGCTGAATGGCCGTGGTCGAAGTATAAAATTCTCCCCTGACGTTTCGTCTCCGACTGCGGGAGACATCCTCGGAGGTAAAGCGGCGAACTGCGAAGAGAACTCGAGGAAGCGCTGATTATATAGGCACTACAGAGGGCGCCACTGTTGATCACGTGGCGTCGGCTATGAGACTGTCCCTGGTAATGCCAACATTCTCCATTGAAAGTAATCGATCGTCACGCTTGCGGTGCAACGCTGACATCCAAATTTTATCCAGTTTAACACCTTCGTCTTTCCTGTTAAAACTATTACGGTGTCTATCAGGATATAAGATGAACATCAACAAAAGCAAAACGAGTATAATGGAATGTAGTCGAATTAAGTCGGGTGATGCTGAGGGTATTAGATTAGTAAATGAGACACTTAAAATAGTAAAGGAGTTTTGCTATTTGGGGAGCAAAATAACTGATGATGGTCGAAGTAGAGAGGATATAAAATGTAGACTGGCAATGGCAAGGAAAGCGTTTCTGAAAAAGAGAAATTTGTAAACATCGACTATAGATTTAAGTGTCAGGAAGTCGTTTCTGAAAGTATTTGTATGGATGTAGCCATGTTCGGAAGTGAAACACGGACGATAAATAGTTTGGACATGAAGAGAATAGAAGCTTTCGTAATATGGTGCTACAGAAGAATGCTGAAGATTAGATGGGTAGATCACATAACTAATGAGGAGGTATTGAATAGGACTGGGGAGAAGTTTGTGGCACAACTTGACTAGAAGAAGGGATCGATTAGTAGGACATGTTCTGAGGCATCAAGGCATCACCAATTTAGTATTGGAGGGCAGCATGGACGGTAAAAATCGTAGAGGGAGATCTAGAGATGAATACACCAAGCAGATTCAGAAGGATGTAGGTTGTAGTAGGTACTGGGAGATGAAGAAGCTTGCACAGGATAGGGTAGCATGGAGAGCTGCATCAAACCAGTCTCAGGACTGAAGACCACAACAACAACAGCAATCAATCTCAATAGCCTCTCTGTACATGCGTGCATAATAATGCGAGGTTTTTGATAAGACGCTCGTCTCGCTGAATATTATTTCATGATCACCTTCCTGGTAAACATGTTCCGCTATGGCCGATTTATCCGTATGACCTAGGCGGCAATTGCTCTTATGTTCAACAAGACGGGTGTTCACACTTCTCTTTGTGGTACCGATATTGTGGACAGGTCATCAACACAGATTTGCTGTGAACGTTTGGGCAGGCATTGTTGGTGATGTCTTGATTGGGCCCCACGTTCTTCCACCTACGCTCAATGGAGCACGTTATCATGATTTCATACGGGATACTCTACCCGTGCTGCTAGAACATGTGCCTTTACAAGTACGACACAACATGTGGTTCATGCACGATGGAGCCCCTGCACATTTCAGTCGAAGTGTTCGTACGCTTCTCAACAACAGATTCGGTGACCGATGGATTGGTAGAGGCGGACCAATTCCATGGCCTCCACGCCCTCTTGACCTTCATTTATGGGGGCATTTGAAAGCTCTTGTCTACGCAACCCCGGTACCAAATGTAGAGACTCTTCGTGCTCGTATTGTGGACGGCTGTGATACAATACGCCATTCTCCAGGGCTGCATCAGCGCATCAGGGATTCCATGCGACGGAGGGTGGATGCATGTACCCTCGCTAACGGAGGACATTTTGAACATTTCCTGTAACAAAGTGTGGAAGTGACGCTGGTACGTTCTGTTGCTGTGTGTTTCCATTCCACGATTAATGTGATTTGAAGAGAAGTAATAAAATGAGCTCTAACATGGAAAGTAAGCGTTTCCGGACACATGTCCACATAACATATTTTCTTTCTTTGTGTGTGAGGAATGTTTCCTGAAAGTTTGGCCATACCTCTTTGTAACACCCTGTATTAAGTGGTTTTAACAGTCAGATGTCTGGGGTAGTGGGGAGAAAAACGATATAACCGAAACCGGTTGTTTCAGCGCTATCCGTGGTCCTTACTGCAGGTGCACGAGCAGCGGTCGCACGCCTGGCTGGAGCCCGCACCGGCGCCCCTCTTCTCGGCAGACGGCGAGTCCTTCGTGGCGGTGCTGACGCAGCGCGACGCCGCCGTGCCGGGCTACCCGCACGTCGTCAGGGTCGACATCGCCGAGCAGAGGACCACACCACTCACGTACGGCGCCTGGCACGTCACCGCCATTGCCGCCTGGGACCAGTTCCACCATCTTGTGTAAGATATTCACCCGCTTCCTACGAGCGGCGTCAACAAGTAATGTAACACATTCTTTTCTCTGCCAGTTTCGGTTGAAAAAAATGCTGAATTTGTTGTGGGAGATCTCACAATACGAGGTTTGTCCAGAAAATACGTATAAAAGTTGAATAATGTCTTTATGTTACAAGTTGCAGTCACCGCCAGGTGGGACTACTGCTGTAATCAATCCCATCAACGCTCAGTTCGAGTCAGAGCACTCTGCGTGAAGGTGGGAGTGTGCGGCAGCTTCTTGACAGTTGCCCTCTTTCACCTGCCGTCAGCATGGAGCTCTCTCTGATTGAGGAACAGCGCGTCAACATCAAGTTTCTTGCAAAGCTAGGCAAGAATGGCCGTGAGATTTTTAAGTGTTTGAAACAGGTTAACGGAGACAGTTCTCTGAAGGAACCAACCGTGAACAAGTGGTTAAAAAGGTTCCGGGATGGCCGAGAAGAAGTGAACGATGACCCTCGCCCAGGACGCCCGTCGATATCGAGTTCCGATGCAAATGTTGAACGAATTCGGGCTTGTGTTCTTAAAGACCGTAGGTTGACAGTCAGAATGATTGCTGACGAGCTGTCAGTCCCCAAAACAATCGTTCACGAAATCCTGACACAAAAACTTGCTATGAATAAATTGTGTGCGAAAATCGTACCGAAGCTCTTGACGCCAGAACAGAAAGCAAAGAGGGCTGAGTGCTGTGAGGATTGGTTGGAAGCAGAGGAACGAGGGGACTTTCTCAACCGAGTCATTACTGGAGACGAGTCCTGGTTTTACGAATTCGATGTGGAGCTCAAATCTCAAAGCAAGGAATGGAAACCAGCAGGAGAACTGAGAACAAAAAAGTCGCAAAAATGAAGGTCCAATGTGAAGACAATGTTGATTGTTTTCTTTGATTCTAGGGGCATTGTCCACAAGGAATTTGTCCCTCCCGGCCAGAGAGTGAACGGAAATATTTACGGTGAAGTTCTGACATGTCTCAGAGCTCGTGTGGCCCGAGTTCGACCGGAGTTGGCAAAAGGGGGCAGGTGGATCCTTCATCACGACAATGGGCCCGCTCACACGTCGCTCGTTGTCCGCGAGTTTTTGGCCCGAAGCTCAATCACCATGACAGACCACCCGCCTTATTCACCCGATTTAGCCCCGTGTGACTTCTTCATGTTCCCGAAATGCAAAATGGTGCTTCGGGGGCGGCACTTGGGAGATGTGAAAGCCATCAAGGCGGAAACGACACGGCAACTGAACAACATCATAACTGAAGACTTTCAGCAATGTTATCAACAGTGGAAACGGCGTTGGCAGAAGTGTATCGCGTCTCAGGGCGAGTACTTTGAGGGAGACCATATTGTAATACCCGAATAATTATAAAATAAAGTTATTATTCAACTTTTATACGTACTTTCCGGACAAACCTCGTATTCTCGCTTCAGCACCTATAGTTTCACGAAGTTCCGGTATGTGGCGGTGCTGTACGTAGCCAACAAAATAGCATCTGTAACGGAGGTGTGTTCCAAGGACCGAGCTGTAGCGGAAAACCAGGTCGACGTAGATATTAACAGGCGCTTGCAGAAGGTCTATGGAGACCTGGCACTGAACAAAAGCACGGTGATTCGTTGGGCGAGATGTCGGTTATCATTGCAATAAGGTCGCACAAACCTGTCTGGTCTTCCACGTGCTGGCCGACCGCACACAGCTATGACTCCTGCAGTGTCGGAATGTCTGGACACTCTTATGTAATTCTTCAGGCTTTCCCGGTGAGATCTTGACATGTGGAATAATCGGGTCTACTGCCGGATGTTTGTGTCGCTCTGGCACAATATTTCGGCCACGTAACTCGTTGCCTTCTTCAGGTGCGACCTGAGACTGCCGTATTGGAGGATCTTGTCCAGTAGGACGGGCCTCAGACAGCTGCCACAGATGGCGACCGTGTCGGGAACGGACGTCCGAGGGAGCACGGGGGAAGAGACAACACGTTAAGGTCGGGACACACATATCCGGACCGTGTCCGTGCCGAGACACGTCCGAGTGTCCGAGTATCGGTCGTCACCCGGACAATGAAATACATCATTAAAACAAATGTAGCGGGCCGCACTTGACCGGGCCGTGCATGGGGAACGTCAACGAGCATGGGCCGGGCCGGGCCGGGCGGGATTCGCCGTGTTTAATTTTTCACGTGACGGACACGGCCTGACGGTAGAATTGTCTTGTGAGCGTGCAACTGCGCAAGACTGTTCTGTGTGCAAAACATGGATGTGGAACGACTAATAGAAGAAGTTCGTAAGTTTCCTGTTCTTTACGATCAGGGAACTGAAATAGCCGGCCGGTGTGGCCGTGTGGTTCTAGGCGCTTCAGTTTGGAACCGCGTGACCGCTACGGTCGCAGGTTCGAATCCTGCCTCGGGCATGGATGTGTGTGATGTCCTTAGATTAGTTAGGTGTAAGTAGTTCTAAGTTCTAGGGGACTGATGACCACAGATGTTAAGTCCCATAGTGCTCAGAGCCATTTGAACTGAAAACTACAGGAATATCGAGTACAAAGACAGAGTTTGGAAGACAATTGCAACAGATCTACAAGCCAAAGGTAAGATAAAAACTATACGAGTTTTAATACCCGAAAGATATTTATTTACTTTTTATTTTACAAACATGTTTGGTTTGTGTCATCGTTATATCGCCAAGGCGACATGTTCTTGCCATTCCACAGTCCCTTGTGAAGAATTTAGGAATTTTTTGAGTTGTTCTAGTACAGCAAATGCAGCATCTGTTGATCTCCCACGAATTCGAGGTAGGTTTCGAAGATTTGATGATCTTCCGGATCCCTCAGCAGTTTCCTTTTGATCCATCCTCTGTTCGGGCACCCTATAACCTTCCATTTTTCTAATGAAGTTGTACAGTACACACGCAGCCGTCACAATCATTGTGAGGTTATTAGGATCTCCCTGAAGGATTCTTCAAAATATTCGAAATTTCTGTTGCAATATACCGAATGCAATGTTTTTTCTCAGTCTTGTTTCTAGTTTCTTTAAAAGTTCACAGAAGGTGTATTGCGTCATCCTAAAATATTCATAAAACTTAGTCTCATCATCTATGAGATGAGAAAATAATGTTCGAAACTCTCCTTGTACTGGTTTTTTTTCCAGGCACTGTGGATCCATAATTTTCTTCTTCTTGTTTGCCTTCGTTCTTTTTCCTCTTCGTCTAAAGCAAGTGCTATAAGTCCTAATTCACTATTACGAAAATTAGCGAACATGTTTCACAGCTTTCACAAACAGAAACACAGATCACCGCGTCCGAGTCACTACAAGGAACAACAAAGACACGGACGTGCGCCGGTCATGCGTGGCCCCCGCAGGAACGGACCGGAGCACGGCCGTCACTCTTCCGACGCTCGGCCCTGACACGGCCCGGACGTGTGTGTCCCGACCTTTACAGGCAGCGCCAGGCGGGCACGGACGGCAGAGAGAGCACCCAGCGCCCTCTGGGCTTAAATACTGGACAAGATCCTCCAACACGGCAGTCTCAGGTCGCACCTGAAGAAGGCAGCGAGTTACGTGGCCGAAATATTGTGCCAGAGCGACACAAACATCCGGCAGTAGACCCGATTATTCCACATGTCTGGACACTCTTATTTGAGGTAATCTACGGGTCACAATCAAACACCTCACTGCACAACTTAACGCCTCTGTTGGTAGTGCTGACACACTCATCCACCATTTGGTACTCAAAGGTGCTTGCCCACGGCTTGCTCACCGCCTAAGAAGAAGAGCACCATTCTGTGTGGAGTTGCTTGCACGTAACGAGGCTGATCGTGACAGTTTTTTATCAGACATCGTCACAGGCGATAAAACGTGGTTCATCACTTCGAACCAAAAACAAAACGGCAATCCGTGGAGTGGCGCCACACGAGCTGTGCTCCGTAGAAAAAATTCAAAGCCATATCTTCAGCCGGTTAAGACATGGCTATGGGCTTCTGTTACTCTGAAAGGGTTATTCTGTTTGATGGCCTCCTTCCTGGTGAACTTGAGAGGAACTCATTGGGCTGTTCTTCCTCAACCTTCCGACTTCCATCTGGTGCAATGAAGGATGCACTCCACGGGTAGGAGCATATGGATGATGCACCAAGGCTCTGGCTCCGACGTCGACGTTCGGAGTGATACTATACGGGCACAGAGGTCCTCCCAGTAACGTGGCGCATGGACGTCACATAGAATGAAGCTTTTGTTGAAAATTAGGGTTTTGTAGCCAAAAGAGTTGGGAATAATTTGGTGTATTGGAATCCTGATTAAAGCCAAGCTTTTTATTTCTTTTTTACACACACATTGCATTTATCGAACCATTTTCGACCATTCTACATCTACATACATACTCTGCAAACCTCTACGAAGTGAATGGCAGAGGGCACTTAGTATTTCACCGTATACTGGAGTATCTTCCCCTTCCAGTCGTATGGAGCGCTGGAATAAAGACTGCTTAAATGCATCTGTGCGGGCTGTAATTAGTCGAATCTTGTATTCATGAATTCTACGGCAACAGTATGTATGTGGCTGACGAATGTCTAGATTCTTGACCTTTTTTCTGGTTCTCTAATCAAGTTCTACATGCGATCCCCTTGTGACAAGTTCAGTTCCGAGACCATTGCTTCCTTCTCAGAGACCATTACTCCTGAAATGATGAAGTACAGGGTGTCCCAAAAAGAATGACCCGATTTTAACTTGTAATAATATTGAGACAAAAGTCACTAGGTACCTGAAACAGCGCTAGATGTAATCGGCGTGGTATAGAGTTTCGGAAAAAATCCGCTAGATGGAGCACCACCGCACTGGCACAACAACGTGCGCAGTTTCCTGCCGTACAGGACCGCGAGACCAGGCTTTACGCTCTTGGCCTCCTAGGTCCCCTGACTTAACACCATGTGATTTCTTCCTGTGGGGATACGTTAAACAATGTGTTTACGTTGCTCCCTTACCTCGTGACATTGATGAACTAAAAACCAGAATATCAGCTGCTGTACCTTCAGTGACAGAAGACACCTTACGCTCAGTTTGAGATGAATTCGGCTATCGGCTAGATGTCGTCCGTGCAGCCAATGGAGGACATATTGAACATTCATGATGGATTTCTATAAACTTCTGTCTTTTGTGAGTAATTTAGTATGCAATTTGTTGGTGTTAAGCCCTTCCTCTTAATAAATAATTCTATTTAAAATCAGGTCATTCTTTTTGGGACACCTTGCATTACCACAGCTATTCGGAAAGTAAGGTCCGATCGGTTCCGAAATGGAAACCACAGAGAACATCAAAAGTCTTGTATTTTCAACAGTTAGCTGTACCTTCCAGCTACTTCTCTAGATAGTCGCCACTCCGACTGAGACATTTCCCGTAGCATTGAACCAACTGTTGTAGAAGGCAGCCGCCTGTGCCTTCTGCCAATTCTCTTCGCTGATCTGCAGCTTGTTTTCTGAGCCAAAATGTTGTCTTCATAGCTAGCGATTCGTGTGAACAGAGATGAAAATCAGAGGAAGCCAATTTTGGGATATATGCTGTGTGATCAGACACATCCCAACGAAAACGCTGCAGGAGCGTCCTCATTGCCCTTGCACTTCGCGGCCGAGAACTGTCATAAAGAAGGAAATGCATGACAGTTAACGTTTGTGTGCTGCGTGAAGTCAGACGAAATCTCTCAGAGGCAGTCACACTCTTGGTGGGAGACATTATTTTCTAGGCACGTTTGCGTGCTCACTGTTAGTCCAGGACTGAAGAGAGCGATGTGAGGCGATCGACAGGTATACTACAGATACTATCCGACAAATTTCTGCACAGCTTCATCGGAATCTCACTATGGTTTCCAATTCGCGATCGATCGGATCTTACTTTCTGAAGAGCCTTCGTAGCTGGTACCCCATCATCACGCTACCAAATGAAAATTTTTTTGGACATTTTTGTTTTTAAAATGTTGTTGTTGTGGTGGTCTTCAGTCCTGAGACTGGTTTGATGCAGCTCTCCATGCTACTCTATCCTGCGCAAGCTTCTTCATCTCCCAGTACTTACTGCAACCTACATCCTTCTGAGTCTGCTTAGTGTATTCATCTCTTGGTCACCCTCTACGATTTTTACCCTCCACGCTGCCCTCCAATGCTAAATTTGTGATCCCTTGATGCCTCAAAACATGTCCTACCAACCGGTCGCTTCTTCTTGTCAAGTTGTGCCACAAACTCCTCTTCTCCCCAATTCTATTCAATACCTCCTCATTAGCTATGTGATCTACCCATCTAGTCTTCAGCATTCTTCTGTAGCACCACATTACGAAAGCTTCTATTCTCTTCATGTCCAAACTATTTATCGTCCATGTTTCACTTCCATACATGGCTACACTCCATACAAATACTTTCAGAAACGACTTCCTGACACTTAAATCTATACTCGATGTTAACAAATTTCTCTTCTTCAGAAACGATTTCCTTGCCATTGCCAGTCTACATTTTATATCCTCTCTACTTCGACCATCATCAGTTATTTTACTCCCTAAATAGCAAAATTCCTTTACTACTTTAAGAGATGAATACACTAAACAGATTCAGAAGGATGTAGGTTGCAGTAGGTGCTGTGAGATGAAGAAGCTTGCACAGGATAGAGTAGCATGGAGAGTTGCATCAAACCAGTCTCTAGACTGAAGACCACAACAACAACAACACACAGGCTCATGTTACGAACGCTGGAAAACCTGTCGAATTCTCTCCATGTTTTCATCATTTCTTGTTGACCGGCTCACATGTTACTTCAAACCCAGTTTCCATCTTTTTAAAATGACGAAAGATAAATGATAGGTGTGTTATTGAATCACAAACTAATGAGTCTATGAGAAAACTGGTACTACTTATTCCTAAACGCTTTTTTTTATAGAATGATGGAATAATTCCCAGTACATCACGAGTGGTACCTACTACTTCTTCTCAGGAACGAAAGCTAACTATCCACATTGAGGATAGACACGTCTTGCAAAACATACTTCCTCTTCATCGCACTCTCTCTAGCGACACTTGCTTCACCCACAATGTGCACTCTCATTTAAAATAAACCATATTGAAATGTCTCCACTATAATTACTGTTTATAC
This sequence comes from Schistocerca piceifrons, assembly GCF_021461385.2. Lineage (NCBI taxonomy): Eukaryota > Metazoa > Arthropoda > Insecta > Orthoptera > Acrididae > Schistocerca > Schistocerca piceifrons. The sequence goes on from NC_060143.1 coordinate 196,752,335, forward strand.
ATCAGTTGATTGCTGGACTCCTTACTTCTGAACTGCCAGAAATTGGAAGACTTCAGGTTCCCGATGTTTTGCACAGAAGCACTGTCACTAATAATAATAATTATGATTTTGCTGTGTAGGCTCTACATCAACCAAGTTATGTAGTTACTATTGCTATCAATTAATTCATTTACCTAATGCGATGAGAATAACGTTAGCAGTTTCTGGTCCATTGCGTGAACTTCCTACAATTCGGAGTAGGCATCGGACATTTTCGTGAAATATTTAAGCATATGTGATACAATTCTCTCAATTAATGTCAGAGATGTGTGGTACAAAGTTCAAAGTATGTTTACAGTGGGAGGAAGAAAGACGTTGCTCATACAGTCATTTCACACATTTTGCTACATATTACTGCTAGTATTTGAAAAAAAAAGAGTAATTGTTGGTAACATATGTAATAATTATTACTATGTTACAAAACAACGCTAATAGTAATATCCTTTTTTAAAAATGTGGTTTCGTCATTGAAACGTAGACAAACCCTTCTGTTCTTACCGCAAAGAAAATTTTGTTTCTCCAGGTTGGGAACCACTGAACTAGTCGAAAAGTCGACTTTCCAACTCGGTCCAAATCCGTTACGTCAGTGTCAACTGCCAAATGTCAAAAATGTCCTGAGTAAATGCAGTACGCTCTGTCTTATCGTCTGGTTTGATTTCCTATCACAAATGCAGTCTATAGGAAAAAATGAAGACGCTTTTGGAGCACTTGGTACACTTAATTATTTTGATGGCTTATGCACACATTGTAATTCTATCAGAGACAGCAAAGGACCTGGAAGAGCAGCTGAACGGAATGGACAGTGTCTTGAAAGGAAGATATAAGATGAACATCAACAAAAGCAAAACGATGATAATGGAATGTAGTCAAATTAAATCGGGCGATGCTGCGGGAATTAGATTAGGAAATGAGATGCTTAAAGTAGAAAACGAGTTTTGCTGTTTGGGGAGCAAAATAACTGATGATGGTCGAAGTAGAGAGGATATAAAATGTAGACTGGCAATGGCAAGGAAAGCGATTCTGAAGAAGAGAAATTTGTTAACATCGAGTATAGATTTAAGTGTCAGGAAGTCGTTTCTGAAAGTATTTGTATGGAGTGTAGCCATGTGTGAAAGTGAAACGTAGATGATAAATAGATTAGACAAGAAGAAAATAGAAGCTTTCGAAATGTGGTGCTACAGAAGAATGCTGAAGATTAGATGGGTAGATCACATAACTAATGAGGAGGTATTGAATAGAAGTGGAGAGAAGAGAAATTTGCAGCACAACTTGACTAGAAGAAGGGATCGGTTGGTAGGGCATGTTCTGAGGCATCAAGGGATCACCAATTTAGTATTGGAGGGCAGCATGGAAGGTAAAAACCGTGGAGGAAGACCAAGAGATGAATACACTAAACAGATTCAGAAGGATGTAGGTTGCAGTAGGTGCTGTGAGATGAAGAAGCTTGCACAGGATAGAGTAGCATGGAGAGTTGCTTCAAACCAGTCTCTAGACTGAAGACCACAACAACAACAACACACAGGCTCGTGTTACGAACGCTGGAAAACCTGTTGAATTCTCTCCATATTTTCATCATTTCTTGTTCACTGGCTCACATGTTACTTCAAACCTAGTTTCCATCTTTACATGAAGTTAGTATGCCATTTTCTTATGGATACTCTAGACATTAGTAGTTTCCCGTATCACCTTCGGAAATTTCTCTGGACTTGTATGTCTGACTTTCTTTCAACAAACCAAGTTACACACTGTGCCGTTCCTGTGCAGACTCAGTTCTTTTATTGATTTATGTCGCTCCTGACTACCCCAAACAACAAAGGAAAAACTTTTTACAGTTATGTTGCTCTTATCACATAGTAAGGCAGAACATTTATTCTTTACATTTGTAACGTCCCCTTAGAAAAATTTATCAATTACTGTGCTGATTAACCTCTTACATTATTTGATTTTCAAACAACTGAGCAGAACTGAACGTACTCAGACATTTCGCTCTTTACCTGTTCTGATCAACACTGAACTGACACACAATATTTTTAGCACAACGCAATCTGACTTTCAATAATCCATACAACAGAATGGCCCTAACTAACAATAACCTATACCTTTCATAATCACTTACCTCACAAAAATCTTCGTTACTCGAACTATTGCAATACAGCGAGCGCCACTACTGCCAGCTAAATAAAAGATTCTAACTACTGAAGGCACTAATTACTGATACACATAGTCAGCAAATGAAAGATTTTGATAAAGAACAAACAATGTATTTACCTTAATAGTGTTCAAAATTCATAATATATATATCAGTTCATGATATCCAGTATTACAAATTTACTGCTTCTGGCGGACACACGTCCAGATCGTCCGCTATCAAAACTCTGCCATCTCACTCCCCACATCCACCACTGCTGGCGGCTCACCTCCAACTGCACAACGCTACACACTGTTCACATCCAACTGCCCAACACTACAATAGAGAATATTTCAACAATGCCAACCAGCCACAGACTGCACACAGCACAGTCAGTGATTTACATACAGAGCGCTGGGTGACGTTACCAACATAAAAACCTAAACAGCCTACTTACATACCCCCCATACTCCCCACAAAAAATTTACAAATTGCTTTGGGCAGTGACCAATACAGGTTTGAAAAAATTTTTCATAATTACAATAACAAAGATATCAAATGCACACACTTATTGATATACTGTTGGTCAAAGGCAAAAATTGTTCTCATAAAGACAGTCCTGATCATTTATCACAATAGTAACTACAGTTTTTTCACAAAGTCTCATTAGTAAAAGAAAATGCACACGGTAGTAGTGGATTTCCATGCAGTCTTGAAGAAGTAGTGTTGTCCTTCCAACGGAAAGACAGTGCTGACTCTTGACATGCTGACAGGTAATGGGCCACAACAGAGCATACCCACAGCAGAGTCAGTGGAAGGTTTGAAGAATATTGGTAGGTAGGTCATCACAGAGCAGACCCATTGTAGTCCTGGTAGAGATCATGGTATTGGTGGGCCACCAGAGGTGCAGACCCACTGCAGTCCTTGTAGAAATAATGGTATTGGTGGGCCATCAAAGATGCAGACCCACTGTAGTCCTTGTAGAGATGGCTAGCAGCCATCTGTTGTGACTGTGTGGGTGCACAATCACCATTGAAGCGTCTCACGGATAATATAGCAAGTCCATGAACCACCACTTGTGCACTCACAAAATTTTTTTTTTGAAATGTCCTTAGAACCAGCAATGCTGTTAACCAGTCACTTGCTGAATTATTAACACACGTGCAAACACTAACGGTCACAACTTCTCACATATTGTGCATATACTATGACCAACAGTAACGTGTGCAGTAAAGTGTAACTTAATTTGAAGAACTGGTGTCTATACAATTATAAATTTACAACATAAGAATACAATTACAAAGGCACAAAATACATCATTAAAGAACATAACAATACAGATAACATTTTTAGTAGTACAGGCTTTACAAGAGAATAGAAATAAACAGATACATCAGTGTTACAGGAATTATGACATAAGAAATAAATAAAATAATAAGAATAGTTTTCAAAACATTAATTTCACACATGAGAATTGAAAGAGAACAGAATTAATAATGCCTAAACATCATTACACAAAAGTTACTACTAAAACATGTTTTACTTTCCAGAAGAATTCAGAAGAACTGTGAAGATATAAAACAGATGCAGCGGAAAAGCAATAATATAAATTATGTCACCCATTAGTAGCAACATGATATAATCGTGTAACTGTCAAATAAACTAACCATTGTGTCATCCGGTATCTCCCAGAAAGTACTTTAAATCCATAATGTATTTTCAAGCAAACCAAAATGTTGCATTACAATGTCATTAGCAGTACCGGTATATGTTCTAAGTATGTGAGCCTTATAGCCATTACATAATCGTGCAACTAACAAGCAAGAATGTACACACACAATAACACTGTGTCGTCTGTTCACTATAACAATGCATTCATGATTACTGTCTAAATATGTTCCCTAGGTTCTAGACTGGATATGTAACTTCAAACATTGTTACATGTTAACAGTTTCTAAGTCTGACAAAGCATCTAGTAACGTGAAGTGAAAAGTTTTATGGCAAAGACTAAGTTAAAAAGCAGATTATCTTTCAATAAATGGTTTTACATGTGAAATGTGGTGCAATCCTTTACTCTTCCTAGTACGCAGAGTTTCAACTTCAATGCAATTATCATGTGGTATATGTCGGTAAAGAATACTGGAAATTTTCCCAAGGTTAGCGTCTATGTTATTTTCCTCTGAGCCAGCCAGCGCACGTGGCTGCCTGCGGTGCGAGTCATTGTCTGTCTCTTTGTTGGCGCGCGTCGTTATTGGGATTAGGAGACCTAACTTCTAAAAATTCACCTTGTCGAGAGGGCCCTGCCCTGTTTGAATCCCGCCAGTTCTGATGAAATTCAAATCTGTCGTTACGATTATATTGTCTATCGTCATGTCGGTAGATTCCATAGTTTGTTTCTTGCTGGTCACGTAGTGGAGAATTTCTCTCTGAATTGTAACTGCACGCTGAACTGTTGTGTCTGAAGTTATTCTGTCTCCCTTGATAATAATTGTTTTGGTTCTCATATTGTTTGTTTCTATGGTTATCTCTGTCATATTCATTACTACGGAAATGCGATCTTTCTCTGTAACTATTATTCTGCCAACAGTTGTCATATGGGTGGTGTCTGTTTTGGTCGCGATTTGCGTTGTAAGAATAGACTTGTCGTTTCCAGTTATTATTTCTGTCATCGCGGAATTGCGACGGATGTGACCTGTAATTGTTGTGTTCCTGTTTCCGCATTCCGCGATTGTCAGTGTCAATTTCCAATTCTTGTAACAGTCCCTGAAAAGCTTCAATGTCGTCTTTGCAATGTCCTGCCAAAGTAATATGTCATAAATGTTCAGGCAATTTGATTAAACAAATGCGGATGAGTCTGAGGGGCGGTATGGGTTTGAAAGATACTGATTCTTATGTAACATGTCTTCGAAATATTTGACAAGACTGGAAAATTCAGATTGTTCGAAATGTTTCATCATTATGATGCTATGTTTTACTCGGTCTTGTGTAGCTTGAGACCAATGTGCTGAGAGGAAAGCAAGATAAAATTCTCCTTCACTGTGACAATCGTGAATGAGCGATCGCATTCTTACAGCTGGTTCATTTTCTAAGTAGCCACACATAAATTCTAACTTGTGCTCCAGTGACCAGTTGGGAGGAAAACAATGAGAGAATTGATGAAGCCATGCTTGTGGATGAACGTCGTTACCAGAATTCTTAAATGTTTTGAATTTACATGTAGTAATGAACAGCTTATAGTCAAAATCATCATGTCGGCGAGTCGCATATCAGTCATTATTACTTCGTTTCGGCGGTTCCATCTCAAAATTCAGTGCGCCTTGCCAATTTCTTTCATAATTTCCGAAATGCCCCGTGTTATTGTTTTGTGACTTTTCAGTATTTCTAAGTCCCTCTTCCCGTATTGGAGTGTGAGTCTCCACTGAAATATGTAATTCTTGTATTACTTGTGCCAACTGATCTTGTACTTCCCGGATTTCTCTTTTGTACTGTGTATTGATTTGATTTTGATTTTGTTTGAATTTTCTAATTTGTTCATACTCTTCTGTTTCAGTGAAGGCTATGGGTCTTGTATCATTCAGATCATCATCTACCTTTGTAGATAAGTTAGTGAACTGATCTGAAAGTTCCGCTACTTTCTCCGATAGTGAACTTATTTCCTCAGTGTATTTTTCTGAACCAAGTTTCAATGTGTCCATTTGTGTTGAAATCGCATCTACTGTGTCCTTTAAGTTTTCCTGAGTTTTTGCAAGTTGCGTAACCGAATCAGTAGATGCAACTCAGTCAATTTTAGCTTGCAAGGTGTCGTGATTTTCACGAACAATAGTTTGCACTTCTTTTATGGCTGCTTCGTGATTCTGTAATGCACTTTCATAACGCGAAAAAATAGGTTGAAATTCTTACAAATTTCGATTCGATTTTAAGTAACCCAGCAGTTAAACTTTCACGTGTTTGTTCAAGCGTTTGTTCCATTGAGTCTAACTTTTGAAGCTGTTGCTGTGTTTGTCTCTGATTTTGTTCCATCGTGTCTAACTTTTGAAGCTTTTGTCCCATTTGTTGCATTAATTGTAATAACAATGCACTGGTGTCTGAAACATGATCCTCAATGATATTCGGCAGTTATTTGAACCGGCAATATTCACATTTTAAAAACCAGAAAATGCATCTTGACTTATTTTAGAAAACGGTGAGGACGCAAAACCTGAATCTACAGTATTTGCACGATTGTGTCCTGTCATGCCGGATTCCTGAGGTAAGCTGTTGCTGACCGATCGATCGATAATGCTTCCCTGTTCACTAATTGTTTCACTGTCTACACCATTATTTGCCGCCCGCTACATTTCCCTATGCACAATTACCAAATTAATACAGTGGTGCTGATAAGCTACGCTCGTCGTCACTATTATTTCTCAGTTTACTTTGGAGCCTAGTGTTACGTTTTTCACACGCCATAATTATCACGTATTTCACACGATAACAAGAAAAGCACAATTTGAAGAGCAAAAATAAGAAAACGCATTAACATAGCACTGAAAATAATATCTAGTTAATTGCAAGCGCAGCTGCGAAATACTTGGTGCAAATTTACATGCATGCCACAACTGTTTTACTGTGAGAGACTACAACTACAAAGGAAATTCTCTCTATAATTACGCGCTAGCAATAAACAATAGCTACACTAATTACACAAACTACTAGAAAATATCAGAAGGTTCCAGTGAAGGATCCTCGGCTAAGGGTCGACATATGCAATGTCCCATTAGAAAAATTTATGAATTACTGTGCTGATAAACCTCTTACATTATTTGATTTTCAAACAACTGAGCAGAACTGAACGTACTCAGACATTTCGGTCTTTACCTATTCTCATCAACACTAAACTGACACACAATATTTTTAGCGCAACGCAATCTGACTTTCAATAATCCCTACAACAGAATGGCCCTGACTAACAATAACCTACACCTTTCATGAACCACTTACCTCACAAAAATCTTCGTTACTCGAACTACTGCAATACAGCGAGCGCCACTACTGCCAGCTAAATAAAAGATTCTAACTACTGAAGGCACTAATTACTGATGTGCATAGTCAGCAAATGAAAGATTTTGATAGAGAACAAACAATGTATTTATATATATATATATATATATATATATATATATATATATATATATATATATAAAACAAAGATGAGGTGACTTACCGAACGAAAGCGCTGGCAGGTCGATAGACACACAAACATACACACAAAATTCAAGCTTTCGCAACAAACTGTTGCCTCATCAGGAAAGAGGGAAGGAGAGGGGAAGACGAAAGGAAGTGGGTTTTAAGGGAGAGGGTAAGGAGTCATTCCAATCCCGGGAGCGGAAAGACTTACCTTAGGGGGAAAAAAGGACAGGTATACACTCGTACACATGCACATATCCATCCACACATACAGACACAAGCAGACATATTTAAAGACAAAGAGTTTGGGCAGAGATGTCAGTCGAGGCAGAAGTGTAGAGGCAAAGAAGTTGTTGAAAGACAGGTGAGGTATGAGTGGCGGCAACTTGAAATTAGCGGAGATTGAGGCCTGGCGGATGACGAGAAGAGAGGATATACTGAAGGGCAAGGTCCCATCTCCGGAGTTCGGATAGGTTGGTGTCGGTGGGAAGTATCCAGATAACCCGGATGGTGTAACACTGTGCCAAGATGTGCTGGCTGTGCACCAAGGCATGTTTAGCCACAGGGTGATCCTCATTACCAACAAACACTGTCTGCCTGTGTCCATTCATGCGAATGGACAGTTTGTTGCTGGTCATTCCCACATAGAATGCATCACAGTGTAGGCAGGTCAGTTGGTAAATCACGTGGGTGCTTTCACACGTGGCTCTACCTTTGATCGTGTACACCTTCCGGGTTACAGGACTGGAGTAGGTGGTGGTGGGAGGGTGCATGGGACAGGTTTTGCATCGGGGGCGGTTGCAAGGATAGGAACCAGAGGGTAGGGAAGATGGTTTGGGGATTTCATAGGGATGAACTAACAGGTTACGAAGGTTAGGTGGACGGCGGAAAGACACTCAAGGAAAGTGGCATGGGATTTGGAGTAGGACCAGGTGAATCTGATAGAACCAAAGGAGTTGAGGTTGGAGAGGAAATTCTGGAGTTCTTCTTCACTGTGAGTCCAGATCATGAAGATGTCATCAATAAATCTGTACCAAACTTTGGGTTGGCAGACTTGGGTAACCAAGAAGGCTTCCTCTAAGCGACCCATGAATAGGTTGGCGTACGAGGAGGCCATCCTGGTACCCATGGCTGTTCCCTTTAATTGTTGGTATGTCTGGCCTTCAAAAGTGAAGAAGTTGTGGGTCAGGATGAAGCTGGCTAAGGTAATGAGGAAAGAGGTTTTAGGTAGGGTGGCAGGTGACATCTTCATGATCTGGACTCACAGTGAAGAAGAACTCCAGAATTTCATCTCCAACCTCAACTCCTTTGGTTCTATCAGATTCACCTGGTCCTACTCCAAATTCCATGCCACTTTCCTTGACGTTGACCTCCACCTGTCCAATGGCCAACTTCACACGTCCGTCCACATCAAACCCACCAACAAGCAACAGTACCTCCATTATGACAGCTGCCACCCATTCCACATCAAACGGTCCCTTCCCTACAGCCTAGGTCTTCGTGGCAAACGAATCTGCTCCAGTCCGGAATCCCTGAATCATTACACCAACAACCTGAAAACAGCTTTCGCATCCCGCAACTACCCTCCTGACCTGATACAGAAGCAAATAACCAGAGCCACTTCCTCGTCCCCTCAAACCCAGAATCCCCCACAGAAGAACCACAAAAGTGCCCCACTTGTAACAAGATACTTTCCGGGACTGGACCAGACTCTGAATGTGGCTCTCCAGCAGGGATACGACTTCCTCAAATCCTGCCCTGAATTGAGATCCATCCTTCATGAAATCCTCCCCACTCCGCCAAGAGTGTCTTTCCGCCGTCCACCTAACCTTTGTAACCTGTTAGTTCATCCCTATGAAATCCCCAAACCACCTTCCCTACCCTCTGGCTCCTATCCTTGCAACCGCCCCCGATGCAAAACCTGTCCCATGCACCCTCCCACCACCACCTACTCCAGTCCTGTAACCCGGAAGGTGTACACGATCAAAGGTAGAGCCACGTGTGAAAGCACCCACGTGATTTACCAACTGACCTGCCTACACTGTGATGCATTCTATGTGGGAATGACCAGCAACAAACTGTCCATTCGCATGAATGGACACAGGCAGACAGTGTTTGTTGGTAATGAGGATCACCCTGTGGCTAAACATGCCTTGGTGCACAGCCAGCACATCTTGGCACAGTGTTACACCATCCGGGTTATCTGGATACTTCCCACCAACACCAACCTATCCGAACTCCGGAGATGGGAACTTGCCCTTCAGTATATCCTCTCTTCTCGTCATCCGCCAGGCCTCAATCTCCGCTAATTTCAAGTTGCCGCCACTCATACCTCACCTGTCTTTCAACAACTTCTTTGCCTCTACACTTCTGCCTCGACTGACATCTCTGCCCAAACTCTTTGTCTTTAAATATGTCTGCTTGTGTCTGTATGTGTGGATGGATATGTGCATGTGTACGAGTGTATACCTGTCCTTTTTTCCCCCTAAGGTAAGTCTTTCCGCCCCCGGGATTGGAATGACTCCTTACCCTCTCCCTTAAAACCCACTTCCTTTCGTCTTCCCCTCTCCTTCCCTCTTTCCTGATGAGGCAACAGTTTGTTGTGAAAGCTTGAATTTTGTGTGTATGTTTGTGTTTGTTTGTGTGTCTATCGACCTGCCAGCGCTTTCGTTCGGTAAGTCACCTCATCTTTGTTTTTATATATAATTTTTCCCGCGTGGAATGTTTCCTTCTATTATATATATATATATATATATATATATATATATATATATATATATATATACACACACACACACACACACACACATCAGTTCATGATATCCAGTATTACAAATTTACTCTTTCCGGCGGACACACATCCAGATCGTCCGCTCTCAAAACTCCGCCATCTCACTCCCCACATCCACCACTGCTGGCGGCTCACCTCCAACTGCGCAGCGCTTTGCGCTGTTCACATCCAACTGCCCAACACTACAATAGAGAATATCTCAACAATGCCAACCAGCCACAGACTGCACACAGCACAGCCAGTGATTTTCATACAGAGCACTAGGTGACGTTATCAGCATAAAAACCTACACAGCCTACTTACACATTACAAAAACACTTTTTGTGGAAGTGCATCAGACAAAGTTTACTTTTTCTCTAAGTTAATTGCAAGTTGACTTTGAAGTTTTAAAGTACCTTTTGGGACATCCTGTAATTCTTGAAATTTTGCAAGCAGGCTTTCGTGGATTAATTTCTGTTTGTCTTCAAGATCCTGCCGATTCAACTTTTTCGATATTTACACGGCTCTCTCCCATGAATCAAACAAATCTGTGGTCATTCGTGCCAGCCTTCTTTGTGTACGTTCAATATCTCCTGTTATGTCTATTTAGTCTGGTTCCCTAACACCTGAGCACCATGCTGAGATGGTACGCATAACTGATTTGTCTCCTTTGTAGACTGACTTCACTTTCCCAGTACTCTGCCAATGAACCGAAGTCTACAATCTGCCTTACTACGACTGGGTCTATGTGATCATTCCATGTCACATCCTTAAAATTGTTTCACCAATTCACTGATTTTAACTGTGAATCATTGATATTGTAATCATAATAGGATACTAAGTTCTTTTTCGTCTACGTCTACGTGATTACTCTGCTATTCACAATTAAGCGCCTGGCAGAGGGTTCAATGAACCACCTTCAAGCTGTCTCTCTACTGTTCCACTCTTGAAAGGCGTGCAGGAAAAACGAGCACTTAAATTTTTCTGTGCGAGCCCTGGTATCTCTTATTTTATTGTGATGATCATTTCTCCCTATGTAGGTGGGTGCCAACAGAATGTTTTCACAATCGGAGCAGAAAACTGGTGATTGAAATTTCATGAGAAGATCCCATCACAACGAAAAACTCCTTTGTTTTAATGATTGCCCCTTCAATTCACATATCATCTCTGTGGCACTATCTCCCCTATTTCGCGATAATACAAAACGAGCCGCCCTTCTTTGAACTTTTTCAGTATCATCTGTCAGTCCCACCTGATACGGATCCCACAGCGCACAGCAATACTACAGAATTAGGCGGGAAAGGGAGGTATAAGCAGTCTCTTTAGTAGACCTGTTGCACCTTCTAAGTGTTCTGCCAATGAATCGCACTATTTGGTTTGCTCTACCCACAACATTATCTAAAGGAAACGTTAGCAACAGCCCCGGACATTTGCACAAGCCCCCCTCCACACCTACCCCCCGCCACACCAACCAAGAGTGCATCAATATGATCTTTGGTAGTACTGGTCGCTGTCGTATTTTAGTTCAGCGTTTTTTATTTTACCGCAGTTGTTCATACTAGCAGTGTTGTGCTGTTAGTACTTCTTAGCAGTTTGTGTAATACTGTCAAAATGAAACATAGATACGCACTCTCAATAAAGTTATCATACACAAGGTACCTAATCTTGACTGTTGTGGCCAACTGCTGTCAAAACTGATATCTAACAGACATTAAAGTACGATAAGATGTGTTGGAATGACACTGACGAAATTATGCCACAGCAGGTGCAACATTATATAATAGTCTTCTAGGGTCTTGCCAGTTTCGCAGATTTAACTGAAGGCACACTATATGTTCCAGCTGTTTCCTAAAACGTCTTGAGATGAGCTCCAATGTTAGGCGCGTAATGGGGCCCCTTAGGGATATGGCGGCTAAGGAGGGGAAGAAATCCAGTGTGCACTCCGGGTGGAGTCATTCCTGATGTGGAAAGGGTAGCCTACTTCCGGATGAGATGAAGAGCACAGGGTGCAGCCAGCTGCAGGTGGTGGTACATGAGGGCACTAATGATGTGTGTCGCTTTGGATCTGAGGAAATTCTCTCTGGATTCCAGCGGCTATCTGATTTGGTGAAGGCTGCTGGTCTTGCTTACGAGATGAAGGCAGAGCTCACCATCTGCAGCATCGTTGACAGAACCAACTGCAGACCTTTGGTGCAGAGCCGGGTGGAGAGTATGAATCAGAGGCTCAGACGGTTTTGCGACCATGTTGGCTGCAGATTCCTTGACTTGCGCCATAGGGTGGTGGGGTTTCGGGTTTCACTGAATAGGTCAGGAGTTCACTACACTCAGCTGGCGGCTACATGGATATCGGAGGCTGTGTGGCGTGGACTGGGCGTTTTTTAGGTTAGTAGGCCTCGGGAAAGTACGGGGTGGGCTGCAATCTCAAAGGGTGCATGGCAAATACAGGACGTGCTTGGATCAAGGAACAGTCGGAATTGTAGTTGTAAATTGTTGTAGTTGTGCTGGGACGACCGAAGAAAGGCAGAAATACTGAATTCAGTGTTCCGAAACTGTTTCACTGCGGAAAATCGTAACACGGTCCCTGACTTCAGCCGTCGCACGGACGCCAAAATGGAAAATATTGAAATAAACGATATCGGAATTGAAAAACAACTGCTATCACTTAGTAGCGGAAAAGCATCCGGACCAGACGAGATACCCTTAAGATTCTACAGTGATTATGCTAAAGAACTTGCCCCCTTTCTATCAGCAATTTATCGTAGATCGCTGGAAGAACGTAAAGTACCTAGCGACTGGAAGAAAGCGCAGGTCGTTCCCATTTTCAAGAAGGGTCATAAATCAGATGCGAATAATTATAGGCCTATTTCGCTTACGTCAATCTGTTGTAGAATAATGGAACATGTTTTGTGTTCTCGTATTATGACGTTCTTAGATAATACAAATCTCCTCCATCATAACCAACATGGATTCCGCAAACAGAGATCATGTGAAACTCAGCTCGCCCTATTTGCCCAAGAAATTCACAGTGCCGTAGACACTGGCGAGCAGATTGATGCCGTATTCCTGGACTTCAGGAAGGCATTTGATACGGTTCCGCACTTACGTTTAGTGAAAAAAATACGAGCTTACGGAATATCGGACCAGGTTTGTGATTGGATTCAGGATTTCCTAGAAGAAAGAACACAACATGTCATTCTTAACGGTTCAAAATCTGCAGATGTAGAGGTAATTTCGGGAGTACCGCAGGGAAGCGTGATAGGACCTTTATTGTTTACAATATACATAAATGACTTAGTTGACAACATCGGTAGCTCCGTGAGGCTATTTGCAGATGACACGGTTGTCTACAAGAAAGTAGCAACATCAGAAGACTCGTACGTACTCCAGGAGGACCTGCAGAGGATTAATGCATGGTGCGACAGCTGGCAGCTTTCCCTAAACGTAGATAAATGTAATATAATGCGCATACATAGGGGCAGAAATCCATTCCAGTACGATTATGCCATAGGTGGTAAATCATTGGAAGCGGTAACGACCGTAAAATACTTAGGAGTTACTATCCGGAGCGATCTGAAGTGGAATGATCACATAAAACAAATAGTGGGAAAAGCAGGCGCCAGGTTGAGATTCATAGGAAGAATTCTAAGAAAATGTGACTCATCGACGAAAGAAGTAGCTTACAAAACGCTTGTTCGTCCGATTCTTGAGTATTGCTCATCAGTATGGGACCCTTACCAGGTTGGATTAATAGAAGAGATAGACATGATCCAGCGAAAAGCAGCGCGATTCGTCATGGGGACATTTAGTCAGCGCGAGAGCGTTACGGAGATGCTGAACAAGCTCCAGTGGCGGACACTTCAAGAAAGGCATTACGCAATACGGAGAGGTTTATTATCGAAATTACGAGAGAGCACATTCCGGGAAGAGATGGGCAACATATTACTACCGCCCACATATATCTCGCGTAATGATCACAACGAAAAGATCCGAGAAATTAGAGCAAATACGGAGACTTACAAGCAGTCGTTCTTCCCACGCACAATTCGTGAATGGAACAGGGAAGGGGGGATCAGATAGTGGTACAATAAGTACCCTCCGCCACACACCGTAAGGTGGCTCGCGGAGTATAGATGTAGATGTAGATGTAGAAAGTCCCTGAGCTTCAAGCGCTAATAGAAATCACAGAAGCTGAAATCGTTATAGGTACAGAAAGCTGGCTAAAGCCTGAAATAAGGTCTGCAGAAATTTTTACGAAGTCTCAAACGGTGTTCAGGAAAGATAGATTAGGCAGAATTGGTGGTGGAGTGTTTGTGAGCGTCAGTAGTGGTTTATCTTGTAGTGAAGTCGAAGTAGATACTCTGTGCGAATTGGTATGGGTGGAGGTTAAACTTAACAGCTGAAGTAAGTTAATAATTGGCTCCTTCTACCGACCCGCAGACTCCGATGATATAGTTGCTGAACAGTTCAGAGAAAATTTTAGTCTCGTAACAAATAAAATACCCCACTCATACGCTTATAGTTGGTGGGGACTTCAACTTTCCCTCGATACGTTGGCAAAAATACTTGTTCAAAACCGGTGGTAGGCAGAAAACATCTTCCAAGATTGTCCTAAATGCTTTCACTGAAAAATGTTTCGAGCAGTTAGTCCACGAACCCACACGAATTGTAAATGGTTGCGAAAACACACTTGACCTCTTAGTCACAAACAATCCAGAGCTAATAGAGAGCATCATGACTGATACAGGGATTAGTGATCACAAGGTCGTTGTAGCTAGGCTCAATACCGTTTCTTCCAAATCCACCAGAAACAAACGCAAAATAATTTTATTTAAAAAACCAGATAAAGTGTCACTAGAAGCCTTCCTAAGAGACAATCTCCATCCCTTCCGAACTGACTATGCAAATGTAGACGAGATGTGGCTCAAATTCAAAGATGTAGCAGCAACAGCATTTGAGAGATTCATACTCCATAAATTGGTAAGAGATGGAACTGATCCCCCATGGTACACAAAACAGGTCTGAACGCTGTTGCAGAGGCAACGGAAAAAGCATGTGAAGTTCAGAAGAACGCGAAATCCCGAAGTTTGGCTAAAATTTACAGACGCGCGAAATTTGGCATGGACTTCAATGCGAGATGCCTTTAATAGGTTCCACAACGAAACATTGTCTCGAAATTTGGTACAAAATCCAAAGAAATTCTGGTCGTATGTAAAGTACACAAGCGGCAAGACGCAGTCAATACCTTCGCTGCGCAGTGCCGATGGTACTGTTACCGACGACTGTGCCGCTAAAGCGGAGTTATTGAACGCAGTTTTCTGAAATTCCTTCACCAGGGAAGACGAATGGAATATTCCAGAATTTGAAACACGAACAGCTGCTAGCATGAGTTTCTTAGAAGTAGATACCTTAGGGGTTGCGAAGCAACTCAGATCACTTGATACGGGCAAGTCTTCAGGTCCAGATTGTATACCGATTAGGCTCCTTTCAGATTACGCTGATACAATAGCTCCCTACTTAGCAATCATATACAACCGCTAACTCTGTACCTACAGATTGGAAAATTGTGCAGGTCGCACCAGTGTCTAAGAAGGGTAGTAGGAGTAATCCATCAAACTACAGACCTATATCATTGACGTCGGTTTGCAGTAGGGTTTTGGAGCATATACTGTAGTCAAACATTATGAATCACCTCGAAGGGAACGATCTATTGGTACGTAATCAGCATGGTTTCAGAAAAAATTGTTCTTGTGCAATGCAGCTAGCTGTTTATTCGCACGAAGTAATGGCCGCTATTGACAGGGGATCTCAAGATGATTCCATATTTCTAGATTTCCGGAAAGCTTTTGACACCATTCCTCACAAGCGACTTCTAATCAAGCTGCGGGCCTACGGGGTATCATCTTAGTTGTGCGACTGGATTCGTGATTTCCTGTCAGGAAAGTCGCAGTTCGTAGTAATAGACGGCAAATCATCGAGTAAAACTGAAGTGATATCAGGTGTTCCCCAGGGAAGCGTCCTGGGACCTCTGCTGTTCCTGATCTACACTCCTGGAAATGGAAAAAAGAACACATTGACACCGGTGTGTCAGACCCACCATACTTGCTCCGGACATTGCGAGAGGGCTGTAAAAGCAATGATCACACGCACGGCACAGCGGACACACCAGGAACCGCGGTGTTGGCCGTCGAATGGCGCTAGCTGTGCAGCATTTGTGCACCGCCGCCGTCAGTGTCAGCCAGTTTGCCGTGGCATACGGAGCTCCATCGCAGTCTTTAACACTGGTAGCATGCCGCGACAGCGTGGACGTGAACCGTATGTGCAGTTGACGGACTTTGAGCGAGGGCGTATAGTGGGCATGTGGGAGGCCGGGTGGACGTACCGCCGAATTGCTCAACACGTGGGGCGTGAGGTCTCCACAGTACATCGATGTTGTCGCCAGTGGTCGGCGGAAGGTGCACGTGCCCGTCGACCAGGGACCGGACCGCAGCGACGCACGGATGCACGCCAAGACCGTAGGATCCTACGCAGTGCCGTAGGGGACCGCACCGCCACTTCCCAGCAAATTAGGGACACTGTTGCTCCTGGGGTATCGGCAAGGACCATTCGCAACCGTCTCCATGAAGCTGGGCTACGGTCCCGCACACCGTTAGGCCGTCTTCCGCTCACGCCCCAACATCGTGCAGCCCGCCTCCAGTGGTGTCGCGACAGGCGTGAATGGAGGGACGAATGGAGACGTGTCGTCTTCAGCGATGAGAGTCGCTTCTGCCTTGGTGCCAATGATGGTCGTATGCGTGTTTGGCGCCGTGCAGGTGAGCGCCACAATCAGGACTGCATACGACCGAGGCACACAGGGCCAACACCCGGCATCATGGTGTGGGGAGCGATCTCCTACACTGGCCGTACACCACTGGTGATCGTCGAGGGGACACTGAATAGTGCACGGTACATCCAAACCGTCATCGAACCCATCGTTCTACCATTCCTAGACCGGCAAGGGAACTTGCTGTTCCAACAGGACAATGCACGTCCGCATGTATCCCGTGCCACCCAACGTGCTCTAGAAGGTGTAAGTCAACTACCCTGGCCAGCAAGATCTCCGGATCTGTCCCCCATTGAGCATGTTTGGGACTGGATGAAGCGTCGTCTCACGCGGTCTGCACGTCCAGCACGAACGCTGGTCCAACTGAGGCGCCAGGTGGAAATGGCATGGCAAGCCGTTCCACAGGACTACATCCAGCATCTCTACGATCGTCTCCATGGGAGAATAGCAGCCTGCATTGCTGCGAAAGGTGGATATACACTGTACTAGTGCCGACATTGTGCATGCTCTGTTGCCTGTGTCTATGTGCCTGTGGTTCTGTCAGTGTGATCATGTGATGTATCTGACCCCAGGAATGTGTCAATAAAGTTTCCCCTTCCTGGGACAATGAATTCACGGTGTTCTTATTTCAATTTCCAGGAGTGTATATAAATGACCTGGGTGACAATCTGAGCAATTCTCTTAGGTTGTTCGCAGATGATGCTGTAATTCACCATCCAGTAAGGTCATCCGAAGACCAGTATCAGTTGCAAAGCGATTTAGAAAAGATTGCTGTATGGTGCGGCAGGTGGCAGTTGACACTAAATAACGAAAAGTGTGAGGTGATCCACATGAGTTCCAAAAGAAATCCGTTGTAATTCGATTACTCGATAAATAGTACAATTCTCAAGGCTGTCAATTCAGCTAAGTACCTGGGTGTTAAAATTACAAACAACTTCAGTTGGAAAGACCACATAGATAATAATGTGGGGAAGGCGAGCCAAAGGTTGCGTTTCATTGGCAGGACACTTAGAAGATGCAACAAGTCAACTAAAGAGACAGCTTACACTACACTCGTTCGTCCTCTGTTAGAATACTGCTGCGTGGTGTGGGATCCTTACCAGGTGGGATTGACGGAGGACATTGAAAGGGTGCCAAGAAGGGAAGCTCGTTTTGTATTATCACGTAATAGGGGAGAGAGTGTGGCAGATATGATACGCGAGTTGGGATTGAAGTCATTAAAGCAAAGACGTTTATCGTCACGGCGAGATCTGTTTACGAAATTTCAGTCACCAACTTTCTCTTCCGAATGCGAAAATATTTTGTTGAACCCAACCTACATAGGTAGGAATGATCATCAAAATAAAATAAGAGAAATCAGAGCTCGAACAGAAAGGTTTAGGTGTTCGTTTTTCCCGCGCGCTGTTCGGGAGTGGAATGGTAGAGAGATAGTATGATTGTGGTTCGATGAACCCTCTGCCAAGCTCTTAAATGTGAATTGCAGAGTAATCATGTAGATGCAGATGTAGATTCCTGCTGTACTTATTTGCTTCTTCTGTCTCCAGTTTTTGTCTCTTCTATCGTTCTGTTCTATTTTTCCTTTTTATCTGTACAGACAGTTTCAGGATGTTCTGGACAATAGGAAAAAGGGAAGTAAGAAAGGAGATAAAATAAGCCATACACAGAGAACCACATATATTATCCACCTATATGACAACTGCATAATGGTCCCTACTCTACAACACAGGACTGAAATGAAAAAAATATTCTCAAGATTTGAGTGTAAGAGGAAAAAAGTATCACACACTATCAATAAATCACCTAACTGTGAATCCGTTATGTCAGCTTATCCTGACAAGGGACCGCATATTTACACAATTATAATCATTTCAATATGTGCCTCTTCAATATGCATTTTTTGCTACTGCTATCTTCAATCTGAACACCAGCTTCAAGTAGATCACAACATGATTGTACTTATGCACCAGAAAACTTCAAGATATCCACATGAAATATTTATGCCAGGTATTATGGGGACCTTCAGTTTGACATGGAATCTGAATTATGATGCTATCAGCATTTTTCAAATACCCATAGCACTGTCAGATTTGAAAGTGATGGAAAGTGTCATAAAAACTGTAGAATCCTCAAGGAATTGATCCATAATCTTTAGAATTATTGGCTGACATATGTTCACTGGGCTTATGGTGCACACAGCATGCTTTCCACTCATATCCACTATAAAATCATATTTAAAATTTGATAAAAGAAGTGAGTTACTCACCTGCAAACACCGCTCAAAAATTCACTGCCTTCAAAAAGGGCAAGCACTGGCTCCTCCCTAGGATCTGCATCACAGATTCCTTATTCATTATAGAATTCTCACTCTTTTGTAGAAATGATCATGATGCTACTAAACCTGAGGTTTAGCAATGCCGAAAGCAATGAAAAACACTGCAGCTTTAGCAGATACTACATATTTTGCATTTGTTCTGTTATCATGATTTTCACAGTAAATTATAGCATTTCTAAGGCATGGTAGTGGACCTCAAAGCAGCATAGCTAAAATATAGTCCCTGATCTTTTCAGTGCAGTGCAATGTACAGGCATCATTTTACCAGTTGTGCAGTCCATTTGACATGACTACACAGCATTGCATCAAACTGAGGAGCCTAGGACTACATTCGTTGAGTCACAAGTTGAAGGTGGTTCTGTTAGTCAAATGAAGGGTTGTTTTGGAAGATTTCTCACATTCACTTCATGGAATGCTAGTCCTAGGTTACAATTTACCCAAACAACTTAAAAAATGTTGCTTTCAGGATACATTTTGTTAAACTTTTATTATGTCAGTCAACATTACAAAATACAGTGTATAAGACCTGAAAATAATGAAATAAAACCATGCATGATCAGATGTAAAGTTTTGTAAGCAATAAAGATGGTATCAAAGTTGAATAAGCATTATTTTTATAGGTTTATTTCCTGTTCCTCCACTTGGATTACTAAATGAGGTCTTTTTTTTTTTTTTTTTTTTTTTTTTTTTTTTTTTTTTTTTTTTTTTTTTTTTAAATGTCCAATATGATCTCTTCCATTTTCAACACATTAGTGACATATGAATAAAAATATATTTTGCAAATATTTTTGAGCCTCATTTCATAACTTTTTGGATAATATTAAAAAAGTCTTCACAGATACTAAAGAAATTTGCTAACCTTTTAGGTTCAAAAGTAATCTTACATTAAAAATACATTCTGAGTGGTACCATACATTTTGTGTACTTCTTGTGAGATAAAGTCCTTAAGACACAACACATTCCAAAACTGTCTGAATCTATTATATAAAAATGGCAATTTTAGAATCTTGCCCCCTCTTGGATAATTTTCTGCAGACAAGTGTGCAAATGAGGGGACACTGTTTCTTTTGGTTATTTTCAACTATGTTGAGGAAAGTAATTTTTAAGGGTATTTCCCTTTCTGTCTTGCCTTCCATCAACATCGTGTGATTTGCTAGTTCTACTTTTGGACTCATAAATCATTTTGGATTTGTCATTGGCAGGAGCTGTGATTAGCCCTTGCCAGCACACCTTTACATGGCTGGAGTGATATCTGCAGGCAGCCAGGCTGCAAAACTGCCAATGTGGTCAAGCCCGCAGGCAGCAAAATATGCTATGTTAAACATAGCTCATAATTTTCTACAGTACTTGTCATTTTAGAGACTCAAAATTTTCATGCTTTGTTGTGTGAAAACTAGCTGAGAACCCTGGAAACTAAAAAATATAAGAATATAAATGCTTTTGGTAAAATATGGGACAGCAGGGAGCATGACCCCCCCCCTTTCCCTCTGGATTGGCATCTCATATCATGGCTGCCAGGGCACTTGCCTCTTGCCTTGTGTACTATTTACCTGGGAATAGGTGAAAACAGTGAGAAACTACAAAAAAATGGGAACAGGTTGCTTGCAGGATGTGGATGAGGAAAAACAAGAAGAAGGGAAAAGGAGAAGCAAAGAAGACTACAGTCCTATATAAACTAGTTGGCATTTAACAGCTAGCAGGCTGGGCTGCTCCCACCACCAATACACCGATGGGGGCTCAGAATTGTTAGCACTTCTTTTGTGTTACCACTTTAGCTGTCACATCTTAGTGGACAGCTACAGTAGAATATTCATGTAATGTTTAGTTTCACATTGCTTAAAAACTACAATGAAAACAGCCAAAAGAGGGGTATATAGGAAACGCTATAGAGATCTGTATCTTAAATGAATTTCAGACATGTCTAGATAACCCCCTTCCTCCCCCCATCCACCAGCCCCTTGGCACATACGCATAGGCCACACCTATCCTCCAATCCAAGATTTGTGGGAAGGATCCTGGGAAAATGCAGTGCATCTGTAAAGGAAAACCATAAGACAATAGTACAATCAGTTCAGCCATATTGTTCCATTCTTTGGGGCCCTTATCAAGCAGGTATTAGAACAGATATCAAACACATCCAGACATGTGCTGCTGTGATGTGACAGGTCAGTATAGTCCATACAAAGGTGCGACAGAAATGCCCAGCAAACTTGAATGGGAATCCCTGTAAGAAAGACAACATAGTTCTCACAAAACCCTGTTATGTACTTCTACACAATCTATATTTGAAGATGCCTGTGTGCCTGTTCTGCTGTCACTGTAGTATATCTAACATAGGGATCATGAGACTAAGGTACAAGAAATTACAGTACGTACAGCAGAATATAGGTATTTTTCCCTCACTCAATATGTGAATGGAATGGGACAGAAAGTCAATAATATTGGTGTGGAGTACACTATACCATTCACTGTGGCTTGCAGTGCATATGTGAAGATGTGAATGGCTGGTTACATTGCTCCCAAAGAAAGTTTTCTGTCTTCATGGACTAAAATCTGTCTACAATTTTTCTTTCTACACACAAAAAATTAATCTTTTCTTCAATCACCTTCTCGTAGTTCCTACGCGATTGCCACCATTTTCCTTAGTTGTCTCCAGAGATTCTATGCCACTGTTTGCAAAGAGGATGAGAACAAAGATATAGGGGGCAACGGGTGGGTCCCTTGCAGATTGGGGTCTGAGTGACTTGCAAGACTTTTCTAATCTTACCCAAACCAAAGCTCTTTCCTGCCTGAGAAAGGAACTAATAGTTGAGATTTTAAATGTGTCTATCTACATCACTGTAATGTCACCTTCTGAAGGTAAGTAATGGCCAGCCAGTCACACACTCTGTAATTTTTTACTGCAAGTTTAGAATCACAACTAAAAAAGAGGAGGAGGAGATTAGTGTTTAACGTCCCATTGACAACGAGGTCATTAGAGACGAGCCCAAGCTCGGATTAGAGAAGGATCAGGAAGGAAATCGGCAGTGCCCTTTGAAAGGAACCATCCCAGCATTTTCCTGAACCAATTTAGGGAAATCATGGAAAATCTAACTCAGGATGGCCGGACGCAGATTTTAACCATCGTCCTACCGAATGCAAGTCCAGTGTGCTAACCACTGCACCACCTCGCTCGGTTGTCGTAAATCTCATCAAAATGAGTAATAAGTGATCCTAAGCCATACACATATTGCTAGAGGGATTGTTATTTCTGTTACCAAACAGTTCATATGTATGCAATGAAACACAAATTGCCATTCAGATATTGGTCCATTCACTTTCTAAGTACACCTTTGAATATAAAGAAATACTAAATCTGATAATTGTGTCAGGGAAAACCAATCCAATGCTGCCAGTCTTATATCTGTCTCTTTTTATATTATCTTGTGGTAAATGCACAAATACAAATGTTAAATTTATTTTCAGGTACTTCGTAGCAACAGAAGATGACTCACCAGGTGTACGCCACATATATCGTGTTGGATCGACTGGTAATGAGCTTGCAGCAATGTGGGAATGTCTCAGCTGTGTCTCAAGGGATATGGACAGCTTTGCCTCTGGGTAATTTAGAATGTTTATGCACGAATTATTGTCATTTATCAGATAAAATGTAAATAATAACAACAAGAACAGGTTTTGTAATATGGTAGTTTATTTATCTTTTGTTATGAAAACACTAAGTATAAAATCTGAGAAATAACAACATGCACTGAGCAAAACTGCTTGTTATCAGCTGAGTAAAAGAATCATCTTGAAAATGCGCTTCTAGAACTTACCTGGCTGATAAAACAAGAAGATTTCAACAGTAAAATTCACTGAGGAAGCCTGCATTCTTATGTAGTGCACTTCTACAGGGTGGAGGTCCTACATAGCTTGCATATGTTACAAAGCTGTTACTCAAGCTCATGAGACTGCTTATCAGACTGGCCTTCTCATAATGGAGCTGGAATAGAGACATATTGTGGCATTTGTCGAAATTGTGGTATTCTATCAACACAATGAGGAAAAATAAGGTTCTCTAGCACATAAGTTTGGTTTTTGTAAAGGGTCATACCAGGGTCAATGCCTTAAATTTGTTCACCTGTTGCTTGACCTTGCTGCTTCCAGTGTGATGGCCTGCACATTTGTGGGGGTAGGCAGAAACTGTTATACAACCAGCAATATCTGTAAGTGAAAACTTACTGCAACATAATGAAACAAGTTCTATTCACCAGAGACTTCTTTGTGCCAGCTTGAGGAATGTAATCAGCTGGCTGGAGAAGAACTTCATGAGTTGAGCTCTGTGCTTACCAAAGGCATCATCTTGGTTCAAGAGGAAAGAACACCACCTAAAGGTGATACACCAAGTCATATTTTGGCTCCCCTCAGAAAAAACAGCCATCCAAAGCCCTTAAAAAAGCCAAATACTAACATCTTTGCAGTGGAATAGAGGGTAATGCAGACCCTTCATGAGGAAAAAAGATATAGGTGTCCTAACAGCACATAAGGGTATTGCAGCTGTATTATCGCAATCAGATAGCTACTGGCAGGAAACTGAGTCATCGCGGGAAAGTCTGAGACACAAAGTAATGAAGACTAATTTTATACTAGCTGTGATTCAGAAAACTATCTAACTCCTTAATAACCCAAGATTAGACCGGGATCTGTCAGATGGCTATAATCTTTCTTCGTATGGGTTCTGCTAAAAATCTACTTGTTAATGGATAAGGGCCGCTTGAACAAGCATACAGTCAAAGTGTTTTAATGCACACTCACCACCATTAATGTCCTATGTTATGGTGAACTCAAATAATAGTTTTATAGAGTAGCTCTGTTAACTCAAGTTCCAGGAATTGAAAACTCACATATAGTTCTTCAAGAAAAGAACTCCGGAAACCAGGCATTTGAAATCAAAATTGTACTACAGCTTTGTGGACAATACATTTATGTGAACTCTCAGGTTTTCTCAGCATTAGTGATTGGTAGTATGCTTCTGATGGTTCAACAGGTGTATTGCTTCCATTTTATGTACAATATTTCAATGAAGAACCAGTCAGAATTAAGGCAGTGAGTACATGTAACAACACAAATTGCAGCACGTGAAGAAGATGACTAGTTTGGACACTGAAATATCGTGCTGAACACCAAGGAGCACATCATTAATTTAGCCATTATGGTGAAGACAACCTTGGAATTCCTGAGACACCTGAAAAGCCTACATGACAACATGAAGTTTGTTATGGATATAGAAGAAAATTGATACACACAGTTCCTGGACATTTTGATGAAGTAGAAACAACATGGTACATTTGTGCACTTCATCTACAGGTTAACCTTCCTCAAGAATGGCTACTCAGAGATACAAGTAAATCATTCTCTCCAGATGAATGTCATGTAGTAGATGATTAAAGTGGACAGCAGAATTTCAGGGCTGACCACTGCCAAGATTGCCAGGATCCTGGAAAAGTACCACATAAATACCATACTGTACTCAATGCACAAAAGGACTTAGTGATCTTTGTCAAAGATCAACTAGGGCTATGGATGCCTGGAATTCACAGTATTTGATGTGATTCTGGATGACAGACTGGACAGACTACATGCTGTATCTTACAACACTCTATGAAGCACCTAATAAGTGTTTTCTTTGGCCAGTCTGAAAACGCAGAGCAGAGCATTAAGGAATGACACATGTTTGATTTCAAACAGATGAAGTTGCATTGTGATGCCACTGGATTCATGATCAAAGAGGCAGTAGAAATAAGACTTTCATTGATACCTGGAAACTGTGACACGAAGGAGTTGGTTAAATCTGCTAGCTGTTCAGCCACTCTTAAGAGACAAGCTATTAAGTGTTACAAAGCCTTTAAGCTTGCTATAGATAGTCAGTAGGGTTGGGCAGATTTCCCACAGTATAAGTGGCTTTTCATTTCATCTGACTGTCAAGTTCATCACATAGTTAATTAGTTAGCCTGTTACTCCAGTAGTCATATGAAGTTGTGAGAGTGATCAGCCAGATATGGACAAGGTCAATAGAAAGTTCACACATTAAGTTAAACTTCATGAGTGACATCCCAGTAAGTAAAATTATAATACTGACCATACACCAAAAGTGGTCTTAATATTTTAGAGCTTCAGAATCTTTGGGACTACTTTTGGCTGATTTAACAGCAGTCTAATAATCTGCATGCATGATGTTCTATCCAAATGGAACTTTATGCCTCTGATCTGCTCCACTGCTTCATCTATGTAAGGTGATGACTGGACTCAAACTGCCTCACCTGTATTTCTTTCTTACTTTCTTTCATGCATCCATCCAACTGCCATCATGAAAATAATCAAAACATTTCTTGCTTTCCTTGGTAGATTACAGATGCTCATTATATCTCAACAGGCTGAGTAAAGGGTGCTATCCTTGTGCTGCTTTCTGGGCATAATGCCTATTTTTCATTGACAAAGAGGCCATCAACTGATTCCTCTTGTAGTTACAATAGTGCACCAATATTTTTCTTGATTACTGCTTGACCAAATTCATAGTTTTAAGAGGTGGTCCTAATTCAGTGAGAACTCAGTGTCTGAACATACTTCATAACAATCAAGGAAAGGACTGACATTGCACCTTTTTATAGATCTACTACAGGAAAAGAAAAGTATTACAATGTAAATTTAAAACAAAGTTTCAGAACTGTGCAGGAGTATGTACCAAATGATACAAGGTTAAATGATGAAAAAATGCAAATTCCTCAAAAATAAATGAATTGCACTGCTAAGATCATGATGAAAAAAGAAAAATGACAAAAAGCTTTTGTGGATATGTACTATGTTAGTAATATAAGAGTAAATCAAAGTGAAATAGTTGCAATAAATTGGCCCCATGTATATTGCATATTATCTGCTAGAAGAATAATATTTCTTGGATTATGAGAGATATCTAGTGCTACGTATCTGTATTTGTGCTTGTACATTATGGACCATTTTAATCCATGGGGTGGAGATGGGATGGAGATGAGATACAGGAAAACGTTTTTAGATAAAAGTTGTACGAGGCAATGAGGGTCACACATTGCTACTAATGGCTATGACCTTGAACGTGATTTACAAGGGGATTTGGAAGCTACAGTGATTTTTTAAAATGGGAACCCCAATATTTGAGTCAATATTTCAAAACAGGGCAAATTTTATGGATAAAATGATATGTTATTTAAGGTCATGGCTAGTTCAGTGAAGGACAAATAAGCAAATATTTTTTTTAGTTCTAGTAGGGATTAATTTAGAATAGAGGAGGGATACAGCAAAATGCAATGTTAGGTACAAACTGGAATGGGCAACCTGAGGAATGAGAGGCAAGAAGACTCATTCAGCAACTTAAAATCAATTATCTATATTTTATTTATGTTTGTTCTGTCTTGCAAATGCCACAATAACATTTATACAATGCGATGTATTTATTTTTGCTAATAAATACATTAAGTAAAACTTAACAGTCAAATCTCTGTTTTCTCTTTCCGAAGTAAAAGGGGGGGGGGGGGGTTCCATGAAACAGAACTCAACCTTCAAATGACCTTCAACAGTTACCTTTAAAATCATGGTTATTCATACATAATGATATGTGACCTTTTATGCCCCTTCCAGTCTGCATCTAACATTATATTTGGCTGTATCCATCCTCTATTCTGAGTTAATTCCTACTAGAACTAAAAACATATTTCCTTATTTGACCTTGATTGAACCTTGCCATGACTTTTAATAACGTATCATTTTATATATAAATGTTGCCACTCTTTTCTGATCTTAAATCAAATATTAGGGTCCCCATTTTAAAAAATCACCTTAACTTCCAAATAACCTTGAAAATTGCTTTCATTGTCATGGCCATTAGCAGCAATGTGTGACTATCTTTGCCACCTACAACTTAAATCTAAAATATTTTGTTGTACCTCATCTCCATACTGATTTATTCTCCATTATTGATTAAAATGGTCCACTCTGTATATAATCGTACATCTACATCTACACAGATACTCTGTAAGCCACCGTATGGTAAGTGGCAGAGGATACCCATTACTACTAGTAGGGTTTTCCTTTCTTGTTCCACTTGCAAAGAGAGTGAGGGAAAAATGACTATCTATTTGCCTCCGTATGAGCCCTAATTTCTCATATCTTATCTTTGTGGTCCTTCCGTTCAATGTATGTTTGTGGCAGTATTATCATTCAGCAGTCAGCTCCATGAGTGTTCCTCACAAAGAATGTTGCCTTCCCTCCAGAGATTCACTTTTGAGTTCCGAAAGCATCTGCATATCACTTATGTGTTGTGTGAACCTACCAGTAACAAATCTAGCACCTTGCCTCTGAATTGCTTTGATGTACTACTTCAATCTGACCTGGTATGGATCCGCGACACTGGAGCAGTATTCAAGAAAGGGTTGCACCAGCATCCTATATGTGATCTTCTTTACAGATGAACCATACTTTCCTAAAATTCTCCCAATAGAACAAGGCTGACCATTCGGCTTCCCTAGCACAGGCCTCACATGCTTGTTCCATTTCATATCACTTTGCAACTTTATGTCCAGATATTTAAACAATGTGACACTGACAAGCAGTACACTACTAATGTTGTATCTGAACATTACAGATTTGTTTTTCCTACTCATAAACATTAGATTATATTTTCCCATATCTAAGGTGAGCTGCCTTTCATTATACCAGCTAGAAATTATGTCTAAATCATCTTGTAACTTCCTTCAGTCATCAGCTTTGACATCTTACCATACACCACAGCTTCATAAGCAAACAACCACAGATTGCAGCTCATCCCATCAGCCAAGTCATTTATGTATGTATAGAATAACAGCAGTTCTGTCACACTTCTCTGAGGCACTTCTGATGATACTCTTATCTCTGAAGAACACTAGCTGTTGAGGATAACATACTGGGTTTTATTACTTAAGGAGTCTTCAAACCATGCTCATACCTTCATTAACAGCCTGCAATGGGGTACCATGTCAAATGCTTTCCAGAAATCTAGAAATACGGAATTTGCTTTGCTCTTCATCCAGAGCAGTGCTTTCTAAAACCATGCTGATTCATGGACATAAGCTTCTCAGTCTCAAGAAAATTTATTACATCTGAAATGAGAATATGTTCAAGGTTTCTGCAGCAAACTGAAGTTAGGGGTATCTGTCTGTAATTTTGTGGGTCCGTTCTTTTACCCTTCTTATGTACAGTAGTCACCTGCACTTTTTTCCAGTCACTTGGGACTTTGTGCTGGGTAAGAGATTTACAATAAATGCAAGCTAGTTAAGGTGCCAATGCTATGGAGTACTCTCTGTAAAACTGAATGTGGACTCCATCCGGACCTGGTGACTTATTTGCTTTCAAATCTTTCAGCTGTTTCTGTTCACCAGGGATGCTTATTACACTACTGGCCATTAAAATTGCTACACCAAGAAGAAATGCAGATGATAAACGGGTTTTCATTGGACAAATGTATTATACTAGAACTGATATGTGATTACATTTTCACACAATTTGGGTGCATAGATCCTGAGAAATCAGAACCCAAAACAACCACCTCTGGCCATAACAACAGCCTTGATGTGCCTGGGCATTGAGTCAAACAGAGCTTGGATGGCGTGAACAGTTACAGCTGCCCATGCAGCTTCAACACGATACCACAGTTCATCAAGAGTAGTGACTGGCATATTGTGACGAGCCAGTTGCTCGGTCACCATTGACCAGACTTTTTCAATTGGTGAGAGATCTGGTGAATGTGCTGGCCAGGGCAGCAGTCAAACATTTTCTGTATCCACAAACATGCGGTCATGCACTATCCTGCTGAAATGTAGGGTTTCGTAGGGATCAAATGAAGGGTAGAGCCATGGGTCGTAACACATCTGAAATGTAACGTCCACTGTTCAAAGTGCCGTCAATGTGAACAAGAGGTGACCGAGATGTGTAACCAATGGCATCCCATACCATCACGCTGGGTGATACGCCAGTATGGCGATGACGAATACCCACTTTCAATGTGCGTTCACTGCGATGTCACCAAACACAGATGCAACCATCATGATGCTTTAAACAGAACCTGGATTCATCCCAAAAAATGATATTTTGCCATTCGTGCACCCAGGTTCATCGTTGAGTACACCATCGCAGGTGCTCCTGTCTGCAATGCAGCATCAAGGGTAACCGCAGCCATGGTCTCCAAGCTGAGTCCATGCTGCTGCAAATGTAGTCGAACTGTTCGTGCAGATGTTTGTTGTCTTGCAAACGTCCCCATCTGTTGACTAAGGGATCGGGATGTGACTGCATGATCTGTTACAGCCATGCAGATAAAATGCCTGTCAACTTGACTGCTAGAGATACGAGGCCATTGGGATCCAGCACGGCATTCCGTATTACCCTCCTGAACCCACCGATTCCATATTCTGCTAACAGTCATTGGATCTCGACCAACGCGAGCAGCAATGTCGCGATACGATAAACCGCAATCGTGATAGGCTACAATCTGACCTTTATCAAACTCGGAAATGTGATGGTACGTATTTCTCCTCCTTACACGAGGCATCACAACAACATTTCACCAGGCAACACCGGTCAACTGCTGTTTGTGTATGA
Organism: Schistocerca piceifrons; assembly: GCF_021461385.2. Classification (NCBI taxonomy): domain Eukaryota; kingdom Metazoa; phylum Arthropoda; class Insecta; order Orthoptera; family Acrididae; genus Schistocerca; species Schistocerca piceifrons. Next base: position 196,782,231 of record NC_060143.1, read on the forward strand.
GAAATCGGTTGGAAACTTTCCTCATTCCAACATTTTGTAAGTGTCGCCACCGGCGCCAAGCTTGTGTGAATGCTCTGAAAAGCTAAACATTTGCATATCACAGCATCTTCTTCCTGTCAGTAAAATTTCGCGTCTGTAGCCTGTCATCTTCGTGGTGTAGCAATTTTAATGGCCAGTAGTGTAGTATGTCTTCCTTATGAGAGTCTATCAGATGGTCAAATGACAGTTTGTTTGTATGATTCTCCAGCATAAACAATTTCTTGAACGTGAAATTTAAAATTTTGGCTTTGGTTTTGCTATCTTTATCTGCCACACCATACTGGCCAACAAAGGACTGAATGAAAGCCTTAGACCTGCTTAGTGATTTTACATAGCTAGCCATATTATTAGGTCTACAACTTTGCTTCCGTCGTTTTGCAATAGACGGCAGTAGCGGCAAGTGGGGTTCAGGTGGATGGTCATAGGTGTAATACAATAAGCTTAGGCATCTGTAAACATAATGCCACAAAAATATTAGTCAATTTGTAATTGCATGATAAGGTTATTCTATATTAAGTACGTCAACTTATTTACAGATTTCTCACCATTTGCGGGTAGTGTTAATTTTCTGCTTTAACATGAAGAAATCTGTGGCTGTGGCTCTTAAAATGCTGGTTAAGACCTATGGTGAGGGAACTGTTAGTGGAAGAATGTGCAGAGAATGTTTTCAACGCCTTAAGAACGGTGATTTTTATGTCGAAGACCAGCATGGTGGTGGAAGCCAGAACATTTTCTTAGCTATTGAAACAGAAAAAGACAGCCACAGGACGTCATTATTAAAAGCAATTTATGCGATCGAGTCCAGCACTGAAACACAAATGGTCAAAATACAGCGACAGACTCGTAAAGGTAATTTTGTAGCAGGTCAGTGCTCGACCCCATGTCGCAAAACCCATCAAAATATACATGGAAACATTGAAATGAGAAGTCGTATCCCTCCCGCCCTATTCTCCATATGTTGCTCTCTCTGACTACCACCTTTTTCGATCAGTGGCATACAGTCTGGCTGACCAGCACTTCCAATCATATGAACAAGTGCAAAATTGAATCGATTCATGGATCCCCACAAAAGACATCCAGTTCTTCTGCCACGGGATTCGTATGCTATCCAAAAGATGGGAGAATGTGGTGGCCAGCGATGGGCAATACTACGAAACATAATTGTTTTGTAAGTTTTTCGTGATAAAGCCCCGAACTTCGAGAAAAAATGGTGGAAGCAAAGTCGTAGACCTATTAAGACTGACTGCTACACACAAATGTGTAGAATGTGCACCTAGTTAATCTAGTTATATGCTAAAGGGGAATTAAAATTTATTCATAATGAACTATGAAGCCTTACTGAATTATGTACAAAGAGATACTGAGGCAAAAAAGGACATTTTTAAAAGCTGTGCATTTCAATTTTGATTATTTACAAAACAGCCTTTTTACCTCCAAAATACACTTCAGAATATATAATAGATTTATCAGTCAGTGAAGCCATTGTTGTAAACGTTTTTATACACATCTGTAGTGACGACTGACAGTTATTCAACCCTCCCCCCCCCCCCCCCAACTCACTCTCACTCTCTCTCTCTCTCTCTCTCTCTCTCTCTCTCTCTCTCATGTGTGGAAACAAGTGCAAACCACATGGAGCTAGATCAAATGAGCAAGATATGTGGGGCAAGAGAGTCATACTATTTTTTGTCAAAAATTGGTACACTGGATGGTTGCACTAGGAGAAGCACTGTTTGTGACAGATCATATCTTTTTTGACAGTCACAGTTAGACAGTTTTCTCGGAACCTCCCTGGTGGAGCAAACTCTGAGTGCATTATCCCCCCCCCCCCCCCCCCTCAACATCAAACAAATGAGGATCATCTCGATATTACTTGATATTAGACTTCTCTTGGCAAGCTTTTCTTGGGCAGTGGCAATGACAGTGGCTTGATCATTATTTGGTTTTAGAGTCATAACCATAACACCAGCACTACTCACTAGTGACCACCATGGAAAAAATTCTGAATCAGTCTGGAGCTGTTCTTCCAAATCACAACACGCTCCCACTCAGCACTCTTTTTGCTGCTGAGTCAGAATGTGAGGTACAAATTTGGCAGTGGCTCTCCTCGATCCCAAAGCATGTATTGAAATTTGCCAAAATGAGCTGCAAGACAATCTAATTTAACTCTGACATGTGTTCATGGTCTGTTGTTGGTCTTTGAGCACAAGTTGACACTTTTTTTTGTTTGGCCAGTTTCAGATGCAGAATGAGGTTTGTCTGCCGTAAACATGTTACCATTTTTGAAACCAGAAAAGTACTGGTATGCTTAAGTTTTTCCCCTAGTTTCTATGGAATTATTTTGCAGCAGGAATCAAAATTCCACAGCTGTGCATTTTCCAGTTTCACTCACCTTCATAAAAACAAGGAGAGAGTAAAACAGCTGCTCCAAACAAGTTACTGTGGGCTGACAAAAACGTCCCAGATAATGTCAGAGGCAATACTGAACTCATAAGGGCTTGCAAAACACATCCCTAGACAGAAAAATGTGTTTACACATGCTCTGCTCCAGGCAGTGCCATTCTGATAACTTTTGGACAAACCGTTGCATACTGCTGCAGGAGTACTAACAGGCTTTGGTAATTCCAGAAATTTAGTTGTTTATGGTAGGAGATGTTAGTAATGTGTCTCTTTAACTCAGTTTTGAGCTGTTGCCTCTCTGTTAATCATTTTAGTGCCAGAATATTGGGCTGCTTTCAGAAATCTTTTTCAGTTACATCTATGTTTGACAGGAAATAGATTGAAAGAATGTAGATTAGATACAACTGAGATATATATTTTTTTATTTAACCATTTGCTAACCAAATTATCTATCGCCATGTACAATGTTTCAGGAATGAGACCACAGATATGGAACAAGAATGCTTATATGCATGGCCCCATTTCAGTCCAGGGATTTCTCCACATTATTATGTACTGGAATGCTTGGGACCAGGACCACCATTTCATGCTCTAGTGGAAACTACATCCAATGCAAGAATTGCTATGCTGGATGACCTCAAGTACCTCAGAGACAGACTGCAGAGAATAGCAGTACCGCAAGTATGTATATACACTATTCAACAGTGAAAGTGAAAGATGAAAGCTTTGAATGATTCTTAGAGATATAAGAAAACTACTCTTACTACAAAAGGTAGATAAAATAATGACAGTGTGAAACATTGAGAGACAAAGATTCTAAGTTGGATATTTAAGACTGAAACCAATCTTACAAGATCCTGTATATCTGTCAGATTAAATTTAGTTTTTTTCTTACACATGGCATCTTTTCAAATATAATTTTCGGTACTTGTGAAAGAAGTACCAAAAAAGTGATCTAAGATTAGTATGTCCAATACATAGGGTGAGTCAAGAAGGACTTTACAAATTTGAAATGACATAGATTTTTATTGAGATAACTTACAGAATTGCTAGACGTCATTTTATAGCAAACAGCCTAAAGTTTGATTCATGTAGTGCAAGAATACCTCATTCCTCAACCAGGAGTGCCAGTGTAGTGCACAGTTAAAATGGCTACGTTCACTAGTATTGTGTATCTGGATTACTTGAAAAATTTTTAATTCCCCAGATTGATGAAGATGACCATGATGGGACTGTGCAGGATGGTGCACCACCTCATTTCCTCAGAAAAGTTCAAAGTTTCCTCAATAATTGCTTCCCAGATCAGTGGATTGGCCATGGAGGGCCAATCACATGGCCACCTCACTCCTCTTTCTTGGAAGTTTATTAAAGACTGTGTGTATGTTCCTCCCCTACCACACAATGAAAAACTGAATCTACACTGCCGTTGAATAAGTAATGCCTGATTTGTTGCAATGAGTATGGGAAGAAATTGATTACTGGTGAGTTGTTTGCCACATAACAAATGCTGCTCACATTGACTCAAAATGACACTTCACATTTTTATGTGAAACTTGAGATTGTTTGCTACAAAATGACATATCAACCAACTCTGTAAGTTATCTCAATAAATTTCTATATCATACCAAAGTTGTAAAGTCCTTTTTGACTCACCCTGTGTAGAGTGTGAACATTGAGGCAGTGAGATATTACTGTTTATCCATCTCAAATCTATACTTTCACTGAGACCTGGTTCTAGGAAAGTTAGCATTTAGCTATTAGACAAAATAAGTTGTCAGTCCAGAGTATTCTTTGTATACATGTACAGTTCATTATGACTTTGTAAATCAGTTCTGTAATATTTTATCTGTTCTACCATTGCCTACTAATGAACTTTCAAATTGATTTTATGAAAACAGGAATTTCAGGATGGAAACAATGTATAAAAAGTAGGATAGTCAACCATTCACTTGTACCTGCATACACCCAAAAACACTCACCTGTTAAAATGGTGGCACTGACAGAGCAAAATGCATCTAATAAATTACATGTTTCACTCATTCCAATTTTTTAAAGTTTTTAAGGAAGTGGTCATTTTTCTGACCAGAACTTTTTTGCTGCTTCTCAGTGTAGCTTTCATAAAGGATTCTCTATAGAGAAAGCCATAAACAACCTCATGGTTGAAGTCCTATTCAGCCAAAGAATAATTATTCTTGTGTTGGTACATCTTGTGACCTTGCCAACACCTTTCCTACAAGAATCATCACTGCATCCACTCTTGTTCTTAATCTACATAGATGATCTTCCAATGACTTTACAGGATGATTCAAAAATTGTAATATTTGCTGTTGACACAAGCAAATTAACCAAGGGTGCAGCCTCAAACTTACTAGACTCAGCTTACATGATAGTTAAACAGGACTACAACTGTTCCATAAATTTTCAGGCATACAGCCACATAAATTCAGTTTCTTCTTCTAATATTTCGGCTGAATACCATCCAGCCATCTTCGGAGTGAGCCAAGGTGACTAACACTCCAACACTTGCTCTGTCCTTTTTCACCTGAGGATCGAACCACTGCGTATGCGGCCAAAGATACACAAGGTGCCAGAGACAGTGATAGGCAGCAAAGAGGTGTAACATATGCATGGAAATTAAATCTATCACTGCACAGTCATTCCACATGGTGATATCGATGTGTTGCAGAGTGCTGCACTATCACAACTCTTTGTGATTTAATTATAGAAATTGCCAGATTCTATGATTTGTCCAAGCTCTATTAATTAAATTCATCGCCAACCAAATTTCAACTGCTTCTTTCACTAATGAGTCCCAGAAAGATGAAGCTGAGGCTAAAATTTCGACATTTTCGTGTTGTGTTGTCTGTCCAATGTATGAATGGCCGCACTCACAGGGGATCTTACAAACCCCAGGCTTCCAAAGCACCAAATCATCTTTAACAAAGCCCAGGGGTGCTGTAGTCTTTGGTGGAGGGTGAAAAATCACTTTCACTTTGTGTTTACTCAACCCGTGTGAGTGCAGCCATTCATACATCAGACAGACAACATGTACAGTACAGAAGAGATACACAGAGCATTGCAGGTACACCCATCTCTTACATCTTAATAAATCTGTGGTGGTGGAGCACTGTTTGATACTGGACACTCTATGGTGTACAATAATGTCAAAATTTTAGCCTCAACTTCATCTTTCTGGGACTCAGTAGTGAAAGAAGGAATTGAAATTGTGTTGATGATGAATTTAATTAGTAGAGATAGTGGCTTCAGCTATGACAAATCATGGAATCCGGCAATTTCTGTAATATATCACAAAGAGTCGCGACAGTGCAGCTCTCTGTGACACATTGATATCACCGTGTGGAATGATGCCATGTGTATCTTTGGCCTCATATGCAATGGTTCAATCCTAGGGTGAAAAAGGATGAAGCAAATGCTGGAGCATTAGTCACCTCGGCTCACTCTGAAGATGGCAGGACAGTATTCAGCCAAAATATTATAAGAAGAAGCTGAATTTATGTGGCTGGATGCCTGAAATTTTATGGAACAGTCTTTACACCATGAAAACATGAAGAAGGACTACAACTGGTTACAGCAAACAATTTAACCACAAAAATACTCATAGCATGAAATTTGAAACGAGCAAAAAAGGCCTGCTAGCAACAGGAGTAGACATTAGTGGTCATTCACTAAATGAAACACTGTGTACAATTCCTTGGGATCCAATGAATAACAAGATAAAATGGAGTCAAGATGTGGTCAAACTAATATAGATGCTCAGCTCAGCACATGTTGCTCTAAGAAGTTTCTCTCATTACGCAGTCATGAAGATAAAAGTATTGGCTTATTTTGCACACTTTCAATCTCTGTTTAATGGAATTTCTTCTGGAGCAGTGTGCACATGGTAAATACGATATTTACTTAGCGTAAGTGAGCAGTGAGAATACTGTGTAAAGCATATGACTTCATCTCAGAGAGGTCTTTTTAAGGATTTTGGAATTCTTACACTCCATTCCCAGTACCTTTATTTTTTGTTGATAATACTAAAAATTAGTATCAGGTGAATTGTGATTCGCACAATCACAATACCAGACAAAAATATAACTTTTATGTAGAGTCCAGAATGATATTATGCGCTCTGGTACAATTGTATTTTACAAGCTTCCATCTGAGCAAGAAATTGGGAATCTCAACCAATTCAAACACAATTAAAGAACATTTACTGACACTAAGTACTTTAACCCTTGTGCTGGTATGCCTATGTATAAAGTGCGCCAACCAAAAATAAAATGATTTTGTGTGGTTCCATTATTGTTTCACAGCTGCAAACCCATGCCTATTCCTTCATTATTGCTTCAGGAAAAACAGCAACAAATTGTGTTGTCATATGTCCAAGTGAGCGGCAGTAATTTTAAATACAAAGTGAGCCAGATGAGAAAAAATATGTCATCTGTGCAAAATAAATTACCGCAATTACAAACTAGCAATGTTATTCCACATTGAGGCAGTTGCCTATGAGATAATTAGTGATCGAATAAGTAGCTGGCTGGGATCTGATGCAACTGCACGGCTTAATGCTTAAAGTGGGTCATTACTGTCACTGTAACACCTACCCTTGGCAACAGAGTGTTATAGTGAAAATTTATTTCATTATTATTTAATCAAACAGTGGTTTAGCTCATATTATTTTCTCATTGTTTATATAAACTAAGATTAAACTGTGATTTTGATCATACATGTTTAGCTTGGTAACACAGAGACAGCTATTCTACGCCTTCCTACAAAGTGCGCCGCACACCCTCTCATGTTATGAAAAACGGTGCACCAGCTCAAGGGTTAATGATGAACAGCTTCCAGATAAGAAGATTCATTGTTACTACAAAATAGATCATGAATCCACAAAATCTTCAAAGAGTCAAACCTAACTGCATGAGTATAAATAGTTTCAAAGACTAAAGGTAACACCTCACTAAATAGTTGAGGCACTGAAGGAAGATTGGCGTTAACCTTCTGTCAACAGTGAGGTCATTAGAGAGGGAGTACCAGCCTGGATTGTAAAAGCATGGGAAAGGAAATCAAGCTTTCTTTTTCAAAGGAACCACCCCAGCATTCACCTGGAGCAATTTAGGGAAATCTCGAAAAAACTAAATCAGGATGGCATTCAACAACAAGGTTATCAGCATCAGAGCTGTAGAGTACACATACATATATGTGTGTGAGTGGCAATTTACAATTATATATGTGACCAAATGGAAGGAACTTGACACAATTGATTGTACACAACTGTGGCTTAGTGCTGACTGATGGTGGCGCTGTCCACTGTGCCAATTTAAAGAATGACGTAAGGAAATTTTTACAACATATTAGCATATGGAACAATTGCTTATTCAGTAATAACATAGAAGACAAGAATTGTGAGCAGTACTTCTAGATATCTGGTAATGAAGTTATATCAGTTAATGGAAATGAAGAAAAACATTAACTGGCAGATTCTAAAATAGATACAAATTATCCTGCAAAAGCCTTCTTACCAAATTTCAAGAATCTGTATTAAGTGAAGAATCTAGAGGTAGTCTTCCATCCCCTATGTGTCACACCCATAGGGCTCATGAATTACAACATGCACCCGATATGTGATTGGAATGGGAAGAATGCCTAATGTGTGGTACCATGCGAAGAAACCTCTGGCATGCACTTTGCAATGGTTTCCAGCATACGTCTGTAGGTGTAAATATATAACTATTGATTGTATGTTCTTAAAATAGAATTAATATGATGTTCAATTTTACGGGCAAATTTTTGTTGCACAATTTTGTTCCACATTTTCTAACAATGCCCCAAGAAAATTCTGGAATCCAAAATTTTACATTTGAGATATTTAAATAGCTAACAGTTTAATAAGCCACAGCTGCAAAATACTAACACAAAGTCTTTACAGACGAATGGAAAAGCTGGTAGAAGCTGACCTCGGGGAAGATCAGTTTGGCTTCCATAAAAATGTTGGAACACGTGAGGCAATACTGACCCTACGACTTATCTTAGAAAATAGATTAAGGAAAGGCAAACCTCCGTTTCTAGCATTTGTAGACTTAGAGAAAATTTTTGACAATGTTGACTGGAATACTCTGTTTCAAATTCTGAAGGTGGCAGGGATAAAATACAGGGCGCAAAAGGCTATTTACAATTTGTACAGAAACCAGATGGCAGTTATAAGAGTCGATGGGCATAAAAGGGAAGCAGTGGTTGGAAAGGGAGTGAGACAGGGTTGTAGCCTATCCCCAACGTTATTCAATCTGTATATTGAGCAAGCAGTAAAGGAAACAAAAGAAAAATTCGGAGTAGGAATTAAAATCCATGGAGAAGAAATTAAAACTTTGATGTTCACCAATGACATTGTAATTCTGTCAGAGACAGCAAAGAACAGTGTCTTGAAAGGAGGATATAAGATGAACACCAACAAAAGCAAAATGAGGATAATGGAATGTAGTAGAACTAAGTCAGGTGATGCCGAGGGAATTAGATTAGGAAATGAGACACTTAAAGTAGTAAAGGAGTTTTGCTATTTGGGGAGCAAAATAACTGATGATGGTCGAAGTAGAGAGGATATAAAATGTGGACTGCCTATGGCAAGGAAAGCGTTTCTGAAGAAGAGAAATTTGGTAACATCGAGTATAGATTTAAGTGTCAGGAAGTCGTTTCTGAAAGTATTTGTATGGAGTGTAGCCATGTATGGAGTGAAACGTGAACGATAAATAATTTAGACAAAAAGAGAATAGAAGCTACAGAAGAACGCTGAAAGTTAGATGGGTAGATCACATAACTAATGAGGAGGTATTGAATAAAATTGGGGAGAAGAAAAATTTGTGGCACAACTTGACTAGAAGGGGTCAGTTGGTAGGACATACTCTGAGGCATCAAGGGATCACAAATTTAGTATTGGAGAGCAATTCAGAGGGTAAAAATCATAGAGGGAGACCAAGAGATGAATACACTAAACAGATTCAAAAGGATGTAGGTTGCAGTAGGTACTAGGAGATGAAGAAGCTTCCACAGTATAGAGTAGCATGGAGAGCTGCATCAAACCAGTCTCTGGACTGAAGACCACAACAACAACAACAACAACATGTTGTAAAAGTATACAGAAAAATCAGGGCTACAAGATAGTAACGCTTGACATTTGAAAGGTTTCCATTCTAAAATTTGAATGATTAGGCAGCAACATTTTTGAGTATTGAGCAGTAACATTTCTTTGATTACAACATTTAAAAACAAAGAAAGATATTATGTATTTGGTAAAAAATCAGTAATCCCCCACCCCCACCCCAATTCTTTAAATAATCAAAGTCCCATGTGTAAAACAGCTATTTTTTCATGCATTTCAATGTTTATGAATTGTATGTCATACAATGATAATTTGGTGTGCATAGATACTGTCTGCAAAGACTGTTGCAAATAAAATTATTAGTGAAGAAGTAATAAATTACAACATCATACTCAATAATGAAGTTTTATTGAATGTTCATAAAGTGTTGAAATTATGTGTAAAGTTTGTTGAAGTTGCTAAGCGCTCTCTTTCTCAAATACTGGACAAGTATAGTCAAGATAATTTCTGCAGCATGAATTTCACTGCCTAAAGACATATACACAGATTCTAACTTTAATATTTGATTTATTGTGCCAAATCTTTAAAATAAGTTTATTCCTCATAATTAGTAGGATTATTAAGGCATTTTAAATTTTTAAAATTGATCAATATTTATATGAAATAATGAAACTCAAATGTTTGTTGCCCTGGAAGTTGTTAGATTGGTAATCTTCAGCTGGGAACATGTAATTGTTTAGTAATATAGATCACAGTTTTCAAATTAAGTATGTGAGTCCTATAACACATAATCATTAGCATGGCCAGATTTTGAAGTGGACATAGTTTTCTTGAATCTTAAATTTGGAACATTTCTTTAATAAAATGTTTCTGTATAAAATATTTATATCATTGCTATCAACCAAGCCCCAGTTGCCACATGAACAATACAGTTTATACAAATACAGCTTGTAACAGTATTTTGATATTCTGTGTAAATATTGCATACAGATAATATAAGTACAAGAATATAGTTTATACAAATACAGATTGTAACAGTATTTTGATATTCTGTGTAAAAATTGCATACAGATAATATAAGTACAAGAAAAAAGAAAATCCTGTTAATATCAGCAATGGTGTCAAAGTAAGTTGAGCCATTCCACCTTGTCATATTTCAATCTTTTTATTCCTTTACAATGCACAGTTTTCATTATGCAAATAATTTGATAATGTTGTTGTCCCTCACAAAACCAATGAACAAACCACACTTCTTTTCATTTCCTCTGTGGAATATGAAAAACGTGATTTTGAATAGATTATTTAACACAGTCCATTTAGCTGCAACAAGTGTTTTGATATCAGTTTCACTGAGAACACACAAGCTAACAAACAAAAATCATACTCATTATAAATTTTCAGTATCACATACAATTTTGCAGATACTACCACCTAAAAGTCTTTGTTGAAATGACTGTATCATTTGTATAAGGTAATAAAATAAAATATATCTGACTACCTTTATGTAATTAACTAGTCATTTAGGAAAATTGTATCAAAAAATACAACTACTTGAAATTAACAAATAGAGTCTGATGTTTATACGTAATGCAAAGCAGTTACTATTCACTTGTAACTTTGATTTCCAAATCAAATTGTGCTACAGCTTCGAGCTGATCAGAGTATTTACACATACAGAATATGTTAACATGCTATAAGTTTGTGTTTAGCAATGAAAACGTACCTACTTCTGAAGTCTCTTATAAATAGTTTCCAAACATCATAGTAAAGGATTCAACATTGTGTTCTTGAGCTTTCAACAAACTCTGACAGAATTTTATAGTTCGCTGTGCCCCCTGAAACTCCATTACATATTAGTGCCAAAACATTACACACACTTGATGGAATGGGAGGGAATATGTCTTTATCTTGGCAACAGTCATTCACAGTCTTAACATTTATTATGTACATGTGCAAATTAAAGGTGGGATGTGTGGACAACATTAATTTATGTTTGAGGGTTCAAGATACCATATTGGTCTGAACATAAGCTGCACCCAAATATAAACCACACCCTTAAGTTTGTGGGACTAAAACAAACTTAACTCTTATTCATTGAGAGAGATCTATCCTGACTTTTCTTATGTCATGTACAAAGGAAAGTATCTTAGCTTTGAGTTCAGGATATTTATTATCTCTTGGCTCTGTAGGATTTCCTCAGTGAAATAGCAGTTTACAGATTATTTTACGATACATCTTAATGCTGCATATTAGATTAGCTGCCATACTTTTTTTAGCTTCTCTCTTAGATGTAGGGGAAGAGTGGGAACAGTGAGACGCAAAAATTAAAATCCAAATTACACTTTTAAAAGGTCTTTATTGGTTTAATATCTTATGGTAACCATGTTTACTGTGCTTAAGTATGTTCAAAGTGGTACAATAAATTTTAACATTGTCTTTCCTTTAAAAAAAATTAATCATGAAAGTGTATCTCTGTATTCATGAATTTTTAATGGTGGGTACAGTGAGACAGTGCCTCAAGTTCTAATGAACATCATAAGAAGCAAAGTTGATCTCAAATGAAACAGCAGATTGTTGTCTTTTTCTCTTGCTATGTGTTGTAGTAGGGTTAGGCAATAACATTTTTTATGCATTTTGTGTCAATAAATGAAATATCTGGAACTACAGGCATCACAAATTTGTTCTCTAGGTTCAAACTTTTCCTAGGAAATGTAACTTCGCATTCGGATTACTCTCCTACAATTGAAAGAATTTTTTCTACATAATATATTTTCCTTTTTGCTTCGAACTCTACTAAAACAAAGTCACTCACTTTGGGTGAGTGCTGTAGGTTTTCAAAGTTAACCATTTCTGGTTCTGGAATCAGTTGTATCTGATCAGAGGTCTCGTCATCTAAAGAATCTTGCAAAATTAATTCACTTTCATCAGCATCAGTTTCATCAACTAGGAATAAAGCTCACTTTGCTTTAGGTTCCTTAATGTCTTTTTGTTTCCTTTTCATTGGTATTTCATTCCTTTCTGGTGTGTCAGTCACAATCATTGTTCTTCCTTTAGGCCATCGCCGACTGCAACTTTTTCTTGGTTTTGCCTTTGGGAAATCTTGTATGTCTTCTGGAGAGAGATAAGACATTGGTGCAGATTTCCCATGTGATTGTGAAGAACTGGATGCTATAGACTGTGCTTCACTTTAATCATGTGATGGGTGTCCCACATCAGGTTCAGGTTTAAGGTCTTTTTTGGGTGACATGTATTTTTCCAGGCTTTCATTTACAGGTCTGTCAGTAACGGAGGATGGAAGAAAATCATACTCATTGAACACATGGTGATCTAAAGGAAATATTCCTGTCTTCTTAAATCTGGCAGTGGTATCGACAGGAGTCATTCCTTGGGGATATGCTATTCTCATACAGTGAGCAACATTGTAAATTGAAAATGTTTCACCTGGATGAGACATCATCCATGTCTCTACAGGAGCATCATAAAATGTATGGAAAGGTGTCATGACACTGACATCAAGAGGTTGCAGTTTATTGGTGCAATGAGGTGGAATTATCAGAATTGTTATCCCATTCTCTTTGCACAGATCTATTGCCTCTATTGAGAGGTGGCTCTCATGATTATCGATCAGTAACAAAGATGGATTTTCTTTTGAGCTGACAGAGAACTTGATGAAGTGATGAATCACCTTCACAAAACATTCTGAGTTCATCCAGCCTCCTTTAACGGCAAGACCTAATGTGCCAGCAGGTGCTCCTAATATCATATGATATTTAAAATTCACACGGGGAGATATCATGACAGGGGGTAGGCTGTTACTGAGATCATTTATAGTACAACATGTCATAACCAGTGTTCCACACTCTGCACTGGTTGCCTTGTGAACTTGTTTCATACCCTTTAAGGCCAAAATCTTCTGTGACTTCTGCACTGTTGTTGTTCCAGTTTCATCAAGATTGAAAATACGTGATCCATCACCAAAATTTGGATGATGTTTGATTGCTTCTTCCAGTTTATCAAAGAAATTTGACAAATTAAATTTATTAAAGACTGTAGCTCTAGATAAGCTGCATCCTTCTGGGGTTCAAAGAGACAGTCAATAGACGCTTTCTCACTTTCAGCCCACGTTTTGGGTAAAACAATGTTATTTTTAATACCTAATTCAAATCTAAGGTCCATAAAACTTTTTAGAACACACAACTAGATATTCACACAAACTAAGCTCCAGTTCTGGTGGAAAAAGGTGGTTCGCTTAATGGTTGGGACACAAGTTTGAAGTGTTATCCTCATGATATTTCTTAACATATTGACTAACTGTTTGAAAGGATAAGCCTTTCAGCTTAGATGCACTCCTAATGCTCATTTCATTTTCGATCACCAGCATGACAACTTCCATTACTGAAGATTTTGAAAACCTTCTTATTTCTTCAGTCTTCTTTCTCCTGGGCATTTTATAACCTAAAAGAAAAGATTGCACACTAAAATCTACGGAAATCATTGTTTTATACAGCAAGCATGCATTGTCAGACACTATGAACAAGCACTGCGAACAGTGAGACATGTCTCACTGTACCCTCATTATTAATGTCTCACTGTTCCCAGTTGCAAACTTTTTTCAAAATGGTTCCAAACACATTCAGCCTAAAGCAACATTTCAATGAAGGGGATTTATATGTCTTGCAAAACCATAGTTTTGAGTGACTAATGAAATGATTTGACAATACCAATGGTCTACTCAGGAACCAGGTATGTAAATTTAATAAAAAATATTCTTTTCTTACCTCTGAGCACAAATATATTGCTTCCCCCTACTTATACCTCCCAAGGAGATCACGAATGTAAAATTAGAGAGATTAGAGCGCACACGGAGGCTTTCAGACAGTCGTTCTTCCCGTGAACCATTCGCGACTGGAACAGGAAAGGGAGGTAATGACAGTGGCACGTAAAGTGCCCTCCGCCACACACCGTTGGGTGGCTTGCGGAGTATAAATGTAGATGTAGATGTAGATGAAATATACCAACAATGAAATCACAACAAGAATGTCAAGTACAAAACATGGAAATCCATAGACTAAATAATAATGGTTACTACATTCACAGTAGGTACCAACAACTGAAACCAAAATTCCAGAGATACAACGAATTTCCCATTGTTCCCACTGCCTCACTGTTCCCACTCTTCCCCTACTCATTGTTTAACAAATAACTGTGAGTTTTAAATCTTTGTCATAACTCTGCCGCATTCAAAAGTTTGTTGTCAATTTTCTTTCGGGACTACCACTCGTAGGTGATAAACAAATTTTATTCTTAAGTTAGAGAAAAACTGTGCCTGTCAAAGATGGTTACATTATTACTTTATATACAACAGTTAATATCCAAACACTATCAATATTGGTGCTCCATTCTGAATTAAGAAACTAACATTACAGCTGAAGTTTCTACAATGCAAAAATATATATCAGTATTTGTAGTGTCATGCAGATCAGCTGCACCATCATTTTTGGTAGCTAAATTTTGGGGAAAAAGTGTGGCTTATATTCAGCACAATATGGTGCATTATTTGCTTCAGCACGTTTATGATGGTATGCACTGAAATGAAATTATATATTCTGAAACCAGACATGCTGCAAGAAAGAAGTAAATATAGTGGCTACTGGAAAGAATATTCAATTTTCAGAATTGTTATTTATCTTGATTTGCATAATATTTTATCCAATCATCTCTCTATAAACCCAATAACAAAAAAAGAGGTTCAAATTTGCTTTCCAGTTCTGTATGTCTTCTGAAATAATGGAGCCAGATGAACATGTAATGCATAACTCCAATCTCCATAATTTAGTATAACACAACTATATTTCTACATAGGTGAAGACATTCAAAGTACAGGTTCCTGGTGGGTTCCACGCACATGTAAAGCTTCATCTACCACCAGGACTAAGGGAATATGAGGACATGGTGTTTCCACTGATTTTGCACGTGTAAGTGGAACCAAAATTCAGCTATGTTCCATATTTGCCATATTCACTTGACAATGAATATGTACTTACAAAGTATATATTGTATAACTTTTTGATTTTTTAATGAATGAAGTAAGAACACTTTTTCCAAGTCAACTAAATCTTATTTTATCTAAATCTAATTTTTATTTATCATTGATACTTTATACTCAATAATAAAATAATTGTTTCTACATTGCTTTAAGTATAATTATTTCAAGTTTTATTAATCAAATTAAGAAGTGTGCTTTACAGGCTGTGTTTCTCAGCTAGTTTCTGTTTGTTAGAGGAAAACTGTCATCTATTATCAGTCAAAACTAATTTAATTGCAGCAGCAGAGTAAGATGAAAGATAGATTTAAGTTCCTGACTGTTTTGGTAAAAAGAGTACACATTTTAAGAATGATTTGATTTCATACATACCACAAAAAGTATTTTTCCCAGAACACCAATCTGAGATAAGGAGGTGATTGTTGTAGTTGGGTATGATCACTGAGTGCAAAACACAAACGTAGATAATGGCCTTCACATCTTAAGATAACATACTTTCCACATATATGTAAGATGTTAATATATTCTACATTAAAATTTGTGTGGACCTACATTCAGAAAATTACAAAGCTAATGGATATATTTTCCTTTGTGATTAATCCACATCAGTGCATATTAAAACCCATGCTTTTGAAGACTCACCATTAAGGATTAAAAACTGAGGAACAGAGTCATTACATCCCATATATAGACAGAGATGTGAAGGTTATAAATTAGTTTGTATTTAAATATAGCTGACATTTTCAGATGAGCTCACATAACAGGAAAGAATATTCAGTTGATGGCAAAAGTAAGTATGGAATACTTTTGCACTAAATAAGCTATATGTTTCTACATAAATATTCTTCTATGGAATAGGAGTTGCCCAAATAGGACTTTTTCAGCTTACTTTCAAATTTATCTTTGCTGTCTAACATACATTTGATATCATTGCTTAACTGATCAAAGATTATGGTAGCTCCATTGTTAATCTTTTTCTCACTTAAGGTCAACTTTAATTAAGAATAATAAATGTCATTTTTCTTCTAATATTGTGATTATGGATGTTGTTATTCCTTCTCAACTGTAATAGGTAATTTATATCAAATTTCATTAGAGAAAATATGTACTGTGCTATGGTAGATAAAATACCTATCTCATTAAATAGTTGTCTACAAGATGCTCATGCTTGAGCTTGGCATAATATTCTCACTGCACACTTTTGTGTAATACAAATTTCCATAGTGATGAGATAAAATTAAAATTCCATTTGACTATAGCGAATGAAAATAATTCAAATATTCCAGGTTACTTGAGGGTCTGTATATGAGAGTTATGAGGGCACAAAGTATAAAAATGGCTGGATGGAGTAATTTAAGCAGTTTTGTAATGTGGACAGTATTCAGTTTAAATTCTTGGCAATATGTATACGCAAAAACTTCCAGTATTCTGTTTTAGTTGATAACATTTTGAAAGATGCTAAATTCATCATTAGTGTGGTATCCTTAGATCTGCAGAATCAAAAGTACTGTATTTCTGTGAAATTTTGAGAAAAGCAAATCACTGAATAATTCTTTTAAAGACATTATTTGTGATTTCTTCTGTTCCACTGTGCCCCTATTTGGTTATTTATATTCTAACAATACTCATTAAAAGGATAGCACAACTTCAAGTGTTCTTTTTTTTTGTTAAGTAAGGCATAAACTACTTGTTAGCCAGGTCCTCAAAATCTCAGTTTTTCCAACAAAATCTCAAATTCCCTGGGTACATCACAAGAATATCACCTGGCTTCCCAAAGTAATGCAATATTTCTAAAATTTGATGAGCAAAAGGGTAAATGGTGTTTTCAGTTGATTAATCTTTCGGGAGTTCAAATTTGGATTTTATAAGTACTTACAGGGAGACAATTATTGAACTATACGAAAAGAAAGTAGTTACAAAGTATGGTGTGCACACATTTTATTCAACATGTAAATGTCACTACAGATACTTAAATTTAGATTATGACATGTTTGATATGCCTGCCATCATTGGCGATGATGTGGTGCAGACGAATAGCAAAATTCTGCATGACCCACTGAAGTGTCAGAACATTGATGCTGTCAGTGACATACTGAGTGACTCTTTTCAGCTCAGCAATAGTTTTGGGGTTATTGCTGTACACCTTGTCTTTAATATAGCTTCACAAAAAGGAGTTGTATATGTTCAGATCCGGGGATATGTTCAGATCCGGAGAATATGGCGGCCAATCGAGGCCCATGCCAGTGGCCTCTGGGTACCCCAGAGCCAGAATGCAGTCGCCACAGTGCTCCTACAGGACATTAAACACTCTCCTGCTTCGATGGGGTTGAGCTCCATCTTGCAAGGACCACATCTTGTCGAAATCAGGGCCGCTTTGGACAATGGGGATGAAATCATCTTCCAAAGCCTTTTTGTACCATTTGGTAGTCATTGCACCATCAAGGAATATGGCACCAATTATTCCATGACTGGACACTGCACACCACACAGTCACCTGTTGAGAATGAAAAGACTTTTCAGTCGTGAAATGTGGATTCTTAGGAGCCCAAATGTGCCAATTGCACTTACTGATGAACCCATCCAAATGAAAGTGGGCTATGTCACCAAACCAAACCATACCCACATACTAATTCCCATCATACCCCACAGCCAGCCGGACTGTTTGACAATCCTAATGCAAACCGTTCAGAAGTTATGATGGTTTTATTTCATATAGTCAATAATTGTCACCCTGTACATTATTACTACCACTGTGGGACACTATTATAGAATATTACTTCCTTGAAATTGGTAGAAAATGGAATCAACAATAAGAGTATAGATTGGTACAGTATAGCTCCTAAGATCTCCATAGTCTGTCGATGGTGTTGCTACTTAGAGTAAAAATAACCAGAAACAGATGTCAAATACTGTTAGTATAAATAATAATCCTCAGTCTGCCAGTGGCTTTGTCAGAGAGGATGGGTGAATGAATAGAGGTTCACAGCACCCTCTTCCATTCAGAAGCAGAAAAGTGGGGTAGGAAACTATCCATAATGATGGAAATATCAGCAATGATCTACAGCATGAGGATGCAGAAGGCCATGGAAACCACCGATGAAAGATACACAACGTTTCTACATAGGAAATGTTGCCTGAATTGAAAAAGTGTCATAGTGATCTCTCTATTAGCACAAAAAAATTCAAGATTAGTCTACCATTCAGATCTCTAGGAGGAAAGCAAGGAGGAAAAGACTGAAAAAGCAATAAAAAGAAAACATTCAATTAGTGATGCATAATATAACACATAGGTACAGTGAAGCATAGGACAGGTCAAGTGATATGATATGATGAATACAAGTTTCCTGATGACTTTATGAGTACCTTTTTACAATAGTGAATAGTGAAAATCAAACAGTCTTCCAAATGCTATTAACTGTCATACAGTATATTATCATAATAATTATTATAATAATAAGAGTATACACTGAGGTAACAAAAGTCATAGGATATACCTCCTAATCTCAATAAGTTGTTAGAAGTCCCCTGCAGAAATATTGAGCCATGTTAGCTCTGTGGCTGTCCGTAATTGCGAAAGTGTTGCTGGAGCAGAATTTTGTGCATGAACTGACCTCTTGATCATGTCCAATAAATGTTCGATGGGATCCATATTGAACAACCTGAGTTGCCAGATCATTCACTCAAATTGTCCAGATTGTTCTTCAAACTAATTGCATACAGTTGTGGCCCAGTGACATGGCACATTGCCATCCATAAAGATTCCACCGTTGTTTGGTAACATGAAGTCCATCAATGGCTGCAAATGGTCTTCAGGTAGCCGAACATAACCATTTCCAGTCAATAATTGGTTCATGTGGACCGGAGGACCCATAAACACAGCCCGTACCATTATGGAGCCACCACCAGCTTACACAGTGCCTTGTTAACAACTTGGGTCATTGGTTTCATGGGTTCTATGCCACATTTGAAACCTACCATCAGCTGAATCTATCTGACCAGGCCATGGTTTTCCAGTCATCTAGTATCCAACCGGTATGGTCACAAGCCCAGAAGAGGCACAACAGGCAATGCTGTATTAACAAAGGCACTCGGGTTGGCCATCTCTTGCAATAGCTCATTGGTGCCAAATTTTGCTGCACTGTCATAATGCATACATTTGTCATAAGTCCATCATTGATTTCCATGGATATTTCATGCAGTGTTGCTTGTCTGTTAGCACTGACAACTCTATGCAAATACTGCTGCATATTGTTGTCAAGAGAAGGCCATCGGCTACTTTGTTGCCTGTGGTGGGAGTTAATGACTGAAATTGGGTATTCTCAGCATGTTCTTGACACTGTGGGTCGTGGAATATTGAATTCCCTAATGATTTCCAAACTAGAATGTCCCAAGTATCTTTCGCCAACTATCATTCTATAATCACATTAGAAACCTTTGCACATGAATCATTTGAGTACATGTGAGAACTCCACCAATGCAGTACTCTTTTATAACTTGTGTACACAATACTACTGCCATCTGTATATGTGCATATTGTATCCCATGACATTCATCACCTCATTTCATTTTGTTAATTGGGTAGAACTTTGGAATGTTACCATTTCAGAGCTTACGGCATACACCTTGCACATGCAGCGGAGAGGGGGGGGGGGGGCAATTGTACTTTTGCTAAAAATTAAGCAAGAAATGTTTACAACATATTTAAAATACATATATCAATAGGAACCAAGGGGCCACCCACAAACAATGCTTTACGCCATTATAATTCGTATACAGTTTAAAGCACTTGGTTAGGAGGTATACTTTAAGAGTTACTTTGGAACTTATAATATTGTATATTGCTTTAATATGGTCATCTAATTTGTTGTAAAGTACATTTTGCATAATTTTTGTGAGTGAATGTTCTGAATGCAGTTGTGTGAACATCCTGGTTTATGTGAGCAAGTTGGTCTCTGTTCTCCATATTTTCTTCATGCATGTTGTGATCACCGAGGTATATAAGCATGGCAGTGTGAGGATTTGTTTAAACAGTATCTTGCATTAATTTCTGGAAGGTACATTTTTATTTGTCCCGATAATTGTTTTTTGAGTTAAAAATATCTGTCTATGTGATTACTCTGAAATTCACACTTGGGTGTTAAGCATAAGATTCATGGAACCATTTTCGCACTATATCTCTACTGTTCCACTGTCAGATATCATATGGGAAAATGAATACCTAAATCTTTCTATGCCGGCTCTGATTTCTCTTATTTTCTTATAAGGGTCAGATCCCCCTATGTAGGCATAAGTCAACAAAAATTTTGTCATTTGAATGAGATAACTGGTGATTGAAATTTTGTGAAAACATATTGCCACTACAAAAGCTGCCTTATATCAGTGAAACTCTCTATCCTATTTCATGATCATACAAAATAAGCTGCCCTTCTTTGAAGTTTTTTGAGTTCTCCATCAACCCTATTTGGTAAGGATCCCATAATGCACAGCAGTATTCCAAATGAGGACATACAAAGCTGTGTAGACAGTCTCTTTAAAAGATTTGTTGCACCTTCTCAGTGTTCTGCCATTAAATGCAGTCTTGGTCTCCCTTCTCCACAATTTTTTCTATGTGATTGTTCCAATTAAAAATGTTTGTAATTATAATCTTTAAATATTTAGTTAAACTGACAACCTCTAAATTTGTGTGATATATTGCATACCCAAAATGTAACAGAACTTTTTTATTACTCATGTAAAGAATCTCACACTTTTTTATTGTTCAAGATAAATTGCCATTTTTCCACCATGCAGATATCTTGTCTAAATCAGTCTATCTAATTCATTTTGATCTTCTAATGACTTTACTAGAAGCTAAATTTGCAAACAATCTAAGAAGGCTGCTCAGATTGTCTCCTACATTGTTTAAATAGGTTAAGAACAGCAGAGGATCAATCATGCTTCATTGAGGAAATTCAGATATCATTCCTGTTTAACTCAATAACTCCACTTCTAAGAACTGTGACATTTCTGACAGGAAATTGGATATCCAGCCAAGTTTGTTTAGAAGTCTCTTGTAAGTAATTGTGTCAATACCCTTCAGGAAATCTAGAAATATAGAAACACTAGAACAATGTTTTCTAAATCCATGGGAATTATTTTCTGATAGATTGGTTTCAAGGTATTTCATAATGCTGGAATACAATATATGTTCTAAAATTGTAGTACAACTCTATGTCAGTGATGTGTTTATGGTCTTCAAGCGGGAAACTGATTTGATGCTATGTGATCTGAGGCTTTCCCGGCGAATGTGCTGTATCCAAGGTTCTCGGGTGTCCAGCCAGATCCGATCATCGAAGTTCCACGATTTTTCAGTGAATAACCATTCCGCCATCATCAGGTGGTGCTGATGGAATGATCTGTCTGTGCTGTGTCCGTGGTATTTATGTTCGCGGGGTCCCAAATTGCATCCCGGCTTGGACGGCCGGCAGAGCGCCGTGTGGTGGGGGGGGCGGGGGTGGAGGGGTGGGGGGGGGGGGGGTGTAGCTGCCGCCACACTTGGTGGTAGGCGCAGTTCGTCTCCATCTGCCACGGCGGAAGGATCTCGCGTCTGCTCACGCTGTTGCTCTTTAATGGTGTTTAATAATGGTTTCCAGGTCTTCCTAAGTTGAAACCCGGTGTCCCTGTTGATGAGGTTATCTGTTACACGAATTTCTATGGCCTCCTTGTAGATACTGTCCCAGTAGGCACTTGTAGCCATCAGGATTTTTGTCTCTTTGAATTTTGCTGTGTGTCAGGTTTCAATGCAGTGTTCTGCTAGGACCGAATGGCTGGGTTGGCGTAAGTGGGTGTAACGTTCATGTTCCTTGCATCAGTCCTCGACCATGCGAACTGTTTGGCCGATGTAAGATTCCACCTGATGATGGCGGAATGGTTATTCACCGAAATATCGTGGAACCTCAATGATCAGATACGGCTGGACACCCGAGAACCTTGGATACAGCACGTTCGCTGGGAAAGCCTCAGATCACATATTACCAACCTCTACAGGGAGGATATGACCAACTGGTGAAGAAACTGGATAAGCTTTGGAACCAGAAAGGACGGCTGCTGAGTTCCCTTGCGTTTTTACTAAGGTGTAGGGATGAAAACACCATACCTACTTTCGCCAAAATCATGCATCACATATGCACACCTGCAGCAAATCGTATTAAGTGAAGAGCCAGTCTGGCCCTGGTCAGGGAGAGGATTCGCTACACCCGTCTACAACTCAACAAGAATGCCAAGGAGCTGCTGCATCTTCACCTACGATTATCCTCCGTACTCCAAGATCACTTCTGGGAATGGGTGGACAGTGTTACCTGGGCCCAGGCAGACTGGACCCACTGGAAATCCACAGAGAAGCAGATCACCAAGTTTGCACAACTACCTGGCAAACTGAAAAATGAGATAGTGCCCACTAGGCAGACCGTGATTAACCTCACGGGGAAACCACTCGACGACACAGCTACAGCTGTACTTGAAAAAGGACTCCATTTCGCACCAACACCTGCATCTCTGCCTTCAATGAAATAATCTCTTCTGTAGAACAGGCAGTCTGTGGCTTACCAGATGACAAAGCAGAAGAAATCAGAAGGGAAACTTGCCGGATTGTTTCAAGTGCAACCCCGACCAGAAGCAACATCTCGGGAGCAGAAAGAGTAGCACTATGAGCCCTCAGAGACAATAAGTCGTTCTTCCTGCTGACAAAGGAAATGCCACAGTCATCCTTGAGAGATGCGACTACGAACAGAAGATGCTGCAATTGCTAGACGATCCAGCATATCGGAAAATCAACACAGACCCGACCAGGAAGATACAACAAAGCACGACCACCTTGCTGAAAAATGGCGTGCTCGAGGACAAGGACATCAAAAGACTTCACCAACATTCGGCGGTAGCTCCGAGGATATACGGTCTCCCAAAATGCACAAATAAGGGATGCAACCCATAGTCAGCAACATAGGGGCACCGACGTATCTTTTGGCGCAGCACTTGGCGGGCATGCTAAGACCTTATGTGGGGAAATATGTGCACCATATCCGGAACTCGAAGGACTTCATTGGCTGCCTGAAGGAGATGACAGTACAAGAATCTGACATCATGGTCAGCTTCGACATTGTCTCATTATTCACACATGTCCTGCTGGAAGATTCTCTCCACTTAATCAGTGAGAAATTGGGGCCTGAACTGACACAACTGTTCAGGCATGTGTTAACATCTATGTACGTTGTCTTCAATGGTCAATACTACAAGCAGACCGACGGAGTAGCCATGGGGAGCCCGCTCTCCCCAATGGTGGCCAACCTGTTCATGAAGAGTTTCAAAGAGGAAGCACTGGAAGCCGCTGAACTGAAACCTGTATGCTTCTTTCACTACGTGGATGACATGTTTGTCATCTGGCCACATGGACAGGAACAGCTACAGATTTTTCTACAACATCTAAATTCAGTCCAAAGTAACATTCGGTTCACCATGGATACTGAGAAAGATAGGAAACTACCCTTTCTTTATGTCCTAGTGGAACGTAGGTCTGATGGCTCACTTGGTCACAGTGTGTACCGCAAGCCCACACACACTGACCCGTACCTACATGCCTCCAGCTGCCACCATCCGGCACAGCTTCATGGAATGCTCAACACCTTGGTACATAGAGCACACTCGATCTGTGATGAACAGAAGTTGCCAACGGAACTCAAACACCTGGAGACCATGTTTCGCAAGAATGGGTATGGCAACCGCCAAATCCAAAGGGCCTTCCGACAACAGAAGTGCAGCAAGAACCAAGATGAAGAACAACCCGAAGAAGAGAAGCAAGCTCTGGCCTTTATGCCGTATGCTGGCAACATGTCATCAAAAATAGGGAGACTGTTAAAGCGACTCAAGATTGACACAGTCTTCTGATCACCAACAAAGATTCGTGACCTACTAGGAATGGCAAAAGATGACATAGGCCTTAAGAAAGCGGGTGTATACAAAATCCTGTGTGGCTGTGGCATATCCTACATCGGCCAAACAGTTCACATTGTCGAAGACCGATGCAAGGAACACAAATGTCACACCTGCTTACGCCAACCCAGCCATTCGGCCCTAGCAGAACACTGCATTGAAACCAGACACACAGCGAAATTCAAAGAGACAAAAATCCTGATGGCCACAAGTGCCTACTGGGACAGTATCTACAAGGAGGCCATAGAAATTCACATAACAGATAACCTCATCAACAGGGACACTGAGTTTCAACTTAGCAAGGCCTGGAAACCATTATTAAACACCAACAAAGAGCAATGGTGCGAGCAGACGCGAGATCCTTCTGCCACGGCGGACGGAGATTAACTGCGCGTACCACCGGGCGTGGATGCAGCTACCCCCCCCCCTCCGCACCTCCCCCCCCCCCCCTCCCACCACTCGGCACTCCTCCGGCCGTCCGCGCCGGGGTACAACTTGGGACCACCGTGGACATAAATACCACAGACACAGTGCAGACAGATCATTCCGTCAGCACCACCTGATGATGGCGGAACGGTTATTCGCTGAAATATCGTGGAACTTCGACGATTGGATCCGGCCGGAAACCCGAGAACCTTGGATACTGATTTGATGCTGCTCTCAATACTAGCGTATCCTGTGAAGCCTCTTCTTGATTTCTGCACGACTACTGCAGCCTACATCCATTTTACCGTGCTTACTTTATTATTCGTCTCTTAGTCTCCCTCTACAGTTTTTACCCCCCCCCCCCCCCCCCCCCCCACACACACACACATTTCCCTCAGTTATGAATTTGATGAGTCCTTTTAGTTCTTAATAGCTCTGGATGTCCTACAAACTGGAACCTTCCTTTAATTTGTTCCACAAATTCCTGTTTTCCCTGGTTTGATTCAGTACACCCTCATAGTTGCTTGATCTAACCATATAATCTTCAGCATTCTTCTGTGGCACCACATATTGAAAATTTCTATTCTCTCCTTGTTTTTACTGCTTACCATCATATTTCACATCTATACAAGGCTACACTATAAACAAATACCTTCAGAAATGACTTCCTAACACAAATGTATATTAAATGTTATGAAGTTTTTTCAGGAATGCTTTTCTTCATATACCCAATCAGCATTTTATATCCTCTCTATTTCAGCTATTGTCTGTTATTTTGCTGCCAAAATAGCAAACCTCATTGATTACATTTAGTGTCTTATTTCCTAAGAGGACTATTCAGAAAGTAAGGTCTGATGGGGTGCGGAGTGGAAACCACAGTGAAAATCTGATGGAGAGTTGCATAGATGTGTTGGGCAGTGTCTCTAGTATGCCCATCCATCACGTCACATCACTCTTTTCAGTTCTGAGTACACAATGAGCACATAAACATTAGAACAATAATGCCTCCCGCCAAGTATGAGGGCCTGGTGTGAGATTTCACCTGATGTCATGCAGCCCACATAACATAATTGCCCTACTTTTCCTTCTGCTTGACAATTCTCAGGCACATTCTGAAGGGGCAATGAAGATGCTTCTGCAGCGTTTTTAATGGGAAGTGTTTGATCAGCCACAATAGAGCCCATAATTGACTCTCCATGAGTTTCATCTCTGCTCATATGAACCATAGCTAAGAAGACAATGTTCTGGCACAGACAATGAGCTGCAGACCAGCATAGAGAACTGGCAGGAAGCACAGGCGGCTTGCTTTATGATGAGAGTATTCCAAAGTTGGTACAACACTATGACAAATGTCTAAATCTGACCAGCGACTATGTAGACAAGTAGCTGGAAGGTGTAGCTAACTGTTGCAAATAAAACATATTTGATTATCACAGTGGTTTCCATTTTGTGACCAATCGGACCTGACTTTCTGAATAGGCCTTGTAATTTGATTCCCACGACACTGCGTGATTTAATTCAACTACATTCCATTACTTTGTTTTATTTTTGTGAATGTTTATCTTGTAACCTCTTTTCAAAACACAATCCATTTTGTTCAACCGCTCTTCCAAGTGATTTGCTGTCTCTAACAGAATTACAATGTCACTGACTAACATCAAAGTTTTTATTGCCTCTCCCTGAATTTTAATTGCCTTTTGAAATTTCTCCTTGGTTTCCTTTACTGCTTGCTCAGTGCATGGATTGAATAACATGCAGGATAGGCTACACCACCATCTAACTCCTTTCTCACTCACCGCTTCCTGTTCATTTGCCTTGACTCTTATAAATGTAGTCTGGTTTGTGTGCAAGTTGTAAATAACCTTTAGCTCTCTATATTTTACCCATGCTTCCTTCACAATTTCAAAGAGTGTATTCCAGTCAGCATTGATTAAAGATTTCTCTAATTTTAAGAATGATATAAACATAGATATTCCTTTCTTTAACTTATCTTCTATGTCAGTATTGCCTCATGTGTTAAATATTTCTCTGGAACTCAAAGTGATCTTTCTGGTGATCAGCTTATAGCAGTTCTTCTATTCTTCTGTAAATAATTCACGTCAGTGTCCTGCAACTTTGGCTTATTAAATGAATAGTCCAGTGAAATTGCCAGTATTGATACTGTGGCACCGATGAAGTTGACACCAGCATCGATATGCGTTCGTCTTTGGACTCTGAGAATCGTCTTTGGACTCTGAGCATTGGCTTTGGGCTGTTCTGCCATTTTCAATTCTTTGTGAGCCTTGCATGTGTTTAGGTGAATAAATGAACTACTGTTAAATGGGTGTTGTTTGGTGTAACCAACCCGAACTTCTCCCTCACTGGTGACCCCGAGTTGTAACGTCTTCCGTTTTCACCGTTTTACTGTGTCCGCGACCTCCGCATCGGTTATTTTCGCGTGTATTACATCGACACAGCATTCAAACAATGACTTCGGCCCAGCACCTAACGCCGGATTTTGTGATCGATATGCATCGTGTTGAGCGCGATGTACACCTGCCAGGACTGCAACACAATGCCTCTCACTCAATGATTCCGCCAATTTCGCCGGACGTTTTCGAGCTTGCAACAATAAGTGAGGTTAGGAGTGTGCATGACTCCGGCTATCAAACGCCTTTGTTCCCACCACATGTACCCTCCCTCATCAACTGTGCAGTTACTGCTTACAGATCTCCGTGCAGTGCAGGACCAATGCCAATTTCTGCAAATGCTTCGTCGGACAACCTATTACCGCTAGGACAACAATTTGCCACACTGAAAGCCGTGCAGTACCACGCAGATACCTGACACGTGGCCGGAACTGCTTCGTCCACAGGTCAACCTCCTCAGCGTCCGACCACGCCCGTGCCTGCCTCATTTCAGCATCAGCACATGCCTTCCTACTTCGATACCTCGTCCTGCAACAGGAACAATTACTTGTTATCTGTGCCTGACCCCCTTCTCCGTCCCACTGCTACGCCTGTGTTTTGTGCCACGACATTCACCTTATCCACACACCGTTCTGAGTGGAGTCACTATGAACAGTAAACATTCACACACCTCGTCCCATGTTCAACATCATTTCCCACACTTTGCTTGTGGACAGCCCGCACCTCCGCAGCCTCCCTGCAACACAGGTGGCCCCAGCTCTGGTCATACATAGAGCTTTCCACGGACTAACATGTGTTCTCAAACTCTGAACTTCTTCTCACCTGTCGCCCCCGTGCCGGCTCCAGTTAAGCTTCCACTACCATTCTCGGCACATCTCGGTGCCTCATCCACGCCGGTCTTCCACAACGTGTCAATCCGAACACACTCGCAATGTGTTGAGCTTCCACAACCGCAATCGAACATTACGGTGTCTCACCTGCATCAGCCTTCCGCATTGCGAAGGATCGCGCTCAACCACAATGTGTCACCTTCACGCTACCACCCGAACAGCCGTTGTTGCCATATCCCCTGGAGGCACACTCTCCTGGAATACTACAGCAACAACAGCTTGATTCAGGCAGTGCAACAATGAACTCAACTCAACCTGTTTGTTCTTCTGAACATTCTACAACACTGCTGCCATTTAATCCCGACAGATCTACAACCTGGTTCAAAATTGTGGATGAAGTGTTTGACCATTACAATCTCGATGAGTCCAGGTTTCTGTGCCTCATCACCCACCTTCACGACCAGGAGGACTTGATTGCTGACCTGTTCGACGCCCCGGACTCATCTACCTGGTACACTCTAGCCAAAAGACAGTTCTACGTCGGCTTGCACGCTCAACTGAGGCAGCAATATGGCAAGTGCTCCACGTCGAGCAACTAGGCAACGACAAACCTTCCCAGTTCTGGAGACAGCTACACGCCCTGGTCAGCGCCGATCTATTCTCTGACAGAGCTCTCCTCGCCATCTTGTCAGATAAACTATCTCCTCACATCTGCTTTGCTCTGGCTCAGAGGTCTGCTGAACCTGTCGAGGAAAGAATGACAATTGCTGACAAGCTACACGATGCATCACTGCTCTATTTCACCAGCCACTGCCTACCTGACAAGTCTCATGTTCAGGCTCATCGCCCTGCGGCCGGGGCCATACTGTGCCGACCATTCCGCTTGCTCCGGGAAGCAGTAACCAACAACTGGGACATCACCGGCTCCACCCATGGTCACGCCCCTTCCTGCAACCGAACCTGCTGCGGCCACCGAACCTCAGCCACCGCCACTGGCAACGAACTATCTGCAGGAAATGCAACTTCACTACCCATACTGTTACTTCCACACACGGTTTGGTGAGGCGGTACGGAACTGCAGACCACCCTGCTACTTCCCAAATGCCAGTCGCAGGTAGGTCCGGGTGCCGCCTCCTGTGCACAACATGACATGCACCCCCCAGTGCTCCATTCTGTCCAGGAATGACCGGATAATTGCAGGCGACATGACATTTTGTCAGGATACCCTTTCCTAGTGGACACAGGTGCTGATGTTTCGCTACTGCCTACATCCTTAGCGTCGTCTAACATCCGCCCTCATCATACTTCACTGCAAGCTGTGAATTCAACTAAACTACAATGCTCGGGTTCAACTTCCCACGTCGTCTCATTCTCCGCAAAACTGCAAACTTGAGTGGACTTTTTTAGTGTGCGGGCATTGACTTCTTGCGACACCACAAACTTTCACTGGACCTAGTGCGAAACACCGTATTTCATCATCCATCCAAGACTCACTTCCCCTCTGCTCCGTCGAGCAAACCCCCCCCCCCCCCCCCCCCCATGACACATCGGTCCGGGCTCATATCATCCATACATGCTCGTGTCTGTCGACGACATTACGAGAAACCATGCACAAGTGCCTTGTCGAGCTTGAACACGTCACTTGCCTATGCAAGGAAAACTTCGAGCTCTCCCTCCAGCTCCACAAAACACAGCTCCAGCTCTCCGATGCAGCAAAGGAATTACAGACACTACAGCAAGGTCAGTAAGTGCGACAAGTCTGCTTGCAGTCCCAGCAATGAAGCCTCCATGTGTTTACCTCCCGTTACCCCTCGCAACTGTGCTATCAAGACTGCCATAACATGTACCGATAGTTCCGCAGGGCCACACCCTCCTAACACGGCAGTGTTTGGCACTCGGCCGGACACAAGTACGCATGCGCGACGAGCATCACATATTCCCGAACTGACAGTTCCTACCCCTCGCGGACAGCACCTCAAACTATGCCACTTCGGCTCCTGCGAGCCGCCGTGCTGTGGGGCAGTGGTTTCAAAAATTTTACTGTCGTATAAATGTTTGAATGTAGAAACACTTCCCAGCCGATTAACCATATGTGGGGTGGCGGGTAGAATTATTGTTTGTTAAATGTTCCTATTATTTAGAATGTTATTTATGCTGTCTTTCGCCGTTCTCAACACTGGCTCTCTAACTACAATATTGGCAACCAGAAAGTGATTAGCAAAACGTGAAGCCTGTAATTAGAATTCCTAGTGCCCACTTCACCTGAGAAACACACTTATAACTACATTATAGCTCTGAGAAATTAGGAGATTGTCTGGGATTCATAATCAAAAAACGATTTTCTAAAAATTCTCTGTATTCTGAAAGTCACAGATGAAAAGAAAAGAACAAATCCACACAATCTAACAGAGCCATTCAGAGTCTAATGCGCTGATGCAACTATAACTGTCCAAATTAAATGTTTAAATTAATGCTCGCCATAATTTGATGATAAGGTTCATCAAACGCCATGCTAAATAATTGGTAGAATGTCTGTCCCGCGGCGGCACGTGAAAATACGACAATACGCAAACTGAAGCTAGATAATGAAAATCATCCCAGAATTAACACTTCACTCGAAAATGATTTCATCTTTACGCGTATCTCGAGTAACTTAATACGGCATCCGAGGCTGTTTGTAGCAATGATACCGACGCGACGCGACTACCGACACATATGGCGTGCCATTCAGCATCTGGAGAGAACTGGGGCCTTGCTTTCTCGCACAGCGTTCTTATATATAAAGCCGCGGTGCGGACGGCTAAGGGAATGCCTGATCAAATTGGCTCTCCCAACTAGCCGCTGGGCTAGTAATGCACCACATTAAGTTACCGAATAAATCATAGCTTCTCTTGCTGATGGCCGATGAAGCTCTTAATTTAAATGTGCATTCAACACACAGGTAAGTAATCATAATAAAAGTTTGACGTGGCTAAGTTAAATATTTTGGGCGAGAGAATTAATTTAATTACACTGTACGCAGTAGACGAGCTCTGAACTGGCCCTTTGGAGATACGCTATCGCTATATTTTTATAGTTGTTCAAATGAAACTTCTCACATCCTTATGGTTATAGCGGATCTCCATTCTACTTAAATATAAACATCCTAGGCTTATTTATTAGCCTACTTAATCTGCCTTGCTTCCTTAAGTTTTGAGACGAAAACCAGAAAATCATGAATTTCCACTAAAATCTTAATTTGTGAGATCCAGAAGACTGTTTTTATTAAATAGTTATGAAAAATGAATCTAATTATAAATTTTTAACTCTCTAGCTCTTTTCTGTGGCGCCAATGATTTTTACAGAAAAACGTCCAAATTTCGAAAATGGCTAAAGTTATCGAGCTGATATTCAACACACATTAATTTAGTATTACTCCTGACATGCTAGAAATGTTTTAGGTTATTTGCTTGATTTTTAATGTATTGCGCAACATTTATGACGTCAGAGCTAGTTACAGCGGACTGGCTGGCACACAATGGAAAGACTGTTGTGAATTTACTACAGCGTGAGTAGGCTGCTTCCCTACATCACCCTCTACTTAAATTTTTTGTTTATGAATGTTAATGAACGAAAAAAAATTTAATTACAAAAAGGGAAGCAAGAGTACAGCTTAACTTCCTATGAAAATTTAAAATTGAAATGTAAACATGTAGAAGTATTAAAAGAAAACTGATTACCTACATTAATTATTTAACTTGCGGGCATGTTCACTGCCTCTTAAGCAACATTATCCTTCAAAATTTAAGCAAAATCAATGAAACACTTTGGCATACATATTGCCTTAGACAAACAAACACATAAAAATATGTAAAATTATGAAAATCTTAAATCCATTAAATACATTTTTACATACACAAATTCAAAGAAAATAAGTTATTCAAGATACATAAACAGATGATTATATCTTAGCAGTCTTTTCTAAACCTAAAAGAAAATTTTACAAATCATTTTTACACACGTGATTGTAGCTGCTTTGGCTGGCATCCTACACTTCCATTCACAAGGGTAGAGGAGGGGAAGTTGCTATGGTGTGCGTCCTTCACGTTCACTCTAAATCACATGGGGAAAGGGGAGGGGTCACTGTGAGTTGTGTCCAAGTCACTCCACACTTTCACGCAGCTACCAGGCTGCCATATTCTGGTTTGTCCTGTAGAACAAACAAAAAGAGTGCCTCAGACTCTGTTCACTTAATATCTAAGGGTGGGTCACAATGAAATGGGGATATATACATTTTATCCTTCAATATTTTGCTGGAACAAAGTTAACAGAACCTTTTTAATTTTACTCTCACAGTTACTTGACTGTCATAAAATCGGTAAACAAATGGCTCAAAATGCCGTTAGTCACTTACTAGAGAAAATTTATGCTCAAGGCATACAATCATGAATCCTATTTAATTTCAATTTATTATTTCTGGGCCGGAACACTGAACCAATGCTCGGTACATTCCTGACAAATCTGTATTTTATTCACTTAGCTGACTCATCTTCGATTACCTTATTCTTAGAGATAGTATGAGTATATTTGATTAGTAGTTTTCTCAGCTTCTTTGTACATGTGAGTAACTTTTGGTAGTAGTACAGTTCTGAGTGTTCAAAACACACTAAGTTTAATTGACTACAAAATCCACTTATTGGTCCTCTGCTGCTGTGTTAGTTCCACATCTGCAATTAGGTACTTACTTACTTTGAAGTGTATTTATGCTGAGCTATAAATAATGTTTCACGTCTGCCGTTAGGTTACTCAATTATGTTGCTAGTGTATGTACTTATTTAACACTCACTCTATTAACATTTAAAGCATAGGATAGCACATTTATTCCATATCTATAGTGTATTGCAGCTGATCAGTTTGCTCACGTGGCAATCCATTTCCACTCGATCGGACGCTGAAGCCTCAGGTAGTCTCCCTCGACCTACCACTAAAATGTATCAAGTAATGGACGAGCGTAATGCTAAATTCCTTAAACCTATAGGACCCCATGAGCTGCTCTGTCTCATCTAACATAAGGGTACCTATGGTCGCATTCACGCCTCCAACTCATAACCTCAATATGTGTAGGTGTGTCCTGTCACACTCTACACCAAATAACGGCCAGCACCAACCTTATAAATACTTCAGGGACGTGTCCTTCACGTCTCAACCACAAACACTACTCAATTCTATTATACTGCCATTCCTTGCTACACAAGGTGAGTTCATTCTTACAACTTATCTGCATATTTTTCATAACACTAAGCACTCTCTTTTACTATTAATTAGTTAGCTCTACAGCATACAACAGGTTTCACAGCCACTTCAGATCCTGCTTGTACATGAATTTGTATATCTTTTTTAAATATTGTTGGTGGACCATTTCCAATAACACAACACTTTCTACTTATAATATTACCAGGGTTCTATACATAATTGTTACTCAAATACATTTATATCTTAATAACGTCATACTTCTCTATTGTTTACGTCACTGTTAGGTTTGTCACATTAGGTTTTTTTTTTTTCACTAATCGGTGGATAGAATGGTTCCAGAACTCATGGCTTGATAGCCATGACGGAAAATTTTAGTATTTGAGAGTAAGCGCCGAAATTTTGGTGGATAGGAAAGATGAAGAATGAGTGAGACCTGAAAAGGAAAGAAGATCTCACACAGCTGGGACTGCACAGCTGCCACTCTGTGTAGAGGTTACAGAACAACCTCCTCGCTATAGAATTCATTGGTTTCAGAAAATTTTGATATTGGAAAGAAGGGGTCAAAATTTTTGTAGACAGGAAAGATGAAGAGTGAGTGAGACCTGAAATGGAAAGAAGATCTCACACAGCTGGGACTGCACAGCTGCCACACTGTGTAGAGGTTACAGAACAACCTCCTCCCTACAGCATTCATTCACTACCTATGACCACACCACGTCAATCTGAAAATACCTTATGATGCCTTTTTAAAACCTGTCTCAGTTCTTCCTTCTGATTAGCTGAAATTTTATCAATTTCCTGCAATTTAGCTTCTATTTTGTCCAAAATAATTGCTTCTTCTTCTTCTGTGTTTAACTTACTTGTACTAAGATTAACACCTTTGTCCCAATATCTCCTATTTTTCAGAACTCGTATAGGCAGCTCCCAAGTTTCATCATTAGCTACTACATGTTTATCACTAAAAGGTACTGTAATTACTCCGGTTATTGGCAAGACCATCTTTAACTGGCTTCTTTCAAAGTCAACAACACTCTGATATTTCGACAAGAAATCTATGCCAATTAAAACCTCAATACTGAGATTGTTTACAATTAAACATGGATCATCAATTAAATTACCATTAATGTTAAAGGGCAGCAGAGCTTCTTGCTTTATCGTTTTTGACACCTTGCCAGTAGCACCAATTATTCTTAGTCCTGATACCCTCATTACTGTAAGCTTGTCTTTACCAGGTAACCAAAGAAGGACTGAGATATCGCACTCACCTCACTTCCACTGTCTAAGAGACAACGTACATTGATACCCAACATATTTACTATTATTATAGGGTGGCTTATTCTAGGTTGTACAGGTGGTTCCTCAAACTCATCCAATAGTTCCTTTTGGATTTGTCTCCAATTAAAGTGATCGACATCTGTCTTCAATACATTTAGGTCACAGTGTGTAGGGGTTTCCTGAATTACATTTTCAGCAGCCTTTTCCAGTCGGGCTATTAACTTCAAACCGAAACACTGCACGACTTCATTACATTTAGTTTGCTGAACATGACCCAAATTACTGTAATCTGAGCGATTCTGCGCCTCCAGACCGGGCATAATACTAATTACAGCTAAACCACTTTTACTATTATCGTCGGGTTCCTTCTCCAGTGACAACTGGCCACAGCTACTGGGTTCATCGACCCCCAACAGGCTACTTACTCTCTACATTCTCACTTACCTCCTGTCCTAAATCTATTAGTACAGTATCAACCTCTTGCACAGGCACTTTAGATAAGAGCACATCATCCTCATCGTAAATATAAGCATGAATTTCTTCTGCTTCTTCACCTGACAATTCAATATTTTGTAGCTCTTCCCTACTGTTACACTGCTGCGCCTTCTCTTTCTCTTCCCACTAAGAAAGCGTCTCTAATGCGGTATTTATCAAATACTGTGAGTGATCTAATATTTCTGCTGTATTCTTAGGTGCTACCAACTCTTCATCCACATGTTCAGTCTGAGTATTCTGATCTGTCTTACCAATTCCTGTAACTACTGGCTTAGGAAAAGTGGTGAGTGCCAGTGTCCTCATAGACGGGAACTAGTTTTCCTGCCTCAGCCTACTACTGTTTCCTTTATTTTCATCATAGTTAACTGGCATAGCATTGCTCTCCGCACTGTTGCTTACCTGCATAATTTTGTTTGGAACAAAATTACTATCATTTGGATGCCATTGTTGGTTCTGATAATTATTTCTCCAATCTTTCCTACCTCTCTTAGGATGTCGAACACCTACTGTTCTGATATTTACATTGCCATTTTGCTCATTCCTAAAATTAGTACTATTGTTATTAGCATTTCTGTTATTACGTGCTTGCTCCTCATTGGCAGCAACATGTTCTACACATTTCAAATATTTAATAAAACGATCCAGATTGTCTCTAGGGGCAGATATAATTCTAGTTTGCCAATACCATGGCAGTTTGGCTTCAAGACCTAGTATAATCATTTCAGGTTTTAGCTTTTCGGCCAAATGTGACAAACGTGAGATCCATGACCTAGCAAATTCTTTAATTGATTCCTTGCCTGCATTGAAGCGTTTTCCACTCCAAAATTCTCTCAACACTTCGTTCTGCTTATTGCTAGATCAATATTCATTAATGAAAGCTATTTTAAACTCCGCTAATGTTTTACACTTCAACATAACATCAGCTGACCAATGCATGGCGTCACCTGCTAAATGGCTTCTAATAAATGAGATTTTCTCTCGTTCAGACCAAGTTGGTGGAATCACCTCTTCAAAATCGTTCCAGAAATCTAACGGGTGGATATTTTTATCTGGATCGAACTGCAAGAACTGCCGACACCCGATAAAAGCAGCGTTTGCAGCTACAACTTGTTGTATACTACCATTACCAGAAGTTACTGAAGCTACTTTACTCTCAATGTTAGCAATGTTAGTACTAATATTTTCTACTTTCATTTCAACATTATCTACTCTTTGCACAATATGAGTAGTATCAGTTTTGATTGCGTCTACTTCTGCTTGACATAAGTTTACTTTTATATTAACATCTTTAAATCTATCTGAGCACAGTTCAGATTCCGCCTCGATCTTTTCTGTTAACTTGTGCTCCAGCTTCGCATCTTCCATTTGGAAGTCTTTGCGAACCTCAGCAACTTCGGATTTTACTGTTTTATACATTTCAGAAAATTGTTGAGCAACCTTTTTCTTAATATCCTCATGATTGTAATCAATTTTATAATTCAAACTGTCTAGATCCTCTTTCAACTTATTGCAACCAGCCTTGAAGATATCGTCCATTACCTCCAATCGTTTATTAAAATTTGTTTGGCTGGCCTCAATCCTGATATTTACCTCAATTATATCAGATTTTAATTCAGCATTACTGCTTTTGAACTGTTCACTAATTTCAGACTTTAATTCAGCTGTCATTCTTGCATTACTGGCTGACATTTTTGCATTACTGGCAGCTATTGCTTGTATTATAACATTTAAATCAATAGCCCCAGCATCTTTGGGTTGCTCACTAGCTGGATTTTTATCACACTCAGGTGACAAAAAACTAGCTCCAACACCAGAATCATCAAAACTAAATGAAACTTCTGATTGATCAGTTATATCTAACTTATCCCTTTTAAACTCTACCACCTCTGATGGCTGTTTTGTTTTTAATTCATCAGATAAACTATCATCCAATAAATTAACAATTTCTAATTTCTGCTTTACTGCAGGGGTCTCTATTATTGAATCATTGCCCCTTTTCACACTACTGTCAGGAGACAATACTTCATATTTCACTTTACTATTACTACTTTCATGCATATTTACTCTTGAACCGTTGTCTGGATTTACAGTTCCTTCAACAGACATAGGTTCTGATTTAACTTTAACCTCAGTTTCTTCTGGCGGTTCCATTGCCGAAAGTCTTTTAGTGCAGGTTAGTAAAATTTTTTAACAGCTTTTCACTTAACTTAGTTCCTTCTGCACGACATATGGCGTTGCGGGCGCGGTGTACCAGGATTACTGATGCGACGCAGCGCGCTGAACTGCAGACGGCACTCCGACGGCTGCTGTGTGTTTGCGTGGCCCGCAGCTGCAGGCGCGGCTCCGGTTGCTTCGGCGGACGACTGCGGTGAGGCGAAACTGGCTTCTCGCGATGCTGGCAGCGCCGCTAGACTCAGCGCCAGCTCCGTCAATCCAGATGCGTTGTTAATCCAATTGCGTCGTCCACACGCTCACGTAACACTTTCACTGTTCTATTACTCAGTTGCTTGTCGCATTTCACTCGCGAATCCCAATATTTAAAAATCACTTTCACTTTACACAGTTTCTTTCCCGGCCGATGCACCATATGTGGGGCGGCGGTTTGAAAAATTTTACTGTTGTATAAATGTTTGAATGTAGAAACACTTCCCGGCCGATTAACCATATGTGGGGCGGCGGGTAGAATTATTGTTTGTTAAATGTTCCTATTATTTAGAATGTTATTTATGCTGTCTTTCGCCGTTCTCAACACTGGCTCTCTAACTACAATATTGGCAACCAGAAAGTGATTAGCAAAACGTGAAGCCTGTAATTAGAATTCCTAGTGCCCACTTCATCTGAGAAACACACTTATAACTACAGCTTATAGCTCTGAGAAATTAGGAGATTGTCTGGGATTCATAATCAAAAAACGATTTTCTAAAAATTCTCTGTATTCTGAAAGTCACAGATGAAAAGAAAAAGAAAAAATCCACACAATCTAACAGAGCTGTTCAGAGTCTAATGCGCTGATGCAACTATAACTGTCCAAACTAAATGTTTAAATTAATGCTCGCCATAATTTGATGATAAGGTTCATCAAACGCCACGCTAAATAATTGGTAGAATGTCTGTCCCGCGGCGGCACGTGAAAATACGACAAAACGCAAACTGAAGCTAGATAATGAAAATCATCCCAGAATTAACACTTCACTCGAAAATGATTTCATCGTTACGCGTATCTCGAGTAACTTAATACGGCATCCGAGACTGTTTGTAGCAATGATACCGACGCGACGCGACTACCGACACATATGGCGTGCTATTCAGCATCTGGAGAGAACTGGGGCCTTGCTTCCTCACGCAGCGTTCTTATATATAAAGCCGCGGTGCGGATGGCTAAGGGAATGCCTGATCAAATTGGCTCTCCCAACTAGCCACTGGGCTAGTAATGCACCACATTAAGTTACCGAATAAATCATAGCTTCTCTTTCTGATGGCCGATGAAGCTCTTAATTTAAATGTGCATTCAACACACAGGTAAGTAATCATAATAAAAGTTTGACGTGGCTAAGTTAAATATTTTGGGCGAGAGAATTAATTTAATTACACTGTACGCAGTAGACGAGCTCTGAACTGGCCCTTTGGAGATACGCTATCGCTATATTTTTATAGTTATTCAAATGAAACTTCTCACATCCTTATGGTTATAGCAGATCTCCATTCTACTTAAATATAAACATCCTAGGCTTATTTATTAGCCTACTTAATCTACCTTGCTTCCTTAAGTTTTGAGACGAAAACCAGAAAATCATGAATTTCCACTAAAATCTTAATTTGTGAGATCCAGAAGACTGTTTTTGTTAAATAATTATGAAAAATGAATCTAATTATAAATTTTTAACTCTCTAGCTCTTTTCTGTGGCGCCAATGATTTTTACAGAAAAACGTCCAAATTTCGAAAATGGCTAAAATTATCGAACTGATATTCAACACACATTAATTTAGTATTACTCCTGACATGCTAGAAATGTTTTAGGTTATTTGCTTGATTTTTAATGTATTGCGCAACATTTATGACGTCAGAGCTAGTTACAGCGGACTGGTTGGCACACAATGGAAAGACTGATGTGAATTTACTACAGCGTGAGTAGGCTGCTTCCCTACAGTGCGACTGCCACTGACAACACAAACAGTGCACTCGCGCCAAGCATTTCACCCGCGACCGTGCTGCCACAGGCCACGCCCTCGGACAATGGACTCACTAACGGCTCACAAGCTCTACCGAGCTCACCTGACCAAGGTGCCACTGCTTCGGGCCAGAGGCCATCTTGTCGCATTGACTCCTGGTACACTTTGCTGCCTCGGCTCCCGTCGGATCTGCCGAGTGGCTCCGAACACCACGACCACGCCTCACCTGCCCTGCTCGCCACACATTGCAAACAAACCACCTCCCGTGCCACCAGCAACATTTCCGTCATCACCAACGGCACGGTTCACAAGCTTCGCCTTACACCAGGTCCCCCGATCTCCAGTAAACCACATCGACTTTGTCCCGAGCGCCTCTCCGACCTTAAAAATCAGATTTCTGAACTTCTAAGCTCCGGCATCATTGAACCCTCTGCCAGTAGCTGGTCTACGCCCATACATATGACACCCAAGAAAGACGGTTCCTGGCACATGTACGGAGACTACTGTCGACTAAACGCACCAACAATTATGGACACCTACCCCATACCCAACATTGCCGACTTTACCAGTTCCCTCTACCACATTTTCTGTGATTGATTGCAAATGGGCCTACCACCAGATCTCCATGGCACCTGAAGACATCAAGAAGACAGCAATCACCATTCTGATCAGGTTGTTTCATTTTCAATTCATGTCCTTTGGTCTGAAAAATGCAACCCAGACCTGGCAACGCTTCATCAATGAAGTGCTATTCGACCTAAAATTCTGCTTTGCATATCTTGATGACATTCTTGTGTTCAGCTCCTCTGTCGAGGACAACATTCGACATGTGCAAACTGTTATGAACACTCTTGCAACATCAGGCATCGAGACCAACCAGCACAAATTGCAGCTACATCAACCCACTGTCACTTTTCTTGGTTTTCGGGTCTCTGCCGACGGCATTTCACCACCCCCTGAGAAAGTACAAACAATACTAAACCTACTCAGACCTTCGTCATTCAAAGATCTCCGGCACTTTCTTGGGATGGTTAATTATTATCATCAACATCTACCTCGGGCTGCGGAGATTCAGGCTCCACTGATGGATGCCTTGGCAGGCACCAACACTTCTGGATCTTGGCCTGTTCCATGGACCCCTGCTATGACTGACTCTTTCACTGCCCTCAAAAATCTTCTTGTCGAGGCCTGCACCATCGCGCATCTTCATCCCAATGTGCAGCTTTTCATCACCACAGACATGAGCGATACTGCAATTGGTGCTGTCCTTAGCCAGACAATCAATGGCCAAACTTCGCCTCTGCAGTTCTTCCCGCGCAAGCTCACCAATGCACAATGGAAATACTCCGCGTCTGACAGGGAGTTGCTCGCGGTCTACGAAGTGATCAAGCATTTTAAGACTGACGCTGAGGGATGCCCTTTCTATGTTTTAATGGACCACAAACCAAGGTTTTGTATAGAATCTGTC
Source organism: Schistocerca piceifrons (assembly GCF_021461385.2). Lineage (NCBI taxonomy): Eukaryota > Metazoa > Arthropoda > Insecta > Orthoptera > Acrididae > Schistocerca > Schistocerca piceifrons. The sequence continues at coordinate 196,823,077 of NC_060143.1, forward strand.
AGCGCCTTTTAAAGTGCTTAAAAATAATGTATGGTTTCTGTCTGCTTTGGAATGTGAGAAGTCAGAATGTGGTAGTGAAACTAGAAAATCTGAAGAAGGAAATGTAAAGACTCAGTCTCAATCTAGTAGCAGTCAGTTAAATGAAATGGAAGAACAATACAGACAGTCACTGACATGAAATGGAAGAACAATCAGACTTTCTGGGCAGATGAACATAGGTTAATATCAACAACAGCAGAGACAAAATGTAAGTTACTGTGAACAGTTTGGTGACTGGATTATTCTCATCAGAATTCATGATGACATAAAAAGCAGATAATTATTCTCATCAGAATTCATGATGACATAAAAAGCAGATAATCTAATAAAAGTCAGCTTCTTCAACAACACAAGTTTTGTTAAGCACCAATTAAATACAAAGAAATCACAGAAAATAATAGATCCTGAATCTTCTTGGACCAAGCAAAAACAAAGACTTCAAGAATTGGAAGCCTCCTGGCGGTTAAAGTACTCTGGAGAACACTGTAACTTTGTCAGATTGGGGGGCATTCTAATACAAACCCACTCTCTCAGCTCACATACACACCATCATCGCATGGGAGGTAGGCACAACATGCAGTGCAATGGAGAAAGGAGATCACACCATATTAAGAAAATATATATGTCTGTGTTCAAGCTAAACACTGATGACTGGCACTGACGGAGTTCAAAACAATGTCCGTAAAATACATAAGTATAGCAAAGTAGTCATAAATAAGTCCACGGGAGAGCATGTAGTACATGTATCAGCAAGCTGAGAGATGTGAGGTCAAGATGGTCTGTGGTAGTCCTTAAATCTGCTGCTGAAAATGAAGAAGTCCTTCACAGATTCGGTGAGGAAAGAAATATATGGAAAACACTGACTAGAAGAAGGGACAGGGTGATAGGACATATGTTAAGATATCAGAGGGAATAAGTTCCAAACCATTGGGGGAGGGGGGGGGGGAGTTTTAGAAAAACTGTAGGGAAAGAGAAAGAGTGAAATATACCAAACAAATAATTCATAAAATTGGATGTAGTTGCTTCTTTGAGATGAAGATGTGGGCAAAGGACAGGAAGTCATGGTGGGATGCATCGTTTCTGTTGGAACATGACAACCCAAAAGAGAAAAAATATATTGCACAGAAACAAAGTTTAAGGCATAATATGAGGGTCATTCAACAAGTAATACATCTGTTTCTTGGCCAATTTCAGCTTAAAAAATGCAGAATTTGTTATGCAACGTCATGAAATATTTTCGCTTTCAGCCCCTACAGTTTAATGAAGTTCCAGTTGGCGGTGGTGCTATACGTAGCCTCCAAAATGCTGTTTGTAATGGAGGTGTGTTCCATGTAGAGAGCTGTCAGTGAATTTCCTTTGCCAGAAACCCAGAGCATTTCAGATATTCATACACACTTGCAGAATGTCTACAGAGACCTGGCAGTGAATAAAAGCACGGTGAGTCATGGGGCAAAGTATCTGTCATCATAACAAGGTCACCAAACCTGTCCATTCTCCACCACGCCAGCTGGCCACTTACAGCTGTGACTCCTTGCAGTGTTAGAATGTGTGGACACACTTATTTGCGGTGGTCAATGGATGACAAACACTTAGCTGCACAACTGGACATCTCTGTTGGTAGTGCCTGTAAACTCGTCCACCAGATGGGGTACCTAAAGGTATGTGCATACCTAACAGAAGACCATAAAGAGCAACAAAGAACCATCTGTGTGGAAATGCTTGCACATTACAAGGCTGACAGTGACAATTTTTTGTCAAACATTGTCACAGACAATGAAACATGGGGTCATCACTTTGAAATGGAAACAAAATGGCAATCCATGGAGTGGCACCACACCACCTGTCCTCTGAAGAAGAAATTCAAAGCTACACCTTCAGCCTGCAAAGTCATGGTGTTGGCCTTCTGGTACCCTGAATGGGTTATTGTTTGATGTGCACAGACAAACTCTGAAGTGTATTGTGCTGCCATCATTAAACTGACAAAATGAATTCAGCATATTTGTTTCCCAAAAAACTTCTTCTTCTTCAGGCAGCAAGAAGGACGTTGGCTCCAACATCAAGCAGTAGATTGAACCATCCGGGCATACGGATCCTCCCAGCTTCCCAGTAAGGCCATTGCATTGAATGGAGATTATGTTGAAAAGCAGGGTTTTGTGGTCAAAATACTGGAGGATAATATGGCGTTTTGGAATCCTTATGGCGTTTTGGAATCCTGAATAAAACCAATCTGTTTTTTTTTAAAAAAAAAAAAAAAAAAAGGGTTCCTTTGCTTATTTAATGCCCCTTGTATATTGTTTATGACGTACCTTCACTCATGATGTGTGCAATTTCAGACATCGTGTGTACATACAGTTCACAGGTGCACTTATAAAGGCCCCTTGGTTTGGCCTCCTGGTGCACTCTGGTGAACCTCTAAAGAAACAGCATTATTTAAGCAATTGCAAATGAGTGCTCAGCTTATTCTGTAACCTGTATTACTGTTGTCCATTCAATGTGTTGTGTGCCACGCATAACCTGTACTTTATTGTATCTTACATTGGCTCTATAAATTACTGTGTTTCATGAACCATATTTTTTCTTGCTATAACAGTTTCAATAAATAAAAAATAAGTACTGTTACTTAATAAACCTTCTCTCTTATTTCCCACATACAAGTTTTAACAATCCTGTACTTTAATATCTATAAAAATTCATTGAGCTTGTGATGGATGAGGAATCATTTTTCCAGGCCACTGAAACATGAAAATCACTTTATTGTCTTCAGTCAACATTTACACTTCAACTGGTGGAAGCAAGAGAACTTCAGTTAAATAATACTGTATTCTCAGTCTAGGCTGTGGTAATAGGAGACAATAATTTTAATAAAACCTTTTGGGCATTTTGTTGCATTGTTTTGAAAATAAAACCACTGTTCGAAATGATATGGCCTAATGATCAATAAGACTGCATTCAAATTGACACTGGCCATGGAAGGCTCAGCACTTATATCAGGTGACATGGATGTTGCTAGTGGCATGATTTAGGTGGATGTGCAGCAGAAACTGCTACTGGTAAAATGGTGTCAAGTACTGAAAATCATGTTTATTAGTATGGAAGTTGAAAAAAATTATTGTTTACATACATTGCAGCATTATATTCACAATTAATGAGTGTGTTATTTTATGTTAAGTATTTTAACACATCAGGATTTTTGCAGACTTTAATAAGAGAATGGCAAAGTACAAAAAAGTTTCTTCAAAAAGTATCCATTAAAGAATGCTTGCCTAAATCTTTATAATGACTGTTGCCACCTATTCAGAGTTAAGAATTATGGTGTGGGTAATTTTTATTAAAGACTATTTATTCATGTGTAGTGTTATGAGATTATGCCCAGACACACTCTAAACTGCAGCACGTCAAAAAATGTCAAGAAACCTGTTAGGTTTATTATACTCAAACTAATACTTGTTCCTTTTCAGAAATGTACATAATGATACACATCCCTGTCACTGAAACTCTGTCATGTGACAATGTTTGTGCAAATGACAGATGTGGAGCCCCAGGGTCACAGTTGGTTTCATCCTTGTGGAACATGGGTTGGCCAGCGTATCTTGCCAGCCGACGGAACTTCATTGTGGCTGAAGTGGATGGTCGTGGCTCTGGCTTTCAGGGAGATTACATCAGACACCAAATACACAGGAAGTTTGGTTCCATTGAGATCCGTGACCAGATTGATGTTGTGGAGTAAGTAATGTATGTACTATGTGCTTTTAAGTTCTTTAATTCATTAAGGGCTTGTAGGAGTAACATACAATGATAAACACTGATTATAACCAATGTAACAAATAAGCACACTGGAAAAAATATTGTTCACCCCTTAAAAGAGCATACTGGTCACTTTGGAACATTGTAAATGGTGTGGAACTGATACCAGGTGGTCATGTAAACCTCCACCACTGACATAAGTCATGGTAATAAAGTGGGTACCTGCTAATACAATGTATAGAATCACCACAGTAAACTGGATCAATGTGGAGACATGACAGAAAGGAGACATTGTGTTCGGACTTATCCAGAACCCAATGTGTATGCATTTGTCAGTATTTGTTGATGAATCAATGCAGATTGCCCAATTGTGCCTACACAGAATTGTGTACCACTTGCAGCCATATAAAACTGTGTCAGAACAGTGATCGTGAAAGAGTACTAACTGACAGGGACCAGACATGAGTGTCGCATCTTGTTAACGACAACTAGTTTTAAGCCTGAAGGAATTACTGTTAGTGAATGCAGGTCCACCTTAACCAGTTCGAAGCAAACATTGCACAGGAAACTGCATGTATTGGACATTCCTACATCTACATCTGCATACGTACTCCACAATCCACTGTGTGGCATAGTGCCACTACTAGTCATTTCCTTTTCTGTTCCATTCGCAAATAGAGCAAGAGCAAAATGACTATCTATATGCTTCCATACAAGCCCTAATCTCTCTAATTTTATCTTCATGGTCCTTCCGCAAAATATACGTTGGTGACAGTAGAAATGCTCTGCAGTCAGCCTAATGCTGGTTCACTAAATTTTCTCAGCTGTAACAAATCTTCCTTTAATCTGACCTGGTGTGGATCCCAAACACTCAAACAGTATGCAGCAATGGGTCACACTAGTGTCCTATATGTGATCTCCTTTACAGATGAAACACACTTTTGTAAAATTCTCCAGTCGACCATTCACCTTCCCTACTATATTCCTTACCCGCACTCATTCCATTTATGTTGCTTTGCAATGTTACACCTAGATATTTAATCGATGTGACCTTGTCAAGCAGCACACTACTAATACTATATTCGAACATTAGGGGTTTGTTTTTCCAACTCACCTGTGTTAACTTAAATTTTTCTACATTTAGAGCTAGCTGCCATTCATTACAGCAACTACAAACTTTGACTAAGTCATCTTGTATCCTCCTAAAGTCACTCAACAATGACACCTTCCCATACACCACAATATTATAAGTAAATGGCTGCAGACTGTTGCTTACCTTGTCCACTGGATAATTTACATATACAGAAAGAAACAACGGTTCTATCACACTTCCATGAGGCACTCCTAACTATACCCTTGTCTCTGATTAACTCTTGTCGTCGAGGACAACATACTCGGTTCTCTTACTTAACAAGTCTTCGAGCCATTCACCTACCTGGGAAACTATTCCATATGCTTGTACTTTCATTAAAAGTTGGCAGTGTGGCACGTGTCAAATGCTGTACAGAAATCTAGGAATATGGAATTTGCCTGTTGCCATTCATCCATGGTTTGCAGGATCTCACATCAGAAAATGACAGGCTGAGTTTCACACAATCAATGCTTTCTAAAATGGTGCTGATTTGTGGACAGAAGCTTTTCCCTCTCAATGAAATTTATTATATTCAAACTGAGATTATGTTCAAGGATTCTGCAGCAAACTGTTGTAAATACACTCCTGGAAATGGAAAAAAGAACACATTGACACCGGTGTGTCAGACCCACCATACTTGCTCCGGACACTGCGAGAGGGCTGTACAAGCAATGATCACACGCACGGCACAGCGGACACACCAGGAACCGCGGTGTTGGCCGTCGAATGGCGCTAGCTGCGCAGCATTTGTGCACCGCCGCCGTCAGTGTCAGCCAGTTTGCCGTGGCATACGGAGCTCCATCGCAGTCTTTAACACTGGTAGCATGCCGCGACAGCGTGGACGTGAACCGTATGTGCAGTTGACGGACTTTGACCGAGGGCGTATAGTGGGCATGCGGGAGGCCGGGTGGACGTACCGCCGAATTGCTCAACACGTGGGGCGTGAGGTCTCCACAGTACATCGATGTTGTCGCCAGTGGTCGGCGGAAGGTGCACGTGCCCGTCGACCTGGGACCGGACCGCAGCGACGCACGGATGCACGCCAAGACCGTAGGATCCTACGCAGTGCCGTAGGGGACCGCACTGCCACTTCCCAGCAAATTAGGGACACTGTTGCTCCTGGGGTATCGGCGAGGACCATTCGCAACCGTCTCCATGAAGCTGGGCTACGGTCCCGCACACCGTTAGGCCATCTTCCGCTCACGCCCCAACATCGTGCAGCCCGCCTCCAGTGGTGTCGCAACAGGCGTGAATGGAGGGACGAATGGAGACGTGTGGTCTTCAGCGATGAGAGTCGCTTCTGCCTTGGTGCCAATGATGGTCGTATGCGTGTTTGGCGCCGTGCAAGTGAGCGCCACAATCAGGACTGCATACGACCGAGGCACCCAGGGCCAACACCCGGCATCATGGTGTGGGGAGCGATCTCCTACACTGGCCGTACACCACTGGTGATTGTCGAGGGGCCACTGAATAGTGCAAGGTACATCCAAACCGTCATCGAACCCATCGTTCTACCATTCCTAGACCGGCAAGGTAACTTGCTGTTCCAACAGGACAATGCACGTCCGCATGTATCCCGTGCCACCCAACGTGCTCTAGAAGGTGTAAGTCAACTAACCTGGCCAGCAAGTTCTCCGGATCTGTCCCCCATTGAGCATGTTTGGGACTGGATGAAGCGTCGTCTCACGCGGTCTGCACGTCCAGCACGAACACTGGTCCAACTGAGGCGCCAGGTGGAAATGGCATGGCAAGCCGTTCCACAGGACTACATCCAGCATCTCTACGATCGTCTCCATGGGAGAATAGCAGCCTGCATTGCTGCGAAAGGTGGATATACACTGTACTAGTGCCGACATTGTGCATGCTCTGTTGCCTGTGTCTATGTGTCTGTGGTTCTGTCAGTGTGATCATGTGATGTATCTGACCCCAGGAATGTGTCAATAAAGTTTCCCCTTCCTGGGACAATGAATTCACGGTGTTCTTATTTCAATTTCCAGGAGTGTATATTAGTCTGAAATTTGTGGGTCCTTTGTTTTATCCTTATTATATACAGAAAGCCTGCACTGCTTTCAGATGCTTGGGACTTTGCAAGAGATTCACGATAAATACAAGCTAAATGGCCAATGCTGTAGTGTACTCTTTGTAAAACCAAAATGGAATTCTATCTGCACCTGGGACTTATTTGCTTTCAACTCTTTCTGTTGTTTCTCTACACAATGATGCTTACTAATATGTCCCCTATACAGGAGTCTGTTTTTTTTTTTTTTTTTTTTTTTTTATGGTCACATGACAGTATGTTTGTACAATTCTCCTTCATAAACAATTTTTTAAATGCGAAATTTAAAACTTCAGCTTTAATTTTGCTATCATTGACCGCCACACCAGACTGGTCAATGAGTGACTGGACAGAATCCTTAGAACCACTTAGTGATTTTATATAGGACCAGAATTTTCTCAGGTTCTCAGCAAGATCTATTGCAATCATATGGTATTTGGAGCTAGGTGTCTCATAATATGCCACTGCCCCCGCCAAATGCACATAAAGCTGCATTGCCTTCAGTTGGCCAAGCAGCACAGCAACTGGACAGTAATGACTGGAGGTATGTATTGAGGTTCAATGAGTCACAGTTTTGCTTCTATTCAAATGATACAAGGTGCTGAGTACATCGACAGCCCCATAAGGTGTTTAACCTGTTGTGTATGGTGGGTGTAGTGCAGGATGATGGTGATTCTGTGATGCTTGGGGGATGTTTGGGATACCATGACATGGACCCATACTTTCAGGTTTTTGTCTACATGAACCAGGTCATATACTTCAAGATTTCTAATGATCAAGTACTGTTCTTTCTTCTATGTCTTCAGGATCAGTATGCAATTGATATTCCTGTCTTCCAAAATGACTACACCTGTGCCCACAGAGCTACTTGCCCTACTGTTTTGATGAATATCCATGTACACTGGCACATCTCACCTGGCTTGCTACATCACCCAATCTTGACCCAACAACAAATGTCTGGGACTATTTGGAACTGCACATGCAACACAGCAGTCAACATCCTCACAGTTCAGTAGCTCTATAGGATCTAATCATCAGTGAGTGGCTTTAGCCAAGTGTTGCATACTTGTGGACCCTCTTCTTCGCTGAATTGAAGTCATTATCATGACCAGTTGGTATCTGCATGATATCCATTGGAAGCGACTAATTTCTTGTTTGGAGTGCCTATGGTACATATATGCCTTGTAAACATTTTTTTAACTCTCCTGCTTACAAAAATTGATCACAATGTGCTGTTACATGGCCAAAATGAAATACTTCACACCAAAGCTTTGAAGACAGACAGAAATAATTAGTAGTACAAAATCTGACATAGCAGGTGCAGTTAACACATTGGCGCATGCATAGTGACAACTGGGTATACTATACATGAGCCGATAGTCTTAAATAGGTGGTCTCAGTGCAGTTTTGCCACTATACATCTAAAGATTATCAGTACAGAGTGCACCTAAATATGGTGGCAACAAGTTACAGACATGCGGCCATTCACAAGATAATCCATAGAACAATTTCTATGCTGGAAAAGTTTTAAATTGCACACCATCTGCAGTGCTCCTAAACAACCAGTGTTCATTTATGGGATAACTAATATTTTGTCCAGTAACCTTGTTGTTCATCTTCAGGTATCTCCAATTCCTACATCAGCATCTGTCAATAATTTATGTTTAATCAAAACCAATTGTACATCCATTGTACCCCTCACCCCTTCCTGATGATGTTTACTCCACCTGCTCCACTCAAGACAACCACTTACCTCAGCTTAAGCAGTCTACCACAATGTAAAAATGGAGGCATGTATACATAAGTAGGCAGGGGTTTCATATGAAGAATAAAACAAGCTCAAAAGCTGAGCTACAATGCTCAATTTCTTGTTTGTTTCATTATTTGATGCTCATAGCTTCCTTCACTAAGTAAATGGTTGTCTTTGCTCTTCCCACTCAGGATTTTCCATTATTATATAAAATATAACAACATTCATACTTTTAAATAAATGAAAAGAGACTGTTGTGGTTATTGTCCCATCAGTAAATCCCACAGTGTGCTACTGACTACTACACTGAGGTGAAAAAAGTCACGGGATACCTCCTAATATCAGGTTGGACCACTTTTTGCCCAGTGTAGTGCAGCAACTCAACGTGGCATGGACTCAGCAAGTCATTGGAAGTCCCCAGCAGAAAATACTGAGCCATGGTGCCTCTTAGCTGTCTACAATTGAGAAAGTGTTGCTGGTGCAGGATACTGTGTGCAAACTGACATCTCAATTATGTCCCATAAATATTCAATCTGATTCATGTTGGGCAATCTGGGTGGCCAAAACATTTGCTTGAACTGTCCAGAATGTTCTTGAAACCAGTCGCGGACAGTTGTGGCCTGGTGACATCACATTGTTGTGTGGAAACATAAAGTCTGTCAATGGCTTCGGAGAATCTCCAAGTAGCCAGACATAACCATTTGTAGTCACTGACTGGTTCAGTTGGACTCGAGGACCCAGTCCATTCCATCATTAAGGAGTCACCACCTGCTTGCACAATTGCTTACTGAAAACTTGGGGGGATGACTTCATGGGATCTGTGATACAGTCAAACCCTCCATCAGCTCTTACTAACTGAAATCAGGACTCATCTGACCAGGCTACAGTTTTCCATTTGTCTATGGCCCAACCGATATGGTCATGATTCCAGGAGAGGTGCTGTAGGCAGTGTTTAGAAAAGGCACTCGTCTCAGTTGTCTGATACCATAGCACATATATGCCAAATTTCGCCACACTGCCTAACAGATACGCTCATTGTACATTTTACATTGATTACTGTGGTTATTTCATGCAGTGTTGCTTGTCTATTGGCACACAAACACCACTGGCCTCAGTCATTAAGAGGAGGCCGTCAGCCCCTGCACTATCTATGTGAGAGGTAATGCCTGAAATCTGGTTTTCTCAGAACACTTTTGACAGCATGGGTCTTGGCTATCGAGTTCCCTAATGACTTCCAAAATGGAATGTCCTGTGGATCTAGCTCCAACTACCATTCCATGTTCAAAGTCTGTTGATACCTATTGTGTGGTCATAATCATGTTGGAAATCTTTTTGCATGAATCATCTGAATACAAATGATAGCTCTGCAAATGTACTGACTTTTGATACCTTGAATGTGATACTACCACCATCTCTAGATGTGTTTATCGCTATCCCATGACTTTTGACACACCTCTGTATAATTTAATTTTGAGATCACTAGAAAGGCATAATGAACTTTCCCCATATTTTATTATGTTTCTTTGTTGAATGGTTTGAAAATTTACGAAATGAAATGAAAAGTAGAGAGATGATAAGATTCAAAGGGATGTTAACCATGACATTAGTCTAATACTTGAATGTAATTATTAGGTACCTGACGAACAACCTGAAGTTTGTTGATAGAGATCACGTAGCGCTTTGGGGCTGGGGATATGGAGGATTTGCATCTGCTATGATCCTCAGCAATGATGATCACAGGCTGTTTCGGTGTGGGATTTCAGTTGCTCCCATCACTAGTTGGGCTTACTATGGTAAGATACAAGAACTTGCATTCTTTTTCCTCATTATAATCTGCATGAAAGATATGTACTCCACAAATAAATAAATCTATCTTGCATGAAAGATATGTACTCCACAAATAAATAAATCTATCTTCAAAGAGAGTAAATGCATTATTATCATTACCAGCAAAACTACTACTTGCATCCATCTTTAAGAAATTTTTATCTCATTAAAATCTGAAGTTGAGTTTTTTTAATTAAATTGCAGTGTGCATTTTTTATACAGTATTAATTTGTCAAAATATGATTTGTGCATCATATATTACTAAAATACTTGACCAAGCTATCACTGAATATACTATTACCTTACAAACACAGCATTGGCACATGCTATCGAAAACTGATATGCACGTACTGTAATAATATATGAAAATAAGGTTACATAATACTTGTCTTAATAGTAGATGTCATTCTTGTGTCTAGTGTTATGTATGTAGGTTTTTGAGTACCGTCCTCCAGAATAATGTACATGAGAGAAAACATATTGGGAATCAGAATAAGTATAGTCACTTGGCTAAATAATTCTCAACAAGAGGTTGACAGACTTACTCTACAAATGAGTCTTAATCATTCTTTTCTGGGCAATAAAGATTATTTTGAGAAAGAGAAGAGTTCACAGAAAAAATAATTCCATAACCCATTATGAAGTGTATCTAAATAAAGTAGGGTGCTTTTCCAACCTTCTGGCCATCAATGTAAGAAAAAAGTTCTTAATGCAAAAGCAACTTTAATCTACTCTCTGTAGCAGCTTATTACCATAAGCAATCGTAAATTCTTCTAGAACTTTATAGCTAAAGCAAAGCTGCATGAAGTTCACCTTGTTTAGGTCTGCTGAGGGTGAGCTGACTGTAAATCATTTGATAAACATGGAAAGAATATTAATGGTGTCCACAGTTGGTAAATTTTTAGTCACCATTGTAGTGCCATCTGCAAACATCATTAATTCACACTAGTTGGTCATTGTTATATACAAGTGATAAGCACAAAATCAATAATAATAGTGGTTACAGGAGAGAATTCCCATGATATCTAACTCCCAATATGATATACAGATACTGCCGATTTAGAATCCATTGCTTAAAAACTGCTATTGATCCTGTTGGTGCGGTAGGATTTAAAGTTATCCGATTAGCCACTGATATAATAATGGTGAACTTCTCCTAATAATAAATTCCAATCAAACAAGGCTTTACTCACATCAAAGAAACCAACTGGCAAACAGTTCCTGTTTAAAAACTCTAAGATGACAACCACAAATTTAAAAATTGACTGTTCAGTTGCTAAATCTTTTTGAAAGACACATTTTCTTTTGTTTCTAATTCCAAAATGGTTAGTATACTGACTATCTTTGAATGCAGTAATTTTTTGAATACTTTTCATACTGTCAGAAATTAATTTGGTCTATAGTTTTCCATGTTCATTCAGGCAAATACTGGGCTGATCACCAATCTCCTCATAGAAAATACAGAACACAAACAACTAAACCTTGATAACACCCAGAACAAAGCTTACATCGTTTACAGATGGATTAACAACTTCCCTCACTTAGGTTAACTGATGACTGTGGCAACAGGAAGGCCATCCAGCCACAACATTTTAATAAAACAAATGTGCCCACTTCATGAAAACAGAGAGTTCATTTTCAAGGGATAAATGCTAGGAAAGAGAAGTAGGTGACATACTCTAGTACATTTATCTATTAGAGATACAACACAATATTCTACTTATTTTGCTATAGCAGGTTTTCAGTAGTTTAATTGACATATTGCCTACATCACTTGAATGTTTATTTGTTAATGATCCAATTGTTTTCTTGAGTTCTCTCTGGGCTACAGGTGAAGCAGGAATTTCATCACAAGCAATGAGATTTGCTGCTTGACGGTATCCATTACCATACCAATAGTTGACCTACAGTCTATTGGTTCAGTGACATATGGGAAGTGATCATTAACAATCTTTTCAGGCTTTTGTTTAGCATTAATTTCATTGCTACAAACAAAAGGGAAATTTTGCCAGTCCTGATGGAAACTAAGCCAGTCTCATTTCTGCTGTTCTATAAGCTTTTGATTTTGTTATCTCTATTATTAAATTTGTCCAACAAAAACAAATGTTTTACATTTTCAATCACTTTGTTCAAAATTTTACAGTGATTTTTGTATAAGTTCACTTTTCTGGGTTAGCAGAAGTTCTCAATTCAAAACATGATTCTAACTTCTTTTTGCAGCGCAGTTTGATTCCTGTATTAGTCCATGGCTTCTTAAGCTGTTGTTTGAAGATTGTCCTGCACATGTTTTATTTTTTAATTTGTTCAAAAAGGGACATAATTTCATTGCTGGTACTAAAAGTGTTTAGCTTCATGAAGAGATGAGTCTCAAAAATGAAATTACAATCAAAGAGAGGTAGAAAAACTTATAGTTGCTAGTGAAGTTTTTTATTTATAATGTGTATAGATACAAATTACAAGCTCTGCAACTCCAGAATTCTGAAATGCTGCTTCTTAATTTCACATTCTGACAAATAGAGTACTGCTTCTTAATGTGGACTTCTTTACCATTGCAACTGTATATATCCTGGAATTCTAAAACCTCTTATCTGTTTCCAAATTCTACTAATGATCAAAAACATTTCTTCCAAAATATGATTATGTTGATCTTTCAGTTACAGTATGTTGTGTAAGGTAACTCCTCTCATATAGTGTATAAACATATATCGACCTGGCACGATGTTCACAAATTACAGCTCTAAAACAGCTAGCGCTAAGCTTTGTCTGTCCCCAGTGACGTCACTCCCATTGTCACGGAACGCACTGTACCATGGTGTTCCTCACTTCTCTGAGCCACGACATGGGCACGTTAGGCAACTGCCCCACCAGCAGGTAATGCAATGCGTAGCAAAAACCATCGTCACCATCCTGTCTGGACACACGGCAACCATCCGACGCGGCCTGTATGCACAATTAATAACAGACTTCCCTGCAGTAAATGATTCAAAACTTGTTACCAAATAAAAGTGTATTTATAACCATCACAATAATATTTGATGGTAAGGTAAACATTGGGTAACACACCATGATACTCAGAATGATACGCCCCACACTAGACAGCAACAACAAGCCCTGAGTGGTAGGTACATAAACGTTTTATGACCGAAGGGCTTCCCGGAATATTAGTAATATTCAAGATGCAAAAATTTCAGAAGTTTGGGTTTAATTTGGTAGTAGAGAAATGCCTGACTGTATTTGAAAACATCGACAAAAATATGTTAACAAAGGAAAAGCTACTGAAGTAGCACCAGAAGGAGTTTGAAAACATACAATATACAAAAGTAAAATGGAGGTGGAAAAAATGAGTAACAAGACAAAGACAGCAAGTGGTAAAAGGAGGGACATGTCTAAAGGAAATAGAAAAAAGATGAGATTCTTTAGAGAGAAAGAACAATCTTGGGTTGGAAAGGACAGATAAGAAAATTGACCATACCCTTTATACAAGAAGCATCTCAGCATTTGCTATAAGTGATTTAGGGAAACCATGCAAAACATAAATCTGGATGATCGGACAGGAAATATTAACTGCAATCCTTCTGAATGTGAGTCCAGTGTCAACCACTGCATAAATGAAATAGACAATAGCAAGAATGAGTAGCCTTGCAGCAGGATATGTGGTGAGAGTTAAGTACATGTTGTATATCTACATCTACATCCATACTCCGCAAGCCACCTGACGGTGTGTGGCGGAGGGTAACTTGAGTACCTCTATCAGTTCTCCCTTCTATTCCAGTCTCGTATTGTTCGTGGAAAGAAGGATTGTCGGTATTCCTCTGTGTGGGCTCTAATCTCTCTGATTTTATTCTCATGGTCTCTTCATGAGATATACGTAGGAGGGAGCAATATACTGCTTGACTCTTCGGTGAAGGTATGTTCTCGAAACTTTGACAAAAGCTCGTACCGAGCTACTGAGCATCTCTCCTGCAGAGTCTTTCACTGGAGTTTATCTATCATCTCCGTAACGCTTTCGCAGTTACAAAATGATCCTGTAATGAAGCGCGCTGCTCTCCGTTGGATCTTCTCTATATCTTTTATCAACCCTATCTGGTACGGATCCCACACTGCTGAGCAGTATTCAAGCAGTGGGTGAACAAGCGTACTGTAACCTACTTCCTTTGTTTTCGGATTGCATTTCCTTAGGATTCTTCCAATGAATCTCAGTCTGGCATCTGCTTTACCGACGATCAACATTATATGATCATTCCATTTTAAATCACTCCTAATGCGTACTCCCAGATAATTTATGGTATTAACTGCTTCCAGTTGCTGACCTGCTATTTTGTAGCTAAATGATAAAGGATCTATCTTTCTGTGTATTCGCAGCACATTACACTTGTCTACATTGAGATTCAATTGCCATTCCCTGCACCATGCGTCAATTCACTGCAGATCCTCCTGCATTTCAGTACAATTTTCCATTGTTACAACCTCTCGATACACCACAGCATCATCTGCAAAAAGCCTCAGTGAACTTCCGATGTCATCCACAAGGTGTGCTCCCTGCCGCCGTAGGCTAAGCAGCTGCAGCAGCAAGTTGTCTACTCCTAGCTCACTCATTTGTTACATAGTTTAATTCTTAATTTCTTTGCGTGTTTTTGGTACTTGTATTGTTTAATTCATAAATTTCGGGCATATTATAGTATTTGAGAGTTGTAGCATCACGTTTTAGTACCTGAATAGTGTAAATTCGCGTAGTCGTTTGTCTTCTGTTTTTGTTTTGAACGGCCAGTGTCGGTTGGTCACAGTCAGTGTGCTCCCTGCCGCCGCTGGATAAGCAGCTGCAGCAGCAAGTCGTATACTCCTAGCTCACTCATTTGTTACACAGTTTAATTCTTAATTTCTTTGCGTGTTTTTGGTACTTGCATTGTTTAATTCATAAATTTCGGGCGTATTATAGTATTTGAGAGTTGTAGCATCGCGTTTTAGTACCTGAATAGTGTAAATTCGCGTAGTCTCCTTCCACCGCCGAGCAGTGTCAGCAGTGCGCAAGTAGCAGCATTACTGCATTTACTAGGAAATCTTGTATTTTAATAACCGTTTAAATTTTGTCGATTTGCTTGCGCTCTCTATAGATTAGTTCAGACGTTCTTTGCAAAACAGTTTTTAGCATGGATAGGGACTGCAACTGCTGTGTTCGGATGCAGGCTGAGTTGGCATCCCTTCGCTCCCAGCTTCAGGCAGTGTTGGCTTCGGTCACACAGCTTGAGGCTGTTGCCAATGGGCATCACTGTGGGGGTCCGGATGGGGGTTTGTCAGGGACGGCCAGCTCGTCCCACGCATCCCCCGATCGGACTACGACTGTGGTTGCCCGGGATACTGCCCACATTGAGGCTGATCCCTCACCTGTGGTAGAGTGGGAGGTCATCTCAAGGTGTGGCAGGGGGCGAAAGACATTCCGGAGGGCTGAACGGAAGGCCTCTCCAGTTTGTCTGACGAACCGGTTTCAGGCTCTGTCTCAGGCTGATACTGATCTTCGGCCTGACATGGCTGCTTGTCCTGTTCCAGAGGTTGCCCCTCAGTCTGCAAGATCCGGGCGGTCGCAGAGGGTGGGCTTACTGGTAGTTGGGAGCTCCAACGTCAGGCGCGTAATGGGGCCCCTTAGGGAAATGGCAGCAAGAGAGGGGAAGAAAACCAATGTGCACTCCGTGTGCATACCGGGGGGAGTCATTCCAGATGTGGAAAGGGTCCTTCCAGATGCCATGAAGGGTACAGGGTGCACCCATCTGCAGGTGGTCGCTCATGTCGGCACCAATGAAGTGTGTCGCTATGGATCGGAGGAAATCCTCTCTGGCTTCTGGCGGCTATCTGATTTGGTGAAGACTGCCAGTCTCGCTAGCGGGATGAAAGCAGAGCTCACCATCTGCAGCATCGTCGACAGAACTGACTGCGGACCTTTGGTACAGAGCTGAGTGGAGGGTCTGAATCAGAGGCTGAGACGGTTCTGCGACCGTGTGGGCTGCAGATTCCTCGACTTGCACCATAGGGTGGTGGGGTTTCGGGTTCCGCTGGATAGGTCAGGAGTCCACTACACGCAACAAGCGGCTACACGGGTAGCAGGGGTTGTGTGGCGTGGGCTGGGCGGTTTTTTAGGTTAGATGGCCTTGGGCAAGTACAGAAAGGGCAACAGCCTCAACGGGTGCGGGGCAAAGTCAGGACATGCGGGGACCAAGCAGCAATCAGTATTGTAATTGTCAACTGTCGAAGCTGCGTTGGTAAAGTACCAGAACTTCAAGCGCTGATAGAAAGCACCGAAGCTGAAATTGTTATAGGTACAGAAAGCTGGCTTAAGCCAGAGATAAATTCTGCTGAAATTTTTACAAAGGTACAGACGATGTTTAGAAAGGATAGATTGCATGCAACCGGTGGTGGAGTGTTCGTCGCTGTTAGTAGTAGTTTATCCTGTAATGAAGTAGAAGTGGATAGTTCCTGTGAATTATTATGGGTGGAGGTTACACTCAACAACCGAGCTAGGTTAATAATTGGCTCCTTTTACCGACCTCCCGACTCAGCAGCATTAGTGGCAGAACAACTGAGAGAAAATTTGGAATACATTTCACATAAATTTTCTCAGCATGTTATAGTCTTAGGTGGAGATTTCAATTTACCGGATATAGACTGGGACACTCAGATGTTTAGGACGCGTGGTAGGGACAGAGCATCGAGTGACATTATACTGAGTGCACTATCTGAAAATTACCTCGAGCAATTAAACAGAGAACCGACTCGTGGAGATAACATCTTGGACCTACTGATAACAAACAGACCCGAACTTTTTGACTCTTTAAGTGCAGAACAGGGAATCAGTGATCATAAGGCCATTGCACTATCCCTGAATATGGAAGTTAATAGGAATATAAAAAAAGGGAGGAAGGTTTATCTGTTTAGCAAGAGTAATAGAAGGCAGATTTCAGACTACCTAACAGATCAAAACTAAAATTTCTGTTCCAACACTGACAATGTTGAGTGTTTATGGAAAAAGTTCAAGGCAATCGTAAAATGCGTTTTAGACAGGTATGTGCCGAGTAAAACTGTGAGGGACGGGAAAAACCCACCGTGGTTCAACAACGAAGTTAGGAAACTACTGCGAAAGCAAAGAGAGCTTCACTCCAAGTTTAAATGCAGCCAAAACCTCTCAGACAAACAGAAGCTAAATGATGTCAAAGTTAGCGTAAGGAGGGCTATGCGTGAAGCGTTCAGTGAATTCGAAAGTAAAATTCTATGTACCGACTTGACAGAAAATCCTAGGAAGTTCTGGTCTTATGTTAAATCAGTAAGTGGCTCGAAACAGCATATCCAGACACTCCGGGATGATGATGGCATGGAAACAGAGGATGACACGCGTAAAGCTGAAATACTAAACACCTTTTTCCAAAACTGTTTCACAGAGGAAGACCGCACTGCAGTTCCTTCTCTAAATCCTCGCACAAATGAAAAAATGGCTGACATCGAAATAAGTGTTCAAGGAATAGAAAAGCAACTGGAATCACTCAACAGAGGAAAGTCCACTGGACCTGATGGGATACCAATTCGATTCTACACAGAGTACGCAAAAGAACTTGCCCCCCTTCTAACAGCCGTGTACTGCAAGTCTCTAGAGGAACGGAGGGTTCCAAATGATTGGAAAAGAGCACAGATAGTCCCAGTCTTCAAGAAGGGTCGTCGAGCAGATGCGCAAAACTATAGACCTATATCTCTGACGTCGATCTGTTGTAGAATTTTAGAACATGTTTTTTGCTCGAGTATCATGTTGTTTTTGGAAACCCAGAATCTACTATGTAGGAATCAACATGGATTCCGGAAACAGCGATCGTGTGAGACCCAACTCGCTTTATTTGTTCATGAGACCCAGAAAATATTAGATACAGGCTCCCAGGTAGATGCTATTTTTCTTGACTTCCGGAAGGCGTTCGATACAGTTCAGCACTGTCGCCTGATAAACAAAGTAAGAGCCTACGGAATATCAGACCAGCTGTGTGGCTGGATTGAAGAGTTTTTAGCAAACAGAACACAGCATGTTGTTATCAATGGAGAGACGTCTACAGACTTTAAAGTAACCTCTGGCATGCCACAGGGGAGCGTTATGGGACCACTGCTTTTCACAATATATATAAATGACCTAGTAGATAGTGTCGGAAGTTCCATGCGGCTTTTCGCGGATGATGCTGTAGTATACAGAGAAGTTGCAGCATTAGAAAATTGTAGCGAAATGCAGGAAGATCTGCAGCAGATAGGCACTTGTTGCAGGGAGTGGCAACTGTCCCTTAACATAGACAAATGTAATGTATTGCAAATACATAGAAAGAAGGATCCTTTATTGTATGATTATATGATAGCGGAACAAACACTGGAAGCAGTTACTTCTGTAAAATATCTGGGAGTATGCGTGCGGAACGATTTGAAGTGGAATGATCATATAAAATGAATTGTTGGTAAGGCGGGTACCAGGTTGAGATTCATTGGGAGAGTGCTTAGAAAATGTAGTCCATCAACAAAGGAGGTGGCTTACAAAACACTCGTTCGACCTATACTTGAGTATTGCTCATCAGTGTGGGATCCGTACCAGATCGGTTTGACGGAGGAGATAGAGAAGATCCAAAGAAGAGCGGCGCGTTTCGTCACAGGGTTATTTGGTAACCGTGATAGCGTTACGGAGATGTTTAATAAACTCAAGTGGCAGACTCTGCAAGAGAGGCGCTCTGCATCGCGGTGTAGATTGCTCGCCAGGTTTCGAGAGGGTGCGTTTCTGGATGAGGTATCGAATATATTGCTTCCCCCTACTTATACCTCCCGAGGAGATCACGAATGTAAAATTAGAGAGATTAGAGCGCGCACGGAGACTTTCAGACAGTCGTTCTTCCCGCGAACCATACGCGACTGGAACAGGAAAGGGAGGTAATGACAGTAGCACGTAAAGTGCCCTCCGCCACACACCGTTTGGCGACTTGCGGAGTATAAATGTAGATATAGATGTAGAAGGTCATTTATGTATATTGTGAATAGCAACGGTCCTATGACACTCCCCTGCGGCACACCTGAAATCACTCTTACTTCGGAAGACTTCTCTCCATTGAGAATGACATGCTGCGTCCTGTTATCTAGGAACTCCTCAATCCAATCACACAATTGGTCTGATAGTCCATATGCTCTTACTTTGTTCATTAAACGACTGTCGGGAACTGTATCGAACGCCTTGCGGAAGTCAAGAAACACTGCATCTACCTGTGAACCCGTGTCTATGGCCCTCTGAGTCTCATGGACGAATAGCGCGAGCTGGGTTTCACATGACCATCTTTTTCGAAACACATGCTGATTCCTACAGAGTACATTTCTAGTCTCCAGAAAAGTCATTATACTCGAACACAATACGTGTTCCAAAATTCTACAACTGATCGACGTTAGAGATATAGGTCTATAGTTCTGCACATCTGCTCGACGTCCCTTCTTGAAAACGGGGATGACCTGTGCCCTTTTCCAATCCTTTGGAACGCTACGCTCTTCTAGAGACCTACGGTACACCGCTGCAAGAAGGGGGGCAAGTTCCTTCGTGTACTCTGTGTAAAATTGAACTGGTATCCCATCGGGTCCAGAGGCCTTTCCTCTTTTGAGCGATTTTAATTGTTTCTCTATCCCTCTGTCGTCTGTTTCGATATCTACCATTTTGTCATCTGTGCGACAATCTAGAGAAGGAACTACAGTGCAATCTTCCTCTGTGAAACAACTTTGGAAAAAGACATTTAGTATTTCGGCCTTTAGTCTGTCATCCTCTGTTTCAGTACCATTTTAGTCACAGATTGTGTGGACATTTTGTTTTGATATAAGACCAAAATTTCTTAGGATTTTCTGCCAAGTCAGTACATAGAACTTTACTTTCGAATTCATTGAACGCCTCTCGCATAGCCCTCCTCGCACTACATTTCGCTTCGCATGATTTTTGTTTGTCTGCAAGGCTTTGGCTATGTTTATGTTTGCTGTGAAGTTCCCTTTGCTTCCGCGGCAGTTTTCTAACTCGGTTGTATAACAAACAGATCTGCAAAATTGTGAAATAATGCTACTGGAAGAGAAAATTCATGCCCTCCACAAGGAAATCCACATCTAATACTGTTTCCCATTCAAGTAAATACCAAATGAAAACTTAATTAACATATTGACAACCAAACTGTTAAAATAAACTCAATTTACTTACATTGCAATCCAAAGTCTGTGTCAGTGAATTAACCTACATATGAAAATCTTAGTGTATTTTTCATTACTTTCAATAGTTATCTTATGGAATAATTTTTGGAATGATACAACGAAAACTCAATAATGTTTTCTACTACAAAGCTGAGAGCTGACATTCTTCCCCTAATATGCTAGCACATTTAGTCTTCGGTGACATTTAAAACTAATAATAAAAGATTTATAAGAAACTGTGACTTCTCAATTATAATTTATGAATTAAATTGTAATATATTCTTAGATGTCTCACTTAGTATTGATTCTTGAACCATAGTGAGTTCCACAGCATAACTGATATCTGTTTTCAAACCTTTGCCTATTCTGATTTTCTAGCTTTCACATTATGTTGTGGACCACACAAACCTGTAACTATTCATGCTGTCCTTTTTGTATAAATTCATTGCCCCAGTTAGCCCTAGTTTCTGTACGGACACACACTTAACCTTCAGACTACTACATTCCAGGATCCACAGCAACTTCCAAAAGGGGTCAAATAAGACCCCATGCAATAATAGTGACCCTTGAATAGAAATGAATCCAAAATGTAACAAAATTCTTTTAGTACATGGCCAATATATTTTATTTGTTAATATAACACATTTAAGCAATTAATTAAAGCTACAATACTGTGGCAGTGAATACAATGTTTAAGATAATAGCCTATATGTTTCATATTTTTTCCCTCTCTCATACACACAGATAAACATTGAATAACATCTTTAGATAATGTTATACTGGCTTAACTATTCCTAATAAAACTAAACAAAAATGAGAAAAAGAGAACACAACTGAATTTAAAAAAAGAAGGTATCAAATTTCCAAGCATATGTCTACTTCATGTAGTCGCTTCATGAAACACTCATAGTGTTAGTAATTTTCTTAAAATTTTTTGTGCGTAACTATACATTTTTTGTACATTTCACAGAATACAAAACACTTTCTGCCAAACTTTCTTGGACACAGCTGATACCAGCTTCTTTTTGAATGCTGCAATTTAGCAAAAGGTTCACCATCTTCTCTTCCCAGAGCCTGGAACAAGATTTTTCATTGATTTCTCTTCCTTATGTTACAGCAAATATATTGAAAGAATAATTAAGTAATAAAAAAATTAAAAATATGAAAGTGTGGACAATATTTCTAGTAAAATATTGTAATAAATATGTAAGTCGAGTCTTATGTTAACATATTCAATACATCTCCACAAGAAGAAATTGTCCCTGACAGTAAAAAACTGGCTGTAGTGATATAGTGATACCACTCTTTAAAAAGTGGGTAAAAGTAATGTCATAAACTAGTGCCCAATCTCTCTTATAACTATATTTTAAAAAATGTTTGAAAAACTTGTGCACAGAGGGATTGTTGATCATCTAAACTTCCACAATATCCTCAACAAAAGTAATTTTGGGTTTTGTGTTGGTATTTCTACCAAGAAAGCAATATTCTGTTTTAAAATCAAGTTTCAGGAACAATTAACATAAAAATGTCATCAGTACATGTTTTTTGTGGTCTCTCGAAAGCCTTTGATTGTGTAAACAATCAAATTCTTTTGAAAAAGACAGAGTATTGTGGTCCAGCAGGTACTCTCACTTCAGGGTCTCAGTGATATCTAAAGGATGAAAAGCAGACTGTAATGCAAAAGGGGCTATCTGGAGAACATGCACCATTTGAGATGGCATCTTAAGTTGTGATGTGGCACAAGGCTCTATTTTGGGTCCACTGCTATTTCTTATTCTCATTACTGACTTACCACATCGTTCCAATATGAGTAAATTTACCCTTTTCGCAGATGATACCATAATTCTCATAGACAAACTATCAGAAAACAGTCTTGCACGTGCTGCAAACAAAGTTTTCATTGAAATGTTAAATGATTTTCTTCAAATGGTCTCTTACTTAATGCAGATAAAACTCATTATATGAGGTTCCATACACTACAAGGAAACCTTAAAGAAACTGACAAAGTATAGAGATGAACCGACATAGAAAGTTGAGGATACAAAATCCCTCCATCAGTTCAGTATACGCTCTGTAATTGGCATTTTATTTCCATTATCTCATTATTGTCATGTAAATTATATAGACGGCAAATGTAATTGGTCAACAAACACTCTTCATCTTTTAAGGACTTTGCTCAGTGACATTTGCACTATGTATTATTGCAACAGTGGCTAAAGAAGATACCACTAAGGTTTTGTACTTTGGCTACTTTCATTCATTAATGTTGTATGCTATTGTATCTGGGGGGAACCAACCACTTAAATAATAAATGGTGTCCACTGTAGGCATTCTTGCAGGTACCTGATTTGAAGAATGGGGAATCTTACCACCACCTCACAGTTCATTTTTACTTGTTGATTTTTGTCTTTAATGACTTTTCTCTTTACAAATACAATAGCAAACATCATGACTACAACACAAGAATCAGAAGCAGTCTGCATAATGAACTGAAAAGTCTTAATCTGGTTCAAAATGGAATTTATTATTCCATCATTAAGCTGTTTAATGCACTCCCATCACATATTTAATATCTTCAAAATCAATTGACCAGATTCAAATAAATTCTCAAAGAGTACCTCACAGAGAAATCTTTTTATATGGTAGATGGATTTCTGGGACAAAATGAATGCACTGCTAAACTTACAGTTATTTTAGAACTAGATTTGGTTTATTTTGTGTCAGGATATCTAAACATGTTTGTGATGCACTATTTAACAGTCAATGCAAACTACAATATCTGCGTCATATTTTTCATCTTTTTTCTCATTGCTAAGGTTACAATTGTTTTGGAACTAGTTTTGATTAATTTTATGTCAGCAGTTCTATTTTAAACATGATTTTTAATCTTTGCTCTCTTTTTACTTGTATGTTGAGATCGAACTGTTACCTTTCTTATGTTTTCTTGGGAACTATCACAGCCAAGTGAAAATTTGGTTTTTGTATTCATGGATTATTTATTGCAATATTTAGCATAATTTTTCTCCATTCCTCATTCTTCCACAGTAAAACTCAGTTTTTCATTATTTCTGTGTGTGTTCTGTAATTGGTATTTTATTTCAATTATCTCCTCACTGTCACATAAGCTATATTTCACCTCTGTACAGTTTGATACATTCAATATCCTTACAATTCAATTGCTACCAGGATTTACAGGACAAAATAAATAAAAATAAATATCATCTTTGTAACTCCTAAGGGTCGTTCAGGTCATCGTTTGATTTGTGGTATGATTAACTCCCTGCCACGATTCATCAGAAAATTTCTCCTCCCTTGAGTAGATCTTGATGGAAGATGCTGACTTTTTGTCTTCCCTAACATATTAGATATTCAAACACCCTATGTCAACAATGTTGAAGAATAAGACAAAAGGTCATCTTCTTGTGCTTCTTTTCACAGAATATTATTCATTGACCATCTTGTCCATTGCATCGACACCCCTTTGTTGATGTTTTTGTAATGCAAAATAATGTCTTTCAGTATTACCTCCTACATTCATTTCATGGTGCCTGGTGCTAAGCAAAATCACAGCATGAGTCTTCTTCAGGTCATTGGACACAAAGGTAAACTCATTACGAAAAATGAAGACAGATGACATTACTTCCTTTATAGGTTTCAGCAACAAAGCATTAGGTATTTCTTGCTTATTCTTCCTCATTGTTCCACAGAAGGTCAAATTTCTCTTGTAATGTCCAATTGCAAGTGGAAAAGGCATTAAAAAGTTATCTGTGCCAATGCCTCAACCTCCTCTAAGGCAGCTTGTTATATCCAATACCACTGTTTGTCCTTGATTTTTTTTTTCCTAGGGCATTCCCTTCTTTGCCAGTATATACTTCAGCCAAAGGCTGTACTTTCACCCAGTACTTAACAGGTTTTGACTTCATATAAAAGACAAAGGACAATGTTCACAGAAATAAACAAGTTGTTCATCTACTGTGATATGTGAATGAGGATTGTAATTAGATTTCCAGTGGTTGACAGATAATATGAAGACATCCCTGATAGCAGTGAATTTATCATTATTTCTCCTCTCATTTCTTATAGTGATGCCACCAGATCTGATGAATGTAGATAACTACTGAAATCTAGTTTGAGACATTCAAGCAAGGAAAACATATTTTTTGCACATAAGATCTGTGATCCACAACAATTCTATAGGCTTCTGTTTAGCTTTTAGAACACCTTTAGTTGTCAGAACACCTAAAAATAAGTACATTTCATCAACAACTATCAGCAACCATTATTTCTGCTTTGCTAGGTATCTTGCATTCCATTCCTCACAATATGCCTGTGCCTTTATTATTAGTGCAGTCTACAAGAACTTTTAAAATACTGTCATCAAAGAACAACTTACTGATTCAGTTCACTAAATGCTCCTGAAAGCAAGTCAATAACATTATGAACTGTTCAACACATAGCTTACGGTGGATTTCTAGACCAATTTTTATCAGTTAGTGTATTATCAGTGTCATCTTCATTAACACTGTTTTCTATTTCATCTGCTATTTCTTCTTCCACCTCTAACACAGTCTCATTTTCTGGTGATTCTGATTCATTGTCACTATTTAGTTCTTCACTATTATTCTGCATAATGGAAATTATTTCACTAAGATGCTCTGGGTTACTTATATCATATCTGTAATAATACCTTTCTGATATTTTTAATTCTCTAAAACAAACATCACTTGTTACCTCTCAGATTAATGCCAAAAATAAACTAAATAAAATGAGACAAAACAAGAATGAGTGTTCATGCTCCCAGCAATGAACATACTGAAATGTTTATTAGTGGCATCATTATTGCCAATGTAATGAAGACAAGTTATATTCAGAAACAGAAATTTTTGTATAACACTAACTAACAAGTGGGATCAACAGAGACCCCAGTCAATAGAAATAAATATTATTTTCATTTGATTCAACAAATTAGGAAAAGACAGATTGCTACTAACTGTAAAGAAGATACATTGAGTTGTAGACAGGCACAATTAGAAAACACTTGCATAAAGCTTTCAGCCACACCCTTCATCAGCAAAAGAGAAACACACACCATTCAATACACACAAGAAAGCACACCTCATGCACACATGACTGCCAACCCCAGCAGCTCGGGCCAGAATACACTTATCGCATGGGATGCAAGCAGCAATCTGAAGGGGGTGGGGAAGGGGAAGGGATAGTAGTGAACAGATGGAGAGAAACTCTGTCTGGTGGAGCGTGCAGAGACTAGAATGCCAACAGGTGCAGTGTCGGGAGGTTATGGGGCAGGGAGGTGGGGAAAAAAGGAGTGAAAAAAGAGAGGAGTGGGCAAAGACAGGTGGGTGCATTGGCATAGGGAAGCAAATAAACAGGGTGGGAGGCAAGAATTGGGAGAAGATAATATGAAAGAGAGTGTGGAAACTGTTGGGTGGAGGGTTTGGGGACAGTATGTTACTGTAGGGAGAGGCCAGGATAATTACAGGAGTGGAGAATGTGTTATAAGGATAATCCTGTAGCACAACATGCAGCTAAACATAACATACTTGATTTCAAAGGCTGCTTCACTATCTGCGCCATCTGGATTCTTCCCTCCTCCACCAGCTTTTCTGAACTGCACGGATGGGAGTTACCTCCCCTGGTGTAAGCCCGAGTTCTTCACTTACTTAGTTACTTATATACAAGAGGAGGAAGGGCAGCATCAGTCATAAATTTTTAATTAGTTTATTGCTCTTCCACTCCTGTCAATGACTCTCCTTCCACAACAACATACTGTGTCTGCCATACAAACAAAAACACTTGAGACAAATGCTTCATGGTTGTCAAGAAATACTGCATCTGGCTCTCTGCCTTGATCCACACCTTTCAGGGTGTCATCTGAAAAAAAGTACAAGTTGAGTTTTGCATGGCCTATGTTTTCGTAATCCATGCTAGTTGGCATGCAGGAGGTCATTCTGTTCCAGATACCTCATTATATTTGAGCTCAGAATATACTCTTAAGATTCTACAACAAACAGAGGTCAATGATACTGAATGGTAGTTTCTTGGATCACTTCTGCCTTCTAGCAGACTGATGTGTCTTCTGGTTTATTCTAACTACTCAGCACAATTCATTTTTCACGGGCTCTGTTGTATATTATGGTTGAAGCAGGGGCTAACTCAGCTGCAATTTCTGTATAGAATCTGATGGGGATTCCCATCAGACCCTGGGACTTTGCTCAGCTGTTGCTATTTTGTTTGTTTCTCATCCAACATCCACGAGTCCTCAGACACTAAATTTCATGTCACTGATGGCCTTTACATATGATCAAAATTTGCTTGTGTTTTGTGAGAGTTCTTATTTCTACTACTGTAGTTGTTGAACACTTAACAATTGCCCTTTTGACAACCAAACAACTTTATTTAGCGCCTTTCTGTCTGTACTCCCAAGCTTTGTTCTACAACTAAAGTGCAGCAGTTGCTACTTCTTTAGAAGTTTCTGCTGGTAAAATTGTGTAAAGAAAGAAGAGGAGTATAGATAAATTACAATATAAATAGTTGTCACACATTTCAATACAAACAGCATATGCATTCTAACTGCTAGTAGGACATACACATTGGCACATAATAATTACTGTTGTTCCTTGCCCTGGGAAGACACAGGTGGTTATGTATTCTGCTAGATAATAACAGTCTAATGAAAGTATTGGAAGTATTGAAGTGAGTGTATTGAATAACATTTATAGAATGAACAATACTAAAAAAGTACAGAATGAACACAAAATATTAAAATATGCAAGGTGCATGAATGTAGTATAAGAGTGGTGTAGACACTGTGAGAGTGGAGAAATAGCAAGAGGTATAAATTGTTTTAGTAAGAATACACCAATTCCAATACAATGATTAATGACCAGAAATTAAAGCAGGCCAACACACAATATAAATTCTAATAATGTAAGTCCAAGCATTCTCTTAGGAGGAGGAGTACAATAGGGACAAAACTGTAACACTAACAATACATTGCAGTCAAAGTTTGTGGAGATGAATATGATCACTGAAGTTGAGGTTAAGGTGCGTGAGGCTGGTTAATTGGATCATGCAAAACTACTCAGTTGTTACGTGATGATGCCCTAATAAGATGTAAATCACATAATAATGAACACATAACAGTGGGGCAAAATGAAATTTGTTTTTATTTACTATTAATGATACATGCTTGAAACAAACAACAATATTCCAAAACTAATAATAGTGTGGTTACTATTTCACAGATTCTGCGTACACAGAGCGATATATGGGCCTGCCTTCTGTCGAAGACAATTACGTTGGCTATGAACAAGCAAATGTAACAAACAGAGCTGGCAGACTGCAAGACAAAATGTTTCTACTCATCCATGGCACTGCTGATCACACCGTACATTATCAGCAAAGCATGCTGCTTGTAAGTGCTCTTACAAGAGAAGGAGTTCTTTTCAGGCACCAGGTAACATTATATATGTTGTCTTTCAACAAGCCGTGTAGCGTAGTATACTGAACTTGTTGTTTATGGAGGTTTATTTGCTTATTTTTCTTAAATTCTCAGACAAATAAGTTTTTGCTGTTAACACTCAATTCTTAGACAAGAAACTTTATTCTGTTAAAAATCAAGAGCCTGTCACCTTATTTGGGTTATCATCAATACTATCATCACCTGCCCACCTTCCTTCCTCCCTCCCCCTTACTTCGTTTACTTTATTCTATTCATTCTATTGCTCAATGTAGATTATCATAAACTTTCTTTCTTACTTTATCACTCATCTTACCTGTAAAATAATTTCATAAATTCTGATAGTAAGTAGTTTCTACTATATTTCATGAATCATATTATTAGAGAGGTAGTAAATAACTAGAGGAGATACTGAATTGAATCAAAGAAAAAAGTAATTTAGGCACAGCTTGAAGGGATTGGTTAAGAGGACACATCACATCCAGAGGGAAAAAGAAGTTGCCTGATGGTGTGTGAGTGCATGTGATTGGGATGGGGAGGGGGGCAGGCTTTTGTATAGGGAGACCACATCTCGAGTACAGTAACCAGGTTCAAATGCATGATGCACGTACATTACAGTAGCTACACAGAGATGGAGAGACCCGTATAGGATAGACTATTGTGGAAATCTCCACAACAGTAACATCAACAACATTATTTTTCCATTGCCTCTTAGTATTTGGTCCCAAATGAACTTGGAGGATGTTGGCTTCAGATATATTGTACAATAAATTATGTACCTTTAGTCATGCCTGGCTGTTAGCTGTGGAGAACCAAGCACATGGAACACACCACCATTTTCATATATATGCCATTTTGTTGCTTTTAACTGAAATTTTGACTCCTTTCAAAAGCAACAGTGCAATGCACCTCTTATCTCACAATACTATATTGGACAGGGATGCATAGCCAACTTCGTCACTGCAACTATGATTTTCTAAAGTTACGCCTTGAAATGAGCTAGTTGAATTACTTTTTGCTCCATGCCTGACAGGATAATTTTTTGTCTGTAATATCTGACCCAATATTCCTCATCCAGTTTCCTTTTACACAAGGATGTTCATTATTTTGAGTGCTTATTTATTCTAAATAAAAAAGGAACAGATTAATGAGAGTACTAGTCATGACATATTTCCAGTAATTAGGGAACGCACACTGTCCAGAAAGATTCAGTAATCTTTGGTTTACAGCCTCACCACTATATCACATGTCTACTCCCCATCAGTTTTTACTCTGATATATCAAATGGCTGGAAGATCTTAATAAACTCAATGCAGATCCCAAGCTTTCCTTAAATGTAAACCTCAATCACCGTTTATTAGGTGTTGGAATACATTGTTCTTGACAACCTCTCAGGTCTACCATCTCAAAAATGACTGAACAACTGCATTGTTAATGGTTATACTCCTGTGGAGGCAGCCATTGTGCTTAGCTGGCTCAACAAAGTGAATCATTGGTGTTCTTTCATCTCTACTCAGTTTCGGTCATAGTCTTTCTCACACATTATAAGTCAAACTGGCATGGAATGTGGTATCTATATAGTTTTTGAATGTCTTGAACATCCTTATCATTAAAAGCAGACATTTAAATCTCACTTGTGGGAGTGGAACATATTCAATATTGTTTCCACGAGAGTTGACCAATTTTGTGGAGATTGGGCAGGCACAGGATGAATATGTGACCTATATTTTTTGTTTCTTGGTTTCAATGCAACTTACAGGCACAACTGATTTTTATTTAACCTGGCAAGATTAAGACATTCAGGTCTCCTTTACAGCTAAAGAGATATCCTTGGATAATTAATAGAGTAATGTCCCAGTACATGACCTAAACATAATAGTACAGACTTACAGTCTTGAATACATGGTATTGCAGTAATGCCAGTCTCACTAACATTACATTAAATAATTTTCTCATAATATGATATTCCTGTTGAATATAAGTATTGAATGCTAACATAAATGCTTGGCAGCAATAAGAAGAAATCAAATCTGGAGAAACTGACTGATCCAGGAAAAAGAGAGAAATAATGTGGTTAAGTTAGCGTATAAGAAGGAGTTCCTTTGAAATATTTTTCATTGTGAGGAATGATGGCAAAAGCCAAGGAAGAAAGAATCATTTTTAATGTTACATCAGTGACAAGCTCATTAGATATAGAACACCAACTCAGAGAGAGCAAGGATAGAGAAGAAAATTAACCAAGTTATTTTCAGAGCAACTTTCCCAATATAGACTTAAGTATTTTAAAGAAATGTTATCCAAAAACCCCCACCCACACAATGGCGCATTATCATTCTTGAAACTCAAAGCTGTGCATAGCATGTGGGTTCTCTTCATCCCAAATATGTTTTTTGTGGAAATTGAAAATATCTATCTTTGTGATTTTTGCTTTACTTGCCTGTGGTTTTTAAAACAGGGCTGCTTGACACAGTTGTCCAAGAATTATGTACCAAACATGATTCATGATAAAAATCAATTGGTTTTGCTGCATATAGGTTTACACATTTTGTCACAAAAGAGCAGTGCACTTTCTCGTGGAGATGCTCTTTCCATTGCTAGATGCTACAAGTACATCAAAAAACGTTTTACTGTTAAATTTCCAAAAGTGCATTTTACAAGAAAAATCTGGCAGTGTATTGCTTTTATCCACAAATTCAAATAACTGTGGCAATAAAATCTTGGAAATTCCGGTTTACAAAGATTCATTCATATAGGGTATGTTCCATAAATCTTATCAAGGATGTGGAATGTGTTCAGGACTGGAGGAGGTGAGCCTGACTCGGTTCAAATCTGCCTTGCAGGTTAACAACAAGGATTTGTGAGCCAGCCAGCCTGGATGTGGTTTCTAGGTGATTTCCCCCATCCCACTACATGAATAGCAGGCTGGTACTAAATTCCACTTCAGTTACATGCAATACAAACATTTAGAACACATTCTCATACTTGCACATAGGATTAACTCTAGGCACAGACAGATGGAGGGGGGGAATAAAAGCTTGATGACCTTAGATATTTATTTCTCTTCAAACACTTCATCAGCAGCTGCACAACTAGTGGTAATCTGCTGATGTTGGTAAGTACAGGAATTTTGAAGGCCTACTGACAGACATTCTTTGCACTTATCACTTACATATGGCACAAGACTGGTGAGAAATTAGAGGAGGAGGGGGTGGGGGGGTGGGGTGGGGGGCGAGATTTTGGTGATCGTAGGAGATAGTTCATGTTGTGACCTGCTATACACTGCAAAGTACTCTGCAGAATAGAAGTTGGAGTGACACTGGTGTAGGAGCTGGCAGGTTTACCATCAAATGTTGCATGTTTTCCTTCCTGCCAGCTTGCATAAGAATAATTCAGTGCATGTTATTGTGGTTTCACCATAGTGGTGGAATGATAAGTTTCCATTCAGAATGCATTACACCTACTTGGTTCCTATGACAAACCCCAAAGTTTATGATGTCAATTCTGATGCACTCTTTAGACAGCTGTAGAACTTATAAATCATTAAAATCTATGTATTGCATTGTCGTACTAATGTTAATACCCATTATTTGACAGACGTACCCAGATGAAGGAAATGCATTCTCTGGAGTAAAGCAGCACTTATACCGAGTCATGGAGGCCTTCTTTGATGACTGTTTTGGCCCTCTGGACTTTGAAGAATGGGAAATGGGCTCAAACTTGTTTTCTAGAAAGCCATGAAGTCCACTGTTCTTTTTTTCATATCACCGTCCAGCTGTCATTGCCATTCTATGAGACTGACTTAATAATATGGACTGAAAAAATTATTTGGTAAAGAAGATCCCTTCAGATTCTTTTACTTGCTGACAGGGTTAGTATAGAATATTGACAAAATAGTGGAGTAGGAAAATCCTACAGATGAACCTACCAAAACATTTTTGTTGGCATTTGTTCATGAACCTGCAGTTAGACAAAATAACAAAACAAGACATCACATTTTTAAGTGGGAAGACGGATGATCCTTTAATAAAGTTGTTTCTCATCATCAAGATCAGTAAATATTGTGCAACAGATAGCAGCTTTTTGAATGGAAGACAAGGAGAGTATAAATCTTTCAACAAAGACATTTACCAGTGCACACAGGAGATCATCATGGCTGTGTTATAATGGTTTTTTTTTCAGACTCATAATTGTACCAAACATTAAAGTTTCACTTCTTGCATATTTTTGGTTAATTAAATGAAAATCAAACAACGTTTCTCAAAGTTCAGGAGTACAAATTGTTAATGCTTTAATAAAACTTACATATCTGAGAAACATGACAATGTTTTATCAATAATGTTCATTGCACATTACCTTTACACTATAACTTTTAATTCTGTCAAACCATTATGTCAGATCATGAAAAATGCACATAATAGATTATACTCATCAAACTGAAGACATGTCACAGGAAATCAAAAAGGAGAGATGAAACTAATTCCTCCAACAACTATGACATTATGATGGAACATTCCAATGTAGAAGCAGCTACTTTCAGTTGTAAAATAAAAGTAAAAATACATTAAGTTGAAATCTTCATATTACATCTAAATATGAAGTTCATCCATATCATCTGGGAACACACATTTTAAAATAAAATGTACAGTGTGCATATTTTTGCCTCTGTTGATTTCAGTGTACATCAATTACATTGTATCAGAGTTACAAGTCACAATAGTACTTCCAGTTGTGCAGCTTTTTGCCTGAAATATTTCTAAGTAAGTCTGAGATGTGATAAAAACTTATTATATGACACCGCTGGTGAAGAAGCTATTTTGTTACCTCACTGGTGTAGAAATTATACAGTGTGGATACAAAATAGGTTCTTTCATACAATTATGTGCAAACAAGCTGAATATTATTTTTTCTCCACCAAAACAGTCTTCTAATAAAGTGAATGTAGGACTAACATGTATGTGCATACTTTCTGATCCTATGAACTGGCAGTGTTGTTACAATCAATAAAATTACTATGCAGAATTATTTCTGGCAACTTAACAGGATAATGGAAAGATCATGGATGGAAGACAAAAAATGGTAACAAAAATAATTTCACTGTGTATAGGTTACATTGAGAAGGCACACAAAAAGAAGTATTAGTTGGTGTAGATCAGCCATCAAACTCGTATTCTTCATTTGAATATACATGTCCAGTCCTCTCCTCTTTCCTGATCCTCCACCCAATATATATAAAAACAAAGATTCCACGACTTACCAAACGGGAAAGCACTGGTAGATAGGCACAATAAAAAACTGTGTGTTTTTTTATTGTGCCTATCTACCAGCGCTTTCCCATTTGGTAAGTCATGGAATCTTTGTTTTTGAAATATATAAAATAGAGGGAAACATTCCACGTGGGAAAAATATATCTAAAAACAAAGATGATGTGACTTACCAAACGAAAGTGCTGGCGGGTCGATAGACACACAAACAAACACAAACATATACACAAAATTCAAGCGTTCGCAACCAATGGTTGCTTCATCAGGAAAGAGGGAAGGAGAGGGAAAGACGAAAGGATGTGGGTTTTAAGGGAGAGGGTAAGGAGTCATTCCAATCCCGGAAGTGGAAAGACTTACCTTAGGGGGAAAAAAGGACAGGTGTACACACGCACACACACACATATCCATCCGCACATACACAGACACAAATGGGGAAATGTCTGCTTGTGTCTGTGTATGTGCGGATGGATATGTGTGTGTGTGCGAGTGTATACCTGTCCTTTTTTCCCCCTAAGCTAAGTCTTTCCGCTCCCAGGATTGGAATGACTCCTTACCCTCTCCCTTAAAACCCACATCCTTTCGTCTTTCCCTCTTTCCTGATGAAGCAACCGTCTGTTGTGAAAGCTTGAATTTTATGTGTACGTTTGTGTTTGTTTGTGTGTCTATCGACCTGCCAGCACTCTCGTTTGGTAAGTCACATCATCTTTGTTTTTAGATATATTTTTCCCATGTGGAATGTTTCCCTCTATTATTAGATATATTTTTCCCATGTGGAATGTTTCTCTCTATTATGTGTGTGTGTGTGTGTGTGTGTGTGTGTGTGTGTGTGTGTGTGTGTGTGTGTGTGTGTGTGTGAGTGAGTGAGTGAGAGAGAGTGAGAGAGAGAGAGAGAGAGAGAGAGAGAGAGAGAGAGAGGGGGAGGGGGGGGGGCGTCTTTGCAGGTGCACTCCTACTGGGAAACTCTAAACTCATGAGCAAATATCATGGGGTTAATACCACCTGTAAGAAAAATGAATACTGTAAGTCAGATAATTTGGAAATTAACACCTACGGTGATTGTACAAGTGAGCGAGCATTTGTACAGTCAGAACTGAGGAGGTAAGATTCCCACTTTGGTAAGGAGACTGTCTACGGGCCTAGTCTGGACGGCTCCAGGGACCACTCTTATTCCACAAAGATGCACCACATCCAATAATTTCCAGTTTCTTTTGCTCTCTTTCATACGGGGTGTTCAAAAAGTCTCTCCGCAGAGCCGTATGATTGTTAGCCATGCGTGCTGTGCCGTATGATTGTTCGCATGCCTGGGTGGGTTACCTTCAAGTGAACTCTCCCAACATTCCACTGTTTTGTTTATCTCAGTAAAAATGAATATTCAGTAAATCAATAACTTGTATTTCACTGCACGTGCGGCTAACAAACATACAACACTGCAGAGACACTTTTTGAACATCCAGTATATGCTATATGTAAACTGTTGTACTTTTATTTTCCTGCATACCATTTAGAGACACCCCTCCCATTTCTTTCCACTTTCTGTTTCTTCTGTTGGTCACTTCAAATATTGCTTAAAACCACAGTTTCATTTTGAGGCCATCTGACCTTTCTGTGAAAGATAGAGACTGCTACATTCAACATGTTAAAAACACATTTGTGAAGAATCTTCATAACAAATTCACTTCTGAACTTGCTGTTGATCTATCTCCTGGAAGAGAACTGAAACAATGATACTTTTTGTCTCCAAAATTAATTACTTTCTCAAAGTTTCACAAAGAACTATCAATCATGATCACAAATTTTATTTATTTTTCTGGTAACCAATTCCTACCATACACAGTCCATATTCAGACCAATATGTATCTCCAATAAGTGAAATATGGAGTCAATACACAGGACCATTGAATGTACTAAGAGGCAACTGTCAACAGCAGGTAATGACAGGTGCCTCTTAGCACCTACAAAGGCTCTGCGCACTGACTACACATTACCTATGGAGACACATATTGGTCTGAAGATGGACTGTCTGTGACAGAAATCAGTTACCAGGAAAATAAACAAAATCTGTGAACTTGATTGATCATTCTTTGTTACACTACGATACAAGATTTCATATGTTCTACTTACGACTTCAAAAATTCTTGAAGTTTACTACTATTTCCTCGATACTTCTCATTGCACTGTTGCCTTTTGGATACTTGATACAACTATATACATCTTCTTCTCCTACAGTCTCTTCTGTTGTTCTCATCTCCATAGTCTATCCCCTTGTTATAATGTTCACTTTATGGATCATCAAATACAATTAATTTCGACATTTTAGCTATTAATTTGTAGTCCCTAATATCATTCATGAATAGTACACCAACTTATTCTCTGACCACGCTCAGGGTGTATATGTGGACAAGTAAAAAAAATTCCCAGATTTTTCCCGGATTTCCCAGTTAAAAACACACTTTCTCCCGGGTGACAGTATATTTTCCCTTATCAATCCTTTCAATGGTTATGGTTTTATACATGGGCGTACAATTTCCCGGTACTTTAGAAAACGAAACTCAGGGAAAAAGACACGTTTTGGAAATATCTTTGATGTGCAGCAACATGTACGCTGCGTATTTTCGTATTACAAAAGTATACATTGGAATTCCACCAAACACCGCATGTTAACTTCCGAATCATTGAAATCGAGATTTCGATGCCCTTTTGTGTAAGCCGGTCATAGCTCATGTCACGTGATCTCGCCAGCCGATGACAGCGGTTATTCAGAGCATAGGACACGTGATGTAGTCAGCCAACAGCAACATCACTGTTATGTAGCACGAACACACAAACAGGGAAAGTTAATAGTATTGATATACATAGTGTGGCTACGAGAAAAGCAAAGCTTTCACATATAGTATTGGTCTCAAGCTGCAAGAGAGGCTAAGCTTTCACATATACTGTTGATCTTTTTTGCGCATGTTACACTTTAAGATATATCACGCAGATGTGCCAGTAAAATTTTTAATAATGACATAAATGTCTGACCTTCAGGGTTCGAAATTCTTCTAAATGGCTGGTCATCAAAGATTTGATTTTTAAATGGGAGTCAAACGTTCTGTGATTAAATAAATTCATGGTACATTCTTGTACATAGTTCAACTTACGTAAAAGGATATTTACTTTGAAAGTAACGCTTTTCAAACCACTATTAGCAATATTTCCCCGCGACCTGTTAGAAATTGGTTCGTTTCAGCAGTTGACAGAGAGCGCAGATTAACAGGCTACACCGCGCTTAGGTAGCTATCATGACGTAGGAAGCCGGTATGTACGTACGTGTAAAACATTGAAAGATCATACATTACGTCATAAAAGAAACAAGACATCAGAGGATACTGCAAGAGCATCGGAATTTCGTGAACCATATTAAAATGGTACATTCGTATGTCCAGATTCCCAATGAAGTAGACCTCGACCTGATATTAAGCTTTTCAGTGTGGTTTTCGGGATGTACATTTTCTTGGAGCACCAGTACTGTATTATATCATGTTTGGTTCTTTATTAAGGCATAATGCCATACGTACTAGAAAATGAAAACGTGCACTTGAAATGCAACGAAGACGAACATTTGAAACTAGCCAGTACTGTGGAATTAAGCATTTCGTTTCAAATACAGTGACTGCCTCTGCGGAAAAGGTTAACAAAAGTCAAATTTCTTTAGCAAACAGACAATAATAACTTCATTGTTCCGAAAAAATATAACTTCATTGTTCCGCAAGGCGATTAACGCTTGACTGTCAGAAAGGTGGAAATAAAATAAAATCTGAAACTAATAACATATTTCAGCCTTCCGTAATTATGTGAATGTGTTTTAATTCACCTGACAGCTCCCGGCTACAGCTATCCGTTTTGTTTTCATTTAACGTGAAAGTAAACGAAGGGGAAACAGCAAAATCACTAAACTAAATGTAAACACGGGTCACGTGGAGACTACCCACTATAACAGATAACTCAAGACTGCTCTGCGCATCAGCCCCGGATATACGACATTTGTGAACCAGGTCAATACTAAGTAAATAGAATTTTCAAAATATGTTCATCTTTTAGCGTACATCTTTCTGAAAAGTCTGAAACATAAAACATATGTATTCGAGGAAATGTAAGACATATTATTTGGTCTTAAGTATGCCAAAGTGCAGTGTCACGCCTCTTAGCCTAATAAAGCATTTTTCTACCGCACGTCCAAATTATATTCAAGAGAGTGGAAATTGAAATGTCCTGTGGTGCCTCTCCTGCTCCCAGTCGGCCGGTTTGACAGCCTGCCCTTTGAACAAGAACTCTTAAAATCTGAACTCTTTATTGCCTATTAGATAATAACTTGCTGTTTTTTGTGACATAAAATTAAATATAGGATATATAAAACCAATACTGAGAAGAGATAAGCAAGAAATTACACATTTCTTCAAACCTTAGCTCCTAGCGTTTTTCTCTCTAATCTTGCTACAGTTTTACATAGCGTGCTTTCCTTTCTGCTAAACGATCTATTACCTCATCAAAGTTCCTCAAACGTTTTGCTGCATGAAAAACCGAAATGTCGTTATCTAATACTGAAAAAGCTGTTAATATAAATAATACCCAAGACTGGTGTGGTTTCTCGATCTGATTACGTCTATTTTGTCACTGTCTGCTAGATAAAACAAAATAGGCCTTTCTTAATATTGCAGCGGTTTTGTAACACACACCAAATAAATGAGACTGTTTTGGCACAAATGGCCATTTTTATAACACGACAGAATATAATCCACGAACTACCAATACCAAATGCCTATTAGGCCTACGACAAGCAAAAAGCTTTATGTTAGGAAACAGTTTCACATTTCATTCATACGCACCAGCTTCTCAAGCATGAGATCGAAAAGTAGTATTACGAAATTTTTATATAAATTTGGAATCGTCTTATTCTTCCATAATTTGTGTGATGTCCCGGTTTCTTCTCCGTGCTCGTTCTAACAAACAATCTTGTCATCACAAATTCTGTAGCTATTGCTGCCACTGTCAAAATTTGTTCGCTGATTAACTTCACTAACCCTGCCAGAATCACAGATTTAGTTATCCCGCGATTATTTTCCGGTTAGGTGTTATTAAACGCGTTGTTCGAACAAGTATACGTGTTCGAACAACACGTTTTCCGCGTTACTTCCAGAATAGAACTTTCGTGGCTGCTAGCCGGGGATTGGACTACAGGTCCTTACTAGAGTAGCGATCTGGCCAATTTTTTTTGTCAAAATTTCATTTTCTTGGATACATCGAGAAGATAATACGTAATCTTTCTCACCTGTTATTCCTGTCAGTCGTTTATTTCCATTCTGGTAGTTTGAATCTATGGATTTCGCGAGAGCTGCATCAAACCAGTCTCACGACTGAAGACCACAACAACAATAGTAATTATAACAACGCTGATCATTCGCAAACCCAATCAACCACATAATCAGACAGCGATTGGCATTCATCCGTTCGGCTTTACTCCCCCGGCTCGTATAGCCCCGTCCCCTTTTGTCTGCAGAAAGTTTATTTCTAGATGCGACGAGGATTCCCCTGACAGACACATCACGTACACTATGCATGCATTCACAAGTCAACTTATGATTCATTCAGAAATCAAAATGTGTTCAAAAATGTTCAAAAACCAACAGGGAAGCGTTTCAAAATCATATGAATAATCGCTAGACAAAACGTTCGCTGAATGCTAGGCGCTTTGTGAAACAAGTTTTTTTCTCAAGAATATGAATTTGGCGCCCCCTTTTCCCGGTAGCATCTAGCTGCTTACTGCGACTGATTGCACAGCCAACAGCCACATTCATCTAGCCAGAAGCGGGAGAATCTACTACTTAAACGTGACTCAACTGCGCATGCGCATGAGCCCGCGCGTAACTGTAAAACAAATCGAATGTAAATAGTTGCGACTTCACGCTCATTGGAGGCAATTTGTTGTTACGAAGCACTGCATAGTCTTCCTAAAGCCTCTGACACATTTTCAATTGGCAGAAGCTTGCATGAGCACTGTGTATCGTTGTTGTATATGGCGCATTTCGTTTGCAATTTAAGATATTTTCCTTTTTTTTTCTCGTTTATGGTTTTTTTTTATTATTGTTGAAGTATTATTCTGCCCTCTCTCATGAGGCACCGCCTTATCGTAGCACTGTCTGTGTGGGCGGGAGAGTTTATGTGCTCCAAGGAAGCTGAGAGCTATATCGGCGGTAGCGTAGCTACTGGCAGGTCCAACCTAGCCGGGCAGGTCTCAGCAGAGGAGCCAGACAAAGTGTGCCTCACAACCTACCCGTCTTATATCCTTTATCCTATTCCCTACCCTCTCCTCAGATACCATTCCTTTTCTTTCTCTAGTTACCTTAACACACCACTGCCTTGTGGTTGGTCTCGGGAGGGATGAAGGCTAATGGAGAAAACCCTGAAAGAAAATCTGGAGTGAGGCCCCAAAGGCGGTTGGAAGGCGTACTACGTCCCCTTTTGGCAGCTCCTGCAACCGAAGTGATACCAGACGTACTGGCTTGCCTTTCGTCTGGATATTATCATTTAGGTCGAGAGGGAGACCGTGATGATTGGGCAACTCATGTGTCTTCATATTTATCGCTCAGGCTTGTAGCATCCTGGAGAGGACACTTCAGCGATGTCCAAGGACTTCGGCACAACACGGGAAGAGGCAGTTACCGGTTATAAGCTCTGTCTGATTGGCGTAAGACTCGAGTGCCAGGGGCCACTTCCGACGGTGGGAGAGATCATTGCATCTCATTGGACAGCTACCGCCCACCTCAAGCTGGGCAGCCCCCAGCCAATAAGGTGCTGTCCCACCACTATCCGCCTGCATCACGGGGTGTGTGAAGCTTAGAAGTAATCTTCGACAAGCGGGTTGATATAGTACACCTACCAACAACAAAAATGAAATAATAAAGAAATCACTATTTCGTACTGCCACCTGGAATGTTAGGACCATGTGTCCAAGGTACATTTACGATGCCCAAGAGGTTGATTTCATCTGTAAGACTGCCGTAATTGACAGAGAGCTCCACCGATAATTACACATTCTTCTGGCAGGGGAAGTCTCAAGACTAGCCAAGACTTCATGGCGTAGGATTTGCTGTTAAAAACGCCCTCCTGGACTGTACTGTGCCACCATCCGGTGGAACAGAGCGAATTATTGATTTGAAAATATGCTCCTCAAGTGGCACTGTCAACATCCTAAATGTGTACGCTCCTACCTTATCATCCAGCATGGAAGAGAAGGATCTGTTTTATGACTTACTCAGTGACAGAATAGCCAAGGTACCTAGCACCGAGACACTGTATATTCTAGGGGACTTTAATGCTAGAGTTGGATCAGATAACGACATATGGCCGAATTGCCTGGGACATCATGGGGTGGGAAAAATGAACGAAAATGGCCAGAGACTGCTTGAAGTTTGCTGCTTTTATGGACTCTGTATCACAAACATATATTTCCAGCTTAAGGATCAGCACAAGGTGTCTTGAAGACACCTGCGCTCTCATCACTGGCATCAACTTGACTT
This sequence comes from Schistocerca piceifrons, assembly GCF_021461385.2. Classification (NCBI taxonomy): domain Eukaryota; kingdom Metazoa; phylum Arthropoda; class Insecta; order Orthoptera; family Acrididae; genus Schistocerca; species Schistocerca piceifrons. The sequence continues at coordinate 196,864,134 of NC_060143.1, forward strand.
AGTCATAGCTAGGCATGCTGGTCTCAAAAATGTGCTACTGACACGAAGTTATCATAGTGCTGATTGCCACACAGACCACGCCCTAGTGGCGTGCACATTGAGGCTCACTCCTAAGAAATGTCACCACACTAGACCGAGAGGTCATCCCCGTATCAACACAGATCATGTTCATGACACACAAAGAAAGCAGGATTTTGCCAGTAATTTTGAAAGTGCTTTCCCAGGAAACGTGCCAGCAGAAAGGAATGTTGATAAGAAATGTGCAAAACTCTCGGGTGCAATCTACAACTCAGCAGTATTGGCCTATGGAATAAAAGGAAAAGGAAATAAGGACTGGTACGAGCAAAATTTGGAAGAAATGGAACCAGCCACTGAGGCTAAACGGAAAGCCCTGCTTGCATACAAAAGAAACCCAAATGAAAGAACTCGAGATGACCTACGAAAAGCAAAGAACAGGGCACACACAGCAAACATCCAGGAGATGCGCAAATAACTACTGGCTGAATTTATGTGCAGGTATACAGAAAGCGGCCGACTCTGGGAATGCTAAGGCAATGTACAATGGTATTAAGAAAGCTATTGGACCAACTGTCAGAAAAACAGCTCCTCTGAAGTCCAAGACGGGTGAAGTCATTACTGATGAAGGCAAACAAATGGAACGCTGGGTTGAACACTACCTCGAGTTGTATGCAGCCGAGAATGAAGTTAGCAAGGATGCATGTGACGCCATCAAACAAATGCCAGTTACGGAAGAACTAGATGCAATGCCTACTATGGAAGAACTTAATAGGTGAAGATGGGATCCCTGCAGAGGTTACTAAGTATAACAAGTCTGTTCTTCTCAAACATTTATATTCACTTATCACAACCAGCTGGGAAGAAGGTTATGTCCCATGAGTATGCGGAATTCGAGGATAGTTACTCTATATAAACAGAAAGGGAACAGAAGTGACTGTAACAATTACCGAGGCATTTCATTACTAAGTGTAGCCGGGAAAGCTTATGCAAGAGTCATCCTAATGCGATTACAGATCTTAGCTTCCAGAATCTACCCAGAATCTCAGTGTGGCTTCAGGCCCGGCCGATCAACCATAGATATGATCTTCTCCTTAAGACAGGTACAAGAGAAATGTTGTGAGCAGCAGAGGCCACTTTGTATTGCTTTCATTGACCTTGTTAAAGCATTTGATTTAGTGAGCAGAAATGGGCTTTTCGAACTGTTGCAGAAGATTGGATGCCCACCTAAACTACTGCAGATAATTGTCTCTTTCCATGAGAAAACACGAGCAACAATTTGCTTCAACGGTAAAACATCAGAAGCATTCCCTGTTAAAAGCGGTGTGAAACAGGGGTGTGTGTTAGCTCCTACATTATTTGGGATTTTCTTTTCCCTTCTGCTCAGATTTGCCTTTGAAGACTGAGGAGGGAGTGTATCTACATACGAGATCTGATGGAAATCTTTTCAACATTGCTCGCCTCAAGGCCAAGACCAAAGTAAATACAGTTGTTATCCGTGAGTTGTTATATGCGGACAATGCAGCTCTAGTAGCGAACACAGAAGATGAGCTGCAGTATATAATCAACAAATTATCAAATGCCTGTGAAAAGTTTGGTCTACTCATCAGCCTTCAAAAGACCAAGATCATGGCGCAGAGCACTACCAACCTTCCATCCATTAGCACTGATGGCAATCCTCTCCAGATAGTTGATGACTTTATCTACTTGGGATCCACAATATGTAGCAACTTGTCCATGGACACTGAACTTACTAACAGAATCGCAAAGGCATCATCTTCATGGCTAGATTGAAAAACAGAGTATGGAACAACCGACTGCTTATCACAAAAACTAAATTAAAAGTCTACAACGCTTGTGTTATAAGCACCCTTCTCTACAGCAGTGAGACATGGACAACTCTCTCTAGGCATGAATCTCGACTCAACAGCTTCCATCTCTGCTGTCTCCAGAAGATCCTTCAGATCTCTTGGAGAGATAGAGTACCCAACACCGAAGTCTTTCATCGTGCAAGCACAACCAGCATCTTTGCACTCCTGAGTCATCGACGTCTAAGATGGTTGGGACATGTCAGGTGCATGGATCCTGAACGGATACCGAAACAGCTGCTGTATGGCGAACTTCAGGAAGGTGTGAGGCCAGTGGGACGACCGCATCTTCGTTTCGAGGATGTCTGCAAGAGAGACCTGACCAAGACCAGAATCAATCCAAGTCGCTGGGAAAGCATTGCAGATGACCGTGTCAAGTGGCGAGTAACTGTGCGCAATGGCATCAAGCTCTCAGAGGACGGACGCACACAGAAACAAATCAGGAAGAGGACAAAGCGAAGAGACAGAGTGGCTTCTGTTAGAAGTCCCTCAAATTTCACATGTCCAAACTGCAGTAAGGACCACCACTCTTGAGTGGGACTTTTTAGCCACAGCAGACGCTGCAGACTCTGAACCAAGCATGATACACCATCATCCCTCAAGGATGGATGGATGCCATTATTATTCTGCAGTAGCGGGATACAATAATATCCTTTGTTAGAGTATCGGTTCTTTCCAGTCAAAATTACAAAAATTTACTGAAAACCAAAACAATGAAAAATTCCCGGAATTCTAAAAATATCCCGGGTTTTTCCAGGTTTTCTCCCGGATGAAAAAATTCCCGGGTTTTTCCCGGATCTCCCAGGTCGTATATACCCGACTCTGCGTAGTCAGTTACAATAATTCTGATTTTGTAGCATGGAATCTATTATCTAAAGAATCAAATATTTTGGACATACAATACAATCAGCATTTGTTTATCAGAAACAATCATTTGACTGTTGCATTGTTTTCACATTACATTGATTGTATCATCCTCTTTTTGTTGGTCCAGCCATCACTTTTCAAGACAAATTAATGGTGGCTGTCTACTCTTCCAACAACTATCACATTTACCAGAATAAAATCACAAGTTTAAATGCATTCCAGAGGTAATCCAGCTACTTTGCAACATCTACTTCTGAATCATCTCTAGTGATGACAGTAAGCATGGCGTCATCAGTTCATTCCAGTGTGACTGTGCACACTGAGTAATGATACCTGTGATGACAATAAAAAGTGAAGAGTGCAGTGAAGAGAAAGGAGAGATTAGGGTACAGTGCCCCACTGACAATACACTATTAGACAAAGAGTACAGGCTGTAGTAATTGGATAAGATTGTGGAAGTGAATAACCCATGATTTATGGAAAACACGAAAAACTTCAATCAGGATGGCCAAATGGGAATCTGAGCTCCCTCCTCCTGAATATGTCCGATTCGCAAACACACTACCACCTCGCTCAGTGCAAACTGGGTTTGTAGCTTATCACTACTGGAATGCTGTCTCAAACCTTTGATGCCCATTATAAATTAAATAAAAAAAAGAAACTATTATCTGCTATTCCAAATACCATGTTTCATGGTCATCGTTCTCACTCTTGATCATGTTCATAAATGAATGACTCAGAGCCATTGATACCTAATCCACAATTACATGGAAATCAGATATGCAGTACCAAAGCAACGAAGTCGTAGCAAAATCAATGGTATGCAGAAATTTTTGCACTGGCAACATGTGTCAATACCAAATACACTATTATAAATTTCTGCCACTATATGGCTCAACAAGGTCAAAATTTATTATTTTCTGGTTTAGGAATTGATTGTTCTCAGCAACCTCATGTTATTGTACCATGAATCAACTTCTCCTTCTCCTTTCTCCATCATAGCTTTTGTGGTCTCCAATTTAGATCACAAAGCCATTTAGTAACAGCTTCTTGAACACAGTAAAACACAGAGTAAATGACACTTAGTCCATATGAGTTACTGATCCTGGAACTTTTCCAGAACCACAAATGAAAACAATTGGAAGTAGCACAACTTGAATTACAGTGACGGGATCTATTTGTAGGCCAGGCTGAAATCAAATCATTTGGCCAAAATGGAATCACAGTCCACTAAAGTAGAAGTCAACAGAAGTAGGCAGACATCACTATACTCAAGTCCTAAGCAAGCTCAGTCATCATGCACAAATAACACAATCAATCCAAAAACTATCCAAACATAACTGGTATAGTACAGAGTCGTTATGAATACTTAAATTGGTCATGAAGATGAATACATTAGCTATCAAACAGAAGTGAAAACTGACCTGCAGCAGCTTGGCTCTAATAAGCGGCTGATGAGCCCACGTGACCTGCCAGCTAGAGATGCTGTACTGCTCAGAAGGACCCAGCCGGATGTAAGTGTAATTATACGTATTATTATATTATTTATCGTGTGATGACAGGAGAAATATTAGATAACTGTTTACAAAAAATATATAAATTTCTACACAGATACACAAAATCTCAAGTTCATTGTGGGTTCACAGCTCTAAGCCCAGGTTTGAAATCTAGTCAGAAGCTTCTGAAGACAAATTGTGAAGGTTTCCCAGTGTCCCTTTGAATGTTCTAAGCAAACATTCAAATGTTATGAGATGTACTGCTTGCTGCTCTTTGCAATAGTCACACTTAAGGGAGGACTTCCATCCTCATTGGTGCAGCTATGCTCCCCACATCTGTCTGTTAGTTCTGATCTGATTCAGGGTGCACCAATGTCATTAGGATAGACGGAAAACTGCTATTTTTTCCCGTGGGGTTTTGTTTGTTGATGATGCTTCATGGAAGACCGCTCCTGCCAGGCTTCTTGCATGTTGCAATTACAGTCCTGCAGGCTGGCTGCTATGCACCACGATCGTGTTCAAGATCTCAGTCAGTTGAGTTCTTATAGTGATATTTCTGTATATACTGGTAATTCTGGTCTCCCCCCCCCCCCTCCCCCAGCTACGAGTGTGATCTGATCTTCTTATGGATGGTGGTAGCATATTACTTAGAGCCAGTAGCTGGTATGTGTTTGTGGGACAAATACATCCTGTGATGAGGCACATTGCTTGCTTGAGCTATGTTTCAATTATTTTAGTGTGAGCATTGTTTCACCAGGTAAAGCAGTAGTATTTTCCAACTGAGTATGAAAGAGCTATAGCTGATGACTGAGACTGTTGTTGTGGCACCTCAGTCAGTTCCTCTTAACTTCCGGAGGATATTGTTCTGAATCTTGATTTTAGGAGATGGATTTCGTATGTTAAAAACCTATCCAGGGTCACACCTAGGCATTTTTGAGTGCTGCAGTATTGGAGAGAGTTATCTCTAAATGTGATGTCAGGTTTGTAACTTGCTTGTTTCTTCCCTAGATGGAAAGCTGATACAATGGTCTTTCGAGGATTTTGTTGGAGAGTTACATTTGAAGTATTCATCCGTTGTCTTCAGGTCTGATGTTACTGTTGTTTCAGCTGCCCTAAGGCTTTGATCCTAATTGATCAGACCAATATCATCAGCATAAATAAATTTAATAGTCAGGGAAATTTTTCCAATGCCAGCCGAATTAGGGCATTGAAATTAATCAATGATGCGAGTTGAAAATTAGTGCCGGACTGGGACTCGAACCCCAATGCTTCACTTCTCTACAACAGTTGCCTTAACTGCCTCAGCCATCTGGACATCCTTCTTAACCAATCAAAGTTTACTTCCTTCTTAACCAATCAAAGTTTAAAGTTTCTCTGAATATTGATATTCACAGCAGCCACTGAATCATAATAGTATGTGATATCTGTTCTGTCAGGCACGTTAGACAGAACAGACACCACACACATGTATGTAATATAAATATTGGACTTTATTTGTGGAAGGAATATGCTTACTAATTAAAAAGGAGTGAGGTAAAAACAGAACCATGTGGGAAACCACTATTTATCTTGTGAACTGTGCTTTTAGAGTTATCTGAGTTAACTTGGAAGTGTCTATTGTTCAGCATGTTGCCAAATGGAGTGGTTAGTTTTTGACATGGAATGGATGGTGAATCTGAACGGGAGTCTGTCACCCCAAATGGTATCAGAGGCTGCAGTTAGATATAAGAAAACCCCCATGTTTATCTTCCGTTTCTCAAAGCCATTTCTGATATAAGCTGCCATTGCTAGAACCTGTTCCTCACATCCTTTTCCTGTTCTACACCCAGCTTGCTCTTTGCTCTCTGGGGATATGTTTGTTGATGGCTGAGTAAATTCTGTTATGGGCTTCAATGTGACACTAAGGAGAGCAACGGGACAGTAGTTTTCAACTTTGGCTTGAGTACAGCAATGGTGTTAGTTTTCTTGAATAGCTGAGGAAGGTGTCTCGGAGGAAAGAAGCCCTCTGACAGTAGCAGGACCACAGTGCAACTGAAACTCACAGTAAATACCACCAATGCCTGCTGCCTTTCAAGGTTTCACGTTCTTTATTGCTTCTGTGGCCTCTTCCTATTGAAATGGATTGGAAAAGCCACAGAAGTTATAAAGAACATGAAACCTTGAAAGACAGCAGGTGTTGATGGTATCTTCCCTGAGTTTCTGTAGCACTGTGGTCCTGCTATGGTCAAATGAGGCCTGTCAGCAATATGGCATCACCCACTGATACTTTCTGCAGGATTACAATAGTAGCCACATTAGAGTCTAAGAGGAAGCATTTTTAATAACTTTATCAGTGTGATCATCAGAATTTACTCAATTAGAGAGTTAAACAATTTACTGTTGCATAAAGAGCTATAGTTAATAAACATATTCAAGAATTTTGTGTGTGCCACACAATTTTAGTAAAGTTTTCATATAATTGAGCATTTAATAACAGGAAATGTCTACAATCCTCACATACCATTCTTTCTCAAAAAGAGCTCCTCATTATATCTCTGTAGCAATTAGATCCACTGATAAATTCTATCATGTACAATTGTAAACTGTAGACAGAGGTCATTTCCAATGCTAACACAATACAGATGATCGTGTATCATTTTTCAAGGTAATGCTAACAAGTTGATGCAGCAGACAATTGTTTGTTATGAAACACAAACATTTTACAAAGAACTGCCTCACATGCACTTGTCATTCAAGACTTTCTTCTGGCTGAAACACTAATTTTGAACTAGTTGTTCCTTATCTAAATTAATCATCACAGGATCGTCTATCATCTATACAATTGACACTCAAAGGGTTTCAATCAGCCTGGATAATAGACTGCTCATTGTACAGGATCTTAAAAAATATTTAATACTGATAATTTTGAAAAGAAATTTCCAGGTGTAGCTTAGGTAGACCACTTATATCCCAAATTTTCTGGAGCAGTTCATTTGATTTTAGAAAACACTTAGCTTCGTGTGTAGGGAAGAAGGTGGGAGATTGTGTTGCACTACTCAATGGATAGATGCTCTAAGATTCATTGCGGGAACAGTACAGTTTAAGATACCTACATTATTTTGCATTTAATTGCTTTTCATATCTTGTCAGTTGTGTAAAACAATTTAAAATGCCTCAGTATTTTTGGTATCAATAACACCATGTCTTGCTAGTTTCAAATAGGAACTTTCTGTAACATGAAGAAAACCGAAGGACTTACATTTGAAAATATTTAGTATTTCACAGTGCTATTTTTTTCCAGTTTCTATGGTTATCAATGTGTACCCACACTTTCACACACTCGGTGTACTGCTTCCTCATCCTTTTACTCTCTCCTGCTCTTGATTCCTAGCCTTGTGTTACTTTTCGCTTAATCCCTGAACAGTCCCATTTTTTCTGACCATTTATCCTGATGAAAGTGTTTCCAAAAGGTATGTTTATGATCCTTTCCCAAACTCTTGGTGGCTGGTAAGCATAAGTTCTTTTTTTTCCCCTTTTTGTTCAGGGGATTATTTTATTTAAAGATAATTCACTTGAAGATGAGGTGACTTACCGAACAAAAGCGCTGGCAGGTCGATAGACACACAAACAAACACAAACACACACACAAAATTCAAGCTTTCGCAACAAACTGTTGCCTCATCAGGAAAGAGGGAAGGAGAGGGGAAGACAAAAGGAAGTGGGTTTTAAGGGAGAGGGTAAGGAGTCATTCCAATCCCGGGAGCGGAAAGACTTACCTTAGGGGGAGGTAAGTCTTTCCGCTCCCGGGATTGGAATGACTCCTTACCCTCTCCCTTAAAACCCACTTCCTTTTGTCTTCCCCTCTCCTTCCCTCTTTCCTGATGAGGCAACAGTTTGTTGCGAAAGCTTGAATTTTGTGTGTGTGTTTGTGTTTGTTTGTGTGTCTATCGACCTGCCAGCGCTTTTGTTCGGTAAGTCACCTCATCTTTGTTTTTATATATAATTTTTCCCACGTGGAATGTTTCCTTCCATTATATTAATTCACTTGAAGTGTATTTGACTGAAGAAAAGTATATCTGTCCTTTTCAAGAACAATTGTTATGCACTATAATAGAATACATTTTAGTACGATTTTAGCTTTGTAAGAATGAGATATAACTTCATGCATTTCACTCACATTGGCAGTAATTGCATTTATATTATACCTGTCATGATGCGTTTCTACTCCATGGCATAAATGAGAACATCGGGGTATATTGTGCCAATTCTTCTGTAACATTAATATCCAAAGTGCACTTTCGGGTAACACAATTAAATTATGTGCAAAAATAAAATATCAAATGAATACTATGTTTATCAAAGAGTCCAGAAGCAATCATTAATTCATGTGTCTTTTCTCTGATACTGTATTCTTACACACCCAGTTTCTGCTGTCAATACACTTTACACCGTGTGTTTCTGTTCCAGTACAAAATAATGAGACTGTAAAATTATATTCTACTTTAAGATATTATTTAAATGACTGATGTATGTATTTTATTATAATATTTAAATTAACAATTCTTAATACCCATTTCTGATTTTGAAGTATCTTTCTTATTCTCCTTTCTTCAAAACTCAAGTTTCCAATTTTCATGCTACTGTAAATGTAAATCTGGCCTTCACCATCCTACTTCCCATCATCATATATCTTTGAGAGTTTCATCCATGTTTTGGCTTTCTACTAAAGATTTCTTAGTTTTGTTATTTAAATAACACTTTATTTAATTACAAAATGAAAATATAAAAAATGAACTAATATCTCTAGTCAAAAAGCGAAACAAGCTGAAATTGAAAGGTAAGTGCAAAACAAACACATATCTAATTGAGATTCCAAGTATTTGTAGTATAAGAAAAGGCACTCTGAAAGTTCTGAAAAAGTAGATCAAATTCCTAGTTGCCATTACAGTTACCTTCACGCTCTCTCAATCTGCTTATTGTAGACTTCATGGTATGCCTCCTTGAAAATGTTTTGAAGGCAGGCACAGAGATTCTGGGGGCTAAAAGCAGTACTATGCATTGTTTCATTTTTGAGATGATAAACCTCTACTCTACATTCTTCAAAAAATGCATATCTTTTGGATGGTCTGTGAGCAGAATCATTACTGCAATAGGAAAAACAGAGTCCCTGTATATCCATTGTTATTACATTTTTTTAGGAAAGAAATGCATAATCTAGCTTAACGACGTAGCCACTTCCACATCACTAACATGTCTGCTATGGATCCATTTAAAGTGAAGAAAAAATGAACTGCTCTTTCAGTTTTGGTACAATGATACCATCAGACGTACTGATGATTTCCACTTTGTCTTTGTGGTACAGCCACCATTGGTCAGAGATTATAATGTTAAATCCCAACTCTCACTTTTAACAGCTACACCTGTCCATCTTTCCCATAGGCATGCTTTCTTTTCCTGGGTCCTATAGGGATGCTTTCTATTCCTGGATTAAATACTGTTATAGCCACAAACTGTAACTCAAAAGTTCAATAAATTTACTGGCAAGTGCAGATATAATTCTCACCAATCATTGTCTTAACTTCTCTCTGTCAACTACGTCAAATGCAGTGGCTTAAGGGGACTTGCACGTAACTGTCAAAAAATCAATTTTTTAATTTTTGTCTTTAAAAAATTGTCTGTAGTTTTCTGAACGAGAAAAAGTTTACTTCCAGGAAAATGGACCACAGAAAGTACCAAAATCAGAGGAATTTCAACATGGCTACTTGCACCACATGGTCCCAATGGTACATACTCAGTTCTGTTAAAGATATAGTTTTGCTCTCATTTATTTTGTTTATGAATTTTTATTCCACTATGTTGGCTAACCTGTGAAAGCTTTACAGTTGTTTATCTTTTATTTATACAGAGAGTTTAGTCATTGTTTTCTGTTGTTTTGGTGCAAATATTTTTTTACAGTGAAGTAATTGTGTGTGCGAGTTTCTTATTACGTGCGTGAGCTTCTTATTCCACTTGAAAGCAATGGGAAGAATTAAGAAGTTTGGTGTTAAACAATGTAAATCTTATGGAAATCGGTTCACCAAATGGATTAACTGTGCTAATACTGAAACACAATGTGATACAACACTTGAATCAGCTTCAACTACTCCAAGTGTTTCGAAGCTAAAACTGAAATATTTGGAAAATGGTCTTGACAATATTAATGCTGATAATAGAGAGACGCCAACTATTGATTCAGGTTTTTTAATTGTTGAACTCTCTGCTCTATTTGAACTAATAAATAAAGCTTTGCAGTGTAAGGAATGTGGCAATAGTGGTGTGAAACTAGTTGAGGAAACCATGCTGCTCCTAAGAGGAAGTTGGTTGGTTGGTTTGGGGAAGGAGACCAGACAGCGAGGTCATCGGTCTCATCGGATTAGGGAAGGACGGGGAAGGAAGTCGGCCGTGCCCTTTGAAAGGAACCATCCCGGCATTTGCCTGGAGCGATTTAAGGAAATCACGGAAAACCTAAATCAGGATGGCCGGATGCGGGATTGAACCGTCGTCCTTCCGAATGCAAGTCCAGTGTCTAACCACTGCGCCACCTCGCTCGGTTAAGAGGAAGTAATTCATATGGTGGGTAAGTTGTATTTGTGCATCACCACCTTGAAAGACAAACTCAATGTAAAATGTTGACTGTAGTGCTGGAGAATTGGTCAGACTATCCTGTCCCTAAACAACACGTCCTTCAAATTACAATCAATAGCAGCGAGTAATGCCCTACATCTGTACACGACCCTGTCCAAAACATTACAGACACATCTCCTTGTTGAACTCATGGAACAGAGGGCCTGAAACATTTGTTGCTACCTGGCCATCCCCACAGTCTTCTATGATAACCATCAAACATCAGCCAAATCCTGCACTTGTAAATGGAAAGTTCCTGACACCATTAATCTATTTTCCATTCCAGAGCATCTTAACACAAAATGGTGCTGTGTAGGCAGGGGTATGGTGCTGTTATTTGGAATGGAGGTCCAGAGACCAAATTGATCCCATGGTGACAGTTGCAAAAGTGTGTCAACATTGCCCCCTCAGTTGCCACCATAAAGACAGCGGGCACTTGTTGCAGTCTCCTCGCAATACACGCGAGCCATAATCTGTAGGTAGGAGGTAATTAGTTGGTGTTGCTGACCATGAGTAGCCAATACTAGAAAGATTTCAGCATTTTTGGGCTGTGATAATGCTTGACTTTTCAAATAAAGTTGCTGTGGTATATACTATTTCACTGTCAAGTTCTCGTGCTGTAATATAATAAAATAAAAATTTTTATTTGTTTTGTGACTATTAGTGTAATGTAATAAAATAAAATAAAATATGAGCCGTGACTTATACAAAGAAGAAACACACATTAATGCAATGGCTCAGCATAAAAGAGAAATAACTAATGTAGAAATATTATTAACAGTGTAATATGTTGTTTAATTTAGCCCAACACGTATGAGCACTCGGTAAACTAGCTCAGTTCTCAGAGTAGTTATTTAATCGTTGAAAATTAATTGTCCTTTTCTAATTTATCCAACACTAGGCTCGTGAGGAGTCGTGTGCTTATTGCACCAGAGAATATTTGCCAGGTCTGTTCAGTGTACACTACTGTAGTATGTAACTTAATATCGTGGTTTCGTCTCGATTCCCCAATATAAGATAACAAGAGTAGCATCTACAAATGAAATCCCATAATGGAACTGGAATCCTGTGACCAGACCTTTTCTGCCTGGGATGTTATCTCGTTATATAAAGAAAATCTGTAAGTAGAATTGTTAAATTATTAGTAGCTGCCTCCGGTCTCGTGGGACCTGAAATAAAGTTAATTGTCCTAACCGTCTCGTAGATGAGCTAAAAGAAAAATGTTTAAGATTTTTCTAAGATGGCACCTAACAATGAAAATTCTTTGTTAAGGCACATATCTACTTAAGACAGTCTAGGTATCAGACAATCAATTCTTTTGACAAAATAACCATTATATTTTTTGAGTTTTAAGTACAACTTACATTATCAGCTGGTACAGCAAGATGAGCTTTACACAAGAACGTCCTCTTAGGTCCGAATCCAAGCAGATAAGATAAGCAAATGACAAAGGAAAGATAGCTCATGCACAGAAGTGCAAGAGTCCATGGAATACCATGACCATTGTAGTTCTCTCTCTTCTTCTTTGGCGTACTTGTCGATTATATATAAAATTTATCGTAATATTTAGTTTACCCTTTTTTTTTTTTTTTTTTAAGCCAAGTCCACGCAGGAGAAACAGTACAATGCTGACAATCTTTTCTATGTAAAGTGACAGTGTGTGCACAAATTTTTGCTTAAAATGGTACTTCAAGACACACTGACCGACTGAACAGCACACAAAAGCCGCTTTGCCCTACTCGTGACAGGCATCACAGTTTCCTTTACTGAACTGTAATGAGAATGCCAGTTTGTGCTTGCTTCCATCACACAGGTGCCCATGCCATAGAGATTTCTTGTGGTCAAAAGAATTCTGAGAAAGCTGATCCCAGCAAAAAAATATGATTTACACACGTCATGAAAGAGATTGAAATTTTTTTTAGGGTATTTAAAACTTTCAGGGTTTCAGACATGAATTCATTGAAACAGGATTACATTTCAATGAGTGTCATTCCCACTACATTGTAGCTTCTTCACCAGAAGATGACAGGAGTAACACTCACTCACTGAAACGTACCACCATTTCGATGAACTCACTCAGCCACAAACCCAACAGCTTTACACTAGTTCAACTCACCCACCAGAAAAACAGAGTTATTTTATTTATTTATTTTTGAAGTTTCGACGGAGCATTACAAGGCAGAACTGGATGGGACTTCCACCTTTTAAACATGCTGCTTGGCTCCTGTACTGTTTGCTGGCACTGCTTTGCAGGAGGATAAACACTGACACTGGCAAGAATATAGGCATCTAAATATTTTTGCTACCATTCACTTTCATACACTAACATGTTGGCACTAGTTGCCGATTTCAAATCTATTTGAATCAGGTTTCTATCCAAGTTACAAAATATCATCCATGAATGACCACTTTCAGGTGTAAAATAGTTTCCACATATTCATAGGCTCAATTCCTTTACTTCTTGTTATTTCCTTCCATGGAAAACTAAAATCGCTCCTTGTCCATAAATCTGTAGTTCTGAAACACTTCTACAAGATCAGCAATTACTACAAGACTATGCACACTGGTTGCTATCATGACCTCATTATTGCTCAAGGTATCACTATTTGGGGGGAGGGGGGGGGGGGGCACACAAAGTTTCTTGATATTGTTCTCTCATTTTTGATACTGGCCTTTTTAGGTTGTAGTGACCATGTGATGCCTGTCAAGTTCCATGGTGTGACATTGGACAAATTAAAAGCTTTTGAGCTGACTTGACAACCTGTAAGTTTTGCCTGAATATTATATGATATTAGGTATATGGGATACCGAGCACACAGAATGTCGCAGCAACTAACTGCCTTCATCAAATATCTGGAAACATTGCGCGATTGCCTTGCTGAGGGATGCAACGTAGTCCTATGAATGAAAAACAGGATCAGGTCTCCAAAGGTCTGTCAACATGCAAACATGTCTGGAGGTGTAACTGCTTATGTCTGGGCTTGACGCATAGTACTATGTGCATAGCCCAGACATGAGCAACTACACCTCCCAACACAATTGCATGGTGACAAAATTATGCAGGCCTGATCCTGTATTGCATCCATTGGACTATGTCCAATGCCTCATAAAGGCCATTATGCAAAGTTTCCAGATATTTGACAAGGGCAATTATTTGCTGGGGCATTCTGTATGCTCAATATCCCATGTACCTAACACCATCTACTATTCAGCCACTCTGAAGATGCCTCAATCAGGCAATACGTGTCATTGGTAAATAAATAACAAATACATCCCTGCAACCAAGACTAACGGTTTCTTCATTGTATATTACTGGCTGCTGTAAGCAGCCCTGCCATGTGTAGGAAAAATGACTTGTTCCACCTTATTGCATTCATACAGGTGCCCCACTATAGTCTCAACCAAGAAGAATCAATTGAAAAGGGTGTTATTAATTTGTTGAGACTGTTTCAGTTGCCATTTTTAAGAACTTAAATGAAAGTGTCAATTAAAGGATATTTGTTCTCCTTTCATACCTAAGACAGAAGGGTTAGCATTTGGAGATTTGTTTTATTCACGGATGCTTGGTAGTTTCAATTTTAGCAGATAAAGATGAATAGTCACGAGTCACAAAAATGATGCACCTCAATATTTCACCATAACGCTTATGCAAGGAAAGAGAAAAAGGACTGAATGCAAACGTTTGTGTGAGCGTGATTATGATGCTTCAAAATAACAGCATACAAAAATAAGTATTTTAAATAAATAATTAAAAATAAATATAGCTTTTGAAAACATCTTTATTGAAAACTACATTAAAAGATGAACAAGTATAAAATATTTGAAATACTGATGTGCTAAGGAAATAAAAATATGGTAATAAATAAACATTACTAAATATGTAACTCATCTTATAAATCTTTATCACTGTTCAATGAACTTTCTGGTGCTGGCTGACAAAGTAATGATATGACTGAGTGGAGCCTGTTGCAAATCACTGTTGACTCTTAACTAAAATAGCAGAAAAATGTGCTTTGCTCAAAGTAACTAACAACACGGTATAGCTTACAAAAAATCAGTTCAAGTCAACGCCAGTGTTAAAATTAATCAGTACTAAGAAGTTACTCCGGTGTGTTGCACCGACCACTTCATTACACATATAGTGTCTGCACCTAACAGCCATAACACAACCTTTCAGCCATAGTATCTTTCACCTCCAGCTCATTAATTACTGTGGCACCAAACAAATATGAACCAGACAATAGCTTTATTTTGGTAACAAATCATGTCATTTTAAAATACAAACTGAGCACTCGCAATTTCTTTTGTATTTAGAGGAACTTTCATTGTTATTCATATTCATAGGTATGCTTGGCCAATATTAGCCATATGTTCAAGATCAGAAATATTAAATTTTTAGGAACAGCAGATAAATTCTGCATAGAGCTCTACTTCTAGTTCAGATATATTAAATTTTTAGGAACAGCAGGTAAATTCTGCATTGAGATCTATTTCTCAAAGTCTCTTCAATGGTAAAAGAGCAAAAGCCAACCTACCTACCAATCTCTTCTCTCTCTCTCTCTCTCTCTCTCTTTCTCTCTCTCTCTCTCTCTCTCTCTCTCTCACACACACACACACACACACACACACACACACCAGTGTTGCCACAAGTTTTCTCAAGTGAAATTCCCTGGTATTTCCCTGATTTCCACACAAGTTTTAGCATTTTTCTCTGACAAATTTTGAGATCTCAAGGGTAAGTTAAGACACAAGTTTGTCTTTGCAGCTACATAACAACAAGAAACAATGATGCAAATGAGGAAATATCTAAAAAAAACTTGCAAGCAGATGGTGTTTCCTGATGTGAGCAAAGATCTAAGGTACTAACATCAACATCTTTTGTAATGAACTATTTTTAGATGGAGAAGGCAAGCCAAATAGTACATGTATTTAATAATACCACTGATGTTATTTCATTTCAATTAAAAAAAAACACACACACACATTTGGTGACAAAAATATGCATTTCCTTGGAGTCGCAAGATAGATCTAAAATATCTTCACTGATTTCAGAAATAACCTCAGAAAAAAGTAGACCTCTTGGAAGAAGTGTATAAGGCTGGGAAGAATTGTGTAAACCAACACTGTAGGTGACCGCAAATAAAATGTTGGTTCTACTATGTTCATTATTGTTAGTTATTACCCAATGTGGTATATCCATTATTTTACTGGTATTTTGTGATTTTTCTTTCAAGAAATATACGAGTACACAGAGCACAAACTGCCAGCGACCGACGCAATTTTCTTCCTCTTATCGTCCATACTTTCTAACATATAAGCTACTTTTGAAGTGCCAAAATGTTCTAGATCAAATAAAATGTCTATAAAATGCCACACTTTTACAACGTACTTGCGGTGAGACAGTCACAATACCTGAAATCTATCACCTGTGGTCTTTGGCCTGCCGAGGAGCACTGCAGTCCTGGGTCCAAGGATAAACCATAAAAATCCACTGCATTACGCCACACACAAACAGACTCAGCCTGCAGGCAGGCTGGTGAAACTAGATCTGACGGGCAGGGCCTGCACGTTAGTGGGAACCAAATGGCATCAGATCGGCAGGCCTGATCCGTTACAGATACCCGCAGAAACGGACTGCGGTTTTGGCCCATCACGAAAATCCACTCATGTGGATATTCACTAGCCGCAGACAACATATTGATGAAATGAGACCACTGTGATCAATCCATGCAACTGATAACTTGTTCAAATACTTAGGTAGCAACTCACTGTAAAGATGATTGCTGAGCTGCAAACATTCTTGTAGAAAATACACCCACACACCCACAACTAAATTTTCAGCCATAGCTTTTGTCAGAAAATGAGAGCACACACTCAATCACAACTCACGTACATATGACCGCCATCTCCAGCCACTGCATTAGTCTTGACAATCAGATCGAAACAAACCGCTCCTCATGCCTCCCTGCCTCTTGTCGGCAGCAGCTAGGCTAGCAGCAAGACTGCAACACTGACTGCAAGCTGAGGGGAGTGGTAGGAAGGAGAGAAGCAGTAGTAATGAAGGAGTAGGGAAGCAGTGCACGTACTCAGCTGCACTCAGCCAGTAACGATGCATGCCACCTCTGTAAACATACCATTTCATCTACTGAGACAAAAACAAGATTCTTCCAGTGTTTTTTTCCCCCAACCTTTCCTGATATTTCACTGCTTTCCCTGACTTGTTTGAAATTCCCAATTTCCAGAACCTGTGGCAACCCTGCGCTCGCTCGTGCGCTCTCTCTCTCTCTCTCTCTCTCTCTCTCTCTCACACACACACACACACACACACACACAGTATATATTGATTATGTTGAGGTTACCTCACATGCATCTGAACAACTAACCCCATTACAACTACCATGACTAGCTTCCCGTCCAACTGCCACAGAAATTCTTGCAACCAGCTGCAATCCATCTGTAATGAAGAGTAACATAATTATACATTATGCTGTCATTCAAAGATCAATTGGAATATTGTCAATTTTTCTGTGATTGGACAAGATAAAAGATAAATAAAAAGATTGTAATGATCACATTTACTGGTACAATAATTGATTACATATGTGTCTGAACGAACAACCGAAAATTTGTACCAGGATCAAAACTCAAACCTGGACTTTCTCCATTTTACAAGTAGTCATCTAACTATTACGCTACCCCAGAATGTCTCCATTTCAACTGGTGGAGCATACAGTTACACACTGTTTTATATGAACATTAAATGTTCGATTCAATAGCAAATACAGAATGGAATAACAGCAAAGTGAAAAGGATAGATTGCTACTCACCACATAGAAGCAGCATTTAGTGGCAGACAAGCACACTGAAAGAGGCTACTGATAATATTCTATCGTCAGACTAAGCCCTTCATCAGACGTAGACAACTGTTGTCTTCGTGTTTTTGCACTGTGTGTGTGTGTGTGTGTGTGTGTGTGTGTGTGTGTGTGTGTGTGTGTGTGTGTGTGTGTGCGCGCGCGCAGCGCGCGCGCGCGGCAGCGCGCGCGCATGTGCGTGCACGTGTACTGTCCGATGAATAGTTGTATAATATGTAGCAATCTTTTTCGTTGTTGTTTTGCCACCCAGTGCCTCTTCTGTGTGGTGCATAGCAAGCTATCTTTTTCACACTGTTCCCTTTCAATAGTGAAATTGTTGGCAGTTACCAGTTTGTATCTGTGCCTTATGACAGCAATTTAAAAAAATAATAACTGAATGAAGAAATTGTGAAGCTGAAAGAACACGCCTTGTTTGCAATATGTAATTAGTGCATTACCTATATATGTATGTCAAAATTCCAGGAAGTTTATACAAAGGTACAATTATCTGAAATTTCTGCAAGAAGTTTCAAGCAAAAATAACAAGCTCAAAGATTTAAAAAAATTTAAAGTGTGTAAAAACAACGTAAATTTAGGGAAGATAGTGTTTCAAATACATTTTATTGTGGTCTGCAAACTGCAATCAACATCTGGGAACGGTAACAGAAAAGACATGGGGGACGGGAGGAATTAGACAACACACTAAAATATTTCACTTAGAAACAAATATAAAGACCAAAACAAAAGTGTAGACCATATTGATTTACTAGTATCAGTCCATTATTTTGAGACATTACTGCTCTGGTGAATAAAAACGATGAATTGGTGAATGAAAACGATGAATTAGAAAATAAAAAGTGACGCCCCTCCCATGCGCGCGCGCGCCCACACACACACACACACACACACACACACACACACACACACACTGTCAATATGTCTAAAAATTTAACTTCACAAATAATGGAAAATCCAGGATGGAATGTAACAATATTATGAAAAGGATAGTTGTTACCATACAGCAGAGATGCTGAGTAGCAGATAAGCACAACAAAAACAGTCAGAAAGTGAGCTTTCAGCCAACACGATCTTTGTCAAAAACAGACCCCCTCCACACACACACACACACACACACACACACACACATTAATGACCACAATCTCTGGCTGCTGAGGCCAGACTGAGCAGCAGCGCATGCTGGGAGAGGCTGTGTGGTGGGGGTAAGGAGGAGGCTGGGGCAGGGAGGGGGAGGGATAGCAGGAGCAGGGTAGCGTTGGGGGACAGTCAAGTGCTGCTTTTGGGGGCATAGAGGGACGAGATGGAGAGAGGGTAGGGCAGCTAGGTACTATCAGGAGGTTAGACAGAGGGCCTTAGCCCCGCAGAAGCATCAGTCCACATGCTCACCTTTTGCCCCACTCCAAAATTCACTCAAGCAAAATTTGTTCAAGACCTCCTCTGCTTGTCCTAGTCCCTACATTGGAAACGCTTTTTCACCATCAACCCTAAAATCAGACTCAACCAAAGACCAATGTTGAACCGTACCACCTACCTCTCAGTTCACTCCTCCATCCAACATGATCCACCCCCACTGTCTCCAAATCACTACTGTCAACTTTCCAGAAATTCTTGACCTCGAACCTTGCCTCACCATCAAGCCCCAAATCCCTCAACATGGGCTTACAATCCTACCAGCTGACAAAGGCTCCACCACTGTTGTTTTGAATCACAAGGACATTGTTGTTGTTGTTGTCGGCTTCAGTCCTGAGACTGGTTTGATGCAGCTCTCCATGCTACTTTATCCTGTGTAAGCTTCTCCCAGTAACTAATGCAATCTACATCCTTCCGAATCTTACCTGGCGGAACTCTGCCAGTTGTCAGATTCATCCATCTACGAACTCTGCCACAGTCACCCCATGCCGTAAATCCCATAGGATATCTAGTCTTTCTTCAAACCCTTAGACCAGTCCCAAAACCTCTCCCCAGAGTCCATCTCTCTCTTCAGCCCTACCACTCCCCACACTCCTACCTTCTACATGCTTCCTAAAGTCCATAAACTCATCCATGCAGGATGTCCCATTGTGGCCGGTTACTGTTCCCCCCAGTGAAAGACTTTCTGCTCTCGTAAGTCAGCACCTTCAGCCTATTATTTGCAACCTATCCTCCTACATAATGATATCAAACATTTGCTCCACCGACTCTCCACACTTCCGGTTCCTTTATCATATGGTACCCTGCTCATCACTATTGATGCCACCCCCTTTACACTAACAGCACTAATGCCTATGGCCTTACAGCTACTGAACACCAGCTTTCCCCATGCCCTACGGATTCCAAATCAACAACCTCTTTCCTTGTCACCACGACAAACTATATTCTCACCATCCTCACACCCCATTACTTCTCCTTAGAAGGCATTAGCAACAAAGGAGTCCAGGGTAAGGCTATGGCCAACCTATTCATTGATCATCTAGAGGAATCCTTCCTAAACATCCAGAATCCCAAACCCCTCAACTGGGGTGACATCATGATCTGGATCAAAGGTGAGGACACCCCATCCACATTCCTCCAGAACCTCATCATCATCTCCTCCATTCACTTCACCTGGTCCTAATAAACCCAACATGACCACTTTAAAGATGGCTGTGTCAGTATGCCTGTTCACATCAAACCTACCAAACACCAGCAATACCTGCACTTCGACAGCTGCAACCCATTCTGTACCAAGAAGGCCCTTCCATACAGCCTAGCCACCCATGGCTGTTGAATCTGTAATGATGAGCAGTCCCTCTCAAAATATACTGAGGGTCTTACTGAGGCCTTCACGGACCATAATTACCCTTCCAAACTAGTACAAAAACAGATCTCCTATGCATTATCTCTCCAGTCACCCATCACCTCCTGAAGTCACACAGTCCAGCCACAACCGAGCAAGTTGGCGCAGCACACTGGACTCGCATTCGGGAGGACCACTGTTCAATCCTACGTCCAGCCATCCTGATTTAGATTTTCCATGACTTCCCTAAATCGCTTCAGGTAAATAATGGGATGGTTCCTTTGAAAGGGGATGGCCGAATTTCTTTCCCATCATTCCCTAATCCGATGAGACCGATGACCTCGCTGTTTGGTCCCCTCCCCCAAAAAACAACAACAACAACAACAAGAACAAGAACAACAGTTCGGCCACAGAGGAGCACTCCCCTTGTGACTCATAACACCCAGAATTGGAACAACAATCGTATTCTCCACCCAGGGTTTCCAATACTTCTCATCATGCCCTGACATGAGGAATGTCCTATCCACTATCCTTACCTCACCCCTCCCACAGTGGTATTCTGCTGCCCACCGAACCTATACAATATCCTGATCCATCCCTACACAACCCCCATGTCCAGCCCCTTGCCTCATGGCTCATATCCCTGTAATAGACCTAGATGCAAGACCTGTCGCGTACATACTCCCTCCAGTCCAGTGACAAGCGTGACCTGTACCATCAAAGGCAGGGCTACCTGTGAAACCAGTCATATGATCTACGTAAGCTGCAACCACTGTGCAGCATTCTAAGTGGTTATGGCAACCAACAAGTTGCCTGTCTGCACCACGAAAAAACTGTGGCGAAGACACAGCTGGACCACCCAGTTGCTGACCATGCCGCCCACTACGACGTTCTTCATTTCAATGAGTGCTTCACAGACAGTGCCATCTGGATCCTTCCCACAGACACAGCTTTCCTGAATTGCACAGGTGAGAACTCTCCCTGCAAAATATCTTACATTTCCCTAACCCTCCTGGCCTCAACCTTCATTAGTCATTGTCCTTACCCGTCAAGCCACTTCCCTACTCCCATTCCAACACTACACAGGCCTCTGCTCCACCAAAACACTCAGCCTTTTTACTTCCCTCCATTTCCACTAACCCCCTCCCTTGTCCTCTGTCTAACCTCCTGACTGCACCTAGCTGTCCTACCCTCTCTCTCTCTCTCTCTCTCTCTCTCTCTCTCTCTCTCTCTCTCTCTCATCCCTGTAACCTCCCCCCCCCCCCCCCCCAGCAGCAGCAATTTAACATCCCCCACCAACACCCTGCTATCCCTTACCCTCCCCACCCCACTTCCCCTCTCCACCCCAGCCTCCTCCTCGCCCCCACTCAGTTGCCTCTCCCCACCATGCACTGCTGCTCACAGTAGGGCTTCAGCAACCAGAGACTGGTCATTTGTGTGTGAATTGCAATCATTCGTGTGTGTGTGTGTGTGTGTTTGCTGTTGGGTGCAAAAACAACTTGGGTCATACGTGCCCAAGTCAAAACTATAGAACATGAAGACAGAGAGGAGTTAAAAAACGACTATATGTCAGCCCAAGCAACATAATAGAAGACAGCTAAGAACAGGCATGTGGAAAAAGGGTTAAAAAAGACACCTTACAGAAACTCAGCTCCAAACCTAAAAACTGAATGGTCTTCGCCATATTGCATTGGCAGTTAAAAAGTAAGATGCGGTCAACAGCCCGCAAGTTATTAGCTAAAATGGCCAATAACTCGGACTGCAAACCCAAATGGAACATAAAAGGTTAAAAAATGGACATTCCATCAGGAAGTGGCAGACAGTTAAAACTTGAGAGCAATGTGGACAAAGTGGTGGGGTAGCGCCACTTAGCAAATGACAATGGCTAAAAAGGCAGTGCCCAATACGCAGCAGAGTTAAAATAACCTCCTCCTGGCGGGAGGGCCGAGAGGAGGTTGTCCGAGCCACTGGGAGGGGCTTAATAATCTGGAGCTTATTCCCATGAAGGGAGGACCATTGGCAACCAAAAGGACAACACCTCCTGACAGACGGCAACATAGAGAACATCGGAGGGAATATAGGTACTCGCGGTGTAAGGTAAGAGGACTGCAGCCTTGGCAGCAGTGTCAGCAGCCTCGATTCCTGGCAGACCGACATTACAAGGAATCCACAGAAACATCACACTTGCTCCACTAAGTGTGAGCAGTTGACAGTTTTCCTGGACCCACTGCACTATGGGATGAGTGGTGTACAGCACACATACAATTTGAAGGGCACTGAGTGAGTCTGAGCAGAGGACACAATTGAAAAGGCTGTGTCGGCGGATGTACTCCGTGGCCTGATACAAGGCGAAGAGCTCGGCTGTAAATACTGAGGAGTGTGCCAGAAGCTGGTATTGAAAGACACGGGTGCCAATGACAAAGGCACACCCAACTCCATGGTCAGTCTGAGAGCAATCAGTGTATATAAAGGTACTACCACGAAGTTCCATGCGAGGGTCGTTAAACTGAAGGCGATAGACCAAGGCTAGAGTAGTGTCCTTAGGAAGCAAATGAAATCCAAGGTTAACATGGGCCACTTCATGAAGCCAAGGTGGTAAAGGGTTCACTCCCACCGGCACAGGTGCAGGTAGTGTGAAGTTACACCGCTGTAGAAACTTCCAGAAGAGGACTCCAGGTAGAAACAAAGAGGGACGAGCGCCATACTGACGATCAAAGGAATCATCAAAGAAGGAGGCATAGGATCGGTGGTCACACATGGCAGACAAACAGCATGCATACCTGCTGAGGAGAAAGTCACGGCAGTAGGATAGGAGTAGTTCAGCAGCTTCAGGATACAGACTCTCAACCGGGCTGGTATAGAAGGCACCCGTAGCCAAATGGATGCCACAATGGTGGATATTGTTGCGACGGCATAAGAGGGATAGGCATACAAATGCATAAACAAAGCACCCATAGTCAAGGTTCGAACAGATAAGGGACTGGTACAAATGGAGGAGGTTCTTTCGATCGGCACCCCAGGAAGTACCACTGAGGACACACAGGACATTGAGGAACCACGTACAGCAGGCTGCCAGGTAAGATACATGGGAGGACCAAGAGAGTTCCCTATCAAGTATGAGCCCCAGGAATTTCGTAGTTTCAACGAACAGAAGGGTAACAGGCCCAAGATGTAAAGATGGTGGGAGAAGCCACTTGCGTCGCCAGAAATTCATACGGACAGTTTTGTCAGTGGAAAAGCGAAAGCCATTGTCGATGCTCCAGGAGTAAAGATGATCAAGACACCGCTGAAGACACCACTTAGTGAGACTGGTCCATGGAGTACTGCAATAGATGGCAAAATCGTCAACAAAAAGGGTGCCGGAGATGCCTGGTGGGAGACAGGCCATGATAGGGTTAATGGCGATAGCAAAGAGGACGACACTCAGGACAGAACCCTGAGGCACACCACAACCCACATGCACCTTGAAAACTCGATCTTTTAAAAATGCCTGAAGCAAACAGGGCAGGCGGCCACGGAAGCTCCACATGTAAAGAGTACGGAGGATACCAGTTCTCCAGCAGGTGTTGTAGCCCTTCTCCAAACTGAAAAACACAGCTACAGTCTGGAATTTCCGCAGAAAACTATCCATGACATGGGTAGACAAAGTAACAAGATGGTCAACTGCAGAACGCCGTGCTTGAATTCCAAAATGTGCATTCGTCAGGAAATAGCGAGACTCGAGCCACCACACCAGCTGGACATTAATCATATGTTCCATCACCTTGCAAACACAGCTGGTAAGAGAGATGGGGCGGTAGCTAGAAGGAAGGTTTTTGTCCTTACTGGGCTAAGATATGGGTACAACAGCGGCTTCATGCCGGCATCCGGGAAATATGCCCTCTACCCAGGTGCTGTTTTGTGTGTTAAGCAGAAAGTGCTTGCCCACAAGAGAAAGGTGCTGCAACATCTGAATGTGGATGGCGTCCAGCCCTGGAGCGGAGGATTGGGTTGAACTGAGAGCATGGTCGAGCTCCATCATAGTAAAAGCAGCACTGTAGCACTCATGATTCAGAGAAGAGAAGAGTATCAACCAAGCCTACTCCGCTCATGTCTGATGGAGGACGGCAGGGTGATAGTGGGAAGAGCTTGAAACTTCCACAAAATAGTGGCCCCAAGGTGTTGGAGATAGCAACAGGGTCCACGATAACATAATCTGCTACTGTGAGGCCAGAAATGGGTGAATGGATCTTGGTCCAGGAGAGCCGTCGGAGGTTGACCTACACGACAGAGGAAGAGATGGAACTGTTAAAAGAACTAGTGAATGAAAGCCAACTAGCTCAATTGCTGTCCCGCAGAATGTGACGACACTGTGCACGCATCTGTTTATAATGAATGGATTTTGCCATTGTAGGATGACAATTAAAAACGCGGCGAACATGTCTCCTTGCATGAATTGCATTGTGGCATGCCTGTCCACGAAGGCAATGGGACACTTTGTGGTAAAGAGGAAGTGCAAGGAATGCAATGTCCTGCAGCAGTAAGGATAATGTTGGTAAGATAGTCCACCTGGTCATCACAACTGGGGAAATCTTGTTCTTCGAAGGACACCAGGGAGGAGTAAAGCTCCCAGTCACCCTTAGTAAGCTGCCATTTGGGCATGCACGTGGGTAGAGTAGGAGTCAGCAAATGGAGAGAACTTGGGAAATGGTCGCTTGAGTAGGTGTCAGAAAGAATGGACCACTCAAGATGATGGGCAAGCTGGGCAATGCAGAAGATTAGGTCCAAATGGGAATAGGTGTGCTAGGAGTCTGAAAGGGAAGTGGGTGCTCCAGTGTTAAGGCAGAAGAAGTTAAGTTGGTTAAGGTCAGCCAAGAGGGCACTTCTCTGACAGTTGCTGGAAGAACCCCAAAGGGGATGATGTGCATTAAAGTCACCGAGTAGCAAAAACGGGGGAGGCAGCTGCCCAATAAGCTGAAGGACGTCTGCCCTGATGACATCGAATGACGGAGGTACATAAATGGTACAGAGAGAAAAAGTCAGGTGAGGAACGAAAAGGCGAACGGCAACAGCCTGAAGATGGGTAGTCAGGGAGATGGGTTAACTATGAATGTCTTCCCGTATCAGCAGCATGATGCCCCCATGAGATGGCATGCCAAACTCAGGGGGAAGGTCAAAACGAATTGGTGAGTAATGTGAAAGCTCGAAGCGCAATTTCGTTTCCTGAAAGCAGAGTACAAGGGAATGCTGCAATGATAAAAGCAGCCGTAAATCCTCTTTGTGAGACCGAAGGCCGCGAACGTTCCATTGGAGGACAGTCATGAGGAGGAAGAGATGTGGGGGTGTCAACTCGGTGGCCACCGAGTGACAGCTGGTGTAGTGTCACTATTACAGGGCACAGAAGCAGGAGGATCCTGCTCCATGAGGTCCACAGAAGCATCGGCTTGTTTGTGCGGTTGCCCTGTGGAGTTCAATACTGAAAAATGGTTGGTGGTGCGCACCGACGAGACAGAGGCCAGCCGGGCTAAGGTGCTACGTGGCGACACAGTCAAACAGGATCTTTGAGTTGGCGAAGGAAAAGACCGTTTGCCTTTGGTGGACTTTTTCAAGCCTTTCTGGTTAGAGGAAGACTCAGGATGGAGGAAGTCTTCATGGGAGTACTACTCCTGTCCTTTTCTGCCTACTGGTTGTGTAGCTGGTGGCTTTGCCCCTTGAGGCGAGAATTTGATGGTTTGTTGCACAGCGGGATGGGGAGATGGTGATGCTACCTTGACACTGGGCGATTTCGCAACCTCAGAGCTCAATCTGAGGTCGCATGACTGTCTGGCCATGTCCTTCATGGAGGGAGGGTAACAGGAACAGAACTACAGGTGCCAGACAGGAGAGCACAGGGTTTGCGACTAGCCAGTAACTTGCAAGCTAATGGGTACGGCACTTTTTCCTTTACCCGAATCCCTTGGACAGCCCGCTCATCAAGATACACGGGACAATCCCGAGAGGAGGCAGCATGGCCACCATTGAAGTTGATACAGCGGGGAGAAAGAGGCGGACAATCACCCTTGTGTGCATCCCTACCACAGGTTACACATTTGGCTGGGTGTCGACAAGATGTTCTAGTGTGGCTGAAATGATGACACTGGTAGCAGTGCATCGGGTTCGGAATGTACAGCTGGACTGTGATAATTTCATAGCATGCTTTGATCTTGGACGGAAGCACCACTCTACCAAAGGTGAAAAAAAGAGTGTGGGTGGGCACTAAGGAGGAATCTACCATTTTCATTACACGATGGATGGCAATGACACACTGATCAGAGAGGTAAGATTGGATTTCGGCCTTAGTTAGACCATCAAGCACAGAAACAAAGAAAGGAAAAGGGAGTGTAAAACAAAGGTGAGACTGTTTGTTTGTCAGCGACAGACAATGCAGAACATTCCCAATAATAGCCTAGACATGTTCCCGAAGAGAGGGGAAAAAGAACAGCAAGAGGATAGACATGCAGTACGGACAGGAAAAAACGCTGCAAATGCTGGGGACCCCTGGTAGCCACACACGAACCTGCCAAAGAGTGGCAAGCCCCTGGGGGGAATTCCGACAGTGAAGGGTAATGAACAGCCATAGAATTAATTATGGAGTAATAACATTTATAATAGCATAGTAAAACCATTTTAAGATGTCAACTACTACCAGTTGTCAGAAAAAGTCAGTGACATGTCACAAAGGGCTTCCATAACTGCTCAGATTCAGAAACACAAATTGATATTTATTCTGTTTCACATTTCCCTTATCTATAATTAATTATGTGAAAATAAAAAAGTAGAAAGACTAATGAAGAGCTAAATAATGTTTGTTTAAAACAGCTAATCTCAGTCATTTTAAATAATGTGGTATAAGTAAAGTGAAGAGAATGAATATATTTCAGCAAATGTACGTTCTCCATGTCAGATTTCGGGTAAATAAATACTTTCAGAGTAATGGAGACCACTTGTTGAATGACATACATAAACTTTTGGCCACAGCTTTCATCAGCAAAAGAGAAACATGTCTTTCATAAACACAAGCAAGCACATCTCACCTACACAAAAGTACCAACTTCAGCATCTTGGAGAAGAATGAAACTATCATGTGGGATGGATGTAGCGATCTGGAAAGGGCAGAGAAGGGGAAAGAATAGTAATGTATAGATGGGGGGAGAGAGGAATACTGTAGAGGCGGAAGATGGTCAGGTGCATTGGCAGAGGGTGAAAAACAAAGCAAGTGTGAGATGAGAATGGGGAGAAGATGATAGACAGAGGAGGTGGATGCAGCTGGGTGAAGTGTGTGGGGGGGGGGGGGCAGTATGTTAATGTAGGTTGAGGCTGGAATAGTTACAGGAGTGGAGAATGTGTTGCAAGGACAACACCCATCTGCACACTTCAGAAAAGCCGGTGATCGAGGGGAGGATCCAGTGGCTCAGGTAGTGAAGCAGCCATTGAAATCAAGCAAGTTATGTTCAGCTGCATGTTGTGCCACAGGGTGGTCTGCTTTGCTCTAGGCCAAAGTTTAGCAGGGACCGTTAATCCTAGTGGACACCTGACTGGTAGTTATACCAATCCCCTAACTATACTGTCAGCAACCTATTGTAACATACTGGCCCACACCCACCACCCAACAGTTTCCACCCCCCCCCCCCCCCAAACCTATCGTCTCCTCCTCATTCTCATCTCTCACCCTCTGTTTGCCCCCTTAGCCAATGCATCCAACCATTTTTCCTCGCTCCTCTCATTTTTCACTCTTTTTTTTCCTCCCACCTTCCTGCCCCACAACCTCCTGACACTGCACCTGATGCCATTCTAGTCCCTGCACACTCCGACAGACAGCATTCCTTTCTCAACCCACCTGTACACTAACATCCCTTCCCCCTCTCTGCCCTCTACAGATTGTTGCTTCCATCCTCTTTGATAGGTGCATTCTGGCCTGAGCTGCCTGAGTTGGCAGTCAGGTGTGAGTGAGATGTGCTTGTTTGTGTATATTGAATGCTGTGAATTTCTCTTTTGCTGATGAAGGCTGTGGCCAAAACCCTTACGTCAGTGTCTTGATTGTGTGTGTCTGCAATTTAATGTTCCTTCTGTATGGTAAGTAGCAATCTATGTCTTCTTACTTGTTGTAATATTCACATTCAAAGTATCTTAAGACTGAAGCACAAAGAATTATATACTTTGGCTAGGTGTGCCCCTTTTTGTCTTGCCAGCTGTGATGTGGGGTGGCAACTGTTCTTATTGCAATGCTCATTTGACATGTGCCTTGTCTTAGAAATGTACTGATAAATTCATTTAAATGTAATAAATATCACAACCTTTCTGTACAAATACCCCGACATAGTCTACGCAATTAATGATACAAGCAGGCAGTTAAGAAATTAAATATATAGATGGCACCGTAACATACACAGTAACTCTGAAAGAGAAACATCATTTTACAAATGCTGACGAAACTTTATATACAAAGTAGCTATATAAACTACATTATCAAATATAAAAAGGTTTCCGAAGATAATTGTTTAACAAGAGGAAAGGTAGTAATTCCTTCACAATTATACTGAAAGGTAGGTCACTTCCACCACACAAAAATATAGTCAATAATCAAGACATGTAAATACTTCAAAAATGTATAATTAAGACAACGTACCCCTGCCTGTATGACTGCTAAAAGTAACAATCCACTTCTTCTCATTACTTAAACATATGATGTCTTTTTACCATTGATCAACCTGAGTTTGTTTCTCGAAATCCGATCAAAGAACAGTAGTCCTGCAGCTCTCTCTATACTTTCTGGTGGGACCTGTACAGTCATAAACAAAATTTTATAGTTACCTGCACTTCAACAATAGGCACAAGAACAGTGTTTTGAATTCTTACCTGGAACACTGAGAGTGGAGTATTGTCATCAATCTGCTGATTTGGCATAACATAAGCCTCCATTTCCAGTTGTTCATCTTTTGTTTCTCCAACAACCACTTTAAAGAAATGTGTGGGAACAGCAACAGTGTTCGGTCCAATTACTTCATATTTAACATATGTTTTACCATCATCTTCTTTCCTACAGTAAAAGAACAAATTAGTTTCCTGTGAAGTTTTCATTAGTAAGCCAAACAAAAACAATATAGAAGTAATAAAAAGTGGATTAGTTACAGAGAGATTTGTACTTTCTTTGTGTATCAACAGCTACAGTCTTTTAAAAACAAAAACAGAGGTTCACTATTACAAATTAATACAATGTCATAGGTAGATGATAATTATCTAAGGGAATTGCTAGGATTAAGATAGAGGATTTTGATATATGAAGCAAGTGCATGGCTGCAATTTGTGCGAGATGTACTACAGCTAATCCCCTTGCCAGCTGCCATATAATGGCCCAGTGCACCTTTCTCAGTTGTGTGTAAACTAAGACGCAATGTGCCAAAATTAAACTTAATTTTATTCACAATAGATGCTCAAAATGATCTCCCTCTACACGAAGCTTGTAAAACACACTTCAAATTTTGGCCAAGCTAAAATTCTTGTAATCACAAGCCAAACTTTTCAGTGAGTAATAGATACTGCTTGTATATATCTTACCTTTTAACACTGCCCAAACAAACGAGGCATGTGAGGAAAGTAATGAGGCTTTTTTTTTTGTTACCAAAGTTTTTATTTATTTATTTTTGTTTTCAAGCAAGAGTGTTGTATGTTCTCCCCTCCAAAGCGGTTCCTTCTGGCAGCTATACACTGGCTGAGTTGCTGTCCAAGTCTTGATAGCAGCGCTGAAAGACTTCAACTGGTCGGGCCGTTAACATGTCTGTCACATCCTTTTGAATGCTCTCCAGACTCCCACAGTGACATCCTTTTAAGGCTTTTTCAGTTTAGGGAAAATAAAAAAATGTCACAAGGAAGCAGATCAGGTGATTAAGAGAGGGTAGGAGGGGGCGGAGGGGTTGGGGGGGGGGGGGGGGAGGAGGGCAGTACGGAACAAGAAGAATGCCATTTGAGGTAAAAAATTCTGTCAAGATGCAGCATCCACTTGTCTGCAATGTCCGGACTCACCCTTATTCTGAGCATTTCAATGGCATGTTTGACAGTTTGTCCTGGAGCAACAAATTCTTTATGCTTGATACCCCTATTGTCAAAAAAGCAAATCAGCATTGTTTTGATCTTCGATTTGTCAGCATTGTTTTGATCTTCGATTTGCTCATTCAAGCTTTTTCGGTCAAGAAGATGTTTCAGTGTCCACTTTTCACTTTGCTGCTTTGTCACAGCATCGTATTCAAAAATCCAGAACTCATCACTGGTGATCACACAGTCGAACCATTCATAGTTGTTGGCAATCCTCTCAAGCAGATCAATGCACACATTTAGGTGTCCTTCCACTCAGTTGTGAAGCTTTTTGGTATCACTTTGGCACAAGCCTTTCGCATGTGCAAAACTTCAGTCCAAATTTGATGAATGATGAAAGAGTATAAGTTTAACAGGTCAACCATCATCCTTATTGTTAAATGTCAGACTGATCTCACAAGAGCATGCACGCGTATGACGTTTTCGTAAGTTTTTTAAATTGAATATCTTTTTGAGTGAGGTTCATGTTCAATGTGTTCTCGGTTTTCCAAAAATGATTTGTGCCATCGAAAAACCCCATGCTCTTGATAAGGAATGTTAGCCACAAGCCCATTTTTACTTTTCAAAGGTCACACTTGCCAACTGCTCCAGTTTAACACAAAACTTAGCAACTATCTTTTTCATAATATTGATGCACACCATGTTGGATTTTCAATTGTTTGATCTCAGCTATGATTGTCAGAAGAATCTAGTACTACCAATGGCACCATACCAGCTGGCCCGTTATTCCTGTCAAACATACATTTACAACTTTACAGTCAGCCAAGGCTCCTCGGAGGACCCCCCTCCCCCAGAAAACTGACACGGTGTTTTCATACATTTGGCTGGAACACAAATATGCTAAAGGATCAAACCAAACAGCGTCAATGTTACACCACAGACTAACTCACCTAAACCCCAAAGAAGTGAAAAACTTCGGTTGTTTTCCAACGGTTGTGGTGGTCAGATGATGACCAGCATGCTAAGTCACTGGTTTCTTCTCAAAGCTCCCAACAATCAAGAAGAAATAGAACTGTGGTTCCCAATAGTGGGTTACTCATTCATCCCACCTGACAGGTTTCTTGGTAACATCAAAAGGCAACTCTGCAAGTTGAGCATCATTGAAAACCCATCTATATACATTCAGAACACTGAGACATTTGCAACGGTAGTACGTCTAGGATGATATGAATGCCCTGCTCAAGATTGGAAAGAATAGGTGGAAGGCTCACTTAAAGTTACTGGTAATTGACATTTCTCAAAAAAAAATTGTGTTTACAAAAAGAAAAAAACAAGAAGATTTGTCTAGTTCATGGAGAGTCCTCCTACAATTTTGAAGCTGGAGCGATGAAGAGCATCCTGAAGAGGGGAAAAGATTTCAGCAAAGCAAACAGCCTGACACCAATCACAGCAGGTGTAGAGCTTTCAGGAGACAAAATCTTGAGACATCAAAAAGCATTATCTGCTCCACTTTGGTGAAGATTGGGCAACCAACAACAAACTCAAATTCCATACTGAGGCATTTGACAAGCAGGAAGGCATTCCTATCACTCTTGCCACTGCCAACCCTCAGAATGAGGAAGAAGCTGGAAATGGTTTTGAGTTGATGGACAGTGTTGAAGTTGATGTCACTTAAAAGCAATTTTCAACCAATTTCAATTTCTAGAATTTTTTGTAAGTGTTTTAATTAAGATGCAACTTTCTGTCAATTTTTGTGTTTCTAAAATCTTGGGAAAAAGAAGAATAAGAATATATTTGGAGCATATTTTATTTTTCTACAATATCTTGTGATGTCGAAAGCACAATGGAGAAGTTTAAAAAACTAACATGCATTTTTGTTCTCTTTTTGATGTAAAATAAGGCAGTTTGTCATTGTAAAATAATGTCACTTTTCATATTTTTATATGCCATTTGTGTAGAATTTTAAGACTGCTTTGAAATAAAATATATTTTGTTTATGTTTGCAATAATTAATGTCCACCCTTCTGTCATTCCTGACATATGACCAAACCGCAGGTTTTGCAACAAAATGTTTGTTTTGTAATTGGCTTGATACGTTTGCAAAGCCTGCTAATGGATAAATTGGGTGCAAAAACCGTTATGTCAATATTTCACTTATGACTTTAATGTATAAAAACCTAATCGCAGATTTTCAGCCATTAATACCAAGTAATTAATTATTTTTCAATTATTTTTCAAAAAGAAATGAAGTCTTTAGTAGTTTGAATGAGACACGTTTTTCAAAATTATCTCAGTTTCACTTATCATGCAGTTAGCAGCTTTTGCATCTAGGCTACTCAATTGATCTCCCATCTGCAACGCTGCCAAAGAAC